>NW_027132502.1:3660146-4270171 GCF_026122565.2 Emydura macquarii macquarii | reverse complement strand
GCAGTGAGGACAGACTATGACAGGGTCACAGCCACAGTCTCCTTACTACACTTACAATAGATGGGGGGGAAAAAAGCAGTTCTGGCTATTGCTTCTACTTGGGCATACAAATGCAGCAGGCGATCCAGCAGGACCTCCGATCTGAGCACCTTTGTAGCAAAAGTTAGCCAAACCTTTTCCATCAAGCATCATTACTGCCAACTGGTCTGGGGTTAGAGGCATATATAGCTGGACGCTGCCTAAGCATCTTTGAAAATCAGGCTGCGATTAGTTTGGTGTTGAAATATGGCGTTAGGAGCCTGCTTATATAAAATCAGCTTTGGGCAATGAGTACCTGAGAGTGTTTGACAGCCCCTCTTTCTCCTCCCCCCCCTCCCACACACGGTCCCACAGTATCCAAAACATGAGAAAGCCCTGCTGCTTCTCACACTCCCGCTTCAGTGACCGGGTAGGATTCATCTCCCAGTAGCTGGAGGAAGGAGGAGTGTGTAGATGTGAATTCTAATCACTATGTTTGCAGGACAGCCCCTGGATCCTTCTTTCCCCATTGTCCATTCCGTCTCAAATGTGATCGCTGCCGTGGTTTTTGGACATCGCTTTACCATTGAGAACAAAAATTTCCACCAGGTGATTGAAAACAATGATTACATAGTCAAATTCGGGAGCAGCGTCAGCGAGATGGTGAGTCCATACAACCTCTTCTCATTGGCTTATCTGTACCCAAAGCTTAGCGAGGGTTTCTCACCCAACAAAGAAGGAAGTCATGATCCCTGTCTGGAGGAGTTTACCAGGTACATTAGGCATGTCTTCAGAAGGAGGAAACAAGACATGAACGTGGAGAGGAAAGATGGCACTAAAACCCACATAATTATACAGTTCCTGTGGGCTGGTGTACAAAATAGTGAAATAAAGATTTTGGGGTTTTTGAGTAAATGGAATCTTAGTTGGCTCACTTTCTATCAGTTAGCCAGTGCCCCAGCTTCTCCTCCTAGACACCTTGGTACTGGGTCTATTCAGCACTCACTCGTGTGGTGCAGGCTGGAACTCTGAGGCACGCCCAGGTGTTACACCTTGCACGCCTGGGATACAGTCTCACTGATTTGTCATACGTTGAGACAAGGCCTGAAGCTTTAACAGGTAGGAAAGTTGTAAAGACTTTGGGGCTGGGTCGGCTGTGAGGGCTTCAGTGCCATTCTAGCAGGCTGGAGGAAGGGCTTCTGACCACTAACTGGCAGGACAAGTCAGCACTCTTGGATGTAGCGCGTACCAGTTGGCCTTGGGTCTTCTCCTTCTTGGGAACCTTCTCTCTCCTCCCAGCCTGTCTTCCATCCCAGACACTGGTCAGTCAGATAGGAATTGGCTGGGGGTCGTGGCAGCCATCGGGATGGTAGTTCAGGGACAAATTGGTGTAAATCTGAGAGCAGTTCTGTCCGGAGAGGCTGACTGGCAGTGAGACGCTGTTGGCTCATGGGCAGAGGTGGGCGCTCTCCCTGTTTATCAGGAAAGCAGAAACCAAAACCCAGCTTCCTCTTTGAGGCGGCCTTTGCATGTTCCCAGTAGTGGGATGAAGCAGCCTGTGGCTTCCAGGCTCTTTTAGGGTATGTCTGCAATGCACGCACACTGCTTTCAGCAGCATGTAGGGTGCATACACGTTGCTTAGGGGAGGAGAGTAAAGACACACCTGAAGAGCGTGGGGTATGTATGCACTGTCTACACTGCTGCCTCCTCTTTTGGGGTGCTCCGTCTGCGGTCATGTGAATTGCTACCCTAGCTAGAGCCTTCCCTCACCGCATCCCTGATGCCAGCGCCTTTCACTGACTTGTGTATCTACACACCACAGTGCGGTAACAGATTAGAAGTGGGCCTGGGGAACATGATAGCCTTATGGACGACCTCAGGGAGGGAATCCTGTGTGTAAAGGGTGGCATGAAAGAAAGCACAAAGGCTGCTTTAGAAAAAGCAGACAAACAAAGGTTGAGGCTGGAATCATTAGCAGACAACATGGAGAGGTGGCAGACAATATGATAATAGACAGGAGTGGGTCCGTGGGGAGGAGCAGAGTTGTCCGGGGCCTTGAATCTTGCTGTCCCTTGTGCGACTCTAAGAGTTGCATTTGTGTTTTGAGGGCAGAATTTGATCCCTGGACTTCAGTAACACATTCAGTGCAGTGCCTCATGGAAGCTTGCTCGAAATGGACTGAAATCTAACTGAAGGACAGCAAGCAAAAATGAATAGCAATGCACTACCCAATGGGGTACTGCAAAGATCAGTGTTACATCTTGTTCCAGGTACTCTTTGTTACAGAGCAGACAAAGAGATTTGAAATACACGTTACCTTTGTAAATTATACATATAGTAGATGGGGGAATGTTGAGAAAAGCAAGGCAATTATACTGGGGGGCGGGGGAGGTTAGACATCTGGGCAAGACTGATAAAATGACATTAAATACAAGCAAATATATCAAGGAAAAAAAATTCCAATATCCAAGTATTTAATCAGAGTCAGAAAGCTGAAAAGCAGAAAGGACTGAAAGATAAAACTAGAAATGCTCACAGACAGCAGCAATGAGGTAGCAGCTCGATGGATATAGTGGCAGAAATGCCAATGTCTTTTGACTCTCCAGCCCAGTAGGTCTTTTTCTGTCAGAGCAGAGGAAGCAGACAGCTAGTAAAGCCTCTTTCCCTGAATCTGTTTTTGTTTACACTCAGAGTTCTCCTTTCTAGACTCTAGAGTTACATCTCCCAAATGTTATACAGTGGAGTTTTATCCATCTGTCTGAGTAATATCAGCTGGAGTCCTGAGACTGAAACCCCCCAGGTGATGCTGAAAATGTTCCCCTCCGAGTAATTAACTTACTGATCTCACAGGCAACATTTCACCCGGATACTTTAACATTTTGATAGACCCACCACGAATTCGTTAAATGCAACGAATGAAAGCATGCTCTTTTCCTCTCTCACAGCTGTATGACATTTTTCCCTGGCTCATGAATCATCTCCCCGGCCCTCACCAGAAGGTATTCTATTGCCACGAGTTTCTGCGTTCTTTTGCAAGGAATGAGATCAGAAACCACCGAGAGAATGGCCCACCAGACGAACTACAGGATTTCATTGATTTCTACCTGGCACAGATAGACAAAGTAAGTGTCTACTGTGTGTGAATACTATGTGTAAACCCCTTCTATTTCTGGGTTACTTGGGAGCCGGCAACACTCACCTGTGTGCAAGGGCGCTAAGGTTGTTAACAACAAGGAGATCCTGAGTATCCCAGCGGTGATGTAGGATAGGTGGGAATCCTCTATCCACCCCCTGCTGCAGTCCCTTTACTTTTAAAAATTTAAACTTGAGTGCCTCCACCTGGCTGGCCCCTGCAAAGCTTAATAGCGGGCCTTGGGAGCTTCCAGGACTAAATCTAGTCTGATAATAATAATAATAATAATCTGAGACAGGTCTAACTTAACAATTGCACTTATGCAAACTAAACATCCAATATACTTCAATTAGAGTTAACACAACTTTACTTAACCAATTAAAGAAATATGGCATAACAGACTGAAACTAAACATCACTATTATGTTAACTCCACAGGGCAGCTGAATACATCAATTAATAAAATTAGTATGAAAACAAATGAAACTTGTCTAAACTTGCATCTGCACTGTCACTGTGTACCCCACCTGCAGAGTGTGCACTCCCCAGGAGTTCAGAGCCCTGACCCCTTGCTTGCGTGGGCACGCGTGAAGATCTGCAGAAGCAGACCGCGCTCTGTGGGTTCGGTGCACCAGTTCAGCCCAGTTGTCACGCTGGAGGTTTGGAGCTGGCCCAACCCAAGGTCTGCAGTCCTGGCCCTGCTTGAAAGGATTCTCCCGCTGCCTCTTCTCAGGCCCAGTGAAAGTCTCTCTGCAGTGCCCCTTTCCTTCCACGCCCTGCCCCAAACAACGGGGGAGCACTCACACTACCTCCACTGCAGGCCCACCTCAGGCAGCTCCAGGCTCAGTCCCTGCCCTGGCTTGGGCAATGCCACCAACCTCCGAAGCTCCCTGCTCGAACAGCTCCAGCAGGCTCTTAGCAGCAGCTTTGGGACCCCGGCAGCAGTCAGCAGCAGCTTTGGGACTCTGGCAGCAGGCAGTAGCCAGCAGCTTCCAGCCTCGGCTGCACTCCACCCTAGCACCAAAATGGAGTCCCCCACATGCTATTCCCTGTCTCTCTGGAAGGGGAAGAGTCTCTCCCCTCTTCCCCAAGGCATCATGGGAGTTGTAGTCTCCCAGGCTCTTCCCAACTGTAAACTCCCAATCAAGTTCAAAGGCCCCTGAAGTACAGGGTGCCTACATATGCTTTTGGGGCCAGGGCCGGATTTAGGGGCAGGCGACCCATGTGACCTTCTGGCTTGGGGGGCACTGGGCTCAGGGTGCTGTTTTTGTTGTTAGCGACAAAAGGGAAGTTGAAGTAAAATGTTTCGGGTATTCCATATGTGGATTCATTTTTCACTCTCCTCCTGGAATGTTCTGGGTCTTTGTAGAACCTTGTGGAACCTTCCAGACTTTGAGAACTCAAACCTCCTCGAATGTTGTCAGCCAAGCCCTCGCGGGTATATAAAGGGTGGGGCGTCGCCAGTCAGTCAGGGAGATATAAACACGAACTGAAGTGAAATGAGAGCCCCGCTGCGATATTGTGAACCTTGTTTTATTGTGTAATTGTGAAAGTGTACGTGTGGGGAGGTGTCAAAGGAGGGGGGGGCGGGGGCAAAGACACTTTTTGCTGGGGCACCAATAGGACTTCATTACTGTCCTCTGGTATCAATACAGTCTTCTCCAGGATAAGATGGAAAAGAAGCCTCTGAAATGTTTCTTGTGATTTTTAAGGTTCTAGTCTCCTCGCACTGAAGTACTGGGTGTTTTGTCATGGCTTTCAATGGGAGTAGGATGCAGTGGGTTTCTGCCCATGAAAGCTTATGCCCAAATAGATGTGTTAGTCTTTAAGGTGCCACAGAACTCTTTTTGTTTTGCTGACAACAGACTAACACGACGACCACTCCGGAACTTTTAAAAATGTAGTTGTTTTGTTTTGTAAAGTTATCGACACTGCAAATTGCAGGGCATCGAAACAGGATGGAGCGACTCTAATTGTTACCCAGATTGTCCTCCCTTCCGCATGCTAATTTCATCCCTCTGATTGTCACCTGCAGAGCAAAGATGACCCCACCTCTACATTTGATGAAGACAACATGGTCCAGGCTATTTTTGACCTTTTCTTGGCAGGCACAGAAACCACAACCACCACCCTGCGCTGGACAGTGCTTGATATGGTGGCTCACCCAGACGTCCAAGGTGAGTGGCGGACTGGGGAAGGTAGATTTGCCATAGAGAAGTTGGCGCATTTATGTAGAAAGTAGCCCGTTCTGCACAATTTTATTAGATGACTGTAAGTCTAAAATTGACAGTTGGTGGCTGAAGCTCCAAGATGGGTCCCTGGAAAATAAAACAGATGCTTGGTCTGAACCTTGAACCAGCCCTTTTTTTATTATTTCTGACCTCTTAGTTATATAGGGTTTTACACAGTTCGTGTCTGGGTCTGAAGCCAAACTGTTTCACTTTCCTCAGGATCCTGATGCTCCAGTCAGATCAACACAGAAGTTCCAAATAAATCACAAAGTCTCAAAGCAAACAAAGTTCACACACTTGGGGTTTTTTCTTCTCAGTCTTTCCCTGGGTTGCAAGCATCGAAACAATTTTTCCCTCCTTGGGTTTCCTTCTCCAGCCATCTGACTCTGTACAAGGGTTCTCGCATGGTCCTTATGAAGAGAATGTCAGACTTTCACCATCTCTCTCTGTTGTGAGGGAAGGGAGCTATATATATATCGGCTGCCTCCTTCCCAGGGCACCTTTCAACACCATCTTGAACTCTCAAGGATCCCTCTAGACTCCAAGTCCTAGTGTTTGGGGCTGCTGTGAGGAACAGGGTAACTCTGGAGTGGAGACTGGTGCATGCTATTGTAGTCCTGGTCCTCAGTGAGGAAGGTGGCTTTGGCTAGGGAGGTGCTTTCAGAGTTGTTAGCAGGTAAAATTGTGTTTGTGATTGTGCAAAGGCAGGACTTTTCATCCACTAAACTCTTTTGTCCCTTACAGCACATGAAGATGGTGCTTCCATAGTGTGTCTCAACTATTCCCTCAGTCCCTTCCGTCTTAGGATGGAAACCAAATTGCATTTCATACACACTGTGTTATGCTAAAGGGCGTTGGTAACTGCCAGCAAGTGTGGCTTTGACCTCTAGACAATCACAGACTGTGCTGAGGTTGATGGGTGTGCCAGCTGCCCTTCCTTCTGGCTACATGAAAGAAGCACATTAAGCAGATTTATGGAGTCAGATAGCTGAAACTAGAAGTTGCTGCCCAAAGCACTGGTCACATGGAAGGGCTGAACAAGAATTAACTCTGGGAGAATAAGAGGGGATTCCTGGGAACTGATGGAAAATGCAGAGGCTGGTGCATTGATTGGCTTGCCAGGAGTAGGTGTTTTTCAGAAGTAGAAAGCAGTGAGAAAATCTAGGAGATAGCCAGAGAGCAGTATTAAAAGCTTGGCCTTGAGTGGATGCCATGAGAGAGTGTCTTTTGCTCAGAGTGCTGGCTGGGAAGGCAACTTTGGAAATTGTGATCAAGGAAAACTGCCTCCGGTTTGAGCCTTCTGTGTTCAGGGAAACAGGACTTTGTGAACATTCTTGGCAAATACACAGGATCGCACCGAAGAAATACCATATTTGTATAATCAATTTCTCCTCATAATGGAAACCACCCTGCTAGGCCCTGAATATTGGCTAACGGCTCAAACCAAGGGGCATCACTATGAAGCCCTGTCATCTTTCATTTACAGACAGGAACATCACAGGTTGCATTGTCCAAAACCCTTTGGCAGACATTCAGCTATTCCTTTCTTCTTCCAGTGATGCCTTTTCACTTGCTGGAACCTGAGTGTCATTGCATTCTGCTATCACTAGAGGTCTCCTGTTTACTCTGCAATAACCCTTGATTGCTGTATTGTGCAGTGTTTCCAACCGGGGGCGCCCTCAGGCCTGAGCAGGTGTGCCAGGGAATGGTTTGAAAAACTACTTGAAGAGTTCTGGATTGGCTCATGAATATTCATGAGTTCATTTGGAAACTATGCGGTGGTGTGCCTCTAAAAAATTAAAGGTATCAAGCTGTGCCACGGCAGAGAAAAGGTTGGGAACCACTGGCATACTGTACTACTAGGTATACTGTACCACTGGCATACTGTACTACTAGGTATACTGTACCACTGGCATACTGTACTACTAGGCCATACTCACTGCAGATCCCCCCTCGGATCAAACTCTGTTGTTGTCTGAAGACCTGAAGTAACCTGTATTGGACAGGCACTGGCCATCATAGAAACAGGAGTCTAATCTGTGAAATGAAGCTAGAGCAAGCTTTCCCTGAGCAGCGGCTTGCTGCTGGCTGCATCCAAAGCAGACACCATGAGTGTTTACCGAGGCTGCTGCCCCCTGTCCGTCTTACTATCAGAGAAAACAAAGGGAAAGCTCTGCATCAGGGCTGAATTTGGCCCTGACATCTGAGTTTCAGCCGTCTGTTGTTTGGATCTCTCTGGAACATGCCAATCATCTCTCCCAGGTCCTGAGTGGCAGCAGTTATTTGCTACTCTTTTCCGGCTGTCAGGGCTTTACCCACTCACCAGCAATAAAGGAGAAATTCAAATAAGATTCCAGCAGGGAAAAGAATGTGCACTTGCATACAGTCCAAAATACGTGTCCTTACTGTATCTCTTCAGAGAAAGTCCAAAAGGAGCTGGACGCTGTGCTGGGTCCCTCCCAATTAATCTGCTACGAGGATCGGAAGAAATTGCCCTACACCAACGCCGTGATTCACGAGATCCAGCGCTACAACAGCGTTGTTGCAGTGGGAGTTCCTAGAGAATGTATAAGAGGCACGGTGCTGCAAGGATTTCCCATTGAAAAGGTACAGAGCCATTCTCTAGCTTTATAGCCCCTCCTCCCCAATGTGCTGGGAATCCAACTATTTGGTGTTTCCACATATACAGGGGACCCCATTCTCTTTTGCTGTGCAGCACCCTCACTTTATTCCAATGTCGAAATAACAAAGCTGATAGATGAGGTTCCTCGGAAATATCCTGGATTTTAGGGAGTTCCTCAGACAGCCCAGAATCAGTGAAGCCTGCTGTGATCTGGCTATTTTCACCTGCCAGTATACCCCTTTATGGGCCTTGGCAACATTTACACTATGGGTGGAGCCAAGAGTAGGGGAAGCTCAAAGATGCCTTAAAGGCACCTTTAAATTCCCTCTGCTACAAGCTACATGGTGTATATCTTGGTCAGAAAGGTGGGTTGGACCCTCTGTCTCTTCTTCTCCATTTATAATGTTTAAATCTCTCACTGAACGCCCCTGTTTTCACATTCTGTATCAGCCCACTGAACTCTACATGTCTTTGCCATTTTAACATAAGAAAAATGTCACTTGGTAAATGTAAAGCAATTATTTAAAAATATTAAACATTACTCTTTTTGTGTCCATTGAGGAGTCAATAGAAGACTTTTGGGTCTAAGAGTTTTGCACTGGGCTCCATGTTGCTGGTGTTTCCAGCAACATGACTGCTGTCATCTGATTCAGAAGGACGAATAGAAAAGTATCGTCCAACACGCTCCCATAGGTCGACATAGGTTTTTCTCTAGGTGACCTTCCACACGTGACACCAAATGAAAAATGAAAACTGTCCTTGCCCAGATGTCTGATGCAGAGACACAGACCTGAGTCAAATGTTCCTCTGCAGGGCACCATTATTATCCCAAATCTGACCTCTGCCTTGCTTGACCCTGAGCAATGGGAGACACCTCGACAGTTCAACCCAAATCACTTCCTGGACAAGGATGGAAATTTTGTGAACAAAGACGCTTTCTTACCATTCTCAGCAGGTAAGAGCACTGACAGCCAGGTAAAAGCTTCTCAGTGGGTTAGATTGTGAGTGGTGAATTAATGGATTAGTAGTGGAACCTTCTAACCTTCATACTTTATCATTTACACTAAGAATGGCAAAGTCACTCCACTTTCCAGCAAAGATTTAATGACAGAATGCTGCGGTGGGCTCTCGGATTATTAGAACTTCATTGCTTTTGCAAAATGAATATTGTACGCTGGTCACCATTACATTGTCAGCATTTGCTACTAAATTTCACTTTATAGCATATGAGATACTGTTACACTTGTAAAAGAAAAGACTCGCAGGATCTTATTCAGGGAGACAAGGCAATACACCGCGTTTATTGTACATGTGAGAATATCAAAAAGCAGTCACACACACATTCACACCCAGGAAGTTCTGCAGGCTGGTGTGATATAATCACCAGTCCTTTCAGGTGTTGCTCGAACCAGCCTAGTGGCCAGCTAGACTGGGCACGAGGAGGAAGCCGGGCCCCTGTCGGTCGCATGAATCCCATGCTCCAGATGACAATTGCAGAACGAGACCCAAAAGTTCCATGTTTTTACCCCATCTTTGATACTTGCTGCCTCTCATGTCAGTCTGTGGCCTGGCTGTGTCATGCTGCCTCCAGGGTCAGTGTGCTTGTTAATCACCAGCTAATTGCACGCATGATTGTTCTCTTATTTCTGTGCTTTGTTTGTTCCTAGGGTGGATCCTTCTGCACTTTGGGGTCGTTTATTTGCACTGTAGAGTCGTTGATAGGTATTCTTCAGCCTTCAGGGTTAGGATGCGGCAGTTGGTGTCTTTATCCCCTTTCTGTTGTCAGAACAGTTTAGGTTGGTGTCTTTTTATGCCCTGCGCGCGCGCGCGCGCACACACACACACACACACAGAATTCATCAAGGTATTTTTAGGTTCAATAGTACAAGGTTCAGGAAAGATCTTACTTCAAGAAACTAACAAGATGGAGTCCATTTATGCTATACTAACCAGTACTATACCATTATCATAACAGTGAAGGAAGCATATCTACCTCTGTCTCACTTATACAATAAAACAAGGAGTCTATATCTGACTTGTTTGCACAGCTCCTGGGGTGGCTCACAATACCATTTAAAATGCAAACATTGATATTTTAATGGCGCTCACTGCATAGTAAATACATACAAAATGATGGGTTCTAAATTATTTGTTACTACACAAGAAAGAGATCTTGGAGTCATTGTGGATAGTTCTCTGAAAACATCCACTCAATACGCAGCGGCAGGCAAAAAAAGCTAACAGTGTTAGGAACCATTAGGAAAGCAACAGATAGTAAGACAGAAAATATCATAATGACACTATATAAATCCACGGTACTCCCACACTTTGAATACTGTGTGCAGTTCTGGTCGCTCCATCTCCAAAAAGATATAAAAGTTTTATTACAGTGAATGTTTACAAAATAAAAAAGTAACCCATAAAGTTAAAGAGACAAAGTTATAAAACATCCAGGGATAGTATGCAGGTTATCGGGGAGCACAGGGTGTGATTGGGAGTCAGGGGAGAACAACAAGGGATAAGCTGCGGTATTCTGGATGGGGGGTGATGGTGTGGGCGCTAAGAGATACAAGGGGATATAAGGGAATGGGGAAACATTACTAAGTATGTGGGTTACATTGGGGATGTTTTAACAAATATTGTAAATGAGTCAATACAAAGTGGTGTGTCCCTCGCCGCATCCATTGGTGTGTCCCCCACCGCATCCGTTGTGGTGGTGGGTGTTGAGTCCAGGAGTCTGGAAGCAGCAAAAATTATTAGGGGTATGGAGCAGTTTCCCTAGGAGGAAAGAGTAAAAAGACTGGGACTATTTAGTTTCGAAAAGAGGCATTCAAAGGGGAATATGATAGTGATCTATAAAATCATGAATGGTATGGAGAAAGTGATTAGGGAAGTGTTAGTTACCCATTCATATAACAGAAGAAACCAGGGTCACCCAATGAAATTAATAGGCAGCAAGTTTAAAACAAACAAAAGGAAGTACTTTGTCTCACAAAGCAGAGTCAACCCATGGAACTCATTGCCAGTAGATGTTGTGAAGGCCAAAAGTATAACTGGGTTAAAAAAGAATTCGATAATTTGTGGAGTATAGGTCCATCAGTGGCTATTAGCCAAGATGGTCAGCAACCCCATGTTCTGGGTGTCCCTAAACCTCTGACTTCCAGAAGTTGGGACTGGATGACAGGGGATTACTTGATAATTGCCCTGATCTGTTCATTCCCTCTGAAGCACCTGGCACTGACCACTGTTGGAAGACAGGATACTGGGCTCGATGGACCATTAGTCTGACCCAGATTGGCCATTCTTACGTTTTTACTAAAATGAGAATTTTCAAAATAAAGGAAGATATGTTTTGTAATGGTTTTTAATTGTTTGTTCACTTACTAATTTGCAGAAGTAATTGATGTGCATTGGCTTTCCCAATCATTAGTGCAAATTAGCATAATTCTATTGTATTTAGAAATCAGAAGGCAATAAAAATGCTCCTTGATCATTCAGCAGCAGGAATGTGGAAAGTGACCTTCTTGCCTGTTCCTACATGGTTACACGAGAGCTGTTTCAGCGTCAGAGGACAGAATATATTGTGCTGCGTGTACACAGACCTATCCTCACACCTTGATAACTTCAGAAGTACTAAGTGACTTCACTTTAAACAGATGGTATTTTTCTTCCCTCCGTGAGGAGTAGGATTTTGCCAGCTTTGACCGGATCCAATACACAAAAATGAGAATACCGTCAATCCAATTGTAAGTCATTTTTCAAATGGAGAAACCCTCACATTTCCCCCCCTCAGTTACTGTCTCTCTGCTCTTGCAGGGCACCGTATGTGTTTGGGGGAGCTGCTGGCAAGGACTGAGCTCTTCCTCTTCTTCTCCAACTTGATGCGTGCGTTCACGTTCAAGCTACCAGAGGGAGTGAAGGAAATCAACACCGAGGCTATTACGTGGATCACATTGCAGCCTCATCCCTACAAGATCTGTGCTGTTCCCCGCTAGGCTGCAGCACCCCACAAAACACGGGAGGAGCCATCAGGCAGGCGTGTGTCTTTGTGAATATCCACCTTGTACCCCTTATCCTTTTCTTACTTCCAGCTTTCATGTTGCCGTCAGTTTAGCCCAGTGGAGTCCATTTCTCAAGCTGCCAGCTCTTGGGAAATGAATCTGCAAACAGCTGCCACTCTAGGATTGGGCTCTGCTCAGACTTCCGAGTTCCTCCTTACTAGATCACGAAGCAAGAAAATACAAAACAAGACATTGCAGTCAAGCGTTAGTTATGGTTGGCCAGCAATTTGTTAGCTGTATCACACTGAAGCTGATGACATGGCAGCAGCTGAAAGAGAGAAGGGGAAAGGAGGAAGATACTACCTGTCTGAGATCAGGTTTAGCTTTATTCAGCAAGTTCTTATCTCATCTCTGCTACATGCTGTGAAATCTCATCTGCTGCACTGTTTGTGTCTTATGAAATGTACACACAAAACTGAGAGACACCACCAAACTGGCAATACCGCAGCATTTCCCTCTCTCCACTGTTCGTTGTGTACACTTGTTATAATGAAAGGCAGATTGTTGTTTATCAGTAGTGCAAGAAATTTTCCATGAATAGTCCTTTGAATTTTTAATGAGTTTGCATTAGCTGTTTTTACACCTTTTTGTGTTTGCTTTTCACAGATATCACTGTGAATAAGTTGACTGGCAATATTGACTGGCAAAGCAATTAGTTTTAGATGACACTGAGAGTGAATTTCACATTCATAGTCAGAGGTATTAGCATTGGAAACCTGATCCTAAAAGTGAACTCTGATTGAATCAGTGATCAGAGACGTACCATGTGACCTGTGTGTCCAGTCAAAGAGTGAGCTTTTTTATATCAATTGTACACAACAAACTGCTTGTGAAGGATCCACTGACCAGGAATGTATTCACAAAGTAATAAGCAAATAATTATGCATAACGAATCCAAGAAAATCACTGTCGGTTCTTGGACAACTCACAAACAGAAGAGCGTTGATAAATTGTGTAGTCAATTGCTGGACCACACTTTGGTTCGCTATTTCATTATGAAATATACTCAAGAAATGAAATAACCAATGTCAGTGAGGTTAGTTAATATGGTACAAGAAAAAGGTTCTCTACCAGAGATTGTCAAACTGTGGGGCGTGCCCCAGAACGTTTGGGGGGGCGTGAGCATCAACGCCAGGCCGCTCAGGCCAGCCCCGTGGGCGGGGCTCAGGGTGGGAACACCACCTTCATCCCCAACTCACCTCAGCAGGCCATCCAGCCTGTGGGTCAGTGTCAACAACTGCCAGGACTGCGCCGATTTCCGTTCCTGGCAGCCTCCGTGCCCAGTCATTTTTGTCTGGATGGGGAGGGGGAGAGCGCACAACCAAAAATTGTATCTCAAAGGGGCAGCTCAGCTTAAAAGATTTGGAAACCACTGTTCTAGACTATGCCAGTCTCTGAAGAGCAGCAATGTTACGTTCAGTGTGTGCAGAAGGCGTGCTCCCCAGAGCTACACCTTTAAAGCCATCCTTTCACGCCCTACTTGTTTACCAGAGGAAAGGTGTCGTATACACCACTGAAACTGAATTTCATTAATCAGCTTTCCGCTTTGTTTGTTTCTGATATCACCGTGTACCCCCCTTTATCTTTTGTTCTGAACCCAGGCTTTCCCGGTATGATACCCCCTTATCTTTGTCTTGAGCGTATGCATTCCCGCTACTAAGGGGCATGAGGGCACCTCCTAGGTTTGTGTGGGTGACTCCTATCCTGTTGCCAAGAAGAAATAACTGTATGTCCTGACACTGACAGCTTTCCTGTCTACTCATGCCATGGCTTACTTCAGCGAATGCAAGGTATTAGGGGATACTTCGCATAAATATACAGGAATATAACAAAGGTACAGGCCGATCTGGGCTATGTAACTGTTATATGTATACTTAAAAATGCTTAAAATATATATTGTGGGGGGTAGTATTAGCATAATGCATATGTGCGCTAGCCAGCATATATTAGTCGACAGGAGTGTTAAAACTGGTCATGAATTATTCATTACAAATTATTTGCAGCTAACATGTTTGTCTTTACCTTTTTATTGTAGTGGCAGGATCAGGAGCACTGGGGGTGTGCAAGGGGGTGGGAAACTTTCCAAGTTTGCCTGGCCAGTTTGATCGATAGGAGGAAGCCGTGTGATGCATTTAGAACGGTTTGGTAATGTTTTATGAATACGGTATGGCAGGTTACTGGGATGTTTACTTTATTACTAGATGGGATGGGGGAATTTGCCTTGACGTATACAGATGACGTATGTATTTTTAATCAGATCTGGGAGGATCAAGTTTCCCATGTGGATGAGGTCTAATGTCAGATTCCTAAAGTGATGTCTGGTGCTCCACGATTATGATATGGAAGCGACTCATGTTAAAGGCAGCGCTAGTATGATATCAGATGGTTCATCTCATAAGGAGCAGAGGCATAGCTAGAACTGGTTTTTTGGCACAGCCTGTGGTTAACACCGATGGGCACAAGTCTTGTGTCACAAGCGAAACAAAGGCTGATGAAAACCTGGGATGAATTGCTTAAGATCTGATTGGGTGGGCCCTGGCATGTAGGGATAGATCCGTGTCAAGTTATGAATTCCATGTTCTTTTATGAACACTAGCCTTTGTTGTGGGTTAGGGCATCCTTTTTGTAGCAAGGACACCTAGTGAAGACACTATACCTGGGAAGTTGTGACAGAACAATCAAGGTCCATCAACATTAAATGTCTCTACCCTAGTGGAGCAATGGGTTGATGCTGATAGGAGCCATTGACTTTAAATGACTCTTTACCCAGAAGTTGAAGGAGGCTAGAATTTCCCCAGCAGAAGCACATAAGTAACAAAAGGGAGAGAGACCCTTTCAGAGAGGGCTGTTTTTCCAGGCAAAAGGTAATTCCACCACCAGAAGCAAAGTAGCCAGGTCAAGGTGGTCAGAAGGACTCGAACCAAATCCAGGACTGACAGGGGTAGTGACATCACATAGAGGAATACTGCGTTCAGAGCTGCTTGTTGTTTTCCACAGATCTGTAACTCTTGTGCTGTTTAAGAGTAAAAGTGTTTATGGTTAAGAAATTCCTTTGCTAAGCCTGCATTCGTTGCATTATTTCCACATTGACCTTGCAGGGTGAAACTAGAAAACCAGACCTCTCATGGACTCTAGGGGGAACGTGTCTAAGCAATAGGGTCAGGGGGAGCTCGGGAGGCTTGTGGCAATGGTGCTTCTTTAAGTGATTATGCACATATCCATTCCACTATAAGAGGATGGGCGCCCAGTGCACTTCTAGTTGGAGACTTTTGGTAGCAGTCATGGTGAGGAGGAGCACGTGCTTTGCCTCTCCAAGCTTTTGTCCACAGCCACGAAGGCGAGAACGTCCTGCGATTTGAACTGAAAGCTGAGGTTCTCGTGTCACCCTGTGACTGGGAGCTGGGCCTGCAGGAAAACATCCGAACACCGTGCGACTTGTGATCAGATTGTGAGAGTGGGCGACCCTGCTTCCCCCCGGAGCTAATGAGCTGTTTGCTCCAACGCCCGCCACCTCCTCTCTTTCACGGCCGCTTCCAGCTGCTCTCTGCTCCCTGAACTACCTCTTCGCCCCTCCTCCGGCCCTCTTCTATTGCCCCTTTGTCTTTCCATTTAGCTAATCCTCCGTAGCTACTTGCATCCTCCGTAAATCCCAGCCAAAGAGTTTAAAACCAAAAAGTCCACCCTCTCCCCTCCCTCCCCCAAACTGTGCCACTAACACATGAAGTCTGCAGACCAGCACTCTTCTCATGCAGCTTGTGTGGTGCATCCCTTGCCCCTGGGCTGTGTCCAGCTTGGCTACTTAGCTTGTAGCCTCCTTGGGACATGGCCTGTCTGTTACTCTAGGTACTGACAAGTAACGTAGGTAACACAGAATTCAGGTTGCCCAGCGGCACCTTGTTCCTTTCCAGAAAGTTGAGTTCAAACTGTCGAAAACCAGTCTGACTAATGTATTCTGGCTAGCAGATAAATATAGATCAGATGAATACGCTCCATTACCCACACACACACATGCTATATATCTATATAAAGTGTGCATTATGCACCAATAATATTAAGCACAAATATTGTAACAGTAACAGCCTAAACTGTTCCTTTAGTATAACCCTGTTCACTTATGCAACGTCGCCCCATAACCCCTTGCATTAGCTGACGTAAGCCTTGGCTTATGTGGATAGGAGAACTGTCAATATCAGGCCCAAGGATTATTTCCTGATGGCAACGGAAAAGGGGTTACACACGGAAACCTAGAAGGCGTCTCCATGCTGCTTCGGCTCTGGGTTGCATGTGTGCAGCACAAAAGACAAAGGGCGACACTGGGACCAGAAACAAACAAGGCAAACACACGGATTAATTGAAGCCAGTTTCAGGTGATGTATTTAGTGGTAATCAAGCCAGGGATAAAACCGTGGCTGTAGGGATGTAACTTAGGGGTGCACACCTTCTGTGAAAGGGGATTGTACCATCTGTGCATGGGATTGTTCATCGGGGACTGGTATCGTATAGAACCTTTTCCCTGTGCCATGTTAATGAACCTGGCTGACGCTGGTTATTTGGTCGCTTGAGAATATTTTGTAATGAGCCCAAGTGTGGGCAAGCAATTGGCTGTACAATTTACCAACACCAGGCAGCTGTTGGCAGGGCCTGTGGACTTGGCGTCTTCGAATCCCTCTTCAGCTCATCACACAGATGCACGGTGGCTAACCTGCACTGTGAGGATCAGTGAAGTCAAGAGAAGTATGGCAAGGCTCATATGCCCGGTTAGGCAGGGCCCTGACGCTTTCGTCTGGGACATCTCTGCACTTTCAGCAGCCCTCCGTCCTGTGGAAAGCTGGGAGCAAAGGGGCCGGAAAGCCAGCACACCCAGCCAGCGGAAAGGCCACTGATGGTTTGACTAGCTAACAGCTTTCTTTCAAAAGCTGTTAAATAAGAGTTTCAAGCACAGGTTTAAAAGCTTAGTTGGTTGCATTGCATGTGAGGTTTGCACACTAGGTAGCTGTGTTCTGTTTCTCTTCACAGTGCCTGGCTGGCATTAATAAGACCTGAATTCAAGGGTTTAATGCAATAGCTCTGGGTTTGACGCAGCATATTGCTTTCTGAAAGTACAGCATTCTGCCCTGTGCTCCGGCAAAGAGTTCAGCCCCGGTGAGTGTAACAGAATTGTACCCCAGTTACATGTGCCAGTCACAGATTTGTTTTCGGGACAGCGGAAGGACTGTGGCATGGCGCTGATAACAAAAGAACCTGAGAAAATGCAGCCCTGACCAGAGAAAATTGTTTTGCTTTCAGGAAGGCTGCAAGGATGTGACCCTTTGCTTAGTTTGCCCGGCCATAAACGGTGCCCGCAAGGAGCCACATTGAGATCCCAGGGGCTCTGCCTGGGGCAGAGGTTATTTGGCAGGCTGAGGGCCTATACGGTTAGCGGGTGTTTTAATTAGGGAGGGGAGACCGGCATGTGGGGTGTTGGACACAGTGAAATTTTTCTAACGATTTAAAGCTGATGGTGCAGGAAGCATGTTTTGAAAAATATTTCCCCTCCTTTCAAACTATCTTTTTCTAACTAAATCGAAGCCGGCCCTATTCCAGCCGGGGGGGGGGGGGGGGGGGGGGGGGATACAGGTATAAACGAATGATGCAGCTGTCCACACAGCAGGTTTTGTCACAGCCTAAGAGACCTCCAAATTCAGACCCTGGAAGGGGGGAGGGGGTTTAAAATCAAAACCCAATGATTTCTGTGAGAGTTCCACATTTGGCAAATAAAGTCTGACGCTTAGATTGAACGATTCTGTAATTAAGGTTTAAAATGGCTTACACGTAATTTCACACAGGGATCTCTCAAATCCACTCCGCTTTTCAATGAAGTGGAGACTGCCATGATTGGAAACGTAACAATTAAGGTCTGGTGGGAGTGGTTTGGCTGGCGAGGACAAGTTATAAAGGTCTGCTCAGATAAACTTGAGCCTGGCATATCTCCAGTAGAATGGTGGGTGGGTCTAAAGGAAGAGAAACAAAACAGGGAGTGAGACACAGAGGAGGGGTGAAAGCTCCCCAGGAACAGTTAAGACTGCAGCAAAGCGAGCTGTCAGCTGGCTAATCCCAGTAGTTTTGCACAGAGCCGGAGAGTAAAGGCAGCAGCAAGAGGATGTTGGGGATAAGTGAGTTTTTTGTGGCTCTGGTTGCGTGTCTCTTGATTGTGCAGTTTCTGAAGCTGCAATGGGCAGGTAGGCGGCTTCCCCCTGGACCAACTCCCCTCCCCTTTATCGGGAACTTGTGGCTGTTGGGATTTAAGCTTCATCCGGAGACTCTGGAGAAGGTAAATCCGCATTTCCATATATTTAATTACTTGCTCTTCTCTCCCCATGCTGTTCTGCAGCAACTGACATCGGCAAAGGCACTTCAGACGGGGGATGCTGGCAGCCGATTATTTGATGGGCCCTGACCGCTGGGATGTGCTCCTTGCTTGGTCTGAAATTGCCCGAGTTCGTTGACCTTCTGGGGACACAACAGAACCCATCTGTTCGACCGGGCTGGGCTTTCAAACTGTGTTAGCTCTGCAAACGAAGGATTGCTGTTGGTGAAGGCGGGGGAAAGGAAACGTCCGTTGATTTTTGGTTTTGTAACACTCCTTTTCTATTGTGTTTTTTGTTTATGTGACTAGCGCCACCCGCAGCTCCCGATGAGAGTTCTTGGGTGTGAAGTTTTAAACCTCAGCTGGCTAAATCACGTCCATCATTTCCTCAGCTATGAATGTATCAGTGGAATAAGAGATTTTTCATGCTACGGACATTTTATCCACAGTCTGGGCACGTGAAAATAAGTCAGGGTCACATATTTCATTTCCTGTTCGAATGGAAGGTGTGACAGTGAATTGAATCCTGCTGAGCACAAGATTTAATGGCAACAGAGTATATTGGAGTTGGCCAAAAAAAGAGAGCGACTTTCACAGGGGGGGAGGGCAAAGATTACATAAGATGTGAAACCAAAGGCCAAACTGTTCAGTCCTGGAGTCTAAGTTGTGCTCCTACATCTGCATTTAGATACCTAAGTGAAAGGGGCCTACCTTCCAGGGGGGCTGAGCACCCACGCATCTCACTGCCGTCAACGGGACTTGGAGGTGCCAGGCCCCTTGGAAAATCAGGCTTCTTTTAGTTAGGTGTGTGACTGTGTCTTTAGGAGTCTAGCTATATGCTCCCAGAACTCTCGATTCCCCCCGACCAGCTACATCGAGGTAAAACCGCCGCTTGCCTGGCCCACACCCGGATTTTATGCATCACCTCTCTTGCAAAAAACCCAGATTTTTCTAGCGTAGATGTGGCTGGAACAGTTGCATCTTGATAATCTTTTCTGACCCTTCCCCAGACCTTAGGTAATGTCCACCCCACCCTGTCTTTGGCATGGTCATAAATCCAACATGCTTCGGGGAACAAACCAACTTCTAGCTAACGAGGGTTAGGAAAATGTTGCTTAAAACCACAGCACTGAGATATAGTTATAGTGAAAACAAGAATACATTTATCATCAGAGATTTAATTAATCATGAGCAAGAATATTGGGAACCAAACAAAATCATAACACGCTTTCTAGAGACTAAACATAATTAATAGGTCCTGGCTAAAGCAATTTGATCTCATTTAACGTTCTTTTCAGCATTTCAACCAAGACTGGCTGAGACCCTTTGTTTCATTAAGTAAAAAGCACTGTCTTCCTCACTGAAGGCAGCCAGGGCGTCGTCTTTGCCTCCTAGAAGTGCCCCCATAGTTCATTGTCTTTACTCATAGACAGGCCAATGCCTGGGGCTTGTTTTCTCTTGTGTGCTCTTTTCCTGTTGATTTCATATCTCTTCACTAACCGTTGGCTTCGTATGTAAAAGGCTAGTCACTGTGTTAGCTTACAGTGTTTAATTTACATCCTGACACAGAGTTAGGTGAATAAACAACTCTGTCTGACCGAAAAGCCTGTTTTCACTTCTGCTGGTGACTAATGCATTCATACAGACGTAAGAAAATGTCTTTGGTGTATATATAACAACTCCTTGCTTAATATCTGTACACACATTTCACATTGATATTAATAACCAGTGTGACACCAGCTTTCATGTAAGACCTCATATGACATTCTTGGGTGAACCAGAATATCCGTACCAGACACAGGACATTCCTGTAACACCCTTACCAATTGGCATGAAGAGGTTCCTGGGTCACAGTTTGTTACATGCAGTTTTTCAGACATGTGCTTGGCTGACACTGATTGTGTCTTTAGTTGGGACAGATTCATGGGAACATCTTCACCCTGTGGTTGGGACAGAGCCCCGTGATTGTGCTGCATGGATTCCAAGCAGTGAAGGATGGTCTGACCACCAACCCTGAAGATGTTTCTGGCCGGCCAACAACGCCGTTCTTCAATGAAAAGGCCGGTGAAAAGGGTAACGTTCTCTTTCCACAGACACTGTACAGCGAACTGGAGTGCACACTTTGTGTGGCTGTTCTGTTATTCCTTCGCCATCTCCCCATGTAGCTGCAAAAATAGCTACTGAATAGCTGGTCAGGTGATGAGTAATTGGGCAAGTAGCCACTGAATACGACTGAAGGGTAAAATCCTGAGTGATACGGAGCTTGCTTGAACCATTCATTGTTTCTTAGACATCTAAATACCTTTCAGGTGCTGGGCCCAACTCCCAAAATCAACGGGAGTTAGGCATTTATGAATAACTTCAAGGATCTGGGCCTTGATCTTTTATAGACCCTTCGTTCTTTGTTGCCCTTTGAGCCATCACTATTTCCAACAGGCTTTCAGCCAGGAGCACGACGCTCACTCACTGTCCCATTGAACGTTACTTTGACCCAAAACTACCTTTGGGACATTCACACAGTGTAAAGGCTTTTTCAACCTGGGCAGGATCTTCCCATCTGCTGGGCTTCAAGCCATAACCCTGCGCTGTCATTCAAACAAACCCAGCAATGCTTTTTTTATCCATGCCGTGCACTGAACCCAGTCACACCCCATGTCTCCTGGGAAGTAACTTCCCACAGCTCCGTGTGTGCGTCCCCAGTTATGAAATGATCCTCCGTAGGTCTCCAGGTGACACGTGAATTATGAAAATGGTCTCCTGCGTGTTTCAAGCCCAGCTTTCTGGTCAACCTAAAAAAAAAGCAACAAACTCCTCTAAATAGGGGAGTTTTCTGGGGTTGTCATAAGCCATGTCATGCCTGAGCTCCCAGATGAAGGGACTCAACAGAGAGTCTCGTTCTTCTGGATTTCTCTCTCGGGTTAGAAAATACATTTTTGACCGAACTCTCACGAGGTGAATGGTTTTGCTTTATATAAGTAACCGATTCTCGGTGGCCTCAGGTATTGTTATGACGAGCGGTCACACCTGGAAGCAGCAGAGACGCTTTGGGCTGATGACGCTGCGAAACCTGGGACTGGGCAAGAAAGGCCTGGAGCACCGAGTACAAGAGGAGGCCTGTCTCCTGGTGGAGTCCTTTATGCACGAGAGAGGTACATCACTGCCAAGAAGTTTGTGGCATTTCACTTGCCAGAGCCCTATTTTCCAGCATGTGATTTGTCAAACCAGCAGGGAGAGTGAATTCCAGAGGGGGAAGCCTCTTTGTGGAGGTCACTGGGCTTCCAGGCCCAGACAAGGCACTTGAGTTAATACTCCCCATCTCAATTGTCAGAAGCAGGTCGCGCAGGTAGCCAGCAACCAAACCACGAGGGTTTTACAGGTCAAAACCAACACCAGGAATTGCATCCAGAAATGAACTGGAAACCGGTGCTGGCGATGAGCAGAGGCATAATGTGTGTCCTGTAGGAACCGCTGCCAAGTAAGTGGTCAGCTGCACACTGCGCGAGCT
Organism: Emydura macquarii macquarii; assembly: GCF_026122565.2. Classification (NCBI taxonomy): domain Eukaryota; kingdom Metazoa; phylum Chordata; order Testudines; family Chelidae; genus Emydura; species Emydura macquarii. Next base: position 4,248,255 of record NW_027132502.1, on the reverse strand, counting down.
GACGTTTCTGCACTGTCTTCAGATGCAGCTCCCTGAAGAGTGCATTTCAGTGATCCGCTCCCGAGGCAACAAAGGCTTGGTGTGATGGGGTGTCCATCCCACACAAGTCCTGGAAGGGGTTCAGGTGGGTCCACTAAATGCCCAGGCTGCACCTGGAGGAGGAGCCAGGGAGCAGGGAATTGATTAGCCAAGGCTCAGCTGGGCAGGAACAGGAGGGGCCTGTCTAAAGCCCAGGTGCTGAGAGCAGAAGAGGGGCTGCACAGGGGTAGGCTGCAGTCCCTCCCTGGGTGAGGGGAGGTGGGTTGGGACTATCGAGGGTGCTCCACAGTTACTCCCTGGGAGGAGGGAGTTGGAGGCTGACAAACTTAGAGAAGAGGGAAGTCAGGAAGGTAGGAGAAGGCTCAGGGGAAAAGCAGCAGGGAATAGGAGGGCAGACTTGGCTGCTGATTAGAGGGCCCCTGAGCTGGCACCCAGAGCAGAGGGTGGGCCCGGGTTCCCCGACCAGCCGCTGGAGGAGTGGCACGGTCAGAGCAGTGAAGACAAGACTGCCATTTTGTATGGTGGGATTTTGATGCCCCTCGGGAAGGGGGAACCACGTAGTGACCTGGCTGGAGGGCCGAGTCACAAAGAGGAGGCTGCAGTTCCTGGAGTGAGAGGCAACTGCAGGGCAAGAGGACAAGAGGAGAGACACCGCCAGATCTGGCGAGCTGGTGTTTCTCACCCGTAGTTCTAGACACCGGTGCTCGGTGATCCACACTGGGTGGACCTGCTGGCCTCGGTGTAGGATTGAAGGTGCTGGTTTTGACCTATAAAGCCTGGGACCTGCAGACTTTAGAGATTACCTCGCTCCCTATTCCATGCTGCCATGGTTACGGTCAGCAGTGTGCTTGTGAGTTGGAGTCCCCTCGATTTACGGGAAGGGGCGCAGTTAGATCACTCTCCAGGAGAGGCCTTCAGCTCTGGAACTGGGTTCCACCCTTGGTCCAAGATGGCCTGGTATTGCTGACCTTCACCTTTTTGCCTGAGTGTGTGAGGAAGGAGGAGCCTGATGGGGGTTCTTGGTTGTAGCAGATGGGAGTTTGGTACAATATGTCCCTTTTGACTTTGTCAGGCGGGAGCCTGAGGTTTGCACAGGCGTTGCTGCTGGTTATAGTTGTATTGTTTCTTCTGATATGACATCAGGGATGCCCAGCGTAATCGATTCATGGGAAAAAGGTGGCCGGTTTTGGTGTAAATAAAAATGTATCACTGTGGCAAAGTCCGAACATGAGAGAGAATCAGAGTCTCCTTTCTAGACACAGGTGAGAACACACTCTTGGCTATTGCGTCTACCGCATCCAAATCCAGCGGAGAATCCTGAGCAGGTTCCTAGCAGAAAGGGGAAACCTCTTCTATTAAAGGGGCAGATATCCCCCTCCCCTCTAGCTGTCTTCCCCAATTAACCAGCTTGTCTACAGAGCTAAGCTCTTGCATTTCTAATGCACCCCTAATCATCATTACTAGGATCTCGTCTGGATTAAGAGTCAACTGCCGGCTAGCCTTCATCCAGGCCAAAGGCCCTGCCTTCTCTGGGATCAAGCCCATAGGGCCAAATTGCACCTTGCCTTCGCACCGCATGCAACATGATTGAAGTCACTGAGGCTCCATGGGCTATAAGTTAGGACAGAAGCAGCCCTGAAGTCTTAGCCCATTGCTATGTGAGACCATCCACAAATAAGACCCAGTGCTGTGTCTGTACCGTTACCAGCTCGGTCACTGGAGCGAAAGGGGTTCTAGACATGAATGTAAAAGAGATGCTAGTGACGGTAATGATCGGGGAGAGAGCATACTTGCTAGCTAGGAAACAGGGAATGGGGCTTTGATGACACATGCAATGGACCCGTGAATAGTCAAGGTGTCTCACAGCTCATTGCAAAGCAATGGGACCTATTCACCGCCTTGCTCTGCTTCCTTCGCACAGCTGGAGTCATCTAGAGAAAGAGCCAAGCAGAGAATCAGGGAGCTGCAACCGGCTTCCTGGTGCCCCACCCCATCTGCTGCCCCAAACAGACCTCAGCCACCGCAGAGAATCTGACTCCCTGAGTTTAGGGGGAATTCAAGGGCTGAGGAGGGAAAACAGCAGCCAGTGAGTGCCCAGCAATCTCTCTCACGGAGCCTGGGCCAGGAGAACCTACTGGCGTGTGAGGGACGTTGCTGACCGTGAGCACTATTCATGTTCAGCTCCTGCCTGGGCAGCTCCAGAGACGGGCCAGGTCCATCGAACACACTGAACCTTCCGCAGGGAGCTGGTTTGTGACCGGCTCACGTTTTCTGTGACTGGTTTTTTTAGTGACTGAGGCTTGATTCCAGAATGGCAGACTCCGAAACCTTAGCGACTGAAAAGCCCGGCTAGGTCCTGGGCTCCCTCCCCGGGCTCCAGGTCCTGTCCCAGCAGGGGGAGAGCCAGTGGCAGGAAACTCGAATGTTAACAACTCTGTTTGTAGGCCAGCCCTTGGACCCTGGCTGCTTCTTCAGCCAAACACTCTCCAACGTGATTTGTGCTGTGGTTTTGGGACGTCGCTTCTCTGCCGACGACGAAACCTTCCAGCAGCTGCTTAAAGCCAATGAGTGTTTGCTCAAATCCGGAGGCAGCATCAGTGACAGAGTGAGTTCATAATCTGTGGCCGTTATTTCTTTTGCCCCCTCTCCCAAAGGTACTAGGCCCCTCCCTCAATAGAAGATATAATATCTACCCCACGGTGCTGACTGACTAAATTAGACCTGGCTAAAGGAAGGTAAAATAAAATGCCGTGCTAATGTGGTGGTCACGTCCCCACCCTTGGTGACTGACCCAGTAGCAAAAGCAGAGTGCTGGTGACTGTGCTTGGTTACCCACGCAGAATCATTACACGACGTTGGAATTTAATCATGTCCGGATGTCGGATCCCAGAAACTCATCAAACCCTTCATCTTAAAATGATAGAAACTGGGATTCGAAGAGATCTGGCAGGGTACCTCGTCCGTCGTCTGATTCAGTTTGAAAATACTTCCCAGAGTGTTTGAGTTGCACAAAACCCCCTCCTCCTCAATGCTGCTTAGCGTGACGCCTACCTAACATTGCCCGCTCGAAATCCGCAAGGCTGCTGTGTGCTCCGCCGAGGCGGAGGGTTCTTATTTTTAGATCTCAGTGGTGAAAAGACAGGCGGACAGGAAGTGCCCATTCAGCAGTTTATTCAAGGCAGCACTTAAGTTACGAGAGTTACAAATTTTAAGCTATTGCAAGCTGTTAACAGTTGGGAATCAGGCGCTTACCAGCACGAGGGTGGGGAGGCCCATTCTCCATCCTATAAGCGAGTTGCAACCAGGAAGCCGACCCACCCGGGGTATCCGCTAGTACCTCCACGGATCCACGGAGAGCCTCAGGCAGGGCGCACCTGGAGGTCCTAAAATCCCCCCTTCCCCAATTCTAGCAATAAGCTTATTGGCTACATTTCAATCCCCATGGGGATTGGGCCTTAACACTTGTTTCCTGTTATTTTATTGGCAGTTCACTAGGGGCCAATCCGCAATGAGGTGACGCTAGCTGTTTATTACTAGAGTTGCTGATTTTACTGCTAATGCTGCTAATTTTTTGCTGACCCTATGGTCAGCTGGCTTCTATATTTATTTTAAGGATATTTTCAGACCTGGAGACAGTTCTTCTTATTTCTTACAAGTCTGGTTCTTGAGAGGCCTAACTTTTGCTCATAAGCCTGCTGCCACTTTTAAGGCCTAGCTATTGCCGTACTAAGCTGACCTCGCGTTACAAAGTCTTGCGCGCCCTGACATGCTGCCACGCCGGTGTACATGATGGGGATTGTCAAATCTCACACAGTTGTCTTTTTGGAGACAGCGTGAAGACCAAGCCCTTCTCCATCTCATTGGTGTCTTGTTTTTATTATTATTGTGGTGGGACCCAGCATGCTGGGTGCTGCACACGTGCACAGTCTCTGCCCCAGAGAACTTACTGTTTAATTTGAAAGGTGAGGCCCTGGTTGAGTGAGAGAAACAATAGGATTCAGGGAGAAAGGGTAAGGGGAACAAATCTCTGGTAGTTTCTGGAAGTCTCTGGGTTAGTTTCTGGAATGTGCACAACATGCTGGTTACAAATCACCTCAGAAATAATGGGGGGGGTTGGTTTTTGTCCCTAACTCATGTTAGCTGGCTGGTTGTGGGCATCGCAGAGTGGGGCTTGAAGGGATTTAAAGGAGGAAAATGCATTAGTCTTATGTTCCGGGAGGAAGGTCCATGTGCAAGGGACAGCATGGAAGAAAGTGTGGGAGACGGGGAGCAATTGTAAGAGAAGTCCTACGCAGCTCCCGCAGCCCTGGGCTGGGGCACACTCAGTTGCTGCATGGGAATGTCACAGGCACACTGCGGTTGGCACGTAGGAGCTGTAAGGGACCGAAGATTGCTTGGTGCAGACCGAATTTAGTTGCCAAACTCTAAATAGTTTCTACTGAGCATGTGTGAACTGCAGGTTTTGGGGGCTTATAACTTGCCCAAATTTGGGTGACTTGTCACCAGAATGACAAAAGGCAAATCCTCTATGCCAGGGCGACTCCCCCTGCCAAACATCAAGTCACTTCTCCGACACATGAAGGTGCAAGAGCTTCTCAACAAAAGAATTGTACGAATTTTTTCACATGTGCCAAACAATATATTGTTTCTCTACTCTCAGACTCAGAAATGACAGAACTGGTTTTAGCTGAAATTTCCACTAAAATATCAGCCTGGGGCTGTCACCAGGCATGGAAAATTTCAGTCCAACCCATTAAAGTGTGGCAGGAGTTAGAAATGATGCTGAAATGGACCCTTCAAAGCAATTGACTCAACAGCAAAATTCTCCACACTGGCCAAATCTTTGGAGAGCTCCACCATGAATGTGTTAATTGCAAAGAATGAAAACAGCTTCTTTGTGTCTCCCCTACAGCTGTACAATACTTTCCCCTGGCTCATGGACCATCTCCCAGGACCTCACAAGAAGGTGTTATCATACAGTGAGTTTTTTAATTCTTTTGCCAAGGAAGAGATCAGACGCCATGAAGAGAGTGGGATACCGGATGACCCACAGGATTTCATTGACTTCTACTTGGCACAGATGGTCAAAGTACGTTTCTGTGCTGTATGCGGCTACAACTCCTCTACGAATCCATTACACCCTTCTAGCGCAAACCTCTGCAGAGTAAAACGGGAAATCTGCAGCCTTTACCGGGGTCTGTTATCCATCGGGTGCACGGAGGGTTGGGAGAGTGGCGGTCAGAAATCTATAGTGCTCCAGCCTGGGCAAGCAAAGGTTAAATGACAGCTCAGTATCAACTCCAGCTCATCAGCCTCCAAGAAACCCAGCTATAAGGAAGAGGGATCCTTTGTTAATAACGAAAACAAGAATCCTTTCTTCACCAGGAGGGTGGTGAGGCCCTGGAATGGGTTACCTGGGGAGGTGGTGGAATCTCCAGCCTGAGAGGTTTTTAAGGCCTGGCTTGACAAAGCCCCGGGTGGGATGATTTAGTTGGGGTTGGCCCTGCTTTGAGCAGTGGGTTGGACTAGATACCTCCTGAGGTCCCTTCCAACCCTCATCTTCTAGGATTCTATGATTGTCAAAAGGGCACAGACCAAGGGGTGGGAGGGGTGTTGCAAATCAGAAAGACTATAAAAACCTTGCAGATTGCTGAGCGTCCAAGGAAGGAGCGAGTTATGCTCATTATCACTTCGACGGTCCTACCTCCCGTGTCCTCATTGCTCCCTCTGACTGTCACCTGCAGTGCAAAGATGACCCCACCTCTACATTTGACGAAGGCAACCTGATTCAAACTATTCTGGACCTCTTCATCGCAGGCACCGAGAGCACAGCCACCACCCTCCGCTGGGCAGTGATCAGCCTGGTGCTTCACCCCGACATCCAAGGTGAGGGAGGAGGGGACGCACAGTCTGTGTTTGTGGCAAATTACCCAGTCCTGCCCATTTTTATGAGACAAATATTAGTTCTAAAACTGACCCTTAGCCGCTGCTGGCTCAGCTGAGCTGCAGCCAGAAAAGCTGCTGGATTTCTGGTCTTATAATCAGCGAATTATAGACCTTAGAAATGGAAAGCCCTCTAGAGATGCCTATGCCACCCACCTCCCCTCTGCTACCCACTGCAGGCTTGTTCCTTGCAGTATATTTCCTAGTATTATAGTTAGTCCAGCTGCTTTAAATGTCTCAGGCAATGGGGCTTCCACCACTTCACTTGGGAGACTAGCCACAGGCTGACGGATCTCCCCATTAGGAAGCTTTCTTTCCACAGCAGAACCGTCCTGCTAAGTCGCAAAACTTCGTAACTCACATTCTAAATGCACCAGAGGCAGGTTGTCCACCCCACTCGAGCAGACATCAGGTTCAGCGGAGAGGAGGGCCTGCAGGAGATGGTTTGTGCTCCCTGATCTTCAGCCACCCCGCCCAGGTGCAAGTTAGAGCTGTACAGGAGCAGCTCAGGGACCTTCTATCAGGCCTACGGGAGCCCAGCTCGTCCATGCTGCTTCCTCTCCCTGTCCTGCCTTCACCCTGCCCCTGATCTGCCCCCATCCCTCTCCAGAGATGGGGGTGGCGTCTGGCACGGGTGGTGGCTTTGATGCCTCAGTCAGCTACCTGCCTTGTGCTGGATTAAGCCTGGTGGACAATGTTTCCTCCACCTGCAGAATCCGACGGGGCTCAGGCTTCTTCCTCGTCCTATTCCCCATCTGTTTAGACCAGAGCCGGTGGGGCAGAGGGTGAGACAGTGCCCGCAATAGGCAGGCCTCGTATCAAACCTAAACAGCCCCACGTCCCAGATCTCGCAGTGCCTCCCCGAAATCAGCCGCTGGCGGGAGCTGAGCCCCGGCACGACTGAGGCGGTGCTGGTGGGAAATGCTACGAAGAACTTACCTTCTCTGCACGCACCCCCCAGTACTAAGGCAAGTGCCGTCAGCTTGAGCAGGTCTGCAACGGCAGGGACGGACTCTCTGGGACCCATGTTTTCAGCACTCGTCCGCGGCTCCTTCCTCAGTTATGGGCACAGCCGTTGCACAGCACTGGGAATGGCCGGCACGACCCCGGCTTTCGTTTAAGACTGGCCACGGCCTTCTTTGGGATGGTCAGAGCCGTGCAGGCCCCGCTATCCACTGGCCTTGAGGAGTTCTTAGGGTCACACCCAGTTGCCCTCACAAGACGGCATTGGCTAAACGGCTGAGTCTGTTTGAGCCGAACCCTCTCCCCCACCTCCCCACGTAATCATTTCTGTCTCCCTGAGTCAGCAGGACCACCTGTGCCGGGGGGGGGGGGTTCATCAGGCAGCTCATCAGCCCCTGGGAGCATCTGACAAGCAGGAGTTTTGGCTGGGGAATGAAGTGAGAAAAAACTTGCCCCGTGCGGCCTTCTCTCTGAGGGGAACAGCTGCACCTGGCCTCAGGCTGCCTCTCCCAGCAAAGAAAGGGAATGCTTTGTGCCCCCAGGCTGAATGCTGGCCTGTGAGTCAGCAGGGAAAGCACAGGTCCTCCTCCTTCAAGAGAGATGTCAGCGTAACAAGCACAGCTGATTCCCTTGGAGTAATTCCTCCTTCACTCTAAAGGGAATCCTGCTGGGAAATGAGAGCCCCAGACTACGCCCACATCCCTGGGCATGTACTCACGATCCAAAAACATGGCCTTCCGTTTGCATCAAGCTGCATGTGTCTCCTCAGAGAAAGTCCAGAAGGAGCTGGATGCGGTGCTGGGTCCATCCCAATTAATCTGCTACGAGGATCGGAAGAACCTGCCGTACACCAACGCTGTGATTCATGAGATCCAGCGCTACAGTTGCATTGCCCCAGTCGGGGTCCCCAGGCAATGCGTGAAGGACACAACGCTCTTGGGGTTACCTGTCCCAAAGGTACAGAGACATTCTCCTTGCTTACACCCTCCTGTCCCATCAGAGGGGTCCAACGTACTAAGAATCCAACTCATTCATGTTCCCCAGATATACAACACGCCTGCTTCTCAGTGCACCTCTGAAGTCGTCGACACCAGGCAGCGTGAGAGAGCAGAGCACACGCACTTTGCACGAGTGCCAGTGGCGTGATACAAGTGCAAGGGAGTGGATAATCAAGCGCAAAGTCTCTTTCTTGTTATCTCACCCTGCCCCTAATTTGCAAATTCCGGGTCAGCCCCTTTAAACCTCTCACTGGCTTTGCAGCTTTGACATTAAAAATCTCTCTGTAAATTTGAAACATTTAAAATATGACGTATTAACATTTTTCTTCCATTAAGGAGTATCCTGGAAAACACCCTCTCACGTTGGGCTCTGTGTTGCCAGCAACATGGCTGCTGCCAGCCAATGACCCAGAAATGATACACAGAAATAAAAATGTGCTGTCCAATTGTCTCCCAGTTTGTTTCAATGAGACACATTTCTCCCTAGGGGACAGGCCGTGCACTGCGATACATGAGACCTGAAAACCGTCTCCCTAACCACCTGGCTGAGGGAGAGAGGGATAGAACAAAGTCAGATGTTTCTGTCCTGCAGGGCACCGTCATCTTGCCAAATATATGTTCCGTCCTGGCTGATCCTGAGCAGTGGGAGACACCTCGCCAGTTCAACCCGACTCACTTCCTGGATAAGGATGGAAATTTCAGGAGCAGAGAAGCTTTCTTAGCATTCTCAGCAGGTAAATGCACTGACAGCTGACCCAGTTTTCATGGGGCAGACGGTGAATGCAGCATTCGTAGATTTACAGCTAAACCTTGCTAACCTGCATGCTTTGTAATTTGGCCATCTCACCTCACTTCTCAGCGCAGATTTATTTGCAGACTGCTGTGGTGGGTTCTTCCACTACAGCATTTCATTGTTTGTACAAAACTCACAGCACGCTGGTCACCATTAAAATGACAACATATGCCACTACTTGCCACAGTCCGGCGTCTGAGTTTTGAAATTCAAATTTTGACTTTTTAATGGCGAGCACTGTATAGAAATGAAGATTGGGTGGAAGTTGTCTAAATCAATGAAAAAGACAGGTTTTGTGATGGGTTTTAGCTGTTTGCTTGCGTATTAATTTTCAAAATTCATTAATAAATGGATCTCTCTGTCAGGAGTGCAAATTAGCCAAGTTCTACTGTACTAAGAGATCTGTGGACAATGCAAATGACCTCCTCCATCCTGTCCAGAAGAGTCATGGGAAGAGGGATTCTTAATGCTGGTTAAGTGAGAAAAACATTCTGTGATGCACATGTGCAGACCTAGCCTCAGTCTTACTCACAAGTAAAACATGAATTTGCTTTTCAACAGATCTTATTTTTCCTTCCTCACTGAGGACTAGAATCCTGCCAAGTCTGATATTTGTCATTCTCACATTTTTGAGTTAAAAAAACCCTTATATTTTTTGTGTGTTTTTGTTTTTTTTTTAAACTCACTAGCTGCCCTTCCCCTCTCCCCCGGCAGGGCACCGTGTGTGTTTGGGAGAGCGGCTGGCAAGGACTGAGCTCTTCATCTTCTTCACCAACCTGCTGCGGGCGTTCACGTTCAGGCTGCCAGAGGGAGTGACTGAAATTAACACTGAGTGTATTTTGGGGGGCCTGTTGCAACCTCATCACTACAAGATCTGTGTCGTTCCTCGCTAAGTGGCAGCACGTCATAGGCCACCAAGGAACCCAATAGGCAGGGCTGTTTCTCATCATGAATTTCCATCAATAAACAAACTATAAAACAAAGGATTATGGCACCTGACATTAGTTATGGCTGACCAGGAAGCTGACTGCTGGGAGGGAGAAGTTAGAGGGGGTTTTATTATAGTCGGTTGTCAGACAAGGAGGGCAGGGTTTTTAAAAACCTCCCAATTATGAGATTAAAGCCGGGGGGGTGTGGTGGGGTGAAACCCCATCCTGGGCTAGAACGGGTTAAAAGGCAACTAATCACATCACCTTGATTAATTAGCTTTTTCTCAGCCAGAGGGGTTGGGAGTGAGACGCATTAGGTGATCATTCAGTGGACACCTGCAGGGGGGAAAGGTGGCAGCAGCGTCAGAGACATCACTTTCCCCCCCGACTCCCACCCCGGGGCTGGAGGTTGACCCACCTGCGTGCACCTCTGGGCCTTCTCCAGCCTTGGACAACAGGGTGCAGCAGAAGGAAAGAGGGAGTGGCATGGACGTTTGCTCACTGGACTTGTGAGTGAAAGAGACAGTTCTTTATCAATCAGACACCAAATAATCCGAGCCAGCCAAATTTATTAGCCAGTGAGCTTTGGCCAAAGACTAATCCTCACAGACACACAAAGCCGAAGGTGTTTGTTCACACGACACCAGCTTCAAACCCCCACCCATTGACCAGCCAGGAAGAGAAAATGGGGGACCTGAGAGACATTGAAACCAAAAGGGAACCCCAGTCTTGGCAAACGAAGACAGGAGGGTGCTGCCCCCCGACTCTGAGTCACCACGCCAGGAAAGGACAAGGAAAAAGCCTTTTAAAAGCAGGGTTTTATGTGATGGGTTTTTATCCAGAGACTGAGGGCCACCATCGAGGCGGGGGGGTGCTGTCCACGAAATGTCAGAGCTCCTCTCTGACGGGAAACTGATCAGAGGGGATAGGTAACTTGTGTTAGAAAAGGGCCCGTCTCTAACAGAGGTGTGGCGTGTGACGTTGCGTCTTCATGTTTTCTGTCTCACATGTCTGGGTTTGTTTCCCCTGGCTGGTTCCTCTGTGAATTTGAGGGTTTTCTATTAAATAAACGGTTTGTTTATTTTGACTCCAAGCAGGGGTCCATTGTGTGGCGTGTGTGTGCGCCCCAGAGAACTGATCACCGGGGGCTGGTTTCACTCCTTCAGGGGTGACAAACCAGAGGGGAAAAGTCCGAGCGTTTGTACTTAAGAACTCGGGGAAGACACATTTGGGGTGACCTGCGACCGGAAGGGCTGTTGAGGTCACCCAGTGAGCAATAAAGAGGCTGGTGGAAGCCAGGGTGAGACCTCGTGCTTGTGGGCCAGTTATCAGTGTCAAGGCTCTGAATCACGGCATTAAGGTACCCAAAGTTATAAGGCAGATGGCGACAGAACCCCTTACTGGTCACCCCTCCCATTTCTGACCAGCTGAAATCTGCTGGGATGGAACCTCAGTGAGCAACGGTCCCTCATGAGCAAATATTGAAAAAGCTCAGATAAGGGAAGGCGAGTGCAGAAGCTGGGGGGCGTGTATGTTTCAGGACAGGGATTTAGCCTCCAACCACCGAGGAGGATTCTCCGGCTGCCAGTCCACGAGACAGATATCGCAGGGAGCGAAGCTGAAAGAAAATGTTCCCTGTGATTCAAGTATTCGCAGCTTTCGGTGTCTTTCTCTGTGTCTGGCATTTTCTGAAGGTTCTCAGGGCCCGAAGCAGATTTCCACCTGGACCAGCACCACTCCCTGTCGTTGGCAACCTGGGCACGCTCGGCTTTCAGATACACCCCGAAACGCTCCTGAAGGTACGGTGTCTCTTTACAGCTTTACTGCCCTGGATCATTCCGCCTGGAGAACAGCATGGCTGAAGGGGAAAACTGCCTGTTAGCCCCCTATGGCCTGTCCCATGCCTAGGGTAGCCACCTGAAAATGCCAAGATCAGGGCAGGCTGCAAAAGGAGAGCAGATTCTCCCAATCTGGAGACTGACACTGAAATCAGGCTTCCCAACCAGCTATGAACTGTGCTTCTGATTCCCCCACACTGGTTATCAAGAAGCCAGTACAAAGATGCACACAGCCCCCTTTACTGCATTTCAGCTTCTGGCTCCCAAATCAGCCACTGGGTCCAGTAAAGAGACCAGTTATTTAAACTCTATGCTCTTTACTAAAAGGTTCCTCCTGACCCCAAAGGGTCAGTCACAGTACCAGATCAATATAAGTTTGGATCTTACCCAAAATACCACGCTGCCAGCCAATCCTTTAGTAACGAAAAGTAAAGGTTTGTTGCAAAAACAAAGAAATAAACCATAAGAGAAATGTTAAAGGATTAGCACAATCTGCTGCATACAAATGATTAAAAGTCCATATACATCAAGTTTCTGGGAGAACTTAGAATTGCAGGTTTGTACAGTTCCTCTGGTACACATCCAGTATCCGGATGGGTCGAAGTCCTTCGGTTCAGTTGCAAATGGATTGATCCAGAGGTAGGTGTGTGTCTGCAGCTGAACAGAATCAAAGACAAAATGGATTCTGTGGCTCGGCCTTTTATACTCTCTGGCCCCTGCCATGCTGCTTCGCGGAATATTACAAGAACTAAAATGGAGTCCAGAGTCCCATGGGCCAATCCTGGTAACTCCTCAGTTACGCCTTCAGTTTCTTCCTGGGCCCCTTGCATCTGTGAAGGTTTCAATGGCCCATCAAGAAGGCTATTGTTTTGCCGCCTCTCTCTCTGGGGTGTATCCCAGTCAGCACAATTTGAACTAGATATATTAAATATATCCAGAACTTCCATTACACACTCAACACATGAACATAAGTATGATCGTCTTACTCAGCGCATTATATCCTTTTTAACAGTACCTGCCATGGCATATCTTACGTGAATTATTATGATTTTGACACACTGATGTTAACCAATATGACAAATCCCCCATCCCCCCCCCAGTCTAACCAGCATGACATCCCCCCACCCCCAGCATTGAGCGCCCTGGGAATATTCACATGCATGAGTGTATGCAGGGTTGTGACTCAGCGTTGAATCTGGCCTGTGGCAAGGGGGCAACTGGACTGATAAGCACTATCATTTTACAATCAATCGGCTGCGTAACAGTTTAAAAAGGTACATTCAGTTGGAATTTGCCATGCGGGTAAGAGCTTATCAAACCAGCTGGGCTTCCTTCCCATTGAAATCACCAGCCCAATTGCATGGCAGGTCAATGAACGCCGTGTGGGCACACCCACACCGAGGCAGCTCTTCACAGGTCCCATCTAACCAGAGTACGTAGTGTCATCCCTCAAGTATGACAAGCCGGCACAGGGTGGGGGGGTGTCTTTGTGTTTTACTCAAAGTCCATCTTTACAGTACAGGATTGTGCGATCTGTGACCAACCTGACGATTACTGTAGTCTCTGAGCACCTCCCGGGTCATTAGAAGTAGCACAGGTACAAAGGTCCACTCTCCCTTCCCTGCCTGTAGGAGAAAAACTTAAGTAACCAACCAGTGGAGGGGTTTTTTGTTATACACTCAAGTGGGTGTGGCCGGCCACAGGCAATGCGCGTGCGGCACCATGAAGGTACACTAACCTGAGGAAACGCGCTTTGCATTTGGTTCTGAGCCCGTGAGGTCCGTAATACGCTCAGCTCTGGGAGGAGTGAGTTCTCTCTGCCAGAACCAGCTCCCATGGAAGTTCTGCCTCTTTCAGGCATTTGCTTTGCTCTGCTTTGTTTTGACTAAGGCGACGTCTTCGCTGCAAAGTCGCCGCCATCAGATCGACGTCTCTGGCTCGACTGAGCGGTCAGTGAAGACCCGCTCAGTCGATCCAGAAGGCGACGTATTAAGACCACCGTCTCGAGTGGCGCAGGGCAGGGAAGACGGCGCGCAGAACAGAAGCAGAGAAGTCGACGGGAGTTACACAAGTTTTTTGCGTGGCTTGCATAACTCCGGTCGACTGCCGCCAAATCTCGGAGGTAAGTGTAGACAAGCCCTGTGCAACGAGGTCAACTTCAGGCTGGCCTTAACTCTCCTGCCAGCTAAGCCTAATCTAAACGTTACTCCAGATACAGCAATCACAATACGCAGTGCAACTGCAAGCCGATATCTCCATCTAGTGGCCACTGGTGCTCATTAAAAAGAAGATTCCTTTTTTTTAACTTCTATTGACTTGTAAGGTTACACACTGGCAAAAAGTAACATTAAGAAAAAGAGAGAAAGAGAAAAAAAAAGATAATCTCTGTTATCTAGTAGAGGCCATTTGTTCCTTGGATAATCCAAAAGAAGACAGGAGAAAAATCATGCTTAAGCGCATTTCTGGCCTGAGGCGTCAGGGTGGGTTTTGCTGGCATATTTTATAACTGTCTCTAAATCGTTATGAACAACAATTAAAAACCCCAAAGCTCTTATTAGTGAGATGTGTTCTGAGTCCTTTTTGCTTTGGATAGCAGGATGGCGGTGCTCTCCTTCCTGCCCGTGGAGCTGCAAATGAGCTGTTGTGTAATAGAACTAGAAAAGCGTCTGAGCTCTGGTCACTCGGAACAGCTGCTGGGTGCCAGACGCAGAGAGCCGACGCGTCCCGTTTGTAGCATGGCACGGCTGTGCTCCATCACATGTGTTGCTGTATCTCCAGGTGGCCGGGGTGTATGGTAATACTTACACGCTCTGGCTGGGACAAACGCCTGTGATTGTGCTGAACGGATTCCAAGCGGTCAAGGATGCCCTCATTGACCACGCCGCGGAGTTCGCTGAACGACCCATCACGCCTTTCTTTAGGGACCTCGTGGGCGGCCCGCATGGTACTTTCTGGCGCTGTGTGTGTGTGTGAGAGAGAGAGAGGAAACCTGCCTGTGGGAACATCTGTCCTTAGTGGCACCCTTGCATGCTGTGCTGCTCCCTTTCAGGGATGTGTACGCTACAGACCCACGGGGGGTCACGTGCTTTTGAAATGTTGGCCCTTTCACGTGCATTCAGTCCACGGAACCGATGTACGCAGACTAGGGAGCCCCCATGGTTCGTGTCCTCCTTCTGCAAAGAGCAAACAACCCTCCCGGCAGACGGTAAGAGTCAGTGTCTATTGAGAGAATGCAGCAAGGCAGCCTTATTAGATAAAACCAGTTGAAGAGGGAAGGAGGACATGAAAAGGACCCTAGTACATGCACGTAAATTAGCATGAGGGTCTATGATTTCCCACTTTAAATACTACCATGGGGGCCTGAGCAACTCACAGCATAGGGCCCTGGAACCACGGGCACTCTCTTCTCACCATCCATACAGCATTACCCAGTCCCGCTTTATTTCATTGGCCCCAGGTATCATTTTTGCCAATGGCCACACCTGGAAGCAGCAGAGACGGTTCAGCCTGATGACGCTCCGGAACCTGGGGCTCGGGAAGAAAAGCCTGGAGAACTCGATTCAGGGACAAGCCCGCTGGCTGGTGGAGACCTTTGCCAGAGAGAGAGGTACAATATAAATACGTATGTGGTACTGCCCTGGAGAAACAGTCCCACTTTCAACTGGTCCCAAAACATGAATGGAAAAGAGTGCGTGAAAGGAGCTCCATGGTTACTGCCATGCTTGACTTCTCTAGCACCAGCGAGACTTCCAGTTAATACAGATTGTGCAAACAGGCTTCCAAAATGTGGACGACCACTGTCTCACCAGGCTCTCGTGAGCCGTCTGTAAGATCTGGTGCCTTGTAACCCTTTCGCCACCATTTGGTTTGGCTGAAATGCCACGTCTGCTGACTTTCATCCTGACCTTCTTCCAGGAGGTCCTTAAAAGGCAGGACCCAGTGATAATGACAAGCCAGGGCTACAAAATTATTCCAGAGAAACCCCTTTCTGGGCGAGGACTGCACTTTCCCACTCACATGGGTTCTGCTGCCCAAAGGGCGACTGTCTGTGCACATACGCATTCTGCTCTCTGCAGGATCAGACATTCCTGGGAGCCCACATAAACTCAGGGGCAGACGGGAGGGAAGCTCAGTGTAACTTCATAGCCAGCAACGGGACATACTCTGTGACCAGCGAATGATGGTGCTGCCTCTGTTCACAGGGCGACCGATGGACCCCTCCGTCCCCATCCTTTCTTCTATCACCAATGTGATCGCTGCTGTGCTCTTTGGGCATTGCTTCTCCACAGAGGATAACACCTTCCAGCAGCTGATCAGGGGGTGCCAGGCCATGGCAGAATTCCAGGGCACAGTCTGGCCTTGCGTGAGCACTTGATTATTTTATAAACTGTAACGGTATCGATTTCCCTGTGCTTTCCTTAGCAAGAAGGCATGAAATATCCACCCTCTGCACAGTAATGAATAAAAGGGCTTGATTAACTACTGAGCTACAGCAAGAAGCGGGCTCACTTTTCCACTGTCCCGTCTTGCCTGGTTCTTTTCAGTGAATGCCTTTCCCCCAAACAACCCCTAACTCTTCGTCCTTGTGAATGGTAGATGTGCCAGAATGGCTCCCTTCCCAGAGCGGGACTTGATGCTGGCCTGGAGGTTCCTTCGGGATCACACTCAGGTTTTTTCTGGCTTGTCCATCTTTCATCCCTGCCACTGCTTCGCTTCTGCTTTGACGGCCTGTTTGCTAGCCCCACCCTCGCTGGGGGAGACTGAGGCTGGTCTGCCATTCAGAAGAGCTGCAGCAGGCTCACACGCCCCTGTCATTCATCCCCAAAACGGCAGTGGGATCGTCACTTGAGGCATTGGGGCACGGGGGGGGATGCCCCACTCTAGTGAACTCGGTGGGGTTAGATGACATCTGCTTGAGTTCAGTCAAGGTTTCACTTTAGAAACATGAGAACAGCTTTACTGTAGGGCTGTGGTTCTCGACCCACAGGCCGCTCAGCACACAGCTGCAGTCCATAGGACATCCTCAGGGCCATACAGGAAGTCTATGTATCAGGGGTGTATGTATCAGAGGCTCCTGAGCCGCCTGTGATTCTTTCACAGTTAAAGTGCGGCTCACAGAGCCTCCTGTGCCCCCCCATTCTCCGCCTACCAGCCGGGGGGTGGGGAGCTCAGATCTTCTGCCCTGCGGCTGGGTGGTGGGGCCAGAGGATTCTGCCCAGTGGGCAGGGCGGCCTCAGGCAGGCCAGGAAGTGTGGCCACTCCTGATCTGGCGGCCCACATAACACCCAGAGAGCTGCACATGCGGCCACAGTGATAAAGAGGTTGAGGAGAGGGATGTCAAAGTGTAACCGTTTAAACGCTTAACCCTTTAAGCGTTTTAAACAGCTGATTACCGTTTAAACTGGGGGGAGGGGAGCGGCGGCTGGGCTCAGCTCCCTGCCAGCGAGAACAGCTGGGCAGCTCTCCCAGGGGCAGAGGCTTGGAGCCCAGCACGGCAGAGGGTAGTCGCAGCTGGGCTTAGTTCCCCTGGGGGGTTGGTGCGGAGCCCAGTGCCAGGGTAGCCGCAGCTGGACTGGCTCCCCATGCGGGGAAGGGGTAGCTGCAGCTGTGCTGGCTGGGGGGGAGGAGGCACGGAGCCCAGTGCTGGGGTAGCCGCAGCTGGGCTGGCTCCCCGCCAGCGAGAGCAGCTGGGCAGCTCTGGCAGGTGGGGAAGCGTGGAGCTGGGGGGGAGGTGCAGAGCCCAGTATGGGTGGGGGGGCAGCCTAGCTGCGGCTCCATCTCCCCCCAGCATTTAACCGTTTAAATGTTCTGTTTTTAGAACATTTAAATGGATTTTTTAATTAAACCAATTTTTACGTCCCTAGTTGAGAACCACGCCTTAGAGGATCCATGCCCTGTTGCCAGACAGCAGGTGTAGAAAGTTGAGGCCCTGTGCTAATGACTGTCCCTCCACAGCGCTCTCATGTCTCAGCTAAGGTACAAGTCAAACAATCAGCCTGCCAAGGAACTCCCGGGGCCCAGCACAAGATTCAGCTGTGGATGCCCCGATCTTTAAAGTGCATCGGGGGAAACCTGGGTTACAAACTAAGAAATCCCAATGTTCCTTTTTGCCCATGTTCTCACAGCTGTACAATGCTTTTCCATCACTGATGAAGCACCTGAGCCCTGTCTTGATAAAATCATTGACAGCACTGATCCACTTTCATGAGCTACATGGACTTATAAAGGAGGAGATCAAGCGCCATCGGGAGAGCTGGCTGCCTGAAGAACCACGGGACTTCACAGACTTATACCTATCGCAAATGTTTAAAGTAAGTACGTGCGTGCTTTGCAGCTACTAGACACAGGCTCCAGCCTAGATATTTTTTTAAACTTTATTTTTATTGTTTTTATATGAAATATAAACACAGAATGAAATAATGAAACCAAACAGATATAAATACATGCACAAGATGGAAATAACCTATAAATCACAACATTCCATGTTTATTACTTGTAAAACCTGTGGGGAAAACCAAAAACAAACATACCTTAAAAAAACCCAACCCCAAAACCCGTAGAGGTCATGCAGGGTGTCAATTGTTAAACTGACTAAATAGATAAATAAATGAAAACATAACCTATGAGTGTCAGGACAAATACATACTAAATCTCAAAAGTATGCAATAGTTCCATGTGTGCCTAGAAAGCCACATATTTTTTCCTAGTGTTTCTATTAGACAGAGTCATTTTTTCCATTAATGCAGTAGAAGAGAACTCACAAAGCCAGTCTCTGTATAAGGGAGGAATTGCAGATTTCCAGTTTCTCAAAATAACGCTTTTGGCCACTAAAATAGTTATGGCAATCCCTTTCTGACTGTTAACTGGAATAGCAACTCATCCAGCACTCTCAAAAGACACAAGCTTGGAAAAGGAAAACTAACAACACAAAGTTTTTGAGAGTGCACTGAATCTGGCATTCCAGAACACGTGAGTTTTTTTGGCAGGTGAGAACGGTGAGAGTTGGACTGGGGCTGTGTGCATCTCCAACATTCACTGTATGTTGCTAATCTAGCCTTAAACAGACACTCTGGAGACCAGTAATATCGCTTTAATATCTTGTTCTGGAAAAATTGCAAGGATAAAGAACTTGCAGCGTCTGTCACAGTAAGTCAGATATTCTTCTGTTGTTAGTAAGGCTCACTTCTTTTCTTTGAGACAGAGATTGAGAGGGTAATGCAAAGCGTAGAGCCACCTAGAAATAATTCCTACACAGTGTTTGCTGTTTCCATGTTTCTTACCATGTTCTTCTAGAGGTGAGAGAGTTGAAACTGACCAATTGTTCCCTATCCTTGCATGAATCCTTGAGCATAGCTTCTGAAAGAAGGAGCTGTGAGACAGCAGTAACTGATCTTTGTTGCCTATGTAAATCGAAGGAGGCCAGTCTTATCATCTTGTATTATATCTTTCATTTTTGTTAATCCTCTTTCTATCCAAATTGTCTTGAGCAGAGAGTGGGCCTTGACTCTGAGGCATAGGTTATCCCATAGTGGTACGAGAAGAGAATTAGTAAGATTGGACGTTATAATCGTCTTAACGTGTTGCAGGATGCCCCATGTAGATGCAAAGACTGGATTTTTCCTTAAGGGTCTGGGGACCCTCTTAACGTATATGAAAGACGAGAGGGAACCAAATGGCATAGCTAAGCTTTTTTCTATCTCAAACCAAGCCGGTGAGTGTTCAGAACAAGTGGAGTGGAGCCACCTTACAACAGGGTGCATTTGGAATGCCAGATAATATAGATACCAACTGGCAAGCCTCTATCTTGTACCTAGGTATTTCAAGCTACACTCTGACCCTCTTCCCCCTTCTAGGAGGCTATTTGTGGGAGTGATTGATTCTGACGTTAGACCTAAAAGGGAAGGTGGGTAGATTTTCAAAGGACCGAGGCCTTTCCTTGGCAGGTAGCCACCATGAAAGCAGCAACGCTGCTCCACCCATGGCTGGAAGAGAGAGCGCAAAGGATGCTGGTTAGCACTCACTCTCCCTTTGTTTCCTTCCTCCATCACAAGAGTGTTGCCTGCCATGTGCTTGACCTACCAAGCCATTGGCCTGCCAGTTTCATGCCTTCTAGCCTGGTCAACTCAATATACGTATTGTGACGGGCAAGGTTCCATCTGCAGGAAGTTTATGGTTCTACCCAAGCACCGTCCACAATCACACTCTGTCTCCCCTCTGCAGACCCAGGAGGACCCCACCTCTACATTTAAGGAGCACAATATGATCCAAGTGATCACAGACCTCTTCATAGCAGGCTCTGACAGCACCACGATAACCCTGTACTGGGCTCTCCTCTACATGATGGCCTACCCAGACGTACAAGGTGAGAAGGATCTGCACTGGCACAGGTGACTGCATTTGCTCCAGTCAGACACGATGTGGGAAGGAGCTTTTCAAGTTGTTGTTGTTATTACGAGCCCAAATTCTGCCCTGCAACTCCTGGCCTGCAGAATTAGAGATGACCATGGTCTCAGTAACGATTGATTCACACGTGAAGGTATCTAAAGCGAGGCACATCATTCCTCAGCCAGCTGGTGATGTGGCCACACTGCCATTGGAAACCCTATCTGCTCCCCCGGCTCCCTCCTCTGTAGAAAAACAGGCAACTGAAAGAAGGCAGCAGGCTAAAGATGATCCCGATGATGACCACACTGTAAATGTGCTTGTCAGATAAGTAAAAACATGAGTGGCCCTGGCCAGAGAGCAGTACATTTCCCCCAACGCTGAGCGATGGAAGGGGAATCCATCTGACTATTCAAGTTATTACCCAAGATAAGCTGAGAACAGCTGAGTAACTCCTCCACTGCTCTTGGGCCTGAGAGACTGGGTGTTGGTGCTGACAGCATATTGATATGCAAAATGATGCAAATGAAAGAGTAACTAGTCTGCCTGATTCCTGCAATCTAAGTTGTCCCAGGTATTTGGACAATGGCAGTAGAGTCCATGTATCAGCTGGTTTCTTGGATGATTGTTGTCCCTTTTCCCTGCAGAACGAGTCCAAAAAGAGCTGGACACCGTCCTTGGTCCATCTCGCGTGGTCCAGTACGAGGACCGAAAGTCCCTGCCCTACACAAACGCAGTGATTCATGAGATCCAGCGGTACAGCAGCATAAGCGCCATTGGGGTCATGCGCGGGTGTGCCAAGGACACGACCCTGAAGGGCTTCTCTGTTACGAAGGTATGGTAGTGCCACTGCGCCCCAGGGACGCTCCCTAGCCAAAGCCAGGAAGGGCAACAACTCCCACTTTCCTTTGTAAACAATAGTGGGTGTGTTTCACCTGGGGACGTCTTGCAGATTAGATCTGATCTTGAACAACTTGCACGAAACCTTTTATTGTACTATAAATGTCAGACATGGCCTCCAGCAAACAGGGATTAACTCCAGCCCAGCCTCCCCCTCCTTTTGCACCAGCGCTCAGAGAAAGGACTGCGTGGACTGGTCTACACAGGAAGGTTTTATCAGTATAAACAAACAAATACAGTATATTGGTTTAACTCTCAGGAGGGGCCCCCTTATTCCAGAATAAAAGTGGCTTTTTCTGGTTTAGCTTAAACCATTTCCAAAGCAATATAAGCTAAACCAGGAAAGAATATGAAGGTTCACCTAAGGAGTTCTATCAGTACAAATATAGTGCTGTACATTCCCACGCTATCTTCTCAAGATAACTTTCCCATGTTAACAAGCCCTAGGAGGCGGCTGTGTGGTAGTCAGTGGGGAAAATGCTCTGAAAATCCTCCACACCTCAGGACTGGCTTGAACCACTAGCTGCGGATTTTCTGGCTACATTCAACTCTCTCTCTAATGTTCTTGTGGTAAAATACCACAATCTTAAGGGAATAGCCTTGATAGTTTTTTTTAATGAACTGTTCTACAGGAGGCAGTGATGAAGTGGGAATTTTTTGTAGTATTTTTAGGAAGCCTATGTGTGCCTCGGTTTCCCTCTACATTTAGCATTGCTACCCAGTGGGGGAAGAAGGATTAAGGCCTGGTCTACACTAGGAAATTAGGTCAGTGTAACTACGGCACTCAGGGGTGTGAAAAATCCCACAACTCTGCGCAATGCAGCTAAACCAACCTAGCAGCCGGTGTAAAGCGACACTTGGTCGACAGGAGAACTCCTGTCCATCTAGCTACCACCTTTCGGTGCAGTAGATTACCTACACAGAAGGGAGAAGCTCTCCCGTTGGTGTAAGCAATGTCTACACTGCAGCGCTACAGCCGTGCAGCTGCAGCATTTAAAGTGTAGACAAGCCCTAAATTTGCACTCAGGACAGACTAAGAGACATAAAAGTGTGTCCTTGACCAGGTGGGATGAATAGTCATTAAGGAACTGGCTGAAACCGACCCAGGTCAACAAGGGGTCCAGAGAGACAATGCAAACTCCCAGGCTCATGGATTGACACTCTCAGCAGGGAAGACGAGCAGAGACTCCAGCTGGAGAACAAAGAAAAGTGTGAGGTGGAGGGAATGAGAGTTGGCTCCTTGAAGAGGCTGGGAGCTCTCTCACCAGGTAACTGACTAAAGAAGGAAGTCTGAGAGATCCAGGGCCTGAAAATGGAGCGGACTACGGCTTGGCCGGTGAATTGCTCTGGGCTGACCAGAATGGTCTGTGTTTTAACCTTTATTTCTCTGTGCCAACCTAAGAACTTCCAATGCTGTGTTCTACTTGTCTAATAAACCTGTCTGTTGTGAAAAGGCTGGTGAGTGCCACTGCAAATACTGGGTGAGGTGCATTAGTCTCTGTAGAGTGGCCAAGTCTCTAACCAGGAGTCTCTCTCAGTTGGGCTCGCTGAGCAAAGCACATGGTGTGAGGCAGGATTGCTGGAGCCCTAGAGGTTCAGTCGCAGGAGAGGATGAGGCTACGTAGCCTATCCTGGAGGAAGTGAGAGACCCCTCTGGGTCCAGCACATCAAATGTGTTCCTCCAAGAGATTGTTCCAAAGTATGGGGTGTAACACTGGTCTTAGGGATCCATGACAGAGGCACTATATGGTGACTATGTTTCTGACCCTATAATAGTTGGCTTGCACTTGCATTAGGCAATTTCAAATGGCTAGATTGGTAGCTTGTATCATTGTGTCAGGAAGCCACGATAGACCCAAGAACTTATTCCTGCTTGGAATGTTCTTCATTTTCTTATGGAGTTTTATTTCTGTGTAGGGCACTTTAATCTTCCCTAATATACTCTCTGTCCTGTATGACCCTGACGAATGGGAGACACCTCGACGATTCAACCCATGTCACTTCCTGGACCAGGATGGAAACTTTGTGAACAGAGAGGCTTTCTTAATATTCTCAGCAGGTAACATCAACCCTAGCTTCCACAGGCTGAAACTTTGCTAACTTTTCATTGTCCCTTGTTGATATTCTTCATTCAAACCCACAGTAAGGTCATGAGAGCAGAAGACAAAGGCATTATTTCCAAAGGCCCACTGCTGTTTCTTTTTCTTGAGGAAAAGAAACTAAGACTGATTGGTCCTTGGAGCTTCTCAGGGGATTGATCTGGAATTGTAGTAGCAAAGGTGTGCTGGGTCGTGGGAAGCCCAGGCTGGTCTCAAACTCCCCAAGAGAGCAGGAGATAGGAGACCTGTTTGCTACTCAAGGATCAAATCCAGTTAGGTGCTAAGCACCATCCACTCAGTGTTAAATGGAGACCATGAGGTCAGCAGGATTAAAAACTTGCATTGGGCATTTATATAAATAACGAACATCCAGTTACATGAGTAATTTTTTTAAAAAGAAACACTTTGGAAGGGATGAAAGCCCTCATTCTTTGCAGCCTAATGGTCCCCTTGAAAGTTGACCACAACTAACATGTTTTTAAACCTGTCTTTGCTAGTGCTGTGGTCAAAAACACACCTGTTGTCGAGTATAGACATGGCCTCCAACGTAAGGATCATTGGCTTGTTTCCATATGGCACAGAAGGAGGATGGCCCAGTGGTTAGGATGTTGGCCTGGGACTCAAGACCTGCGTTTAATTCCCTGCTCTCTTACACTTCCTATGTGACCCTGAGCAAATCACTTACCTCCTCTGTGCCTGAGATGTACTATAGCGCTAATAGTCCTGCCCTCCCTTATAGGAATGTTGTCAGGATGAATAAAGACTGAGGCACTCACCTACCAGGATAATGGGAGCCAGACAAGTACCAGGGCTAGATAGAAGGTCTGTATTCCATACGGCACCGCTACAGGTTGCTGACTTTCAAAACATTGCCCACATCAAAGTTAGTGGAGAAACAGCACAGCCTTCCACCAGAAATTAATTCAGACAGATACAGGATATGATAACACAGACACCTGTGGTGAAACGCCCTGAGATTCTTGGGTGAAGGGTGCTATAGACTAAAGTATGTTAGTAAGTTCCAACCCTCTGCAAATCGGAGCTCAAGATGGTAGATAATAAGGCACGAGAGACTAAATAAATTCTCCATGAGTAAAAATAGTCCAAGACTGATTTGGTTCTGCTTCTTCTCTTTCTGGGATCACTTCCCCTTTTGCGCCCTATGTCATCACAGCGACCAACCTTATTTACAGACACATCAGAACTTGCCATCTCTTCCCTGTGAATTGTACCTTCCCTTCTCTCTGAAGCAGATGTACATTCTGAAATATGTTAGTTACCATATTTGTGTATGATACAAATTCCCATCTTTGGCCTGCAGGACACCGCGTGTGTTTGGGGGAACAACTGGCTAGGATGAACCTCTTCATCATCTTCAGCAGCCTGCTGCAAGCATTCACATTCCAGCTTCCGGAGGGAGTGAAGGAAATCAACCAGGAGCTGATTGTGGGTGGCATCCTGCAACCCCATCCATATAAAACATGTGCTATTCGTCGCTAGGGTGCATTGTATCCAAGGGTCAAGGAGTTATTTTTAGGTTGCTGGTTGGCTCTTCTGATATTTGGTACCCATCACCTTGTCTTTATTCCTCTTAGCAAAGAATGAGCAACTGTTCCTGGCAAGCCTCCCTTTGCGCTAAGTCCCTGAAACATGTTTCACTGAGCTAAAGCAACATGCTGTTTCCTTGCAACTTAGCCTCCTACCAGCCTTAGCTTTTGCATCTGTAACTGATGTCAAGTGCAGCCCTGCCACAGCTGAGGAAAGGCAAAGCCAATCAGCTGTACGTTGTTATGAACACATCCAATAAGCAGTTGTTAACCTACAACAGAGAAAACAAACAGTAGTGTTGCATGCATTTAATTTTTATTTATGGAAATAAAAATGCAAACCTCAGGCTTGTAAACTCCACCTTCGGACTCCTGCCATGAGGTCAGCGTAGTCCTTGATGCAGCCAGCATTTGCTTCCCGAGAGTACAAATTTAAGCACCTAAATAAGTGGCCTGATATTTTGAATGAAGTGTTGAACCCAACGCCCAAGAAGGGCTCCATTGGCTGAGAGGGGAAGAGAGACCAGAACTCAGCAGGCATGGAGGGCAGCACCACCTGCTCTGATTGCTGGGTTCTGTAGGAGTGGGATCTGGTTTCTGAGCACTTGAGTCGGGCTATTTCAATGCCATCCCTCAGGGGCAGGAAGGGAATAGTCCAGGGAATTACTGCAGCCAGGTAACAGGCGGTTGGCATCCTGGAACTGTGGGGCTAAGTACAGGTAGAACAAGTGACCCACCCGCTCAGTCTGGGGAGGGGCCACAAAGCCCAGAAGACAAGATTCCAGGAGGGAGAATAAAGGGAGAGGAGCGAGGGACAAAGGTTCAAATGGCTGCTGTCCCCAACCAGCCCTGGAGCTAAAGGGAAACAGCCTGGCCCATTAGGCCCCACACCTGCTGCAGCTGGAAAAACCTCCTCCCCAAGATGGCGGCCTGGCCTGGCCGGGCCACCCGCGCCGGTGCGTCCGTCTCGCGAGGGCGGCGCTCCCGTGCGTGGCGCCGTGCGGGCCCCTGCGGCCGGGTTCCGCGCCGGGGGCCGGAAGTGGCGGACGGGTGACGGGGGCGGAACGGAAGTGAGTGGAGAGAACGAGACGGGCGGCGGAGGAGGAGGGGGCGGTGGTGAGCGAGGATGAACAACAAATTCGACGCGTGAGTCTGAGGCGGCCCCGGCCCCGGCCTACCCCTCCCCCTCGCCGGGCACCGCGGGGCCTAGCTGAGCCGCGCTCGGGGCCTGGCGCTGCAGCCCCCCCCCCCCCGGGGCGCCCCGCGGGCAGCCGGGGGCGGGACGCGCGGAGCCTGGGGCCGGGCCCGGCCCCCTTTGCCCCACTCGCTTCCCGGTCTCCCCTGGGCCGGGCCGGGCCGGGCGCGGGTGGCACTGCTGGGCCTTTTAGTGACTGACCCAAATCCCCCCTCCCCCCAACCTGCCCGTGGGGCTCCAGGCCCGGCTCCAGCCCCCCCCCCCCTCCCCCCCCGGAGCGGGAGTCCCCCGCTGGCGCCAGGCCCGGCCCAGCCCGCACGTGGAGTCGGCCCACGCCAGCCTCCTTCCATCCGAGTGAGGGCCTCTCACGCTGGTTTGTGTCCCCGCCCCCGTGGGTGGGGGCCCTGGGCTGGCCGGGGTTCAGACGCCTCTCAGCAGCTGCCTCTTCCGGCGGGGGGGCTGTGCCCCAGCGGGCCGCGATCCCCGGGCGAAGGCTGGTTCCTGCATTGCCAGCCTTGCCTCTGGCCCCTCGCACTGAGAAACCCCTTTGGCGCAAGATGCTGGCTGGGGTTCAGCTCGGTAGCTCCCCGGAGGCCTGGCCTGCGCCTAAAACGTCGGCCAACCTTGCTGCCCTGCTCAGGGGGGAGGAAACGTTCCCCCGCCTCTCGTAGTTCAGCCGATCTGACCCCCCCGCTGTAGACACTGCTAGGTTGACAGAAAAAGTCTTCTGTTGGTCTCGCTGCTGCCTCTCGCGGGGCGGATTTACTGCAGCGATGGGAAAAGCGCCTTTCGTTGCTGAAGTAAGTATCTGTGCTATTGCAGCGTAACTGCAGCATGTGTGGCATAGACATGCCTTCAGGAACTCAGCCTCTTTTCCTTTCCCTAGTTGATGGCTGTCGGTATTAGTTGGTGCGTAGGTAGCATAGTGATGGGTGTGTTATAGATCAGTGTTTCTCAACCTTTTTGATACCAGGGACCGGCTTGCTGCCTTCCTGAGTTGTCAGGGAGATCTCGGGGATGGGTGCCAGTCCACGGACTGGTCGTTGAAAAACACTGTTATAGATATCTTCGATGGCCAGTTCCCTATTTAGTGGTCTTCAAACAAATCTCAGGCTAGGAGGAAACCTGTAGTTGTCCTAAAAGTTCATTTGATTTTTAAAGAGTTGATGCTGAACTTGGGGTTCCTGTTGTCCAAGTGGCCTTTGAAAGGTGTAGGGCACATAAGCTTTCTCATGTGGTTCTCCCTGTAAGAATCTGTTGTCAGTAGACTTCCAGCATAGGTTCCTTTCGGCCAGCGGTTTGTGTCTCAGGGGAGCGGTCAAGTAACGTAAGTCTTGCTTTTGTAGGATGACACCTCAGTCATGAGACGTGACGCTCATTCTTTCTTCCTTGCCTTTGCTAGTTTGAAAGATGATGACAGTGGGGACCATGACCAAAATGAAGAGAACAGCACACAGAAAGATGGTGAGAAGGAAAAAAATGATCGTGACAAATCCCAGAGTAGCATCAAGAGGAAGGTGAGTGCTTGACACCCCACTGCCATCATCAAGGGACAGTATTGGGTGTGCAATGCTGACAGGTCAATCTGTCTCCATGTAAGGAGTATATCTAGGAATATTGTCTTGGCGTGGTGCTGTGTTAGCACAGTGATGGGGAGCCACAGAATCTGTTGGGCAAACAGATAAATAGACTTTGGATTATGCGTACATGAGCCAAGCCTGTGCATCCGCTCTACTAGCGCAGCCAGAGCTTATTGCCTAGCGAACTGTGCTCCATACAGAGATGGAAAGCAAAGCTGGACTCTTCCCCAAACAGATTTTCGGAAAGCCTCAGCTGGGGGGAGCTTCCCATCACGTCGCCACACCAGCTTTGTGCTTTTTAAACAGTCTGTATTTCTTTGCTGCCAAGGGTTAAAGGGAATTTATGCAGAGTTTAATGCTGCTCCTGAATTGGCAGGAGGGGTTCGTATTGATTGACATTCCTCCTGGAATTGAGCTGTGACCTCGTTAGCACACCCGGTCTTACCAGCTTGGGGAACAAAAGCACTATGGATTTCTAATATCCTATTTGAAATATAGTCAATTGCTGCCAAACTAATGGTCTGTGTCAAGCTATTAAAGTGAGATGAGATTTTTCTAGGAAAATGAGGCTAAACTGTTCATCTTACCCTGTGATGGCAGCAACGTGTGCGCTTCTAATGCTGTGACTGTAGCTTGTTCAATCTCCCCTTAAGAGAAATGTGGAAGGATAAATGGGCTGCTTTGTTCCCTAGGCTGTTGTCCCAGGACCGGCTGAGCACCCCCTGCAGTATAATTATACTTTCTGGTACTCCAGACGAACACCCGGGAGACCCACCAGTTCTCAGAGCTATGAACAGAACATCAAACAGATTGGCACCTTCGCCTCAGTGAGTACATTCCCATTATTCCACTTTATTGACTAACCACAGTGCAGCGTCTCAGGATAGCTTTTCTCTGTGGTTGCGTCTGCATGGATGCACACATGCTTATATACCTACCACCAGACGTAAAGGAAAGTGGTTCATCTGCCATGATCTGAGTCTCGGATTCTGATTCACCTACAACAGATGACACCCCTAAAAGAGACCAGGACGCAGCACTGCCTGCCCTGTTCTAGGGATTGATGCCTTGGCTGATGTTAGCAGTGGAAACAGAACTCTGAGCTTGTAAGTAATGGCAAGTAAGAAGCATTTCCATTCCCCTTTATGTCTGGCAGTAGATACACTGCAAGTCAGGCTCAGGACTTGGCAGGTGAGTAAGAGAGGAAGGGATTTTTCCTATATTTAGCGGTATTGAATGGCTGTAATTCAACCTACTGATCTCTTTTTCCAGTGATGTGTAAATCATAAACCAAAAGCTTTTCTGTCCACTGCTTCTGGGAATAATGTTGTAGATACCATCTACATGCATCCCTTCATAAATAATATACTTTGAGCAGACGTTTGTTTGTTTTACATGTGTGGACAGCTGATGGCCTTGTATCTCTTGACGGAGTGGTTCCTTGTATCTCCGTGGAGCTGAGGACTGAAAAGCAAAGCTGGGTGGTGCTGGCCTTCTGAAATACTATTATAAAGCCAGGAGACATGGGAAACATATATAGAAATCACTGCCAAATCTTGCAGAAACAGAAATAAAAAGTCACCATCCAGACAAGTAAGCCTAAATTCAGATGTAGCCACTGTCTCCACTTGTGAATAGTTTGAGAAACACTCTGCAAGATGATCAGGACTGCAGAGGGAACAAGTACTCTTTTAAAAGATGGGTAAACTTGTTGTTCCATGAATTTTCCCAGGGTCCCTTTCAGCGTGTTAATACTTCTGAACTCTCCACTGGGCCATTTGAAATGTTTAAAATATCCTATCCCTTTCACACAGCTTTGGAGGCAGGTGGTTAAAACAAGAATCTATTAGTCTACATGTGTTTAGTGCACTGAGGTGTCAAGTGTCTCTGTCCAGACATCCGAGTCATATCATTGCACACAAATGGGGGCAGGAATGGGGAGAATCTTAATCATGGGACTTATCAGTTTCTCTACTTCAATAGGTGAAATTTGCTTATCTACTCTCCTAGCTGTGGGGAAAGGGAACAGGTCCAAAAGGTTGGGAACCAGCATGACTATTACATATATAGTGAGATTGGCTGTAGCTGTCAAACTGTTTTAGTTTAAAAAACCAAAACCTTCCGCCCACACTTCTTTTTTTTAAAAAAAGAACTAAAAAGAGAGCCTGCGAATCTCATTTGCTTTAGCTCCAATAAAGAGCAAGGAGAAACTTATTGATTCACCAGTGTGGACTGGAAATTCCCCACTTTAGTGTGGGATCAGAGATTTTAGCTTAAGAAAAAGATTGTTGACAGGAGGGTAACAGGTTTCTGAGGCTAGGTTGCAAGGGGCAGGGAGACTAGATTTAGGGAAAAGCATAATTTAGAGCCTATTGTATAGTTTTGGCTAACAATCACTTGGAATTTGCAAATATGAAATTAGCCACTAGATGGCATATTGTATGGTTTAGGAAATCTAATGTCTACGCCATATTTTAATGACAGACTATTCAACAAGATTTTTTACTCTGTTTCTTGGCTTCATAGTGAGTTCAGCTCTGGAAAGGGTTTTTTTTCCCCGAAGGATAATTCCTGGTCTTAAATTGCTGGTCATACCATCAGGTTTTCTCCTAGTCATTGTGGCATTGTTCTTGTTCAGCTCGTGGCAGCCCTACCAGAACTGTTAGTTAGCTCATTATTGGACAGAGCCCTTTACAGTGCAGTTGTTGGCTCTTTGTATGAAAACGAATCCATCCTTGTATTCTAACTGGCCGAATCTTGCACCAACTAAGTTGGGGAGCTTAGTGAATTCAGTGAGTGCAGGATCTGCTCCTAAGTGCTCTAGTTAAGGAGCAAACCCTCTGCCATTCAAAATGCTCAGAAGACCAGAAAAAGGCATTCAGGGGAAGTTTGTGTCATGAAAAACTTTAAGCCTTAAAAAAAAAAAAAACCCAAAACCCTAATTCGCTGCTTCTTGGGGCAGAGAAAGTCCATTCGAAGAATGCTGCAGCAGAAACCTGTGCTCAAAGGGGTTAAAATCTAAAATTATCATTAATTTTAGAGGTGACCAAGCAGCCATATGAATACACATTTTAAAAAGTGATTTAAGATCCTAAACTGGCACCAGAATGTATATGTTGTCCTGAAAACACCTACAGTGAAACCCAAACCGTTCCTTGGTTGAAGGCTTCTGCGGGGAGTAATTTCAGGAGTTCGCACCATCATAGTGAGCCAAGCTATGAAGTGTTAATGGAACTCTCTGCAGCACGGAGAGACCTAATGGTAGCTTACCCCTGTGCTGAGATGCTTTTGACCACTGGCTGCAAATTTAGGTGCTTGGGTAGGGCTTGTTTATCTCATCACTGTCCTTCACAGCAGCCTCCATCCCACTCAGGCTTTCTTTACACCAGTGGTTCTCAAATTTTTGTTATTGGTGACCTTTTTCACACAGCAAGCCACTGAATGTGACCCTCCTGGCCACTGTGGATGCCTGCCCCTGTCGGCTCCCTGCTCCCCCTTTGCCTCTGTCCCCATGGGCTCCCCCTTTGCCCCAACTCCTGCACTGTGCCCTCTTTACCACTAACCCTTTCTCCTCAATCCTTGCACTGTGCCCTTTTCACCCCCAACCCCTTCACCCCCCTCTTGTGCCCATCTGGGGAAAACAACCTACATGCACGGAGTGGCTGGTGTTGCTGCTTGCTCCCACCTCGAAAGCTGCACTCCTAGGGGGCTATGAGGGGAGAGCAAGGAGCAATGGCAGGGCTCCCTGCATCCAGGTCACTTTCCCCACCTGAGCTGTGTCGGGGAGGGCTGAGAGCAGCAGCTCCTGATGCTCACCTCACAGCACTGCCCAAGTGGGGAAAATGATCTGGATACAGGGAGCCCTGGCATGGCTTCTGGCTCCCTTCCCCCTGTCCCGTATGGGGACGTGGAGGAACGTTGTGGGGGAGTTGGGGGTGAGCAGTATCTGTGTATCACCTCTTGCCTCCTCCCCCCATGTTCCTCCACCAGGAGGAAGCAGAGAGGCTCACAGCCCTGTCCCTGGCTAGGGTCAGGACTCACAGCTCGCAACCCCCACATAACCACATCATGGCCACCCCTTGTTTGAGAACCAGTGTTTTACACAGACAGACTTTCGTGAATGATTTGGTGTAACCGTTGATCTGCTGAGCAACACAACGGGCCAGATGCTAATAATCGGGCTGTGTGCCAGTCACACAGCTGTCACCACTCTCAGGAACACCTTCACAAGCCCTATCAATCCCATTACTCTGTTTCTGAATGTCCTGAAGGCCACTGTCCTTCTGTGTCGTCTGAGAGGGAAGCAGAACAGAACTGCCTCAAGAGAGACTCGAGCCAGATGTGCAGGTTGTTTGTCTGCTCCTGAAGTGTTGTAAGCCTTATTGGGGGACTTGCCTCTGACTGCTGCGTGCATGTGATGTTACAGGTGGAGCAGTTCTGGAGGTTTTACAGTCACATGGTACGTCCTGGGGACCTGACAGGCCATAGCGACTTCCATCTCTTCAAAGAGGGAATCAAACCCATGTGGGAGGTGAGTTGGCACTCGGTTGTCTGCCTTGGATTGTTAGCAGGTCTGTTCTGTCAGCGGGTTTTCTGCAGTGACTGGTCTCCTTGCATTAAATGTCAAGCCAGGCTGTCATTCCAGCTGCAGTTACACTTGTTCTCCTGCAGAGCCCTGTCTCGTCTCACATAGTAGCTACTGACACAACTAATGAGTAGCTACTGACACAACAACCAGCTGGCAGAGGAGAGGTGTTTAGGAGCAATGCAAGCTGGTGCTCTCCCTGAGACTGAAAAGAATTGCCTCTGCTGATCAGCTGCCTCCAATCCAAGGCTGAAGATTCCAAAGACTCCAGAAACTGTCGCCCAAGGGAACTTGGCCAAGTTACCGTGTGCTGTCTTTTTGACAATTGCACCCTGTTCTGGCTGATTCTGTTGACTGCAGCCTGAATGTAGGAAGCCAACTTCTCTTTGTGTGTGTGTGTGTGTGTGTGTGTGTGTGTGTGTGTGTGTGTGTGTGTGTGTGTGTGTGTGTGTGTGTGTGTGTGTGTGTGTGTGTGTGTGTAAGGAAGAAGCAAATGTGTGAAAGCTCAGGCACTGAGAATAAACAGAATCCTAATAAACAAAGAATCTAGGGGAGGGTTCAGAGACTTGGATCTGATTTCCTGTCTTCCTCTTTTTCTGGGGATTCAACTTGTTTCTGTGTATATTCATGCAGTAGGTCTGCATGGAAGTTGTCACAGCAGGACAATTTTCCCTGTAGCTTGCTAGCCTGCCCCTAACAATGACCAGTTGCAGCATGAGAATTTTATGCCTTGCTCTGAAGTACTTAATTGTGCTGCTCTGCCTTGAAAGAAGTAATTTCTGGCCCCACTTGGCAATTAGCATACACCCTGAAGCATAGGAATTTATAGCCCATGTTGCTCCCAATACTATTTTTGTATAAATGTCTGATCCTTTTTGAACTCTTCATTAGCTAGATGCTTTACTAACATGCTGTAGCAGAAGGTTCCACAGGTATCAGTATTTAAACTTTTTTTAAAAGCATTTCCTCTGATCCATCTTTAAATGGTTCTTTTAATTTCAGGTGCTCACTTTGTGCTTGTATTGAAAGGGGAGAAACTTAGGACTCACCACTGCCTGCTTCTCTGCCACTTGTTTCCTGGTGCTTTTTCTTCTTTCTAAATTAATCCTAGTCCACTCTTGTATGATCACATGCAAAAGTGCCACACCCCTTACCCTGCCCCAGTATGGCGCTAATCCATTTCCTGAGCCTACCCTGCCATTTACCGGGATCTTGGAAGCCTCAAGTCTAATGTTCCTGGTTATTTACTGCACTGGGGGATTGAGCTTTTCATCTGACAAAGGGAAATTAAACAGCTGACTGAACTGCGGTTCACTCAACCTGAAAGAAAACCGACTATAACCCAGAAATCTAAGGCACGATACCGCCACTGTTCATTCTGGCCCTGAAAACCTGCTTAAGCCTCTTCTGATTATTTTCAGCAATCGCATTTGCTCCTTTTTTGTTCCATTGCCCAGCTTAGTCAGTGTGGCACGGTCTTCACGGGGTTAAACTAAATTCCTTGCTAAGGGTTGAATCCTGGACAGCTCATTTCTGAAGGAGGATGTTCTGTTCTCCCAGGTCTGAACATTTACTCAGAAAGCAATTTGCTCCTGTCAGTAATTTTCCACATTGCTGGGGTTTGTGCTGATTTTGTTTGTTTTCCTTGCATGAAGCTGTTCTTGGCACATTCTGCACTGAAATCTTCAGTCTGCATTTGTGTCTCCAGTCTTACTTTGACTCACTACTGTTTTGGATAGTCTGAGTGAGAGAGCCTGTGTTTTAACAGTTATCTCTGGTAACTTGCAGAAATAACCTGTTCCCTGCAGTTCTTCCTCTGCCTTTAAGTAGCACTTTACAAACATGAATTCCCTTAACATCCCTGTGATATAATTCGGTATTATCCCCATTTTACACTGGGAATGTTGAATCACAGAGAATGGGTGATTTGCCTATGTGCAGAGGGGGAATCGGTATCAGAGATGCGAGTAGAATTCAGGAATTCCTGTCCCCTACTTCCATGTGTAGACCACTAGATCATGGTGATATGATGTATTAAATTGTCCTCGTTTAGAGTGCACCAAAGCGCAAGTACACAGTAAGTAGCCGGAAGATCTGTGGAATCTTTTGTGAGAGTCACTGTCTTGAATTCTGCCTGGCATTCAGAATACCCTTGTCATGCTTCCTTCCGCACTAGCCCAGGGGCAGACATGACGATACTGTAGTTTGAACATTCCTTCATTCTGTCCCTGATGGTCCCCTGTGATGGATGTTTGCTCACATGTGAGGCTGTTGTTTTAGCAGCAAAATAGCTGGAAGAAAATGAATTAATTTCTCACCCTTCTTCCCAGGACGATGCCAACAAAAATGGTGGCAAGTGGATTATCCGTCTGCGGAAGGGCTTAGCATCCCGATGCTGGGAGAATCTCATTCTGGCGATGCTGGGAGAACAGTTTATGGTGGGGGAAGAAATCTGTGGGGCTGTTGTTTCTGTCCGGTTCCAGGTAAGCTGCCGTTGGGACTATATTGGGCATGGGTACTTACTTTGGGGGGTGGGTCATCTCTCTCTAGTTCAGTGTAAACTGCCCTGTGGACTATCAATCACGTGTGCTGGCCGGGATGCACAGACTCCCATCTGACTATCCTCTTGGTTATCCTTTTCTAGGAGGATATTATCTCCATATGGAACAAGACAGCTAGCGACCAGGCGACGACGGCTCGGATACGCGATACGTTACGACGAGTGCTTAACCTACCTCCCAACACCATCATGGAATACAAGACGCACACTGACAGCATCAAGTACGTGCGGTATCTGGGGGGGTGGGAATGCTGCCTGGTGCATGCGTGTTTGAGCAGTTCACTGTAGGATCCAGGTGTATAGAAAAGTGGTCACGCACACTAATGCTTTGGGGCAGTTATCCACTAACAATGCTGTAAACAGCAGCTGTCGCATTAGTGGCCTCTGAAAGCCAAAAGTCTGTCCTTGCCTCCTGTTGTTGGGGATATTTGCACTTAACAGTAAAACCCCTGTTTGTCTGTAGCAGGCGATCCTGGTCTCTTTGTTGGTGACCCACTCTGTTCTTCATCTGGGAATGAACTACCTACCCATCATGGGACTGGGGCTTTTTCCGATTAAGAATCAAGATTGCAGTGAGGAACAGATCCTTTGAATGAGTAGAAAATCTTGAGAATAAAATACCGAAGCTAACTGGGATTTATAGAATCATTAAATTAATAAATGTTCTTGGGAAAGCACTGTGTAAATTTACAGTGCTGTACAACAGATTTCTAATCATAATAAATCTTTATATTAAATCGCCCCAACCCTTGGTAACCGAGGCTCTTTAACAAGACTATAGGACTCATGGTACAGGAGGACAGTTGTATTTTAAACGAGCCCATTAGAATTTGCCATGCTAGGCCATTCAGTGTGACTTTCATTTCTCACGAAGTGTCAGAGTCGCTGCATATAATGAGTACTGGTCATAAGTAAACAACCTTTCACTGAAGTTTATTATAAACCAGACATAAATTAGGGTGTGTGGGCTAGACTAAGGATGTTTGAAAATTTACATACACACAAAGAAATTAATAAGGAGAAAAATTCAGTGGAGTAGAGGATTTTCTAGTCCACCTTGTATCCAAGGGCCCAAGTACTTGTGACATTTTTCCCCCTAGACTAATCCTGTTTCCATTGCTTAAAACTTCCCAAGGCTTGGCAAAGCCATCTGTCCAATGTAAAGACCCTGGAACAGTGCTCACAATGATTGGTGAGGTCAGCCTGGTTCTTAGTGGACAAGTGTCTTCATCATGAAAGCTACAATTGCTGCATGTTTAGACTATGGTCAGATAGTCAGATGACATACTTTTTTGTATTAATGCCAAAGAACACTTTCTTGTCAGAACCTTTCTTTGTCAAAGAGCCTCCCCTCAGATGACTACTGGTGTATGTGTGTGTGGGGTGAGGTGGGGGTGTTTCTTAGTAACCTAAATCTGTTCCTGACCCTGTTCTGTTTCTAAAACATCTGACTTATTTTTTTGGCTGACTCTCTCATTGAGCTCTGTGGGCCATCTTTCTGTGTAGCACTCCTTTTCCTGCACATGCTTAGTAAATTGCTCATTGAGAGCAAAATTTTTGTCATGCCTGTTTTATTATGGGATCTCAGAGGGCTCCTGCAGACCCACATTTGGCTGTGTTGTGTCTGACCTTTGTTCAGAGACTGCATAGTCTGTGGGATTCTTTGTGGGTGAGGGGACTGTCTCCCTAGGTAGAATTTCTTCTGTCACTGTCCCCTCTCTTCTCCCTTCCTTCCTCCATGGCTCTGTACAGGAAGCCCCTGCTCTGAACCAGCGTTCCGGCTGTAGTGGCTGGGGACAGCTCTGCTGTCTTGGTGAGGCAAAGAGGGTCTACTGGGGGAGTGCATCCACTGTAGCCTCCCGGCATTTCCCTGGAGGGAGAATGTGCTCCTTCCACAGCATTCCTACCCTTTGCTGCCCAAGCGTGCATTGCACTGCCCCTAGGCTGCTGGACTCCACCCCTTTGCTCCTGGCCCCTTTTCTCTGGATAGCATCACTTGCATTTTGTTCTGCTGACATACAATCCAGAATGCCAGTGTCTGGGAATAACAGGTGTTTGAGGAACAGAGTCACTTAAACAGGGCATGAAGTTGACTAGCTCACATTACAGCTGGGAATGAGTCTTAAAAGGGGCTAAATTGGCTTGTCTCATTCCGGTGCAGTTAAGAATGCAGGAAGTGTGTTTGCAGCCTCCTTAAAGCAGAGCTAGGTTAGTCATTGACTTATCCAGGGGAGAACAAGAACTGATTTCCATTAGCTAGCACAAGTCTGCTGCAGTGGTTTCCAACATGGTTCCTGACCTCCCTTTCATAGTATTGTTTGCACTAAGCAAATTCCAACCTCAGCCAAATGATGTCACTGAAGTTACTCTGCACTTACACCGGTGTGACTGAGAGCAGCAACTGGCCTGTTTTGTCTTGCTTTCATGCCACTTGCATTAGTGTGTAGCTGCTGCTAACAACCAGG
This sequence comes from Emydura macquarii macquarii, assembly GCF_026122565.2. Classification (NCBI taxonomy): domain Eukaryota; kingdom Metazoa; phylum Chordata; order Testudines; family Chelidae; genus Emydura; species Emydura macquarii. The sequence continues at coordinate 4,211,439 of NW_027132502.1, read as the reverse complement.
CTAATTGCTGCAGTTGTAAACTCTCTGGGTTGGGTGCAATCTTTGACAGATTAACAGCTCTGTTAGTGTTTTACAGCAGTGGTTGAGCAGTTTTGCATTAGCAGAGTCCTTTTGCTAATGAAGAATCTCTTGCATAGCTAGTGTCATACTCCAGAAAGTCTCACCCCCGTTACCTTCCCTGTCTATCAAGCCCCGTTGAAATACATGACTGCGCTCCACTTACGCTGCACAGGTACCGTCTGATTTATGACTCCAGAGGGCTTTCTAGCCAGCTCTCTGTTCTCACACGCTGTGACTGTGTTTTATGAAAGGCTCTAATGGAACTGCCCTGCTGGAGACTCTGTCAGGGCCTCCTTTCCAAGTGGTCTCTGGTGGTTTTGTTTGTATGGGCTGCCTCGGCTTGTGTGCGGGGTTTGATTGACAACCCAGTGCTGGGGGAGGGAGTGTGCTTAGGGAGAAGTTTGGCATTTCTCAAAAAAAATCAATAGAAGAAATTCCCGATTTCTGCATAGGTCATTGGCCTTTATTAGCTTTTGACACATTGCAAATGAAATCTCCAGCGTGCCCCTCACTGTGGTTTCTGGGCCCTGTGGGGCAGGATTGGTATATTATTCGTGTGACGTTAAATTTACACGTTAAGCTTCTTTTATAGACACCGGTTCTTCCAGGCACTCAGAGGTGACGAGTCCCTCTGCCATTCAAGTGTTGATGCTGCCAGGTTGTGCTAGAAAAGTATCTATTGTACCCCAGCCATTCAGAGGTTGTTCTGCACTCCCTCCTTCCTGGGCTTGGAATGCTGTTGGAACTGACACGTTTTTTGCTAGATAAGTGGATCTTTCAGAGCCATTTTCCTGTGTCCCTCCATTCTCGTGCTTATGATTTTGACAAACTTCCTAAATCTCAGGTAGTGGCAGGGTCGGTCCCACATTCATTTCCATATCAGAAGAGCTAGAGCAGTCCTGGAAGCACTGCGTAAGTCCAGAGGAACCACAGTACCCTAGATGTCGGTGCTGGGCCCCTTCAAAATGCATGTGGCATTTCAGCAGCTGTCTTGTTTTAATGGTTGGGGAGAAGTCTCTTACTGTTCCCCCAGAGAGCTTCCTTTAAGCTATTGTTCTTCAAAACCCTTCACTTCTAACCCGGCTGTGAAATATCTCTGCAACTATAACTGCTCCTGTTACCCCGAGGTGTTTTACACCATTGAGCAAGGTGTGGTTCCCGTCCCTTCAATCCTGCACCTGGCACAGCTGGGGAATGAAGGTGGATTATTGACAGCGGCACCCCATCGCTTGGCACTTCCTTGCCTTTGGACGTTGCACCCTTACTGTTACCTTGTGAGAACGGGGGCTGGACCATTTTGGAAGGAGGTGGGCACAATAGCATCTGAAAATATTGACCCTGGGCACGGGTGAACCTCGAGCTTGTTGGGGGTCTTGTGCGTTTCGGGAGAACTGGCCGCTGTAGTTGTTGGGCATTTGTGTGTTGGGTTAGTGGAGTTCCTTCACTGACCCACATTTTCCCCCGTGTCTACCTGATCCATCTTTCCAATTCTCGTGCTGTGTGTTGGGATGGCTTCTTCCCGTCAGCACCACTCAGTCACCAACCCAGGGTAACGTAGGAGTGACGTTTCCCAAGCCAAGAGAGATGAACTTATGCCGTGAGCAGCAGCACAGCAGTCTTCTTCAGCGGAGCCAGCTGTGCTGGAAATAATTTAGTTGCCGAGTGACTCTGTGAATTGTCCTGTCAGAGCTCTGAGCCGGGCTGCTTTTCTGAGAACAACACCCCTGTTGTTTGTAGGTGGCTGCTGCTGCAGTGGGAGCTGAGCAGGCTATAAAACTCTCCCTTCCCTTCAGTCAGCATTGATAACTAATGGGGCTATGAGAGTAAATTGGAAGAATGGCTGATCTTATTATGGCTGATCTGGTCGGTTTGACTGCAGACACTTGGAGAAAATAAAAAAAGGTCTGAGATTAGCTAGGCGCCGAGCAGATACAGAAGGGAATGGAGCGCTCTGCAATGTAGAGAAATGCATTAAGTGGTTACGTGGAGCTCTCCAGGACACACACACAGGGAGCTAGATCTCAGACCAACTGAAGGCTGCTGGAAGGTGAAATCCCCACAGAGTTTAACACTGGCCAAGAAATCCTAAGGGAAAGTGAGACAGCAAGGCAGTGGGCTTAGCACTTGTGGGGGGCGTCTCCTTTGCTGCCACATTAGACTGCAACTAATTCTAAACAGCTCATTTGCCCCACTGGGATGCCCATTTCCATCTGCTCACAATTTCTCGAGAGCACACTGGGAAATGAAATTGCTCAACGCTGCAGCCACTCCTACAATTGTCCTCTTTACACTGCACTGAATGTGACCTGGCCCCAGGGCCTCTCATTTTTAACTCTGTCTGTACAATTATGTAGATGCTTTTGCAGAGACTCTAAGGAAGGGAACCCATAGAAATGCTCACTTGACTGATACATGCCTGGTCATCCCTTGGTCTAATCACATGTCCAGATGTGTGGATTGCTCTGTGCTTATTCCAGGAAAGCCTTGATAGTCCAGGTCTGCAGTTTGCATTTCTTTTCTCTTGACTCTTCGCAGCAATGGCTCAGCACAGTTATCACTCCATCTGCCAGTTCCAAGCAGGTGTGCAGTAGATTCTGCAAGTTTATTCCACCTTATTTTGGTGGGTTGTCTTTGTAATCAGAAAAGTGTCTAAACTGGAGCTATTCCATATTTCTTTTCAGTGAGCCCAGCTCAAACATGTTCATTTCAAAAGTCAAAAGATTACTTCTTCCCTGGTTGCCAGGGCTGCAAATGTCACCCGGGATCTGAACAATCAAATTCTGGTCTAGTGAGTTTATGAGAGCAAGGATAGTTCTAGATGTGGGAGCTGTCCCCAGCTCTGCTACAAATTCCCGGGTGACCTTGAGCATGTCACTTAATCTCAGTGCTTCCATTTCGACATCTGTAAAATGGTGGTAATCCCAGATGGTAAGGATAAATTCATTTAATGTCTGTGTGATGCTCGGATACTGTGGTGATGGGTCATAATGCCTATAAATAAAAATAACCTCACGCTGTGGCACTATCTGCCGCTGGCACTGCCATAGGGCATAAAGATTCTGCAGGCAGAATTCAACTGGCAACCTTGAGACAGCAGCTCGCTCTGCCCTGTCTGCAGAGGTGTGTCAGGGCAAACAAAAATAGAGGTGGTTTTATTAGGAAAGGCAGCAGATATCTTTAATGCTAACAGCGCTGTCCTATGCGGGGAGTTTTCGAACTTCACATAAAATCCTTGGCCTGAAGAGCTTCCCTCTAAAGCGGTGAGCAGGACTCAGGAGGTGGCATTGCAGCATAGATGCTGTTGCTAAGGGGTCTTCAAATTTGCTGATTTGAAGGAGATGGCGGGGGCTAGGTTCACGTGGGTAAGGAATGTGTTCCCACGCGTAAGGGGACAGCGTGGCGCGACGGTAGGAGATGGGGCAGTCAGGAGCGATGCTTGGGGGTGGAAGTGTCCAGGGTGGGAAAGGAAGGCAGAAAGGTAGAGTGGGGTTGTGGGCAGCTTCTAGGTGGAGGAATTTAAACCATATCCAGTAGATATGGGGAGCTGGGGGAGAGCCCAGGAAGCAGATATGCTGTGTAAGAAGGGCCTGTTTTTGTCTGTCTAACTTTTTGATAACTATGCTTTGAATTCAGATTATCTGACATTTGTGGGTTCTGCAGCTCCTGGTGCCATGCTCAGCCCAGGCAGTGCTCTCAATGGCTCCATCTCTGGGAGATCCCCAGGCCTTGTACTCTGGGCTCTCTGTCTATATGTGAGGAGGGAGGATTTCAGAGGCCGAGGAGATCCTTGCGAGGGGAGAGGTCCCCTTGCGGGAGGGACTAGGCTTTTCTCCTGTTGTAACTTACACATCTCTTTCCATGCTGTTGCTTTCCCTGTGATGAGGCCTTAGCCTGGGCCCCTTGAGCGGCACCATCCCTGTCCAAAGGAGGCTGTGAATCACGGTGTAAGCAAACAGACACTAGAGGCCACAGGCAGGCCCCCTTCCACAATCACTCTCCTTTGGGTTTGGACCGAAAGTGGCATGTGAACCCCGCCCAGGCAGGTGTCCGCAGAAGAGGTGAGGGGACTGCGCTGACTGCTGCGCTCTGCTGCGATTCATTCCGCAGCACCCCCTCGCGTTTCCTTTATTTGCAAGGCTTTGGATGAAAGGTTTGACTCGTTGTGCTCAGTTAATGTCAGGCAGTGGTCTCCTTTTCTCTAATGCTGTCATCCCAGGCTCCAGTCGCTCAGTCATCCTGACAAAGGGAGTTCTGGGAGATGCTGGTGAGGTTGAGCTCCCGGGCAGGGGAGAAGAGAAAGCAAGTCAGTTCTAGAAAAGTCCTGTCACAGCTAGAACTAAGGGCTTGTCTACACTGCACTGAAAGACCCATGGCTGGCCCAGGTCAGCTGACTTGGACTCGCAGGGCTCAGGCTGTGGGGCTGTAAAATTGCTGTGCAGATGCTCAGGCTGGAGCCCAGCTCCGAGACACCCTGAGGGGGAGGATCCCAAAGCCCAGGCTCCAGCCCGAGGCCAAATGCCTGCACTGCTGTTTTTAGCCCCGCAACCCTCCAAGACCTGGTGCCCAGGGTTTGTTATCGCAGTGTATCCAAAACGGTCAGGGGCTGAATGGGCTATGGAGGCCGAGTTACCCCTGTTTCCACAGAAGCCTGATGGTTCCATGTCCGGCCTGAGATGCATTGACGGGGTTTTCTTCCTGCCCCTGCCATGCTTGTACTGGGGATAAAGCGAGGAATTTAGCCTCCAGGACTGTTACCCTTTCACCAGTGCTGGGGAGGTTTTCAGAGCAGGGATCTCTCCATCTAACTTTTTTGGGGGGTGGGCTTTATTTAGGAGAGATGAATGTCACAAACTCCGAGATGTAAGTTGTGTTGCGACAGATATCTTGTATTTGGCCAGTTCCCCAGGAGAAACCAACTAGAAATGGGGAAAATCTGATGGCAGGCTAGGCAGCCATCAAACCCAGCTGGAAAAGCATCTGGGATAAACACTTTGCTGGTAAGCCCTGGCCTTTCTTTGGGCAGTGCTTTCACCCAGTGAGAACAGTTGAAAATACAGCCTAAAGGTTTTATTGCTGAAGTGCTGATGGGATGCTTAGCACTATAAGACCCCTTTAAGGCAGTTGCAGTCCCCGGAGCTAACAGCCTGGCTTTTAGGCATGGCTCGCATAAATGCACTGGGAGACCCGGGGTATGGTGAGAACACGGAGCGTTCTGTGTTATCTGAACTCGCTTGTGTAACGTTGGGGGGAGGAGACATTGAACTGTCACGAGCCTGTTGCAGGATAAGCAAGCTCTTAGGTCCCTGGTAAATGTGTGGTTTAGGTCTGAAAATTAATACAAGAGGCAGAATCGTGGAAGGGAATCAGATTTTACAACTGAAAAGGGTTGCCTCTAATCTCTCTCTGCCTCTGTTGGATTGTTTGGGTTGAGTGAAATGGCATACACTGTAGCAATAAGTTCAATATTTGGGGGCACCGAGAGATACACAGCCCTTTATGTGTCTGATCTCAGATAATGGTTATGCTCATGTTCACCTCAGCATCTTTTCCCTGGGAGATCCTGCAGCCTCTGTAAAACAGACAGTAATTTTTCAGTCTGTTAACTTTGTCCATAACAGATTCTCTGCCAGGGAATGGAATGATAGGCCTATGTACTCATCTGAAAACATTTTCATTGCAAATAGCTGTAGTTTTTTAGTGTGGTTGTCATTAACAACGCCGGCTTATGATCAGAAATGAGGCGCGCTCTCTAATAACAATTGGAATCTGCAGCCTGGTCAAAGAATGGTCTAATGACTAAGCCGTGCGGCATGAAAAGCAGTGTATTTCTGGGGGATTACAGCATGGGGGGAAGAATGAGGCCACAAACTGGGCGAATTTAACCAGTCAAAGAATGCGATGGTCCTCCAGAAATACACAGCCTTGGGTTATTTTATTAGTAATAGGAAATGGCAATTCTAGGTTAGAAACACAGAGGGTCCCTCCCACCTCATTTCTGGTGGGTATTAGCTCTGCTATGATATCACCGGCAGCCAGTCAGAAAGCTTCATGTCTGTGTGGAACTGTAATGCTGCCTCATGCTATCAGATGTCTGGCTGGGTTTTAAGGATGCCTCTGTCCACTAGGGCCTGTTAAGAATATTGCCTTGCTCTCCGAATGGCCTTTCAAACACCACCGAATGTCTCTGCGCTCCTTAAAAGTTAAGAACCCTTTGATCTGAAGTGCTGTTTTTTTTTTTTGTTTGTTTTTTCCCCTCTGGCTTACCAGGGCCTGGGAGGAGTTTCATGGCCTGGTGAACAGCAGTGGTCGCTGATCGAAGCTCCCCCTCTCTCTGTCACACCCAGGGTAGGGCCTCATCTTTCTTCTTACATGACTTTATGGCATACCTCTCAGCCACGCCCCCTTCGTGTGGGACAGCGCTCCACAGCACACCCAACTAGCCTTGTGGCCTGGCATCAATCCGGTTTCACCATTGGCTGACTTGCTGAAGTCCAAACTGACCTTTGACTCAAAATGCACTAAGAATCTGCCCCTGGGAAAAGCTGTTTGCTTGGCATTTCCTGCCATGATGCTGTCTGTCATTTAGCTAATGCACCCCTGCTTTACAAGGCAGCTGTGTCCCAGACCTAGTGCTCAGGAGGCTGAGAGGTATGGTGTCAGCTTGTTTGTGTTGTATAGGTGTTAGCTGTTAGGAAATGGCGTTGTAAGCAGAAACTAGGAGCATGCATGTAATGCACATTGATAACGGCATCTCCAGCTTGGCAGGCAAGTTCTTGCTCTTGACGGGGGGCCTGGGCAGAATAACTAGACTGTCATTAAAGGCTTGTCCATGAAGGACACATAGTAGGTACCGTATTTAAAAATAGTACATGCTGTGGCTAACAAGATGAAAGCACACACATCCCTCTATTAATGGCAGCCATGTGTAGATAAAATGGCTACGTACAGTGGTCAGTCGTATGGCCAAGATCATTTTCACACCCGTGTCCATTTATGTGATTACGGGCGCCTTACTGTTAAGGGGGCAGGGTACTGCTTAGTGACTAGAGGCTGTCATGATGCTGTAGAGAAACTGGATTGCCGTCGAACAGTCCCACCCCTTGCTGCGTATCACAGTGTGGGGCACAGGGACGTGCCCAAAGGGGGCAGGTTGCATAGTCCTAAATCCCACAAAGCTACGTATGTGACAGCTGCAGTTCAGACAGGCTTCCGGAATTAATGGTAATCCTGGTACTGCCACCGTCTCGCTCTGTGGCCTTGGACAGACATTGTTTGGATAAACCCTGTGGCCTTGGGCAGAAATGAGGAGCATTCTTTCTTGCCTGTCTCGTAGGGTTGGCTGTTGGGGAGGGCTAATGAGATGCTTGTGAAGTGCTACATAAGCACTTAGTAGCATTTTATTATTAGAAGACATTCAAATAACCTTCCAGAATAAAAAGCTGCCAAGCACAGGTTGTGAAATACCAGTCTTAGAAGACAGTTAATGTGCCAAGTGCATTTGACTACATGGGGAGTGTTGATTTAACTTTCTTAATTGCATTGAGTTGCAGGCCCTAGCCAGAGAGAGGAGTGGCAAGAATCAATATAGTGTAGTCCACAAAGAAATCCATTTGGGGCAGTATAATAATGGGGGCTGATGAAGGAAAGTGGAGTGGCGTTACTCCACCAAACCCGCACTGAGGGAAGAACTAACCCAGCGATAAGAGTCCCACAGAAACCTGTTTCCGAGGTAGATGCTCTGCCATCTGTGTGTTTGGCATGGCTTAGGGTACAGCACAGATCATGGGAAATTTTGCAGTGGTAAATTAATTCTGGATTTGAGAAGGGTTTAAACTGTGTTCCCAAACGGCCGTGCAGCTCAGCTGTGCCATGAGACAGTCCAGGAGTACAACGTGTAACGCTGTTCTTCTGAAGGTGACCTCCGGGCGGGTGTCTAGTGATAGCAGGGAAATGCCCCAAAGAGCAGATGGGCATTCAGCCGACTTTTTAAATGTGCTGCTTTCAAGTTGTCCATAGACACACCAGCCCGCCCCACTGGGATATCCAGCATGCACCACGCTGTGATGTCACAGCCACCACCTGGCTTCTTAGCAGCTCGAAGATTTCAGAAACATTTCACAGCTCTGCAGTATACCTCCATGCTTTTGGGCTGCCCGCCTTCCCCAGCAGGGCTTCCTGGCTATGCTGACTTGGTACGAAGCATGCTTGGGTGTCTCACTGCACTGGTTTGGTGCAGCTTGTTTCAGGTGCCCCATAGGTCTGTTCCGAAGGCCCCTGTGCCCTGCTACTGTAGTGGGAACTCTGCCCATAGCCGCACACAACCTGCCTTCTCAAAAGGTGTCACTCCCTTCCACTGAACTTGACTCCTGTCTGAAAAGACCCTCTAGAAACCTGAAGCTGCGACTTGTCCATCACTGTCAGCCCCGCTGTAGTCAGCCCCTGTGTCACTGCTGCTGGAGGGCTGGCAGAAAGCACCAACAGAGAGGCTAACGAAACAGTTTACGTTATCAATGGCCAGGCCTTGTGTCCTGAGAATTGACAAATAAGGGGCTGGTCCTGCAACGGCAGCAGCGTGACCGGGGTTAGTCACACAAGTAACGGCTGCGGGATTGGCCCTTCTGTGTTTAAACTCTGAACTTCCCTTCCAGGGTCCAGGATTGCTAAAGTAGAGCAGATTTGGTGCCTGACCTTCATGACGGTCTCTTTACAAAGAGAGACCCCTGGGTTAGGGGATAAAGGCAGGAGAGTGCAGATTTCCACTGGCATTAGAGCTAAGAGCACAGAGGCTAAACAAAACGAATCGTTGCTGGTTGGAGGGCAGAACAGGTGTGTGGGAAAGAGACCCTGCAATGAGCCAACTTAGTCCAGTCCTGAAATCTACCGGCCAGGCTGTGCGATGACTAATGCACCCATTACTGGCAAATAATAACCTCCACGTTACTTAGTGGACAAGGATGAAACCAAGATCATCTCATTTTCCATCGATGTGTGCTAGTGATCGGTAGCAGCTTGAAATAAAGCAGAGACGCTGTTTGGTTAGAGTGTGGATGCTTAGCAGTTCACTAGTGGTGATTTGGGAGGTAAACTTGAATCAGGTGGGTTGTTGCTTATTACACGCAGTGTCATGGAGCAGTGTCTGTGTCCAGGACTATACTTACCTACGTATTTAACCTCTCATTCTCTCCCCCTCTCTTCCAGGGATAATTCAAGCTTTCGAAATACAAAAATCACATTGTGAGAACAAGGCTGGCGGTAAATTCCTCTCTCGGTGTGAAACTGCTGAGAGGTCTCCATCCGTGCCCTGCCATCTCTGAAGGGACTGTCAGGCTGGATTGTCCGGGCCACCGTTTTGCACTCAGCCCTGGAGGAAAGATTTCATTCAACGCCCTTCTGCATCGGTGATTACTAAAAGAGGCTGACCTGGTCGTACAAAACTCTTTTTAATGGCAGGGCAGGGGGCCGACTTTTCAGTTAGCAGGGTGCCCCTCGCAGTGCCTCCTTCAGCACTTTCTTTCTTTTTTCTTTCCATACCCTGTGCATAGGATGTTGTGATTCCGTGTTCTTTTGCTGGGGAATACCAGTATTAATGAATCTTTGTGTCAGGGAGAAGTTTCCCGGTTGAGACATGACCCATTGGTTTGCAAATGCCCCCTTTCAGCTCGGCCAATAAATGATTGGCTCTCTTTCTTTCAGTCTCTCTGAATTGGCGTGTTTAAGAATAGCTGGGGTGGTGATTGTCTAGGCTGGCATCTCCTCAGCCCTTTCACCCCAGAGATGCCGGTCCATCTGCCTCCTTCCCCTCCTATCAACCATTATGTATTTTCCGAGCGCACCGGAACCGTCTCAACGAAGTTCTGGCTTTGCAATCTGCTCCTCTCGAGTTATTCCTAGACGAGGAGTCGAGTGCAGCTCTGGCATAAGCCCCCAATATTCATTGCAAGCACAGCAGGGATGAATTCAGCCCGAGGGGTTTACCTATAAAGCAGGGGCTCTGGAACATAGATTGGCACATTTTAGAAATGCCTGGGATGGTTCCATGGTCCTGCCACCTGTTCAGCATTGCATGGCTGGCTGACCGACCCGTGCCACTGTCATACATGTGTTCAATTAGCTGTCCCTTAAATGAGCGGCAGGAGGGGCTTCAAAGGCCTCAATTGCCTTGACTGCAGTTGTCTCAGTGGGATAACGGTGACTCTGCCGGATGTTATCGACGGAAAGGTCCAAGGCATTGACGTTTAACTTGTAAATGGGGACAACCCCCCTCTCCTGGCAGCCAGTGAGGGTGGGCTGGAGGAGCAGCAGCTGTGTTCCTGGCCTGTCGCTGGGGGGAACCCAGCCTGCAGCTGCCAGCCCAGAGCAGCGTTAGCTGGGGAGGGTGCGTCAGGCTGAGTTAGTCTGAGAGGAAGCAGAAGGTTCTTAGGGGACGGGGGCTGAGAATGACACAGCGGCCACCCTAGCTTGTGGCCAGTGTTGATGTCGCTGACCTGGGAACGCAGGGTGGCTTCCGTTCAGACCCCACAGCAACCAAGGAGCTGATTATTTCCTCTGCTTGGTGCGGTAGCCAGCCCCAGTTACGTTCATTAACCGCTCCAGCCGTTTCCCCTCCTCTGTGAGCCGACAGACTTTAACTTTAGTAAGACCTTTGCCATTCCCCGTTCAGCCTGCGGTAGGAGCCCTCGGTCAAGTTGGAGGAAAGGAAGGACTGTGTTAGCCACTATTTTGCACAGAGCGGAGGACGTTATGGCCTGGAAATCACTAGCCAAGGCGGACAACTGGCTTTTCCTTGCTGACTGCAGAGATCTTCAGCCTCTTAACCTTTCGTTAGACTCAGAACAGTGAAGTCTAGAGGGAGAGTCTTAGAAAATCTTGCTGTTCCTTTGCATCCCAGTGCTCTGGGAGAGTCACGCCTGGAATTCCTGGAAGCAAGAATAAAAAACAGCTGCTGTTGAGTTGATGGGGCTGTGCGCCCCTGCACTGGGTGGCTGGACTAGCATGGAAAATCCCCAGCTGACAGCTTTCTTTAGGTGGGGACAGTGGGGTGGATAGCCCATCTCTCTGTCTCTGTGCCTCTCAGGAGACCTGGTCCCATTGCACCTCTTGCTGCTTGTTTGGCATCCAAGCAATGGATCCAGTCCAGATGCAGCTTGTTTTGTCCGCTACTACCAGGTAGCCTAGCATAGCTGCAGTACTTACAACGCTCCTTTTCAAACAATACTCTGGCCTGCTGCCTCTAATATTTGTTAGGGGAATTTATTCTCATTTGTAATTATGCTTTGGCAACATAAGTCAGTGTGAAATACTCACTGCGGGCTCCTTTGAGCCACGTTGTGTTAAGCTTTTTGCAGATGACAGCACTTAAGGTTTTAGTCTCATTCCTGGACCCAGCTGTGCGCAGAGCCCAGCGTTGCTATTTTATGTATTTTCAGACTTTTCCCCTCAGACACACACGGTGGAAGGCTGTACCCAGGCGTGGGCTAGCTATTTAAATACAGTTCTGTTTAAATACTGGTTTAAAGTGTCCCATGGAACTGCCATTCTGTTGGATGTCTGCTTCTCTCCTTCCCCGGCCCCTGTTCCTTCTGTTTCAGTTCAAAGATCTCTCAAAAAGTCAGTCCCTCTTGCTCTGGATTGTTCAGAGGTGAAGGTTATTTTGCAGCGTGGGTGGTTCTCTTTAATGCTAAAACTGTCCTAGGAAGCTCAGAATGAAAGCATTAAGTGGGGCTAAAGGGAAAGTGCTGGGGGGCCAGGCCTGTCCTGGGGGCTAGCAAAGGGGTATGGTGAGAAGTGCGTTTAAACAGAGCTGTTCTTTTGGAACCTGTTTTGCTACAATAATAAAAACTGGCAAGAAGAAGAGTGTGGACTGTTTTAATGGGGGTGGGGGAGCGAGCCTATCTCAGCCCTGAGAGTAGAAAAGGCCTTTCTACTTCCAGATTTAAAATCCACTCCTAGCAACAGATAGTACCAGCCTCATACACGGGGGTTAGGGTGTTTTGCACCACTCTCTATAAAAGCAGGGGCCACGTGGCCATGTGGGGAGCTGATGTACCCCTTGTGTCTCCCATTTCACCAAGCACACTGAAAGCAGCGTCCTCCACGGGGTGGGGGAAAAGCCCCTTATGTTCTTTGCAAGTGAGCCTGCTGCCCGGCCCAATTCAAGCATTTGTCAATTCCACCTGGCATGGGCGTCAGCCCTGCTGGGCTAGCAGGACAGTCCCGGGCAAAACTGCCTTGCTGCACTCACAGAACATACCCATGTGCATCCCTCAGTGCAGGCCAGAGGCAGTCTGAACACTCACCCTCCTGAAAATCAGGGCCGAGGTCTACCCGCTTCCGTCCTGAAGGAATAAGGCAGCGTCTATCTGTGTCTCTCCCCCCTGCTGCCCCATTCCCACTCGACTGGCAGAGCCTGGGAGCTCTGTGTGCTCAATGCCTCTGAAACTCAGGCCCAAGTTGGGACATCCGAAAGCGGGCTGCTTGGAAGGCTGGTGAGAGTTGCTGAGACGGCGCTGGCCCTGCTGGGTTGGATTTAAACGACGAGATGCCTCGATTACAATTGTACCAAACCCCAGCACCATGATGAGAGAGGCCATTCAGGCAGGAGCTTTGTCAGCCCCCTCGCACGAGTGCGCTCTGCCCCCTTCATCGTTCCAGGCAGTGTACCCTGACCCCTCTCCTCAATGCCTGCCACCCATGTCTTCCACAGTGTGCCTGGAGAAGTCACCAGCTTGGGCCAGTTCTGGAGCTTTGTGCGCAGAGCGATGTGGCTGTACCAGCGTCCGTCCGTTAGCGAGCGCCTCCCCCTTTATGGAAAGTGTTTTCCCAAAGGACGATGTCGGCAGTGGGGCTGTTGTGAGACCATCACAGCAGCTGTCATAAATCAGAGCACACCTAAACCCCCCACAAAGTGTGCCAAGCAGCAAGAGGCTGGGTCAGGCCGGGGCTGTGGTCTTGGCAGGTCAGTCACGTATAAATAGACTCTGCAAGCCGCATGCCTTGAAAAAGCGCCAACTGGTACAAAATGCAGCCACGGGCCTCCCTAGCAAAACAATGGAGTGGGAGCCCATCGGGCCAGCGCATGGATGCTAGGAATGATGGTGGATCTCACCGAGTTAAGAATGATATGGAAATCCTATTGTTCGCCTTAGCATCCCCTCCCTCAGCACTTCACGCACAAACCCGACAGCCTCCTTCCACCAACCATAGGGGGAGAGTTATTTCGAAACACGCGGGAGGCATTCTTCCTGATCTCAGGAGGGCTATGCGGAGTCTGGGCAAAAAGGATCAACCAGCAGGCGAGCGGTGTAGCTGGCAGAGCATTAGGCAGGGTTGGGTTGGTTTCCCAGAAGTATGTAGCCAGTGCGGGGTAGCGCTGCGTGCTGGCCCGTGGAAGAACCAGACTTTCCAGCCAGCTAATGCAAGGAGCCATGCAATGAGGAAACCTATTACGTGCTGTGTTTGATCAGTTCTTGTCAGCTGGCTGAAGCAGGGGGGAGAAAACAGTGCTGGAGCACTGCTGGAGAAATGCTGGGTCTCCTACTAGTAGAGAAGGGGCACCCAGCTGAGCTGCCACAAGGGGGGTTGTCTATTCCCGCTGGGATTGGACTAGACCAAAAATAAGCCATCGAAGTGGTACGCAGAGAAAGGGGCCCAGGATTTCAGGTAATGATACCGAACACATCCACTCACCCTTGCCACCCCTGCTCATGTGTGATCCCCATAGCACAGACGCCAGGTGAAGTGATTCTCCAAGGGCGGGGCAGAATGAGGGCCCAGAAGTTCTTGTTTCCCAGGCCCGTGAAGTTATCTGAAGCTTTAAGGAGAAAGCTTATCATAGACAGACCCAGGATTCTCCATTTATTAAAAGGAAATTTAATTCATCTCTACTGAAAGGCCAGCCCTGGCCATGAGACACCCAAAGAATTCTGTTGCACACATGATGAGCTGTCCTTTTATAAGCCTGGCAATTTACCCATAATTCCCTTTCTTAAAGGGGAAATTCATCATTTCCTTTCACCTGGGGGGGGAGGGGCAAAAATCTGCCTTTGCTGCATGTGGAGCAGGGGCTGGAGCAGGCAGGTGGCTGGGAGATGGCACTCCACACCGCAACCGGTAAGGGCCTTGGGCACAACATGTCCAGGGTTTGGGGAATCCTAGTATAACAGCTGCAGTGGGGGGGAGCTGCTTTTGAAAGCATTTAGCCTTTTGAACTGCTGCTGGGTTTGTGCTCTGCTTTGGGAGCGAACAGGCTAACCATGACTTTTCCTGGGGGGTCGGGCACCCCCCCCTCACAGGGGATTAGGAGCCAGGTGTCCTGGCTTTGCCACTGATTAGCGCCGGGGACTCTGCAGCTCTATCTACCCCTCTCTAAGACAGGGCTGCCGCTGGCGCAGGTGTGGTGAGCTGTTTGAGGGCTCTCTGAGCAGCATGGGTCCTGGTGTTAGACGCCTCGGGTTAATTTCTCCCCTGCACGTGTGGGGTTCAGGGTGACCCGCACCCTCCACACCCCCCTCTAGACTGCTGCACCCCAAGTGCTTCCGCAGGGTCTGTGCTAGAAGCTACGCACCCTGGTAAGGAAAGGAAAAGCTGCGTGGGGCAGGGCTGGCCAGGTGAGGTCTGGTTAGGTGAGAAATCTGCCCCGAGAGGGAATCCTTTCCAGGTCCCTGGCACAGTGCCATGAAGACCCCCCACCTCCTCTTGCTAGTCTTGCTGCACCTGTTCGTTGCATCTTGTCCTGCATTTAGTGGTCTGCCCTGTCAGGTGGGGATCCCGGCTTCACACGTCTGTACAGCACCCAGCACACGCAGCCCTGATTCGGAATGGCGCAGTCGACCCCTGTGGTTCTGGAACAAGCTGGAACCAGTTCCCCAAAGAACTTCTGCGGGGGGGTTGCATCAAACCCTCCCGCTTCCACAGGCACCTACCCAGCTGCTCTCAGCCCAGAGTAAACTCTTGAGTCAGCTGGGAAACCCCCCAGACACCTGTTCCTCCGGGCTCTGATTTTATGGTTTCATTGACTTCTTGTGACAGTCACACAGGGCAAGCTGGGAGGCCGTGGAAATAGTGGTTTCCAGTGCCCAGTAGGTGTGTGATCTGAGCCTGGCGTGCTCCTTCGTCCTTCCCAGTGTCGGGAGGGTTTGCCTCGTGCCGCACCCAAGGCTTGTGCTGGGTTTGAATTGTTCACTTCTTCTGCTTGTCCTTGTGATGCTGGGGCCTTTGAGGGTTCCCAGAGCTGGGTACCAGAGAGCTCAGGGTGTGAAAATAGCGCATGCGGCTGCCTGGGATTTCACAGTGAAATGGGAGAGGAAGGGGGTGGCCCGGTGATTGTTCTGCCACAGATGTCCTGTGTGGCCTTGGGCAAATCCCTTAGCCTCTCTGTGCCTTAGTTTCCTATCTATACAAGGGGGATAATTGCTCTGCCCTGCCTCCCAGGGGTGCTGCTTTAAAGGTTGTGAGGCACTCAGACACAACGGTGGTGGGGCCAGGCGAGCACCTAAGATAGACAGAAACCACGTCAGACGCCAGGTTCTCCTGCACAAGCAGTTGCCTTGTGCAAGCAACACGTGCAAAACCAGGGGCTGAGCGCCATCCCGCCCCGACAGAGATCCTGTGCCGGGCTGTTGGGATTTCCGTGGCTCCGGGAGCCCAGGCTACCACTGCTGGTCTGGCCCCCCTGACTCTGGCACGGCTGGTCTCTTCTAGGCCTCCTCAGCTCATCTCGAAGAACATGAAGTTCTGTGAAACAGCCAGACGGGGTTACAAACACAGGCTTCTCCAGACGTCCGGGGTCCCAGGGTTCCACACAAAGATCGAAGCGGGAGATGGGAAAATAAAATAGAGGGGCAGACGCCCCAGAGCGCTGCCAACCTGCCCGTGCCCAGCAGCTGCCGCTGAACGGGTGGAGCGGATTGCAGCCGCCCTCATCTTCAGCACTGG
Organism: Emydura macquarii macquarii; assembly: GCF_026122565.2. NCBI lineage: Eukaryota > Metazoa > Chordata > Testudines > Chelidae > Emydura > Emydura macquarii. The sequence goes on along the minus strand of NW_027132502.1, from coordinate 4,195,446 downwards.
GAGGTGTGGGAGACCGGTCCCAGCCGGCCAGGATCCAAGCGATCCCCACGGGGGCCAGGCAGGAGCAAGGATGTTGAATCTCCACTGGGGGCACGGCAGGGCCCGGGCCACCCAGTAGAGCTCCGTGGCCAGCCCGGCTCGATCCGCAAGCAGGCACTTGGGGCTCTAGGGGTGACTGACCCCCACCCCCAGCTGGGGATCTGCAGGTCGGCCAAGCCTGGGGTGAGGTCAGCCCACGCAGGCTGCTGTCTGGGGTGCGTGGGGCTGCATCGCCCCGCCCGCTAAGTGGGCAGAATCCACGGGTGCGTCTGAACCGAGCCCTGCACCCCGCGGGGGGCGCGCTGCCGCCTCCTACTGGATGGACTGGCTGACCAGTCGGCGTGTGCGGCGAACATGTCTCCCGCTGGGGGTGGCGAGAAGCAAAAGCCTTCATGCGGCTCAGCAGGCCTGAGCGGCTCTGGGTTGCTGCTCACGACAAAGCTTCAGGGATGCCGCTGCGTGGAGCGCCCTCGGCGCGCCCAGCCCTGCACAGACGGGACAGGAGACAGTGCGCGCCGGGCAGCCGGGGCCCGTCTAAGCCGGGGGGCTAAGGACATGCCGAGAAACGCCAGCTGCAGGGAGAGGTGGGGGGCAGGGGTGACGGCAAGGAAGGGGCGAAGCGAATCCGGCCCGGGTTTGGGCGCTGCGGGGAGGATGGCACAGGGGAGGGCGGGTGGCTGCATTGCCTTGGGTCTCGTGTCACCAGGCGCCGGAAGGGAGCCGGGGCAGCGAGCTGGCGGGCGTGGGGCGGTGAGTGTGGGCAGAGCAACGTCATGCCAGGCAGCAGCCAAGAGACGTCACTGCCCTCCACACAGCCCTTCGCCGAGAGGCGAGCTGAGCCCGGGCACCCTGCTGCCAGGGGTCGCTGGTGAGGCCCCTTCGCTCCTGACCCCTCCAGTCGTTCGCCAGGGGTAGGACTGGAAGGGGGGGGTCCCTGGCCCAGGGCCAGCAGAACCCCAGGGGGTGGCGTGAACGGGGCGGAGAGCGGGCGCACGGCAGGCGTCAGCGGGTGGCACTTACCAGCAGGAAGGCGGCCGCCAGCAGGAGAGCTGTGTCCTCGGCCCCCATCTTTGCTGAAACTGACAGAGAGAGGGTGGGGAGACCCACAGCTCCGCTCCGGGTACAGGGGGTGATGCCAGCGCCCTCCCGGCCCCAGAACTGCCCCACTGCCCGCCACAGCAGGTTTGGGGGCCCTGCTCCCACACGGGACGTTCTGCTGCCCCCCGGGGCGAGCGTCCTGGCTGCATCCTTTTCTGCCGGGCGCTGTTCTTCTCCCCCAGCAGCAGGCTGGGCACCCTGGCACAGGCCTCGTGGCGTCCGAGAGGAGACCCTCCGGTCTCTGGGTGGCCTAGACACAGCAGGCCCTGAGCCACCGTCCCAGCGCTTGCCCCGTGGCTTGCTCTGTGGGTGAGGCCCGTTCCCTCGTCCTTGCTGGAGCTCAGGTGCTTTGGGGGCAGACATTGGAGAAGGGGGGAACGGGAGGAAATTAAACCAGAGCCCATCTCCACAGTGACTGTGCCCGGGCCAGGCCTGTTTGGAGGGTGAAATGCACCAGGAACTTTCACTAGCAAAACAGTGGAGGAGTTTGTCCTGCTGGGGGGAGGGAGGGGCCTGTGGAGAGCGCGGCCAGTTCTGAGCCCCGCTGACGTGTGGGCACGCACGCCCCACCTCGGCGCCCCCCCAGAGCACAGCCGGCCTGTCCTCCCCGGAAATGGACGCTGCTCCGCGCTCCCTACTTACTGTCCACCCCGAAGAACTCGTGGTCCATGTTCCAATCCTCGTTGAAACCCAGCCACCTCTTCCAGATCACGGCCACGGGGCTGCCGGCGCGGGAGGTGACCTGGGCGGGAGGACAAGGACGAGCAGCTCAGTGCCAGGGCCCTGCTAGCAATGGGCTGGGGCTGGGGCTGGAGACGTCCCCGATGAGGTGTTCTAGCTGAGATCCTGACTTAGCATCGTCACGAGAGCTGCCCTACTGGGTCAGCCCATGGTCCATCTGGCCCAGTGTCCTGTCTCTGTCCATGGCCAGTACCAGAGCTTCAGGGTGCATGGAGGGATCCACCCATCTTCCACTCCCAGCTTCTGATAAGAGGTTTAGGGCCACCCTGAGCATGGGTTTGTGTCCCTGGCCACCTTGGCTAATAGCCATGGCTGGACCTGTCCTCCATGAACTTCTCCAGGTCTTTTTTGAACCCTATTATTCTGTTGGCCTTCACAACATCCCCTGGCAAGGAGTTCCCCAGGTTAACGGCACGCTGTGTGACGAACTATTTCTCATGTTTGATTTAAACCTGCTGCCTATTAATTTCATCAAGTGAACCCTACTTCTTGGGTTACGTAAAGGGGTAAATAACACGCCCCCTCTTCCCTTCTTCCACACTGTTCATGATTTTATAGACCTCCACCCTACCCCCCTTGGTTGTCTCCTTTCTAAGCTGACTGGTCCCTGCCCTTTTAATCTCTCCTCGCAGAGAGGCTGTTCCATACCCTGGATCATCTCTGTTGCCCGTCTCTGAGCCTTTCCCAGTCCCGCTGCATCCTGGTTGGGATGGAGCATCCAGACCTGGCGTGTATGCTGGTGGACATTACGCCAGTGCCTTCTGTCCCCATCCTTCCTGCCCAGCGTCCCCCACCGTGTACAGCCCGCGTGGCAAAGGAGGGGACCTGCCAGCGTGGGGGTGGATGATACATGAGACGCCTGTGTTGCTATCCAGGGAGTGTGGACAATCCAGTGGAAACCAGTCAAAGCCTCCCTCCTCCCCCAGTCCTCATCCACCCCCAACGTCTACGGTCTGTGCGTGGCAGGTGCCCCAGTGAGCCGCGCTGCCCGGTTCCAACGCCCGCCCGCCTGACCTGGAACTCCTGGTTGGAGCAGCAGCGGCTGGCGGCGCAGGAGCCTCGGATCCTCATGGTGGCGGCGCCGTGGGGGTCGCGCACGTCCCAGAGGTGGGCAAGGACGCCCCACCTAGACACAGAGCAAGCTGCGTGGTACAGCCAGGCAGGGCAGGGAGCCTCCCGCGCCAGCCAGAGCAGGCAGCTGGAGTCGCTGGGCTGCACTGCTGGGCCCCGGACTGGGCCTGATCGCTGGTCCATGCGCCCCACCCCGGCCACTTCCCGCAGCCTGCCAGTGGCCAAACCCTGGTGGCTCAGAGGGAGGCGCTGCCCCTGGCTGCCCCACGCTGCCCCGGCCATCCCTTCCCGAGCCTGCGGCGCCCTCACCTCTGCCGCACGCTGCCCACGAGCTGGTCGCCGGTGGCGAACACCTGCATCTCTGTCCGGCAGCCGCCGAGGCAGCTGGTGCCCGCCCCAAAGGGCCGTCGGAGGCACAGGATTTCCTGGCCCCGCAGGTCCCGGAGGTGGATGCGGCAGGCGCGCGCAGGGCCGCACAGCTGCAGGCACAGGCGGCTGGTTTCTGCGGTGGGCACAGAGAACGGTGCTGACCGGGCGGCCCCGCGCAGCGGGCAGCCGGCGGGGACCCTGCGCCCCACTGCTGGGGGCATGGGGGCCGCCAGGGGCTGCTCCCGTGCACTGGAGGGGGGGGCTGTGTTGTTCCCCGCCCAGAGCCAAGGCAGAGCTCCGGGCGGTGGGAACAGAGGGGCCATGAGCAGGATCCGTGGGTCATGCGCTGCTGCGGGGGGGAGCTGGCGGGGGATGGCTTCCTACCCAGACCCCTGCCCCCACTTGGGTGGGTTTTGTGCCCCTCCCTCCGTGACAGGTGACAATGAAGGAGGCAAACGGGCCAGGGCGGGGGGATCAGTTACCTTCGATAGCTACCAGCAGCCTCTCTGCCTGCGCCGTGCCCACCACGTACGTCCTCCCTGGGTCCCCGGCGAACCCTGCAACAGTCACAGCGGCTGAGCTGTGCCCCCCCCCCCCCCCCCCCCCCCCCGGCTCCATCCCGCTAGCGCCAGGCCTGGGCCAGCAGCAAATGCCGCTAGCCAGAGTCGCGCCTTTCGATCCGTCGAGGAGGGCTGGCACGCAGCGCGCCTCTGGGCACGGGCTGGGGGCATTCATGGCCCCGTCGCCAGGGCCCATCTGGGGGGTGGGGCAGCCCTGGGCCAGTGCACGCCCAAGTGTTGTGGCCAGCCGGGCTGAGTGGCGTGAGACCCAGCACGTCTGGCCCTGTTCCCGGGAGAGGACCCCACGAAGCACCCAGCCCGGCGACGGGGCTGACATCCCCATCCTGCGCCAGTACACAGCTCCCTGGTGCATACCCTGCCACGCCAACACCCCTCATTGCCTCCCCCCCTTGGCCCCTGGGGTGCTCTGCACCCCTCTTCCTGCTCCTCTGTGCTTCCAGTTGGCACTGGACTGGGCCGTGCTGATTTGGGACCATCTGAACCCCTCGGAGATGGCCCCTGTGGAGTTGGGAACCTCTTCGCCCTTCGTTCCCCAGCCTGCGGTGCTGGCTGTTGTGATGTGGGGGCCTGGCCCCCCAGGATCTCACCTGAACCCCCCACCCCAACTCATTGTACCTGGCCCCCAGCCACCGCCAGACAGCACCAGCTTTCGCTCCCGACTGCTGGGCTGATTTGAAGAGACGAGCGGGGGGTGAAAGGCTCTGCCACCCCTCCTGCCACCAGTTCCCTGAGCTCCCCGGTCCCGGGGGCAGCTGGGATCACTGCAGGGCTCTGGTAAGGAGGAGGCAGGGGATGACCGCTGCGGGCGCCACGGGGAGGAGAGAAGCCGCGGCCCTCGCAAGGACCTTACCGCGTGGCCCAGCTTGGGAGGTGACGCGCAGCTGGGAAACCCCGGCCAGCACCTGCAGCCCCGGCGGGGCGACGTCCTCATCCTCCTCCACCCGCCGCAAACTCTGCTCCGGGCTCCGTCTCCAGACTCTCCTGCCCCGCCAGCCCGGCGGCGACTCCACCACGTCCTCCCCGGCAGGCTCACTCCGCTCGCTTCCCGGATGCCTCCGGCCCGCGGGTTCACAGCCAGGGAACTCAGCCGCGGAAGGGGCATCGGTTCCCGCCCGCCGAGCCGGCTCCGTGCTCCTCCCGAACGCAGCCTCTTGGGCCTCCTTAGCCCGGCTTGTGCCTTCCCGGCTGGGGGACGTCCCCCCGGCCCGGCGGCCCAGAGCCCCCTCCTCCTTCCCCGGGGACCTCCCCAGAGCTTGGATGTGCTTCTCCCGCGTCAGGTGCCCGAAGGGAGACAGCGGGGAGCTGAGCCCAGCCATGCCGAGGGGCTGAGGGCTGCGGGCAGGCCCCGGCTCTGTGCCTGAGCCCTCGGCGTTCGGAGGGCACCTGCTCTGCAAACTCCCCGGCCCCTCGCTCCGCTTTGCAGCTGGGCCGCCAGCGGCCCCCGCCAGAGCCCCCCCGCCCGCCCACCATCGTTGTCATCCCAACCAGCCGGATCTCCCCCATTGTGCGGGGACAATGGCGCCGCTGGAGCGCAAAGGGCACCGCGCTGGCCCCGAGAGGTCAGCGGAGGGCAGGCGGGAGCGACAGCTTTCCTGGGAGGAGGGGGGGCCCGTCTGGGGGGGGACGTGACTCACAGGTGGCAGGGGTCATTGCCAGCCAGCTGCCCAGCCAGTGCCCATCGCTGCCCGGCCGGGTCAGGGCGCCGTCCAGCCCACAGGGGCAGGAGGAAATGGGGTCCCTTCTCCAAGTGAACGGACGCCCCCCCTGCCCGTCTCCAGTGGGGCATTTGACATCCTCAGCCAGGAGCACAGCAGCGCTTGGTTCCCCAGTGCCCCTGCCGCGGGGGGCTCCCTGCCACCGTCCTAGGGCTGACTGCCCCGGATAGTTGTAGGCCCCTTCCCCAACGGACCAGGGAAAAGCAACCCCTGCTCTCCACCCCCCCCCCCCAACACCGAACTGAGCTGTCTCCCCAGAATGTGGATTTGGCTCTGGCCCAGGCTGATTTGCGGGGCCGCCCGCGAGGGCCTGTTGCCGCTGTCCACGCTGGACGCTGGGGCTCGCTCGCACCCAGGACGGGAGGTGCAGCAAATGGCAGGTGGCTTTTCTTTCTGCCGAGTCCCCCTCCAGTGCCATGGGGGCGTCCCCTGCTGGGGGTCTTTGTGTGGCTGCTACCGGCCCCACGCGGAGGGCGTCAGGGAGGAGGACTTGGCTCTGGTCGCAGATCAGGGCAGTGAAAGGGCTTCACCGGCTCTGCCCTGAAAATTAGTCCGCCAGGTTGAGACTTCAGCCCCTTTCTGCCCCTGCCCCCTTGTGCCTGGGCATGGCACGGCTGAAGGCCCCGTGGGGCATTATGGACCCCCTGAGCCCAGCCCCAGCCGGGACCACCCCAGCCCGGGCTCTGCCCACCTCCCCAGCGTGGGAGCCCCTGAACGCGGTGTGTGAGAGCGGAGCAGCGGCAGCACTGGCGTCTTGGCAAGCGCCTTTCTGGGCCCCCCGGAGCAGGCTGAGAACCGGCCGGGGCCGCGGCTGGCGAGTGGGGAGTTGGAAATGGATGTGTGGGGAGTGTCTTGGGAAGTCGGTCCTCCTGGCGCAGTCGCTCCTGGGCATCAGAGGTCGTGGTGGCCTCCTTCCGTCACCTGCCAACGCTTGCAGGCTGTCCGAGCATGGCAGGGGCGGAGCGGCCGCGGGTTCCCACGCCCGCTGCACTGCACGCGCAGATCAGCCCGTGGCCCGTGCAGCTCCAAGCACTAACCCCTCGGCGTCGGGGCCAGGCAGAGAGAGGGTTAATGTCCGGCCGAGGAGGAACGGGCTGGCCAGAGCTGCCATGCAAAGTAGGAATGAATCCACTAACGCCAGAGCTCAGCCAGCGAGGCCAGCACCGCAGGGACCGCGGCGTGGCCGGCTTGCGGGTGCTCTGGGTGTGAGCTGCTCACCCTGATGGCACAGGAAACCCACGGCTGGGGAGAGCCGATCCGGGCTCTGGCGTCGCTGGGGGCTCAGCAGCAGCGGGGCAGCCTCCTCCACCCCACTTCCTGCTCCCCGGCTAGTTCGGGGAAGTCATGGCCAGCAGAGGGGCCGCAGCCCCCACTGGAGAAGGGCCCGTCTCTCCTCCCCACCCCCAGTGCCTTTCCCTGCTGCCAGCAAAGACGACCAGGAGCCGGTTGGAAAGGCAGTGGTGTTTACTCACACGCCTGGCTCACATGAAATGCACGCGGCCGCCCCAGATCTCCTGCCAAACCCCCGTGCGCCCTGCCCCACTCCCCTGGCCATCGCCCACCCCACTGAGCTACTCCGGCTGTAGCATTGGGGGCCCACATTCAGACAGAGCCTGCAGCTCAGTTGCCCTTTCCATGTAAACAAGGCGAGCGAGAGGTCTGGAGCTGGCTGCAGCGCCGGCTCGGGGAAACTCCGGACTGTCCCGTTCGGGGCCGTCTCCTCCCCACGGGCCGGGTCACCCCGGCTGCAGACGCCTCTGGCCGCAGCGCCCCAGAGCAGCGCTGGGAACCGCGCCTGGGACACGGCAGCTTTGTGGGAGCCCCCGGCGCGGGAACGGCCCACCCAGGGGACCCCCGCCGACCCGTGGCATAGCTGTGGCAGGAGGCTCTCCGCAGCCCCGCTGGCAGGGGCCTCGTGCAGACGTCCTGGGCTCGCCCAGCCCGTGCGGGGCGCTACGGCAGGTAGCGCTTGGGGTCCCCGGGAAAGGGCACTGCTGGCGCCTGGTTGAAATGGCCCATCAGGAAGATGCTGACCGTCCCCAGCACGAAGAGGGAGGCCATGACCAAGAAGCAGACCCGGTCGATGACCCTCCCCACCAGGATCCACTCCTCGTTCTCCTGCGGCGGAGAGACACAGACGCTCCAGGCTCTTGCTGTTGCCACCACTGAACTGCACCCACTTGCCCTCTGCGGCTAAACACGGCCCCTTCTCTCCTCCCTGCCTCCCCGCCCCCCTTGCGTCCCTTTCCATCTTGCTCCCCAATTTGCTTCTCCTTCCTCGGCTCCCCTCAGACTGAGCCTCTCTGTTCCTGGTCCCGCCCGGCGCCCCCAGCTCGGGCCAGCACTCACGTTGTCGAAGGCGTTCTGCTCCTGCATGGTCTTGGCAATGTGGTTGCAGGCGTCCACGCAGGCCTGGATCTCGGGCCCGGCCTGCACCAAGCTGTGACAGAGACCCTGGGGGCACCCGTTCTCCAGGCCTTTCCCTAGAGACGAGGAAGAAGAGGAGAGGGGCTAGCACCGGACAGCCGGCTGTCTCGAAGGCCAGGGCGACACCGGGACGCCTCTGCACGCAGTCTCCACTGTCCTCCTGCACCTCGGAGGCACCCGGCCCTTTGCAAAGCCCAGGCCCCGCAGAGCAGGCTGAGCGGTGCACAGTGGTTCACGACTAGCCTGGTGCTCCGGGGCGTTTCCACGGGTTGGCACAAGCGATGCCACGTTTGGCCCTCCCTGCTGGAAAGCCCACGGCGGCTGGGAGCCGGAGCAGCGCCACGTGACTCAGTTGCCTAGTCACACACCTCCCGGGAGGAAAGAGCCGAGGCCTGAATTTTGCTTGCGTCGATGATTCGCCCAGACCGGGGCCGGGCTGGCGCCGCTCACCTCGCCCTGTTTGCCGCCCGCGTTTGCATCGGGCCTGGATGCCGGAGCAATGGGGGCTATTGACTCTCCTCTCCCCCGCAGCCTGGCTCCTGGTGCTTGGCGTCTGTGGTGACACCCTCACCCCCGGTACCAGGCCAGTCAGCACTACCCCACCCCCGTTCCGAAAGGCTGGGGGGGGGCTGCACTTAGGGGAGGATTCCCTGCCGGTGGAAGACCCAGGGGAGCCATGGTCTCTGCTTGGCCCCCGAGCCGGGTAGCAGCCGGGCTGGCAAACGAGCTCCCCGCAACACCCAGCCTGGCCCTGCCGCGGCCCCTGTCGGTGGAGTTTGGGGCCCTTCGGTCCTTGTTGCTGAAGCTGCCAGGGGAAGGACCCCCCTGTTCTGCATGATCTGCCTCTATGGGGTGGAGGCACCTGTGCTAAGGACCTCAGGCCCCGGCTGCCCCCGCCGTGAGATTCTCCTCCATCGGCCCCCCGCGCGGAGCAGCCACGCACCGATCTTCTCCAGCACGGCCTTCATCAGCCCGTCCCTCTCCTTCTGCTTCTCGAAGACCAGCTCGGTCCGGGCCTTCCACAGCACGTACTCGTCGGCCTTCACCATCAGCCCCAGGGAGCTCCGGCGCCGTGCCATCAGCGGGCGGGCGGCCGCGTCGCTGCGGCGCATGTGCATCCCCAGGAAGCGGGGCAGCCGCCGCAGGCAGATCTGGGGACAGAGCGGGGAGGAGCCGGCATTGTCACGCATGGCAGGGAGCTGGGGGGGACTGCCACGCTCACACTGGGGGGGGTGGGGGTGCTAGTGACGTCACACTCAGCGCACGGGGGGGCCCTGTCTGTTGGGATGGGGCTGTTGGGATGTGAGCCGGGGCCGGTCCTTGGTGTTTTGGGGCCCGGTTCCAGCCCCATGGCCCTGCCCCCCCAACCCCACCGCCATGCCTTCGTTTGGGCCTGTGCAAAGCGGTGCGGAGACGCGGTTGGATCTGGGCGCTGAGCACGCAGCTCTGGCACTGCCAGGGCAATGAGACGCTGGCGCCAGGCCCCACATCTCCAGCGCCTGGACACGCCCTTGTGGAGCAGCGCGCCCCACGGCACCAGGGGTCGGGCCCATCTGTCCAAGTCTCTGGGGCTCTTCATTCTGGGAAATGGCTTGGCGGCTCAGTGGATTGGCCTTTGCCCTCCCCCCTGCCCCCCGAAGTCAGCTGAGAGCTGTGCTTTCCCGGGGGCAGTGACTGGCGCAGGAGGGAGTAGGCGGCTCCCCCTCAGAGCCGGCACCGAGGTGGGGGGAGTGGGGCCCGTCCTACCTGCCGCACTTTCTGCGCCATGGAGTGCGTGTTGGGCGTCCTCAGCGACACGTTCAGCACGATGACGGCGTTCGCCACGATCACCACCGTCACCACCAGGAGAAACGTCAGGTATCTGGAGGAGAGATGGGACCTCCTCCGTCGCTGTTCACTGGGCCCACTGCCCCCCGGCCCCGCTTCACTAGCCATGTGGCTTGTGGCGAGGCAGAGCCTAGGGCAAAGCCAAGGGCTGGCTGGGATCGGGGCATGGGAACCACCCGTGTCTCTTGCTCCGCCGCAGTGGACCCTGCAGCCCGAACGTACGTAGGAGACGAAGAGAGCCCGGACAGAACTCCCCAATGGCCCATCTAATCTGCTGTCCCGTCCGCAGCAGCAGACATCTCCTGTAATGCGCCGGTCAGTGCAGCATTGCTGCATGGGAGAATCTCCCTCCAAATTCCCAGCTGCGGGATCCGTTTCCGTTCAAAACGTGAAGAAGGATGGTGCTCCGAGCTCCATCCTAGCTACCAGAGCGTGCGCCCGAGTCTCGCTATGCTGTTTGCCTCGGCACCACCCTGCAGGGGTGAGTTCCGCAGATTAACCATGGGCCGTGCAGAGAGGCCACTAGGCAGTTCTATTAATTCTTGCCCTCGTGCTTGCATTAGGGGGAAGGGAAGCTAGGAGCAGCACGGCCACGATTCCACAGGCCTCGGAGACGCCCTCTTCCCTCCACGCTGAGTAGCCTGACGCTCGCTCTGAATTCCCAATCCCCCAGCCCTGCTGGCTCTGCGCATTCCTGGTATGTCCCTTGGAACAGGGCCTTAACTCCGCTCATTCTGCCCTCTGAGGCTAGGTGAATAGTCTCGGCTGGGATTGTGGGGGGCAAGGCACCTGGCGGATTTGGCCCCGCTGGATACAGGCTGGCAGGCCTCGGGGCGCATCACTTACTTGCCAATGAGAGGCATGGCGTCCGAGGTCTCGGGCACCTTCTGTGCGATCAGGAAGAGGAAGACTGTCTGGGCCAGGAGGACATTGATGGAGACCGTGCATTTCTGGCCGCCCGCTGCCGGGATGCAGAAAGCAAGAGATTAGCTCGTGTCTGCACCAAGATCCCCCAGCACTGACCCCTGCACCCTGCTGCTGGCCGCTCTCTGGGAAGGGCTTTGCTCTACTCCGCACACCAGAGCCCGTGAGGAGCCTTCCTTCCTAGTGGTTAGAGCAGAGAGCTGGGAGCAAGGAGCATCCAGCAGCCTGCCCCCATGCGAGCCGCTGATTGCTGGGTGACGCGCCGTGTGCTCCTGGGATCCCCACGCCTGGGGCATGCTGTCTGGGGAAAGTGGTTCTGACACTCCAAGGAGCCCTTCCCAGACAGGCGAAATCGGAGCCGAGCGGAGGCCGGCCCCCGACAGCGTCTCCGAGACTGGCCCCATTGGGATCGTCTAGTCTGACCTCCTGCACACAGCAGGCCACAGAGCCTCACCCACCCCTGGGCTAGCCCCATAACCTCTGGCTGAGCTCTGGAAGTCCTCAGGTTGATTGAAAGACTCCAAGGGACAGAGAATCCACCTGGTTCTAGTGCAAACCAGCAAGTGACCTGGGCCCCGCTCTGCAGAGGGAAGTGAAACCCCCCCAGGGTCTCTGCCAACCTGCCCTGGGGGGAAATTCCTGCCTGATCCCAAATCTGGCCATCAGTTAGACCCTGAGCACATGGGCGAGACCCGGCTGCCAGACACCCCGGGGAAGAATTCTCTGCTGTCAGCCATTGTCCATCCCGACGGGAGAGACTCATGCTTCCTGGAGGGGAGGTGAAATACCTGGGCAGGCGATGGAGGGAGGAACCAATCTTGTTCACATTTAAGCCCATCTCCGTGCAAGTTTCAGGGGGTCGGGGGGGAGCGTGGGCTGTAATTGTTTTGACTCATTGCAGCCATCCCCAAAGAACTCCCCAAAGAGCGAGGGCAGCAGGGTGGCCCCATTGCCACCCGTCACACCGCGTGGGCACTGGACCGGGTCTGACCCCATCTCCTTCCTGCTCCGAGAGCTGTGGATTGTCCCCGTTCCAGAGGCTCGATCTGGCTCAGTGGCAGGGGAGCTAACTAGGGGCCTGTCTCCACTAAAAACTGAAGCTGGCCTATGCTAGGTTGACGTACAGCCGTGATTTACTGAGGCAGTTCATGTCCGCGCTGCCCTTCTGTCGGTGGTGCGTGTCCACACCATGGGCACTTCCACCAACTCAAGATCCGCAAGCAGCTCCGCCGGGAGCCTGGGGGCTGCCCCCTCCTGGGCTCCCCGCTTCCCACTGTGCTCCCGGTGGGGAGAAGGAAACCGGGAGCCTTCGGGGGAGCGGGAGCTGGGATCCGGGAACCAGGACCCCGTGGGAGCAGCCCATCTCCGAGCGGGGAGCCCAGCGGGTGCAGCCCAGCTCGGGAGCAGGGAACGGGAAGCCTGGGCTGCAGCCAACAGCCGACGTAAGTAATCCACAGCGTCTGCCCGGGCGCCGCGCCGCCCTAACTACGCCGCCATCGGCCCCACGCCTCTGGCGGAGGTGGAGTTGTGCTGGCGGGGTAGCAGGGCCCTTAGAGAGCAGGGCAGCGGTGCAGACGCTGCCAGAATCGGCGCGATAGAAGCTGCCTCACGTCCCCCTAACGCTGGAGCGTAGCCCAGGCCTCCCCTGTGGCCCACGGGCACCGTGGCACCAGCCCTACCTTTGGCGGGCAGGAAATACACGAGCACGGCCACGGAGGAGATGAGCACGCAGGGTACGATGATGTTGATGACGTAGAAGAGCGGCTTCCTCTGGATGATCAGGTAGAAGACGACCTGTTGGTAACCCAGGTCGTCCGGGGTGAAGCGATCCGCGTTCACGATCTTCTTGGCCGGCCGGTGCTTGATTGCCCACTCCCCGTTCTCTGTGGGGGACACGCCACGGTACAGTGACGGCAACCACCCAGGCCCAGCCCCCCCTGGGGAGTCGACTTTGGGCCCTGACTCCCCCACGGAGCAGCAGGCCCCACCCCTGGGGGGAAAGGAACTCGTCCAGTGACCCCTTTGCCTCTTGCCCCCATTGCGGTGGGGGCGATGCTCTTCACCGGTTTCTTCAGTGGCAGGAGGATAGATGGGAAGGGGGAACCCTGGGTGGAGCCGGCACGGCACCAGGCTGCCAGTTCTCCACCGGCATTTGCGGGCATCTTTGGGAACAGGGGGGGGCGGGAGGGCCGAGGTCTCTGCGGTGAGTCTGCTGCTGTTTGCCGCGGCTCTGCCTGGCGCCCGGCACAATGCCGAGAGTGACAAGGCCAGCTGAGCAACTATTGACATTCTGTCTGTGCCGGGGGAGCCCTCCTCGAACCATTCACCCTGCGCCTGCTGCAACCCCGGCTCTAGGCAGACCACGCTAGGGGAGGGAGCCCGAGACAATGCCCCATAGATATGGAGGAAGAGAAATTCTTTGCTGGGGGCTTCCCACGGAGGGACAAAATAAAGATCCAGGAAAAGGGGCTTTGGAACTGGGAGAAGATTTACAGCGGTAGCTGGGAGCCCAGCACTGCAACGGCTGGACACATACAGCTACCAGCTTAACACACCCCGTTTTGAGGGGCCTGGCTCCCAGGGGCCCGATCCTGCATGCGGGGTCAAGCATCGCCAGCTCCCATGGAGGCTAGTCGGCACAGGGGGTTCGGATGAGGCTCTGTCGGCTCTCCCACCCGCGGCCCGGCCGCCGGGAGAAGCCGAGCGTGATGCCTTATTAAGGTTTCTTGTTTTTCTGTCAGCTGCAGGAGCAATAGAAAAAAAAAATTTTTTTTTAAACCAATCTAAATATCCGGCTCAGCCTGGTAATGCAAGAATAAATCTCACCGCCCAAAAAGCATTTTGTTCCTTCAAGATGCAATTAAAAGGTGATGGAAAACGTCATTGTCTGCCCGTGACAGCTCCATTTCCCCAAATCAATCAGCTCCCGGGAGCGGTTTGCAGGCAGAAAGCCTGAAAACAGGGGTTAGAAAAACAAATCTCTGCTCTCTCTCAGAGTTTGACTGTTCACCTAAGTACCTGTGTGATGGTGACAGCTGCTAATAACCCTCTGGGCAGGGGAGACCCATGGCATGGTGCTGGGCACGCAAGGGCTAGCAACTCCTGTTCCAAATACTAGCTACACAAGCTGAACTGGAAGCGTGTCCAGCCAACACGGGAAGGACCTGGAACAGTGCAACCAGCCCTGGCATTCCCAGTGCCTTCTCCAGTGGCTTTGCTCTCCGATCGCTGTGATTTGTGTGGTGCTGGGGCCCGGATCCTGAACAACTTTCCTGAATGCCCCCAAAAGCATCACATCGAAAGCGGCCTCCCCCTTCTTGGGCCAAGCCGGGGTGCCGGGAGCAAGGCGTTTATCCCGCTCGCCCACGAACTGCATGACGCGAACAGGACCCGTTGCAAAGTCCAGCGCTCATACGTCAGGAAATGCCAGAACAAGGAATTCCCTGTACAACCTTTCTGCTTCATTCCCGACACCCCTGCCAACCCCTGTACCAAATGGGGCAGGCGTCCTGGCAGAAAACAGCCTCCTTCAGTACCCAACCCTGGCTCATCCCCAGAGCAGGTCCATCCTAGACACTGACTGAGGCTGGAGTCCTGTGGGAAACAGCGTGTGGCCATGTAATTAACGGCTGTCTTAAGGCAGGCACAGGAGAAGGCTGAATTCGGGTTGCCCAGACAACCTTCATTCTGGCTGTTCCTCACCTTGGAGGGCTTGACGGCCTCACCTTGGCAGGGTTCTTTTAATGGAGGTTTCGGGGGGGTCGTTGCCTAGGTCATTGAAAAAGCAAACTGGAAATCAGCAGGGCCGCCCCCGGCCGTCTGAGCTACGAGAATAACGGAGAGCATCCGCCAGGCGGCCTGGCCGCGGTGGAGTCTGCCGGTCGCTTTCCCACATATTGGCTGACAACTGAGGGATGGGGAGATTCAGGCGGCTTGGACTCAGTTCTCGGCTCCGGAGGGAAGCGTGCTCCAGTGGTCTCGTCTGCCCGTTCCCCTAAACTTCACTCCTTCCCCTCCAACGTGGGCTTGTCCCAGGGCCAGTTTCCGCTCTGCGAGCTCCTCGGCCAGCCAGGCCTCGTCCCTCTTCCAAGCTTCTCATCTGAGTCCCAATTTCCCACACCCAGTCCTAGTTTCCTTGCCAGCCAGTCCCAGCCTTCCCTGTCCCCAGCCCCAGTCCCCCTGCCCAGCCAGGCACAATTTCTACCCCCTCGTCCCAGGCTCACTAGCTTGTTTCCCCCGTCTGCTCCTTTCCCTGCTCCCGGCCTGGCTTTTGCCCCCTCTGCATTTGAATCAGATGGCTTAGCAGTGCGGACAGGCTCCCTGCTCTAAGCTCCTGTGCCCAGCCCCACCCCAGCCAGCAGCCCCCCAATGGAGCACGCTCAGTTGCTCTGTGCGGATGGCTCAGGTGCCGTCTGGTCAGCGTGAGGAGCTGCTCCAAAGCAGGGGGGCACGCGAGCTGTTCAAAGCCGAGGTCCCCGGAATTGAATATGGGCAAAACAACGTATTTGTCCCTGGCCTCGTTCTCAGACCCAGCTGAACGACTTCGGCTGAGGTTTTCCCAAACAATTCAGCACGAGGTAGACACGTGGCATGGAAGATCTCAGCCCAAGGGTTGGCACAGATGATGGACAAATGAAAACAAGGTCTCGTAAGGGGAAGTGTCAGGAAATCTTAACAACAGACATACTAGCAGTCCCGCCTATCATCCCGGTGAACATCCTTCTCTCTACAAATGACTTGATCCCACGCCGGGCGGTGGGAGGGACCAGTTGGGTGCCTGGGATCCTGCTCTACTGTGTGCCTGCATCATGCTAAGCCATTCTTCCAGCCACCAGGCTCCTCAGCGATTTATGGCGCAGCCCTTTCTGGCACTGACATTTCCTCCACTTGCCAACAGCTGGAAGATTGCCAGACCCACGACTGGTATGCATGCCCCGCTGGGCCAGGGAAGCCGTCTGGGGGAGCGAGGGGAGAAGCAAGGCATTACCTGTGAAAGCTTCGGGGTCGATGACGATCCATTCAATGGTCTGCCCCTCTTCCACCGTCAGGAGCAGGTTAATTTCGTTGGCGCTGTAGGTCTGGGACCTGGGTGGCAGGAATGGGGGGAGAGGACATGCGTGGCTAAGGTTGGACATGCTCATGCAAACAGCGACGCTCAAACCCAGCCAGATCCCAGCTGCTCCTGGGGCCGGCGTGCTAGCCAGACGTACGAAGGGCTGCGGTCTCGGCTCTCCCATCCTTGTGGAGCGAGGCAGCATCTGGGCTGCCTGGTCTACGCCCTACGGCTCCGGCACCTCACCAGCTTGGGGTTAAGGCTGGTCCTGCAGCGCCATTGCAGCCGCCGGCCTCGCCTGGGTCTAGGGCAGGGCAGCCTGGGGTCCAGCCAGCCGACAGGCGCACGGGCACAGGCGGGGGAAGAGTTTTCACGTAGGCCCCGATCCTGCCATTGAACCCACCCGGGGAGTCTCCTGCCCTGATGCAGCACCGCCCTGGGTCTGACTGGAGGGTTCTATGCAGGTGACCCCGCCCGCCCCCAATAACAACATCTACCTGGGTCCGCCTGCAGAGGGAGGCGAGAGGATTTATTTGCGGGCAGGTGGGAAAGTGTTGAGCACAGGCATTTTGCTGGCTTAATGTCACACTCTCACTGGGCCGGCTTAGTCTGTCTCAGGAGGGGACGGGACGTCTGATAAAGCAGGGAGCCCCGCAGGGCTGTGTGAGATGGGCCCAGTGCAGGGGGGGGCCCTGAATTTCTTTGGTTTGCAGGCGTTTGTTGCTAGATCGGAGACCTACAGGGCTCGTGTGGTGATAACCGCCCTGGCGGCGGCTGCAGAGCACACCCAGCGCCACCTGCCTCTCGCTCAGGCTGTGGGAGCCGCAGAGGGTCGCAGTTGGGTGTGATATGATGGGCCCCGAGGCCGTGAGCTGGCCAGGCCAAGGGCGCTACGAGCCACCTGCCTGGCAGGAGAGCTGCGTGAGTGCCCCGTGATCTGCCTGCGTCCGGGGGACAGCCCCATCTCTCCGCCCAGCCCCTTCCCAGCCACGGCTCGGGGGCGGCCAGGCGGCCGGGGACGGCTGCACTCACTGGAACACCATGGAGCAGTTCTGCCAGTCGAAGGGGAAGTAGGTGACGAAGATGGCGCAGGAGGTGCGGTAGATGGCGGGCGGCATCCAGAGGAGGCAGCCGTTGGAATCCAGCAGCGTGTTGCAGTAGAGCGTGATCTCAAACACCCCGTCCATGCTGCGGGAACGAGAGGGGCAGCTCAGGCCAGCCAGGAGCTCCCTCCCTCCCTGCCCGTGGTTCACGATGTGGGCCGGCCACTGCCCGCGGGACTGGAACTGTCCCAGGCCCGCAGAGGAGCACCCAGCAAGGCGAGCCCCAAACGCCCCCCGGACACCCAGCCAGTGCCCACCTATGGGCTATAAACCCCCAAGAGCCCCATATGGACAGCATGTGACCGTGGGGAAGAGGGCACCGCCACTGCCCTCTGCTGGGCGGAATCAGAACTGCTCGTGGTTGGGCTCACAGCGCAGCCTATTGGCTGCAGCCCACAGGAGATAAAAGCCTCCTACTGCTGCCTCTAACGGAGACCTCCCCTTTTGCCCACGTGGTAGGGCTCTGTCTGCAGTGCTGGGTGCGTGAGGGATCGCTGCTGACTGTGACATTGCTGGGGGGGTAGCCACAGACCCGGACCCGGCAGGGAATTGAGCCTCAAGAGGTGTGTCCTGGCAGAGGGAGGACTGAACAAGGTCAGTTTCTGCTGCAGCCGTGGCAGCTGCCCGTGGCCAAGGAGATGGGCTGCGTCCGATGCCCCTCGAATACCCCGTGCCAGCCTTTCTGTCTGAGCAGCAATGGATCAGCTGAGCCAGTTCAGGCAGCTCCACCCCCACAACAGCGCCCTGCGGGCGGTGCGACGGTGGCTGGGAGCCCCCAGGGAAATTCGGCTTGGACGGGACGAGGTGGGTTTAATTGCCCTCTGAGCTCCCTGGGGAGCAGGGAGCCCAGCTTCATGCCCCATCAGACCCTGGGGTGAGCTCCCCCTGCCCTCACCGGCTTCATGCTGCCCCCTGCCCTCCAGCCACTCACTTGTTCTCCAGGACGATGTCCGGCAGCCACACCTCGGTGGAGGGCACCCGCAGTAGCTGGATGTCGTGGTATTCGTCAGGGTCCCACTGCAGCCGGTAATCGCACCATTTCTGGATCAGAGGGGCCGGGCAGAGCAGGGTCAGTCTCTTGTTATGCAATGAGCATCTCTGGCCACCCCCCACCCCAATACCACATCGCCCTGGGGCATGGCCTGCAGGGAACAGGCACGCTCGGGCTGGGACCTGCTAGGGTGGCTCTGTGACTTGTTCTGGGACCAGAGATCACTGACTGCCCCAGGGTGCCTGCCAGGGGGTGACCACAGCGGCTCTGCCCCTGCGGCTGATCTCAGCCAAAGCGGGGTCTGGCTACGAAGCCAAGCTCTGAACAATCCTCTCTCTCGGCGAGTCTCTGGCCCCGGCACATCGGCGTCCAAGCCAGGATGAGGGCTGGGCTTGCCCTAGCCCAGGGGCTGCAGGCGCGGCAGGGCGGTGGGGCGGCAGAGGGCTGCCTTACCATCTCAATCCAGATGTTGGTGGTGAGGGTCTCTTCCCGCTCATTCTGCGACCCAGAAAGAAAGGAGAGGGGGGGCTGTGCGATTACCGCCATGTTACCGCCCCACCCCGCCCTCCCTCACCCCAACAGCTTCCCTCCTGCAAGCTGGCGGCTGGGCGGCTCCCGTGGGTGCACGGAGCCCTGAGGAATTACCTCCCAGGGTCTTCCACCGTGCAGCAGCGTGTGGGGCATCCCAGGGGCACCCTGAGCAGCATCCCAGCCCTCCCCGCCCCCAGGGAAAGCCACCAGCAACCACGCGGCCACGGGGCACAACCAGGCAATGCCCGCACTGAAAATGTGAGGCTGCCAGGAACCCAGCTCCATATGCATTCACTGCCCCATGCCCTCGTCCACCCCCCCGCCCCATCACTGCCCAGTGCCCTCCTCCACCCCCCCGCCCCATCACTGCCCTGTGACCTCCTCCACCCCCCTGCCCCATCACTGCCCCATCAGTGCCCTAAGGAGAAGGGGCCGCCTGCACTCAGGTCTCTGCCCCTCAGGCTAGGCCTAACAGGGGGAGCAGCCGTCCCTGCCCTCCACACCTGATTGAAGCAGCCCCCTGCCTCAGTTTCCCTCCTGGTTTCGGGCAGGGGCCAGGCGCAATCTGGCCTGCTCAGGGCTAAAGGTAGGGAAGGGCCCGGCTCAGTGGCCTGGGTGAAGCCAGCTGCCTTTTAACACTCTCCTGCCTGGCCACGCGCCTCTCCCCCCACCCCTCCGCCCCCCAACACTGGGTGGCGCCGCGCCGCAGCTGGCTGCTGGGGGCTGGCAGGGAGCCGGGGGGAGGTGGGGGCTCAGCTTACCAGGGAGATGAGGTTGGTGAGGGTCAGCTTCAGCGTGACGTTTATGATGTCGCCCTCCCACTGGGCTGGGCGCAGGTTGCGGTTGTAGTTAGTCATCAGGTCCTTGAGCAGCTGCTCCTCCTGGTTCCGGCACCACACGGCTGAAAGCAGGACACAGCCGGGCCCTGAGGGAAGCGGGCACCACCCCACTCCCAGCCGGGGGCTGTGCCAGCCCCGCGGAGGGGCGGCCGGGCGCTTCCCTCGAGAACTGTGCGCAGTCGGCCCATCCGCATGGTGCCAGGTGCCTGCCCTGAGAGCCCAGGGCCGGTCCAGCCTGGGCCAGGGCAAGCGCCCCCTACACCGCTCCATTAGTCGGCCCCTTCGAGAGGGCGCTCGGTGTCTGGGGCCCCTCCAGCGAGACCCAAAGTGGGCAGCTGGGGGGGGACGGGTCTTTGTATTGGGTGGGTGCCCACGTAGCACACAGGCTGCGGGGTGTTGTGCTGTGGGGCTGAGACCCGTCGAACTGGATTCACACCGGGGCACCGGACAGGCACTAAACAGGAGCAGCTTTCTGCCGCCGCTAACCCGCGCGGGATTTGAACTGCCGCCAGGCAAATGGAAGTGTCACAAGCTTCTCGAGTGGGGGATGGGACCGCTGCGGGGGGGGAGGGGGGGGCTGTCCACACCGAGGTTAAAAGCCTACTACGGCTGAGCGGTAATGGAGTGACTTCTTGAGCGCGAGCGGCTGCGTGCTGTGCTTTGGAGCTGACGGGCTTGGGTTCAAATCCTGCCCATGACCTGCAGCTGGGTGCTGAGCACTCTGGAGATGGAAGCCCTGCAGGCGTCTGGGGTCACAGCAACATCCCGTTCATCCCTCTCCATGCAGGTGGTCCTGACACAGGGACCCCAGGAGGCACAAACGTGGCTTGCCCCCCACAGGCAACATGCGTTAAACCCAGCTGCACTGTGGCTTGCCAGCGCCGGCCCGGGATCGATCCCTGTCGGCTGCCCCGATCGTTAGCTCATTGACTTGTTTTAACAGTCCCCGGCGTTATTCAATTATGAACGTGCAATGCCAGGCCAGTCAACGCTAAACGCGACGCCTCTGGGGGAAGCTTAAAGTGCTCACGAATGTCCTCAATTAGCAAAACCGCCGCTGTGCTTGCTGGAAAGCAGCCGGGCCAGAGGAAAGAAGGGGCCTTGGAGAGCGTGTTGGGGTTTTTGCGCTGGCAACGGGCTAGCCTCCCTGTGCGTGGGCGTGTTCCACGCTCGCGCCTGGGTGTCTGTGCGTGTGCGCCCACGCGGCCCTGGCTTCTCTGGGCTCACAGCCACTGCTAACAGGCATACGCAGCAGCTGGCCCCACTGTAGCAATAATGCCTGCCTCTGATTGTTTTGTGGCCTCAGGAGTTACTGCTTTCAAAGCAGAAGGAGCCCTGGTCAGTTCCCCCTTTGCCCCAGCCTCAAAGAGAGAGGGTGGGGGCAGCAGGGTGAAATAGACGGGGGGTGGCTGCCCCATGACCGGCAGGGTGAAATGGAGGAAGGGTGGTGCCCCGCGCTGGTGGGGCATGGTGGTGTGTGACATCCCAGTGGAGTGAGCAGGATCCCGGCAGGCGTGTCACGCTGCAGGACTCGCGGCCCCCCCCCCCCCCCCCCGGCTGTTCAGGGCTGGGAGTGGGTACAGGCAGCTGGTGCTGCAGGGACTGGGATGAGGCTGCTGACGCTCAGGTCCGCTCACCGGGCAGCTACTGCTATTGGTAGCCCCAGGCAGGAGCCGGGCCCTGCTGTGCTAGGCGCTGTACATCTGCATAATCGCTAGACAGCTGCCGGCCCTGGGTTGTGCAGAATGGCACGTTGCCCTACACCAGCCAGCAGGGCGAGAGGGGCTGCTGCTGCGCCCCAAACCCAGCTGGAAGGGATGGGGAGTGACTGCTGTGAAAGGGGAAGCTGCTCCACACCCCCCCAGGCCTGGGATGGAACTGGGGACAGGGGGGGTCTCCTCAGCTGCCCTGATTCACCGGCCGCTGAGCCCAGAACAGAGTACTCCGTGCTCACTGCCTCGCTTTAGCTGCCATCTCCCCATCCCCACGCCCGGCCGCCCCGTCCCCCCGGCAGCAGGCTGGGCATGGCTTACCTGTGAGGGAGCCGAAGGCCACAAGCAGAGCCAGGCAGCGCATGGTGGTGGCGGCCTCCCTCCCCGCCCGGCGGCTGCTGTGTGCGCTCGACAAGCTCTGGAGGTTTATTTTGGGCCGTGGCCGGTCCCCCCCCCACATCCCCCCGCACCCCTCCTACCCCCAAGCGCGCCATGCCTGCGGTCCAGCTGTCCAGCCAGCATTGTCAGCTGTTCCCCAGCCCATGGCCAAGTGCCTCTGAAACAACAATGGGGGGAGGGGACACTGACAGTGGCCTGCAGGGAGGGGGTGACTCAGGCTAGCAGCCACTTGCCAGGGATGCACGGGAACCAAACCACCCCCCGCCCCCGCATGCTGAGTGAGGGAGTGTTGGCGATACCTGTATGAGACGCATGCGTGCCTCAGTTTCCCTGTGCGCTCAATGCACCCATGTGGCGTTGGACTCCTGCAGCTGCCTGGCTGGAGGCCTGAATCTTTAAGCTGAGCTGTCCAGACCCTGCCCCTGTGACTGGAGGATGCAGAAGAGACACAGGGAACCCCGCGGACCGGGACGTTAAGGCCCGTGTAGCCTGGGCACGCGAACACAGCATGGCTGGAGCCAGGGACAGAGCAGCCAGGTGTGAGTAGACTGTTCTCGAGGTTGTTGCTGGGAACAGGAGGCCACGGCGAGGGCAGAGGGAAGCAGAGAATCCGGGACATCTGTGCTCCGCTTGCCTTTCCCGTGCTCAGCTCCTGACGCCAGAGGCTGGCTGCCAACTGGTTAGGACGGGCTGCCCAGTGTTGCTGCAAAGTCCCCGAAGCACGCTGCTCCTTGCGCAGGGGTAAAGACCCTTGGAAGCAGCCCCCACCTCTGTCCGACCCGCTGGTCAGAGCTCACAGTGGGGCACATGCGCGGCTGGAGCCTGAAGGCCCAGTCCTGAGTCGTGGCGGCCATGCGGCCCTGGGGGGCTAGGGTGCTAACGGGGATCTACCAGGAGCCTGTTCACGCCTGGGGCATAGCACAGACCCTGTGAGTTCATGATACTCCCCCAGCCTGGAGCTGGACCTGACCCAGGCTGGGGCTTGGGGATGGTTCTCCCAATCCACGGTTCCGCAGGGCCGGGTTACGGCTGGGGTGGGAAAGACGGTGCAGGAGGCTGAGGCTGTGCCACCGGGATCAGAGAGACCAGGCAATCTCCTGGGGGCCTGCCAGCCCAGAGCTTCTGGCTTGGTGGTGAGAGCCCGGATCTGGATTATCTTCCCAGCTCCGCCACGGAGATGGTGTGAGATTTTGGGCGAATCACTCCCCCTCCCTGGGCCTCAGTTTCCCCAGCTCTGAATGAGGCAGGGCAGCTCTTCCAACACAAGCGACCAGAGAGTAAGTCCTCAGGTTAGCAAGGGAAAGAGAAGCTTAACTTGGAGCCCAGGCCCTGATTCTCGGGGGTCCAGCGTCTCTCTCGCTGCCTCCGTCTGTGCGTGGTCCCAGCAGCAGCCCCAGGACACCTCGCTCGTTTGCTGCAGCTGTGGTGCTTTCACTCGCCTCCCTGCAGCGCTGGAAGAAGTCGCCTGCCCTTGGCTGCCCCAGTCGTTAAGGTTTGGTCACTGGGGCTCTGCTCGTACAGGCTGGTGTTATTAAAAAAAAAGACGAGCAGGATCTTACCTAGCGGGGACAAGGCAACACACCGCGTTTATTGTACATGTGAGAATATCAAAAAGCAGTCACACACACAGTCACACCCAGGAAGTTCTGCAAGCTGGTGTGATATAATGACCAGTCCTTTCAGGCGTTGCTCGAACCAGCCTAGTGGCCAGCTAGACTGGGCATGAGGAGGGAGCTGGGCCCCTGTCGGTCGCGTGAATCCCATGCTCCAGATGACAATTGCAGAACGAGACCCAAAGTTTCCATGTTCTTTTCTCACCCCGTCTTTGATACTTGCTGCCTCTCCTGTCAGGCTGTGGGTCTCGCGGTGTCATGCTGCGCCAGGGTCAGTGTGCTTGTTAGTCACCAGCGAACTGCATGACTGGTCTCTTCTTTCTGGGCGTTGTTCGTTCCCAGGGTGGATCCTTCTGCACTTTAGGGTCGTTGCTAAGCCTTCTTCAGTCTGCCTCTCTACTCCCCGTCCTGTTGTCAGAGCAGTTAAGGTTGGTGTCTTCTCGTGCCCTGCGCATCCATTCCTCACTCGCACACCCAGACAAGCCAGCAAGACATTTGCGGTTCAATAGTACGAGTTTCAGGCAGGCGTTTACTTCGAGACGCTAACAAGCTGGAGTTCACGTCTGCCACACTGGAGCGCTGTGCCACCAGCATAACAGCAATGGGAAAACCTCTCTCTACACGTACGCACACGCTAAAACAAGGCGTCTACAGCTGATTCCTTTGCACAGCGCCTGTGGGTGGCTCACACTGCTCTAGTCCGCTCTTGACGGCCCCTCCCACAGGCCCCATGACGTTCTGCCAGCCCCCCTTCCCGCTGACGCCCAGTGGCGTGACACAGCGCCGAGTGCCTAGGGAAACTGAGGCACGCAGTTGGCTCATAAAGCTGTTACCAGAATGCCCACCTTCATCCCACCCAGCATGCAGTGCATGGGCAGCTGCTGGGGGCTTGCTAGCCGTACGAGGTGTCTGACGCCGATGCCCAGGGCCTGAGGCAGAACGCCCGCCCCGGCCCGCAGGCCAGCCTGCTGGAGACACGGTGGCCACGCGTGGGCCTGGGTAAGGCCCATGGCACTCCTCCTGCCTGGGCAGCGTTTCCTGCGTGTCTGTAAGGGCAGCTGTCTGTAGTGGCTGCCTCTGTTGAGTGGCCCCAGGGCAGGTCCGCTCAGCTTCCAAGCTGCCCGTCGTCCTGCATCCTGCTGGGCTCCCCATCCCCCCGGGGGACGTGCCCCACGCCAAACGCTGCCCTCGCTCTCCCGCCTCCCACCGAGGAAGCCAGCGCAGCCCAGGCCAGGGAAAGTTTTGGCCCTGCATTAACAGCTCACGTGCCCCCGATACACAGGCCAGCCAGGTGTGCAGCGCCGGCTGGGAAAATGGAGCTGGCCCGGTGGGTGACTTGGGGGATCCAATCCCGGTTTCCCACCACCCAGGGCACTCTGCACGGCCCGGTGCTTTCACTGAGTGTTTGATCCAGCAGCTGCGGGGTTAACTAGCTCTGGCCTGCACAAAGGCTGAGATGCAGCCAGCCCAGCTGCTGGACCAGGCGAGAGATTGCAACTGCTGTTCTAGCCGGCACCTGTGTATCGGGCTGGGGAGAGGATTCCTCACACCTCCCAGAGGTAAGGGAACCTGGCAGCCTGGAACAGGGTGGGGGAGGCCCCTCTTCGGGGCTGGGCGTGCTGGGGGTTTGGCTGGCGCCTGAGAGACGCACACCAGCCCCAGCTGTCCCTGGGGAGGGAGGGAGGGAGGGAGCGGTGACCAGCCTGTCTGGTGGGGTCACATACCAGGCTTGCCTGAGCCCGAGCCCTCGGTGTGGGTGACGCGAGAGGCATCAGCTGTCCTGGGAAATGGGATTCCTGGCATTTCCTGTCTGGCCCCCCCACCCTGGCCTGCATCCCCTGCACTGGTCCCCGTTCACCTGCTGCTGCCTGAAAAACTCCCCCCCGGAACTGCCCCCCTTTCACCTAGGGCCTAGCCCTCCCCCAGCCGCCCTGCCCCGCACTAGGGTTACCAGGTTTTTTTTTCCGTGGGTCTAAAGCTTTGCCCGATGCTCCCAGTGCACTGGGCTAGCTAACGCCAGGCGTTTCTGGGGCCAGCTAAAGATGCTGCCGTGTTCCCAAGCGTAGCGCCAGGGCCCCCAGGAGGGGCTCTGCTCAGAGGTCCCGTCCAGCCCTGGCTCTGTGGCAGGAAAGCGCAGGGGCCGTGGGAGGCTGGGCCCAGCGGGGCACCGCGTGGAGCGGCGGGGCAGGGCTGCCCGTTGTTCTCTCTGCCCCAGGGTGGCTGGTTGGCCCCGGGTGATGAGTTTGTGGGTCTCAGCCCCGTGACTGGTGGGCAGGTGGCAACTGGCGCTAACTGCCCCCCCGCCTTGGCAGCGTCAGCAGGGAGGCCAGGGACTGTAGGGTCCCCAGCCCACCCCCAGAGAGTGGGGCCGGTTGGCGGGAGCTGGTGGGGGAGCTGGCCCTGCTCCCTGGGGCGATCTCAGGCGCCAGCAGTGTCCACGTGGCACCTTCCACCCACGCCATCTCCCCACGGGCCCGGCACGCGCCTGCCCCTCTGGGGTCACCGCAGCAATAACGCGACAACCCCTTGACCCTCTGTGGACTCCCCCCCAGTCTCCCCCAAGCCCAGCACAGGGGGGCAGGGCGATCACCTTTAGGGAAAGGCTGGGCTGGTGGGGGGGGACGGTGCCCTCAGTGCAGAATGGCGCGAGCTCTGCCGCGCACAGACAATCAGCGAGGCCGGCACCTCGGTGCTTACTGCAGCGCTGTGCCTGCAGCGCTCCGGCCATGCCACCGATAACACCCAGCACCGGCACCCAGGCGGCCAAGAACATCGGCTTCCACCGGGGGCTTGCTGCCAGAGCTGCTGGATTCGATCCCTGCCTAGGACCCCGCGTCTACGTCTGTACCAGGGTGTCTCACGCACGTGCCCCGCCGACCCTCTCTGCCCGGTGCTGGGGCGGCCCTGGCTGAGCGGCTGTGCTCAGCCGGCGAGGGGGGAAAGGCAGGGGCAGGGGCTGATTGTGCCTGGTGTCTAGGGCGACTGGAGCGGTTGAGTGCCGGGGCGGAGGGCACAGGAACAAACCCCAAGGAGGGAGAGCGAGAGGGGGGGAAATATGTAATGAATAGCAGGAAAAAAAATGGATCCAGTAGGGAATCGTCCCCAGGGCAGGGCTGGGGCCCCCTTGCACTGGACGGAGGGATGGATCGAGCTGGGAATTGTCCCCCTGGGAAGGGCCGGGGGCCCCTCGGTTCCTGAGAGAAGGGGGGGCAGCTCCGTGGCTTGGAACAGCCAATGCTAGACATGATCTAAGCCAGCGGCTCTCGCCCTGCCCGAGGCCTGGAGCACTGCCTGGCGAGGGCCAATGGCAGGGGAGACTGGCCTGGGTAATGGCCAATGGGAGGAGAGATGGGCCCCGGTGATGACCAGTGGGAGGGGAGGGCAGGGGCACTGGCTCCAGGATGGCCAGTGGTGGGGGAGGGCAGAGGGGACTGGCTCCTGGATGACCAGTGGGGGGGGGGGGGAGATTCCCTGCCACGCTCCCTGCTGCCACTGGCTAACCGTGGCGTTTATTCACTTGCCAGGCACAAGACAAGAAGTATCCGGAATCCCAGCACCCCGGGTGGGGAGGGGTCCCCGGTGCTGGCAGAGGGCAGGGGGGCGCTGCAGCCCAGTGGGGGCAGGACAGCAGCGGTCCCGCGGCCCCTAGACGTAGTGCCTGTGCTCCATGCTGTAGTCGAAGGGGTCCCCGGCGAAGGGCAGCTCGGGCGGTTGGTTGTAGATTCCCGTCAGGAAGATCCCCAAGGTCCCGAGGATCATCACCGGGGTCACCAGGAAGAGGCAGAGGCGGTCGACAGTCCGGGCGACGCGGTTCCAGTTATCCTTCTCCTGGGGCGGGGGCACCCACGCACAGGCCGTCGGGGACACAGGCCCGGGCCGGGAGAAGGGGCGAAGGATGGAGAGAAACAGACGGGTGGGGCAGACAGGGGAAGGGGGCAGAGGTTGTTAACTGGGGTGAGTCTGGGGGACGTGTCATGGCCAGGAGCCCCCTATTCCTACAGCAGAGACAGCCTAGGCTACCCCTGGCACCCTGCTCCCCACAGCACCCCGCTTCCCCAGCATGCTGCTCCCCACAGCACCCCGCTTCCCCAGCATGCTGCTCCCCACAGCACCCCGCTTCCCCAGCACCCTGCTCCCCACAGCACCCCGCTTCCCCAGCATGCTGCTCCTCCTGGGCCCCCCACTTCTCCAGTCCCCTGCACCCCCTGGTACCCCACTTCCCCTGGCACCCTGATCCCCATGGCAACCACCAACAGGCCTTGCCCCAGCCTGAAGGCAGGGAGTTCAGGCTTCCTGCCCCACCAGGTCTCTTCTGCCCCAGCTGAGGTTGCCAGCAAGGGGCCAGTTAGAGCCCATCGTGAGGACTGGGGGGGGGGGGGGCGTTCTGGCCCCCCGGCACCTTCCTCCATCCTGCTGGGTGAGTGTGACGGGCAGGGAGTTGCTGGCACGGGCCGGCGGGGCAGCCCCATTCCCACTGGGCTCTGCCGAAGCCCCTCCCGGCGGCTCTGGGCCGCTGCCCCCCCCCGCACACCCACCTCGGTGTAGTCATTCTTCTCCCTCGTGGGCTTGATGATGAAGTTGGCGCCGTCGATCGCCGGCTTCACCTCGCTGTACAGCTGCTCCTGCACGTCGGCCATGCCCAGGGGCTTGGGCCCTGCCGCGCGGCGGGGAGGGAAGGGGACGCTGTGAGCCCGGAGCGGAGATGTGGCCCCGGTGTGCGGGTTCAGGGGCCGGGCATGGGGCTCGGAACCAGGGGCCCATCCCAGGATGCAGGGCTCAGGGAGTGGGATCCTGGCATGGGGAGGGGTCCCGTCCTGGGAAGCAGGCTCAGTGGGGCTGGGGTCCTGTCCCAGGGTTCAGGACTGGGGGGTGGGGGAGCCTGTCCCAGGACTCATGGCTTGGGAAGGGGAGCAGGATCCCATCCCAGGGCTCGGTGGGCCAGGGTCCTGTCCTGGGGGGAGGGGGGAAGAGGCAGGTTTCCGCCCTTGGGCATTGGGCCTGGGGGAGCTGGGGTCCCATCCTGGGGCTCGACTGGGGGCGGGGCAGGGTCCTGTTTCAGGGTGTGGGGTTCAGGGAGGGGGCCCCGGCGTCCTGTCCTCGCCCTGCTGAGACCGGGCGTTTCCCGGGCACTAAAGGAGCCCCCGGGCCCGCTGGGCCAGTGCAAAGCCGCCCGCCCCGGGTGCTCACGGGCAGGGGTGATGCGGCTGGCCAGCCCGTGCCGCTCCGACTGCTTCTCGAACATGAGCTCACTGCGGGACTTGATGCTGAAGTACTCCTCCGCCTTGGCCATGTAGCCCACCGAGCTGCTGCGCCGGATCAGCAGGCCCCCCTGCGGGCCCCGCTCGCTCTCAGCCGGCCTGGACATGTGCAGGAGGCGTGGCAGCGTCTCCAGGAACAGCTGGGGAAGGGGAGAGGGGCTCCGGAGGTGGCTGGAGGGTTGGACAGCTCCCCACCCTCCTCCACGGGCGGTGCTGCAGCCCGGCCTTCGGGGGGCGCTCCCGAGTAGCTGCTCTCCCACGGGCCGAGCCTGCGGACGCCGAGCTGGCCTGTCTCCCCTCGCTGAGCTGGGAGACCGGTGGGGTGCCCCTGTGCCCAGCTGGAGAGGGGGCTGTGCCCACGGCCAGCCAGAGGCGCATGGGAAGTGTCATGCCACTGGGTGGCAGCATTACTCAGCAGCTGTGGGCACCGCCAGGCCCCAATGGGACGATGCCCCGGGGGGAAAATCCCACGGCTCTCCCCACGGTGCTGCGCAATTCAGCCTGGCCCCAGGGAGGTGACTTTCCCGCAGCCAGGAGCGTGGGCCTTGGCGCTGGCGTGGGTCTGTCCCGGTGCCCGCTGCTCGGGGCTGGCTGGTTTGTTTTGGTGCCTTGCTCCTCTTCCATGCCCCTCGCTCCCAGGCTAGGAGATCATGCCAGCTGCCCCGCACGAGCCCAGCCAGGCCGAACGACAGCGAAAAGGGAAGGAGCCTGGGCCCAGCTGTCTGGATCTTTGCCCCAGATTTAACGCGCCCTCTGTTTTGCAGGGAAGCCGGCCCTCTCCCAGCTAGCACACGGATGGGGGGCGAGTGCCTGGCTGTGGTTTCTGGAGCCGTGGCCAGAGATCCGGGTTTGGCTGCAGGGCCACGGCGTGAGCCGAGGGAGCGGCCAGTCACCCCCCGGCGTAGGGGCCTGGAGAGGGGGTGACGGTCTGATGGAGGTAGCCGGGCATCCTCCCTGCCAGGCGCGGAGCCCAGCCAGAGGCCCCTGTGCCCAGCTCCCCCCTCACCTCTTTGACCCAGCCGGACATGACGTGGGTGCTGGGGGTCCGGAAGTGGATGTTCAGCACGATCACGCAGGTCCCCACCACCGCGGTCACCAGCAGCATGATGAAGAGCAGGTACCTGCAGGGGCAGAGAACGGCTCTCAGTGGGGGCAACCTGGCTTCCCTTGGAGGGACTGCAGGGCGGGGGTCCCCTTCCAGAAGGGGGGCTCTGTAGGAACCCCAGGGACCGGAGATGCAAGGGGTCTCCTTCACCGTGAGTACGTCTGCTGGGGGGAAACCCTCTGAGACCTTCCCAGCAGGGACCATCCACCCTCACCAGCCACGGGACACCCAGCACCCCCCTGCCAGCATCCCCAGCAAGCAGGGAGGGCCGCAGGGCCCAGGGGACCCCGTGGAGACTCACTTGCCAATGAGGGGGATGGCGAAGGAGGTGGCTGGCAGGCGCTGTGAGATCAGCAGCAGGAAGACAGACTGGGCCAGCAGGACAGAGATAGCCAGAGTCATCTTCTCCCCACCTGGAGAACCAGACAGAGCTCAGAGTAACATCCCCTCCGGCCCGCCCCGGCCCAGGACAGCGCCCCCTCCTCTCCCCAGGGCTAGTAGGAAGTCCCCTAGGGAACAAGGGGATCAAAGGAGAGGGATGGCACCTGGGGTTGGGTGCCAGCTCCGATCCCTTCCTGACACCCCAGGCAGGGGAGTCTCCAGCCAAGGGAATAGCAGCTCCACTGGGGAGGAACCTGGGCACGAGGGGGCAGGTGGCCCAGCCGGGCGGGCAGGCTGGGCCTGCCAAATCCTCGCTGTCAGCACGTAGGGGGTGGAGGGCTCTCCCTGCCCAGCTGGGCACTTGTGGGTGAGGGGGGACCCCGCACTCCCTGGAGGTGGGATGGAGGGCCCCGTAATCACTGGTGGGGGTACCCCTACTCCCTGGGGTGGGGACCCCACAGTCCCTGGAGGTGGGATGGGGACTCCGTACTCCCTGGTGGGCTACCCCTACTCCCTGGGCACGGGGACCCCGGGCTCACTTTCGGCCGGCAGGTAGAAGACGAAGATGGCCATGAAGGCGATGAGGATGCAGGGCAGGACGATGTTGATGATGTAGAAGAGCGGCTTGCGCTTGATGATGAGGTAGAAGGTGATGTCCTGGTACTTGCTGCTCTCCGGCGAGACGCTCTTGTCCACGTTCTTGCGGGCTGGTTTGTGGACGATCTCCCACTCCCCGTTCTCTGGGGGGAGCCGGGCGGGTGGGGAGAGGTGTATTGCTGGGTGCCCCGCCGGCCCTCACGCCCCCACACTTCCCCTCAGGGTGCCCCTGCGGCATGGAGCTGGCCCTGCCTTCGGTCCCACTGTCTCAGTGCCCTGAGGACCCACACTCTACCCTCGCACGGGGGACGTCCATGGGGCCCAGCCCCTCTCCAGGCTGGGAAGACCCCTCTGGCCCTGGAACCTCCTTGTTTCTTCCCGTGAGGAGACAGCCTTGGGATAAAGCCACCACCTCCCGGGCATTGCTCTGCCCAAGGCAAACCACCCAGGCCACCAGCCTCTGCCACGCCAGCCCCTGGCTCTGGCCAGATGGGGCAGCGGGGACCCGCTTTACCCGTGAAGGCCTCCAGGTCGATGGTGATCCATTCTATCAGGTAGTATTTGTCGAGCTCTTTGTCCAGTTCCTGCTTCAGGTTCATGGTGATCTCCTTGGCGTTGTACCGGAGGGAGCTGGGCCCGACGAGAGACAGGTGAGTGGCAGCCTGCCGCCCCGCTCTCTCCATCACAGCCCCTGCCAATGGGGCTGGGGACCCCCTGCGGAGGGAGGTGCCCCAGCCAAGGCCTGCCTGCCCCTCCTGTCCCAGAGTGGAGCTGGCCTGGCCCCTCGTCCTTTCGAACTGGCCAGCACCCTCCAGGTTTGAATGTGCCCAAAGCAGAGTCCCGCACCGGCCGGGCCACAGCGTCCCAGCCCCTCCCTGCCCTCACAGAGGTTCATCTCCATCTGTGCCAGCGCCGGCCCGGGCCTTGTGCTCAGTGGCTGCCCCCGTTTTCTCCAGCAACCTACGCACGGGGAAGCTGATGCAAAGCCTCTGGAGGCCAATGGGAAGATGCCCAATGAGTCCAATGCGTGTGAGATCCAGCCCAGTGCAGGGGTGACTTTAATGGGCGTCTTTACATTGACCTCAAAGGGCTATCGCTCTGGCTCTTTGGGCATGGACTGGTGGTGACCACTGAGGCTGGCGGGGCTGGGTTGCAAGACCCCCTGGTCCTGCTGGAGGAGCGGCGGGTGGGCGGGCAGGCGGGCGGGCGAGCCCCTCACCTGAACTTGAGGCTGCAGTTCTGCCAGTCGAAGGGGAAGAAGTTGACGTTGATGGGGCAGGCGCTGTGGAAGATGGCGGGGGGCAGCCAGTACACGAAGCCGGAGTCGTGGACCAGCACGTTGCAGTAGTAGGCAATTTGGAAGAAGCCGTCGTTGCTGTGCAAACAGAGACGCGAGGGGGGGCTGACGGGGAGCTCAGCGCGGCTGGGGGAGCCCGGGGGGGAGGTTCTAGGCCCGTGCTGTAAACCCTGTGTCACTAGGCGTCAGGGGGGCGCTGGCACCCAGGACCAGTGTGCGGGAAAGCCCGAGGGGCCCTTTCACCCCTGCGCTGTGTGGTGGGATCTGTGGTTGACGGACACGACTGACCCTCGGGCAATGGGAACCAAAGCCACCTGCTTGGGGCAGGAATTCGAGTGCCAGGACCCTGGGGGTCTGGGTGTTGGGCACCCACTGCCAGATACCCCGACCCACTTGAAACCAGCCCAGATCTGGGCCGTGCGCGGCCCCCGCGGCTCAGGGCTACCTTGTGTGCAGGGTCAGGGCAAGGGACCCCCCCCCCCTTGCTCTTCCAGCCATGGGTCTGGGAGAGTGCCATGGGCTGGTTCCTCTGGGAAAAGCTGAGCCAGGACTCACTTGTTCTCCAAGACGATCTCGGGCACCCACAGCATGTCCGGGGGCAGGCGGAGGATTTCAAGGCCACCGAACTCGGACTTGTTCCATTGCAGCCTGTAATCTGTCCAGCCCTGCGGGAAATCACGTGTCTGGGACGGAGCCCCTGCCCAGCAGCTGGGACCTCCCCCCCCCCCCCCACGCCCCCGTGTGCTCCGAATCGCGGGATGGCAGGCTCTGCAAAGAGGCCGAGGAACTGAGCCCACCTGGCCCCTGGTGGCACAGTGGCTCAATGAAGCTGCTGCCTGAAGGGCGGGGAGCAGCAGCACCTGGACGTGGGCACCGGGGGTGGCACCGCTGTGGAGACGGCGCCCTCCACCCTGAGATCCCATCAGGCGTCCCTGGAGGCTGGCACTCCCTGCTTGGAGCTGTGGGGAAGACTCCTTGGCTTGGGGGGCCCTGCAAACAGGGAGCGTCTGGGGGGGGGAAGAGGAGCCAGCAGCCGGGAACTGGGAGCGCTCTGCAGATGCAATGGCTCGGGAGACGTCCCAGAGCAGCCGCTGCGGGCCAGTTGGCCTGCTACACTGGGCGGGGCTGGACTAGGAGGAAGGGCTGGGGCTTGGCCGGGGAACGGGATGCTGAAGAGGAGACGCCCCAGGGGAATGAGCGGCCCAAGCCCAGAGAAGGGCAGGAGCCGCTTTGGGCGGGTTTGATTTTGTTTGTAGGCTGAGCTCTCTCGAGGGGGCCAGGGAGCAGCCCTGGGACCTGCTGCTCTGCGAAGGAAAATGGCGATGTTTCTGCTTCACCACTGGCCCGGCAGAGCCGGGCGAGGGGAATTCGAAAGGACCAGCTGGGAGAAGCCAGCTTGGGGCCAGGCTGCTCACAGCTGGACTGGGCCACCCCGGAAGGGGCGGAAGGCATTCACATGGCATGGCCAGAGGGCTGAGTCACCTCCAGAGCAGGATGTTGGAGCTCCCAATGGGGGAAACTGAGGCAGAATGCCGCAACGCTGGGGCTTGGCGCCAGGGAGCGCGACGAGAAGAGGCATCGCGTGACGAGCAGTGGGCGGCAGGTTGGCAGTCGGCACATGGGGACCCGCCCGCCCGCCCGCCCACCCGGCGAAATCACTGACAGTTGTTAGACTCCTGCCCTCCCCACGGGCCCCGGGAACTCAGAACCGGCCCCGGGGCTGACTTACGTGATCGATCCACACGTTGGTGGTGAGGGTCTCATCGGCTTCTTTCTGGAATGACACCGAGCAGGAATGAGCCCCAGGCGTGGGGCCCCGACCCCGCCGCTCAGCACCAGCAGCAGCTGTAAGCACTCGGGAAAGGGCCTGTTTCTGGCCGGGGGGGTGGTGGGGGGGTGGTGTGTGAACGTAAATCCCCAGAGCCTTGAGATCTGCCACCAGGCTCACTCCTGCTGAGCTGAGGGGGCCTGGGAGAGGCCGGGCCAGGGGTTGAGAAACCCGCAAGGCTGAGAAAGCAGCTGACGCAAAGGATCCCCCCGGGGCAGGCCCTGGATCCAGCGAGCCATCGCTCGCCAAGCGCGCGCCAAGCTCACCAGCGAGACGAGGTTGGAGAGCGTCAGGCCCAGGTCCACGTTGACGCTCTCGTCCTTGGAGGTGACGGGCCGCAGCTCCTTGTTGTAGCCCTTCTCCACGAAGAGGTGGTGCATGAGCCGCTCCTCCTGGTTCACGCACAGGCCGCCTGCGGGACGCGGACGCAAGCACAGGGTGGGTCGGGACTGGCAGCGACGTCTCCGGGAGAGGGGGCCCCGAGCAGGCGGGAAGGAGCAGAGATGAGCCTATGCATCAGCAATGGGGCTGGAGTTCCTGGTCCTCTGCCCCATGCCGAGACCCCTACACCCGTGGGATGGGCCAGCCAGCGGGCCTCTAACCCAGGGCTGCATTATCTTCCCATCCCCGTCCCTCCAGAGATCTGTCTGGACCAGAGGGGCAGGGCAGAGGGCCTGGCATGGCAGGGGTGAGCGGGGCAGCGCATGGGCCTTCCTGCGCTCCCGGCTTCGCGTGGCCGTGACCCACCTTCCAGGAGCGGCTGGGATCCAACACCGAGAGGCGCTGCTGCGGGCATAACCAGCTGCACCCCCACCAGGGCGGCGTGCTTGCTGCAGGGCCCGGCCCAGCTCCCCCAGGGGATTTAGGCACCTGACTCCCCGTGACTGCCAGGCGCCAGCTCCTCCATCCTGGCTGGGAACCTGGCTGGGATCTTCCCAGGAGAGTATTGACCCCTACACAGGTGCAGACAG
This sequence comes from Emydura macquarii macquarii, assembly GCF_026122565.2. Lineage (NCBI taxonomy): Eukaryota > Metazoa > Chordata > Testudines > Chelidae > Emydura > Emydura macquarii. The sequence goes on along the minus strand of NW_027132502.1, from coordinate 4,160,976 downwards.
ACCCACGCCAGGCCACAGACGCTCCCTGCCCCCAGGCCTGTGCCGGCAGTGGCTGGTTAGCATCGGGCGGGGTGGTTTGGACAGCCTGTGTCGCTGCGGCTTGGGCGGGTGGGGGGGGCGTTCAAGAGCACCCTGCTACCAAACGGGACCAGCTGTTCCCGTCTGCGGCAGAGGAAAGTTGGGCTCCATGGGCAGTGACACCCGGGGGCCTGCTGCATGGCGGGGGGCACTGTCAGAGCAGCAGGATCCCCAGCCAAGCCCAGGCAGGGGCTGGAGACATGGCCAGAGAGCCGGGGGGGGAAGAGGGGGGACTCCTTGGGGCAGGACAGGGGCTGGTCACCCCAGGACCATCACCCCGGTGCACTTCCCCCACCGCCGGCAGGCTGGCTTGGCTGAGATTTATGGGGCTCTCCTGACCCCGGCCTCGGTCAGGCCCCCCGCACCGAGTCCCCCCCCCCCCCCCCGACTCCTGCAGCGGCACCCACAGCATCAGTTCCACCCCCCCCCGTGGGAAGCAGTGGTGGGGGAAGGGAAGCAGAGGGAGCCGGGGGCTCTAAGGGCAGCCCCACGTCCTTACCCCACAGGGCGAAGGCCCAGAGCAGAGCGAGCTCCAGCACCAGCCTCTCCATGCTGCTGCTGCTGCGGGCGCTGGTGCCCCCGCCAGCCCCTTGCCGGCTCTGGGGTTTGCGGCGCAGGCCGGACGCCCGAGCTGGGAATGTGGATGGACAGCGGCAGGTGGGGGAGCCCTAGGGAAGAAAATAGCAACACGTCCATCCCTCCCCCTACCCCCGCGCCAGGGGCGGGGACTCGGTTTGCTTTGGGCAGGAGGGGGCGGCTGGGCCTGCTGGCATCACGCCGAGGGGCAGAGCACCCCCATCGCGGCATGGCTCCTGGCGCCCCCCCCCAGGACCAGGCCTGCAGAGTGGAGCTGCTCTGTTCGGGCCAGCCCAGCCCCTAGCTGGGACTGGCTGGGCTGTGGGGCAGCTGATCCACCCCACCCCGTGGGGGGCAGGCCAGGGGGCTAACAGCTCCCAGCCATGGCAGAGGACGCATGAGCCTGGGCAGGAGCTGGGGGTGTGAGGGATCCACAGGGTCCGGGCTCAGTGTTATAACACCCTGCAGCAGGCTGGACCCAGTTCCACAGGGGCAGGACCGGGCCCCCGTGACTCCCCGCAGCCACGCCAGACCCCTGCAGGGGCTCATCCCGCGCCCCCTCGGGGCGCCGTGCTCCCAGGGCGTCCCCAGCAGCCTCGACAAAACGAGGGGGCCGTGGCCCCATTCCCGGGTGCCCAGCCGCGGCGAGGCCTCCGGCCGGCACAGACGGGCAAGGGTTAGACAGCGTTCAGCCCAGGGCTTTGCACAAGTTGCCATCTTGGCGTCCTTCCTCTCTCTCTGACTCTTAACCCAGCCGCTGGCCACCCTTCGTTCGCCAGCGCGGGGCCTCTCCTCTGCATCCCCGCAAGGAGGTGGGGGCCATCGCCTCCCCCCGGCTCAGTCCCAGGCGGGGCTCTGTGGGTCAGCACTGTCTCCAGGCCGGCCTTTCCTCTGGGTGGGGGCAGACGGCCCGGCCAGCGGGCTTTGCGTCTGCCATGCTGGCTTTCGCAGGTGTAGACGTGGTTGTTAAGGCCTCTGGTCTCCATGTGACTCAGCCGCCCCGGCTCGTCCCCATACTCTCAGTGCACAGCAACGCAAAGCACGAGGGAGGGGGAAACTGAGGCACACATGGGCATCACACAGATATTAAAATGTCCACATTCCTGGCCGGGGGGTCAGTCACGCTGAGAAGCAGGGAGGCAGGGGAGCGGTAGCTGCTGACACGTGGAGATTGGTTTTCGCACTGGAAAGTCAGGCGGTGTCTGCCTGGCAGGCCCTGCGGCCCACTAGTGAGATGGGCAGTGCCAGAGCTGCCAAGGCTGGGCGCCCAAGTCACCGAGAGGGGAAGTGATTATTCAGACGCTGTGCTTTTTAACTCAGACGCCTGCCACACAGGCGGGAGCAAAGCGCTTTTTGTTAATGGTGCCACGGCCCTGCCATCCAGTGGGGGGCCGAAAGAACCCCCAGCCCACATCTCTGGGGCCTCTAAGGGGACCTCCAGCAGCACAGGCACACAGGCACACACCCCCTGTCCCTTCTCCTCCCCCCTTCTCCCCCCACCCCTCCAAGATCTGGGAAGGAAGGATCCCCAGCCTCAGTGCTGTGGGCAAGGGGACAAGGCTGGGGGCACTGGTGCACCTCCCCTGGCGCTCACAGCTGGCACGCTTCTCCCCCACACCCATCTAGCTGCAGGGTGAGGCCCCAGGCTGCAGAGGCATAGCTCCTCGGGACGCTCCCTGAGCGCCAGCCACTCCCAAACGGCGCTGAGTATAGACGCACTGACCACGCCGAGCCCAGCACAGAGAGGTGACCACAGCCCCAGTGCCCAGCCCCACAGACGGACCCCGCCGGGAGGGGCTCCAGATGGGCACCCCGGCCAAGCCACGGCTGTCCCTCCTGCCTGGCGCTGGCTGGCGTTAGTTTTCTGTGCAGTGCAGCTCCATTTCCCCCGGGGACGCTGTGAATGTGGGGGCAGCTGCATTTTGGGGGGCTGGCAGGGGAGTGTTCGCAGAGCTCTGCCCTGGGATGGCGGATGGCGGATGGCACATGGCCCTGGAGTGGGGATCTCTGGGTGACCACAGGGGGAAGGCCTGGTGCGACGGGGTGTCCTCTGGGCACAGGGCCTGAAGGGGTGAATCAGACCAGTTCACCATAGGCCGCACCTGGAGGAAAGCCAGGGCCTGCTGAGGCCTAAGCAGCTGATGAAGGCCAGCTGGGGGAGGCGCAGGGCTGCGCTTATAAAGCCAGGAAGCTGCTAGCAGAGGGGGTTTGCCAGTCCCTGGGGGTGAAGGGGGTTAAAGCAGACCCACCCAGAGATGGGGGAACTGGAAGGAGTAACAGGGTCTGAGTGAAAGTGGTCCGGTGCAGGGTCCCTGGACTGGAACCTGGTGTACTGGGTGGGCCAGGGTTCCCCTACTGGCCCCTGGGGAGGTGGCAGAGAAGCTGCCCTGAGAGCCTGGGGTATGGAAGGGCTTTGGTGCCCCGGCAGAGGGAGATGTGCCGAGTCACGCAGAGGAGGCAGCGGCTCCTGGAGCGAGAGATGGGGTCACAGATGGGGAAAGAGACCGTGTGGGGTGGAGGCACAATGCAGGAAGGGTGTTGGCTGTGCAGCGCTAATCCCCAGAATGGCCAGGAGGAGGCGCCACCTGCGGTGAGTAGAGTGCCCCGGCACACAGGGGCACACCTCAGACCGTGGGGCATTTTGCCCACGTGGGATTGCTCCCTGTGGCACATCGCCAAGGGGCTTGTGTGATGCCCATGCAGGAGGTGAGAGGAGCAGCCTGCAGGCTCTGCCCCACGATAGCCTGGTGGGACATGCTGTACCCCATGGTATACCCTTATGGTGTATCACTCATCATCACCCTTCCAGTGTAGCTGTGGTGTCTGATGCGGTGTGCGCCACGTACGGTGTTTCTGGGATGCTCGTGGCAGATTGAACGTTATTGTTATGGTAGCATGTCTCCTGCAATGTCCTACGTCTGCACAGCTATGAAACGCTGCTGTGTCCCCTCCCCAAACGTGTGTCTCGCATGGCTTAATAGATACAGACAAGCACAAAGCGGTGTTTCCACGCCCCGCAGAGGCATGCACACGGGAACAATGGACTGGTCTAAGCACCTTTGAGCACTTTCCCTCAGGAGAGGGAAAAATCCCGCCCATGGCCGGATACGGCCGATCGCCTGGCCCCGGGGGGGGGGTCGAGGAAACTTGTCAAAAGCTGAGGCGTCTTTGTCTAGTGGCTCGCCCCTGAAATCTATCTTCCAAGCAACATCAAAGACTGGCACCTGCTCACAGGGACGGGAGGCCTGATTGCAAGATGTATTGCAAGCAGCCTGTGTGGTAAGCAAACGTCACAGATTGAAAGCGACTGGAATATTAACCTTGGTTTAGGATACAATTTATCGTTCAGTTGTGTGAGTAACTCCTTGATTTATTAATAATCTGATGTAGATTAATTTCAAATCTTACTGTAATCAATACATTTATTTGCTGGTCTAATGTAAAACCCTGCATGTGAACTGAGTGTGTGCAGAGCCCTCGCTTAGAGTGACAGAGCTGGTGCATAGCAATTTCTTTGGTAAATTGGCAGACAAATGTAAGTGATGCAGTGTGCGGCACTGACCCCGGCAAGACGGCAGTTCCCAGGGTTGTATCTGGAACTGGGGGTGGTGGCTGGGGTCAATTTCCTGGCCAGCAATGCTTCTTCACTAGGTCACGGACCGATTACTCGCAGGAGGCTGGGCGTGGGCTGACCCAGGAGTGGGTGGTTCACACAGCAGTGCGGTAAGTCAGGGCCCAGGAGTGAGGAATTGGGGTGACAGCTTCACACCAGTCTGGATTGCAGGGAGGGAGCAGCACACCTGGCCCCCCCGCTGCTTGGTGTGCCCGCTCCTTGGTGGGCAATGCCCACAGGTGTCAGCGGGCGGGCAGTAGCCCACAGGAGACAGGACCAGCTGGGATCCATGACCGTGCAGGCTCCTGGTCTAGAGTCCGCCCACTGCGTCTTCCAGTCCTTGGCCCTCGCCCACGGCACTCTCAGCCCCAGAGCTCCCGGTTTTCCAGTGGCGCAGCTAGCCCGGGCTGCTGGCTCTGGAGGAACATTTCCCAGCATGCCTGCCACAGCCTGTCCCTTTAAATCTGGGGGTGGCATGCAGCTGCCAGCCTGCTATGCCAGCTGCACCTCCCTGCCCATGCCCGGTCGGTAAGTCCTGCTCCCCGGCATGGGCCCGTTCTGTGCACCTCACTGGGATCCCTGGGGAGGGGCCGGGCCGGGCCGGGCTGGGGTTGCCAAGGGCTCTGGCAGTCAGAGAGGAGGTGGAAGGGTTTCCCTTGAATCCTGAAGCTCTGCGCAGCCCGCCTTGTTCAGCGGGGAGCTCAACGTGTTAGCCATTGACACATCCCCTCTCCCCCCGTTGGAGTACCCTGCTCTTCTCCTTCTCGCTTGATGTGGGGGAAACTGGCGAGTCACTGGGAGAGCTGCAGAGACCCCAGGAGTCCTGAAGCTCGAGCCCTGCTCTAACCACTAGGCCACACTCCCCGCTCTAGCTGGGAGGAGAGTCACAGGAGTGCTGGCTCCCATGCCCCGACTCTGACTAGTGCTCACCCCTCCCCAGAGAACCCAGGAGTCCTGACTCCCAGTCCCTTGCTCTAACCGCTAGCCCGCACTCCCTCAGTGAGAGGCGACCGCAGCGGGTGCCTGGGGAGGTGACCGAGGGGGTCACGTGGCTGTTTGAGGGGTGGGGGGGAGGTGTAGGGAGAAGCTGTCTCTGATGCTGTGGGCAGGCGGCACCCTTCCCAACGGGGCTGAGCAGCTGCGTGGGCCCCCATGGCGCTGGCATGCTCAGCGCTGGGCCCAGCCCTCTCCGTCACTCACCGCTCGCCCGACAGCTGGGCCCTCGGCTTGTAGCAATAACCTCTCCGGTGCTGGCATCCAATCCCCTTCCCGGAGCCAGAGAGGCATGGAGGGCGGGGTGTGAGAGCAGGGGACAAAGGGGGCATGGAGGGAGGGCAGACGGCCTGGGAATGCCCCCACCTGGTTGTGATGTCTGGGGGGGGGGTAGAAGGCAGACCCCAGGGGGAGCCCCACCCAGCTGAGATGCCTGGGGCATAGAATCCCAGGGGGCTCCCCGGCAATAATGCCCAAGGGGATAAAACCCCGGGAGGGGGACTGGCCCCGGGCTGCGATGGCCGGGGGGGAGGGATATAAGCCTGGGGGGGCCCTGGCTGCGATGCCTGGGGGTGAAATCCCCCCCCCCCCCGTCCCATTTTGGTGCTTTTGTGGGTTTTTCTCTGACACTTTATTTACCATCAAACAGATTTTTAAAAAAATATATTTCAAAAATAACCCTTTCTTTGTACAAATAAATAGCTTGCGAGAGGCGCGCACCCACAGGGAGAAGCCGGGACACCCCGAAGGAGGCGGCTCCCTCTGGTGACTGGCCGGGAAAGGCGCCGCTGGGGCTGGCCCGGGGACCCAGGGTTACAGCCCTTCAGGACCCAGCTCTGCAGACAGGAGAGCCCGTTCCGGCTGCCCCCCCCCGGCTTGTGGTGAGGAGCTGGCTCGGGGGTCCTGGCCATCTCCATGGCAATGGGCCGTGCCCACGCCAGGTCCTGCTGGCCGCGCCGAGGGGCCCGGCTGGCTCTGGCGCTGCTCCGTCTCCAGGCGGGCGCTGAGCAGGCCTCACGGCTCGTTCCCCGGGAGCCGGCTGGGGGCAGCGGGGGCCGCGTTAGGTCTGCAAAGCCTCCAGCGCCAGGGCAATGAGGCTGGGCATGCTGCGGTACAGCGCGTCGCTCTCCAGCCCCACCAGGGCGGGGAAGGCCGTGGCTCTCCCTCCAACCGTGGCCCGGACCCGTGCCCTGTACAGCCCCTTGGCGTTCTTGGAGCCCGGGTCCACCAGGATCTGTGGGGAGGCGGGGGCGGCGTGATAGAGCGGGAGGGGACGCGGAGCCGCAGGGCCCTGAAAACGGTTCTGTCTGTGCCGCCCGGGTGGGGAGAGACCCATTGCTCAGGGTCCCCCTTTGTGGAGCCACGAGGGAGCCCCTGGGGGGGGGGGGGCAGCTGGGTTCAGTGGCTCCTCTGAGTGGGGGGGTAGGGGGGCGCTTGTTCCTCCCTGCTGGGGTCAATCTAGCCTGCCCTATGGGCTGGCAGCGGGATTTGAACCCAGGACGCGTGGAGATAAAAAGCTGGTGCTGTGGCTGGAGCTCAAGGGCTCCCCAGGAGCAGACTCTGTCTGTCACGTGGGCCAGCCACTACAGGGGGACAGATTCTCCCCACACAGCTGGGGGGTAGCCATGGGGGGGGGGGCAGAGGCCGACGGGGGTTACCAGCGTGGGGGTAGGGGGAACAGCGGCGGGGGGCAGGTCTCTCAGCAGCAGGAGCCAGGGCGCGGTGCTGGGGGCTGGCTCTGCACCCCACATGCACTGGCCCCAGGGTGGCCGGCCAGCTCCCTGCGTCCCCGTGGGGCGTGGCTCACTCACCTCCTGGAAAGTCATGGCCAGGTCCCCCTCCGGCACCTGCAGGACCCAGCGGTAGAGCTCCCGCACCGTGCGCACCTTCAGCGCCGCCTCCTGCAGCCCTGGGCAGCCTGCACCAAGAGCGGGGGGCGGGGGGGCAGTCAGGGACCCCGAAATCCTCCAGCCCCGCCCACTGGCTTTTCCCTGCTGCTTTTCGTCTCAAGGGGGCCGAAAGGGCTTGACACGTTCTACGGGCTGGGCAAGGAGCGCTGCAGCCACCTCTGGGGTGCAGGGTAGCTGCCGTCGAACGGCGCACAGTAACGCCATGGGGCTGTCGGGGATGCGGGGAGGGGAAGCGAAGCCCCTGTTGCCAGCCAAGAGGGCAGTGGGGTCCCCAGCGCTGGGAAGCAGGGCTGATGACCCCCTAACCTGGCACCGTCCTGACCCCTGAGGGGGAACGGGTAAGCTGCCCTGCCCCCCACCTGTGGGGTGGAGAGGGAAAGGCCTGCTGGGCTGGAGGGGGCACCTGGCACACTGAGCCCAGCTGGCAGAAGTTCCAGCTGGCTCTGCCCCGACGGGGCACGGCGGAGGCTGGGCACATCTCAGCTGCAGCGGGGGGTCCCAGTGCAGCCCTCCCCCCTTGGGCTGGGAGGTGGGAACCCGCGCCTTGTCCCATCCCGAGGGCCCCGGGGTGGGCATACCTCTGCGATCACCTGGTCCTTCACTGGCCAGGAGGGCTCCTCCCAGCTCGCGCCTCGCCCGCAGGGCCGGGTGTCTGGTAGCCGCGGATCCTGCCCCAGAGACAGAGAGAGGCTCCAACCAGCCTGTGGGGAGCGGGCAGGCTCCCCCAGACCCTGGCACCCGTATGCTGCCAGAGCACCGCTGGCAACACGCAGCACCGCTGCCGTGAGCTGGGTGGCACAGCTGGCACCGGCACGCCTGAGACTGCCAGAGGCCCAGCTGGACAGCCCAGGGCCGGGCCCTGTGGCGCAAGGCAGGGCAATGCCATGGCAGGCCCCACGGTGCCAACGCATCTGAGATCGAACCGGGCATGGCCATGCCCAGTGCAGCCCCCCTGGGGCGAGTGACTTGCTGGGGCGAGCATCCCAACGTCTGCCCCCAGCTTACTCCTCCCCTCCTGGGAGGAATGGGGGTCCAGGCAGGGGAGGTGGGGGTGGCAGTGGGAGGAATGCGTCCCTGCCTGGCCTGGGGAGGTAGTAGATCTGGGGGTCCTGGCGTGGCCCGAAGGGGAGAGGGGGATCCCTGGCGTGGCCCGGGCGGGGAAAGTGGCAGATCTGGGGGGATGAGGGTACCTGCCGTGGCCCGGCGCGCCCGGGCGGGGAAAAGGTTCCCGTAGAGCTGCTCCATGAAGCGGGGCAGGGTGTGGGTGAAGAAGGTGAAATCCAGCTGGTTTCGGAAGAACTCCTCGGCGCGGCGCAGGAAATCCAGCAGCGTCTGGGCGTAGGAGCGCAGCTCTGCGGGGAACGGGGCATTAAGGGGCCGTCCCCCGGCGTCCCTGGCGCCAGGGCCTGGAGGGCAGCTGGCACGGTCCTGACTCAGCAAAGCCTTTGTCCCCTGAGCTCAGTGGCCTGGCCCTGGGGTGCCCTGCGCCCTCCCTGTCCCGCTCAGCCCCTACAGTGTGTTGCCAGCTGCCCCGTTAGCTATAGGGGCTGGCCCCAGAGGACCAGGGCCACGGCTCACGCCAGGAGTTCAGTGTGTCCCTCAAGCCGTAGCTGGGGGTGCGGTGTCCCCCCACAACACGCAGACTCTGTGCCCTGGCAGTGCCCAGCCCTGCGCCACTCACCACATCTCCTCCTCTTCGTCCTGCAGGTCTCCTCGGCGACGCGGGCACAGGCGGGCTGCCCCAGGGGTGGGGCACACGAGCGGGCGTAGAAGGAGCAGAGGCGGGCGAGTGCCGCGCTCTGGCGCTCGCCGGGCAGCTGGGATGCGGCCAGCAGCTCGAAGCAGGTGGGCTCTCTGCTCTCGGGCAGTTCTGAAGAGGGCAAGGTGGTAGGGACAGAGAGAAAGGACCACAGCCCCGGCAGCCCCCCCTTCTTGCCCCCCATCCCTGGGGGAGCCCCGGGCACCGCCCCATCGCATCCTCCTGTCCTGCCTGCAGAGACTCAGTTCCCAGCCCTGGCGCTGCCCTCTGGGACCCTTCCCCCACGGCTGACATGATACCCTGCAGTGCCTGGTCCCAGCCAGCCAGTGCCCCTTGCCTGCCCGCCCCGCCACTCCCCCGCCCGTGGCCCTGCGGCTCAGGCTGCTCTGCCCTCCTCCGAGCCGCCCGCGGCACTCACTGTCCATCTGGCGGCGGATCCAGTCGGCGAGGGCTGTCACGCGGGTGTACACGCCCGGCTTGCCCTGCTCCCCACAGCCGTCTCCCCAGGACGTGATGCCGTACAGCACGGACTGCTGCGAGCCGGGCTCCCGGCATGTCAGGGGCCCGCCGGAATCTCCCTGGGGGAGACGCAGCCACAGGTTGGCATGCAGCGGGGGCGGACGGAGCAGGAACCAGCTCTGAGGTGTCCAGGGAGCATGAGGGATCGCCCCTCCACCCTGCCCCATCCTGCCATTGGCCCCTTTGGGTAGAGGGTAAACTGAGGCACGGTGATGGGCAGGCCCTGGCCAGCAGTAGGACCCAGGAGAAGCCGCCCCTTGGCCCAGGTGCAATCTGTGCCCAGCCTTCCGGGAGCCCCCCACTCTGCCCTGCCCTACCCAGGCAGCAGCCCCCCTCCCTCCATGCGTGGCTCTGCCACCAGCTCACACCCAGGAGGAGGATTCCTGCCTGGCCTGTGCCAGTGCCCTGCCCCACTCCTGGTTCTGCCCCTCAGTGGAGCCCAGCGGCACAGCTGGCCTCAGCAGTGGCTGCTCCATGCGTGGCCCAATGTGGGGGGGGCGCCCCCTTCACACCCCTGCCCCCCCCCCCCCAGCCGTTACCTGGCAGGAGTCGATGCCGCCGGCCAAGTAGCCGGCGCAGAACATGGCGCTGGTGAGCAGCTCCTTGCCCAGCGCGCTGCGGCAGGCGTCCTGGCTCAGCAGCGGCACCCGCGCCTCCATCACCACCGCGGCCGACGGCCCCTCTGCCAGGGCAAAGAGCGAGTCATGGGCAGGCTGCTGCCCCCCCCTCCCCAGGTAGCCTCCCTCCCCCTGTGGTGCCAGGACCCACTGCCTGGGCAGCAGGGAGCCATGCCCGGCTTGTCTGCAGTGCCAGGGCCATGCCCCGCTCTGGGTTGGGCTGCTGGGGCTCTGCTGGGAAGCGTGTGGGCAGTGCCTGGTGGCTGGCTTGGCTGAGATGCCAGATGCCCTGTCCCAGCACGGTGGAGAACCCAGCTGGCTGGGACCCCACTGGCCTGCAGAGGACGCTGCTCCGGCAGGGAAAGCACCTGGCCCAAGCCCCACGCCCCTGGGAGGGGGCCCACCAGAAGGGGGCGCAGGTGAGCGCTGGGCAGCACCGGCCCCAGTGCCGCCCCCCCCACCTACCTGGGTAGAGGGAGCCCCAGCCAGCGATGTAGCAGGGCGTCCCCGGGCCGGGCTCCTGGGGGCCGTCGGGCAGGCACACCGGGCTCAGCCACGCTGAGGGGGCCGCCGGGCGCGCCAGCTCCAGCAGCGCCACGTCGCTGTGGAAGGTCTTGGGGTTGAACTGCAGGGGGAGGAGCAGGGGGTCAGGCTGTGGGGAAGCGGGGGGCTGGGAGGAGTGAGGGGATGATCTGGGGCTGGGGATTGGGGGGCAGGGGGCAGTTGGGGTGCCAGGGGCAGAGGGTGGTCAGGGGGCATGCGGGGTGCCAGCGCCTGGGGCAGGCAGGTGGGGGGAAGGCCGAGGGGGCCCCCCCTCTTACCTTGGGGTGGGTGATGATGCGCTTGACGGGCAGCACCTGCTCGCCTTCGTCCCGCCTGGCGAGGTCATAGTCCCCCCCCACCACCGTCCAGGCCAGCTCGTTGCGGTTCCTGTGGGGGGGCAGAGCAGGGGTTGAGGGGGGCCCCCCAGGCAGAGCCAGGCCCCGCTCAGGGGGTCTGGTCCGGGCCCCTCGGGGTCCCCTGTCCTGGGGCTCAGCTGTCCTGCGCCAGGCACCTTCCCCGCTGCAGGGGGCAATAGGGGAACGTGGCCGGGAGGAGGCTGCCCCATTGCCTCTGGTAGCCGAACCGCCCGGGGCCAGGCCCTGTGGCTGGGGCAGCCCAGTCCTTCTCTGCGCTGGGCTGGCACCGGCCGGCTGCACCCCCCCGAGGTCCGCTGCCAGGTGCCCGTCACTGCCCGTGCCCCCGGGGGCTGGCCCCAGCCATACCCGGTGAAGCAGTGCGCAGCCGTGAGGACCCAGGCATCCCGCACCAGCGCCCCGCCACACATCAGCTCCCCGCCGAGCCGCACCGAGACCAGCCAAGGCCAGGCGCCCCGGGGGGCCACGCTGCCCCCCACGATCTTGCCCTGGGCTGCTGTGGCGTTGGGGGCCACCAGCCCCTGGCCACAGATCCCTGGGGAGGAAGAGAGAGGGAAGAGATCAGAGGAGGGGAGGGGGGAGACCGTCCCTCCCCCCAGCCCCCCAAGCTCAGTGCTACTCAACCCTGGGCTCCCCCACCCCAGCTCTGCCGAGGCCCCCCACTCCCCACCCGCAGCCCCCTGCTGTCTTTGTCCGGCGCGTTTCATGACACGAGGCTCCCATTCTGCCCCAATATCTGCAGAGGTCACCGAGCGCTCAGACTTGGGACAGGACCGAACCGGGGCTGGTGAGAGTCTGTTCCTTTAACGGGGCTCTGCAGGGGTGGGTCTAGCTCTGGCGGGGGGGCCAAGAGCGGGGAGGGGGGGCGGCCTGTCTTCATGGAGCTGTCACGCTTAATTGCAGTTAACAAGCTGCATGCACGTGTGTGCACGCCAGGGCTGCATGGCGTGTGTGCGCCGGCATGCCAGGGACCCGCTGTGCGCGTTTGGGCCGGGGACACGCACAGCCAGGCCCTGGGGCAGCCGCGGGAGCCCCCACAGCCCTGCCAGCTGCCCGCTGTGGCGCTGTGGTCCCATGCCAAACTTGGCGGGCTGGACGGAGGGTACGGGGAGCTACAAGCTCAGAAAGCGGGGCCCGGGCCGGGTGAACCCGACAGGGCAGATACCCCTGCCCCCGTGGGGTCTCTGCCCCATCACCATCTGTCGTCGAAGCTGGGGCACGTCCCTGCCTGGCAGCAGGGTGAGGCCCGGACCTTGCCCCCGTGCCCGCCCCACACCTGGGATGGGATGTGGCCCCAAAATCCCTCGAGCGGCTGCAAACTCTCACCTGGCGCCGGCTGGTCCGAGAGGCTGTTCAGATCACCCGTGTCGCTCTCCAGTCCTGCGGGGGGACAAGAGGGGTGGGCTGGGCTGCCTGGCACATGGGCCACCCGCTTGCAGGGGCCTCCTGGACCCTCCACCTCCTCCCCTGCTGGGCCCAGTCACGACCTCCCAGGCCCCGCGGGAATCAGCCTCCTGCCCAGGCCAGGGGGGTTCTCTGTCATTTGGTGTTTGTTATTGTAGGGTCTCCTGTGTGTTGGGGCTGTGCAGAGTGGTTTGTTTATTGTAGGGTCTCCCACGAGCGAAACCCAGCCACTCAGTGGCTCCCCAGTGACAGCCTGGGGCCTGGAGGCTCTCAGGCTCTTTCCCATCTGTGGGCAGGGGCAGGGCGAGGTTTGCCCTGGTGCCGTCCCTTGAGGAGAGGACGGGGGCTACAATGCAGAGCTTTGAGTGCTGGAGCCCAGCTCCAATTCTGAGCAGCAGAATGTGACCCGGGCCTGTTTCCCTGCACTCTGCCCTGCGACAGGCCCCGTGCGCCACAGGGCACTCACCCAGCGGGGTTTCCCCACTTGGCCGGGCTCCCTCTTTGTTATTGTAGGGTCTCTTTTGAGATCCCTCCATCAAACCGGCCCGAGCCGGCCCCAGCGGCGCCCCCTGCAGGCCTTGAGGACGCAGCTGAGCGGGTGGCAGCTGGCACAGCAGACCAGAAGCGGGGTGGGCGCCGAGTTGCATTCGGCACCAGCTCCTGGGGCTGGGTTGCTGTGGAGGGGCTGGGCTCAGCCCCGGGGGGTGACGCCCTCCAGCTCCTGCTCTGAGGGGCCCCGGGGGAGCTGGGCCTGGAGCCCCTTGGCCACAGACAAGGTGGGCACCAAATGAGGGACACGGCAGCCACCCCGCTTGGCCCTGGGCCGGGCTGGCACCTACTGCACTCCTGCAGGCGCAGCTGGCAGCGCCCGGCCATCAGGCGGATGCAGGCGTCGGGGCCCAGGTCGGCGTCACGGCACAGATGCTGGTAGGGGGCGCAGGCCTTGCTCAGTGCCCAGTTCCTGGCGGGCTGCTCCGGGGTGGCCTGTGCTTCCAGTACCGCCTTGCAGCTGGGCAGGGGAGCCGGAGGGACCTCCGGGGCTGGGGAGAAAGGAGCCCGGTGAGAGCGGAGCCCACTCCCTGCCCCCGGGCTGTGCAGTGGGCTGGACTGTCAGCCGGGGCCCCATGCCACCGGATCGCCCCTCACCCCCGCCCTCCAGTTCTTCCCCCGTCACGCAGGCTGAACACCCACTGCGTGGGCCTTTGTTTGTTATTGTAGGGTCTCTCAGGAGAGCTGGGTTGCGCACATGTGGGTTTGTTATTGTAGGGTCTCTCAGGAGAACTGGGTTGTAGGATTGTCTGTGGGGGATGGGGCTGCCCACCCAGCACAGGTTGGTCGTTCTAGCCCCCATGCTTGGTGTTAGCAAGAGAGCTGTGAGGCCGCCTGCGCGGCTTTGTTATTGTAGGGTCGCTCGCTGGAGTGCCTAGGATGCAGGCAACGGCAGGGCCACGGCTGCTCCAGCGAGTCACCCCGCTCTGCCCCGCCAATGATCTCCCTGCAGTGGGGCTGCTGCTGAGCAGGGGACAGGCCCCGGGGCTCGTGCTGCTGGTGTGTGTGGCCGGGCAGAGGGCACTCACGGACACACTCCCCGCTGCGGTTGCCGCAGTCCCTGAAGAGGCAGGGCGCACACTCCCCGCACTCCTGCACCAACCGCTCATGCTCAGCCAGCGCCCCCTCCAGGGCCACCAGGGCGCTCTTCAGGGCAGCCTCCAGGACCAGCGTCCCCCGACTGGACAGCACTGCAGAGAGAAGAGCCCCGTTATCCCCAGCCCGCAGCCCCGGCGGTCAGCCCCCTGGCCTGGACAGGGGTGCCAAGCCCCCTTTGCCTTCCCTTGGGGCTGCTCTAATTTACGCTGCACCTTAACCACGCCCCCTCCCTGCCCCTGACCACGCCCCTCCACGCAGGGGGATCCCAGGGGAGTTCCACCCTCTTCTCTCCATTGGGCCTCTGGGTGATTGTGACTCAGGCGCAGTGAGTGCAGGGCACAGACCTGGGAGGCAGGGCCAGGCCCTGGCAGCCGGGGAGATCAGGGGCTGGGCTGGGCATCTCCTGAGCACATGGGCTTTTTGGCTTCCCGGCTGGGAGCCCATCCGATGCCTGGCGGTGGGAGGGTCCACGGGTGATGGAAGCCCCCCCACCAGCGCAGCATCACACCGGGAGGAAGCTGGCACACACAGGACCCAGGTGAGTAGGTAGCCCAGCTGGGAATTGGATCCTGGAGTCCCGGCTCCCCTGTGTGCATGGCTTTCACGCCAGCTGCTTCCAGGCCCCTAGAGGCTGAGTGGGGCGTGCGAGGCTCTGGGAGCAGGGGGGGGCCGGGCCTGGGGCCGGGCGCAGAGACGCCAATGAAGCCCATCCGGGCAGCCCTCCAAACGACGTGGGTATGTGCCGTGCAGGAGCCAGGCTCCCTGCCCTTTCGGCTGGGGTCGGATGCGTGGTTGCACTGGAGAGGGGGTGTTTGCGTGGGGGTTGCACTGGGGGAGGAGGTGTTCACGGGGGCTGGGGGGGATTGCATGCATGTGTTTGCGTCTGTGAGATCCAGCTGCCCGTCACGGTCATGCTCCGGTTCCCAGGAGCTACTTCAGGGCACGGTCCGGGGGCCAGGGTCCAAAGGGCCAGTCCAAGGCTCACCGTGAGGGGGAGCGAGCGGGGCTCAGCCCTTCCCTGCGCCTGAGAATTCACCCCCCTCTCCCGGGCGGGGCGGGGCAGGCGCATGCGGCACCCGCGCCCGGTACAGGGTTTTGCTGAGGGGCAGGGAGGAGTCCACCCGGGACCTGGCGTTTCAATTAACCCGCAAAAGCCAACAGGTGCATGCAGGGTGGGGGGACGCCCCTGCGCACTCATCTCCCCCCACGGCCCCTCCTCTCCCTGCAGAGCCCCCCACGGGCCTGAGCAGCTGCCGCAGAACAGCCTGGGGTGGGCATGGTGAAACCCACCAGGACGGGAGCCCCGAGCCCTTACAATGAACCACGCAGCCCTGGGGATTCCCGGGGGGGCTGCCCTATCACACCCATGGGGAAGCTGTTGCACAGAGGGCGAAGGGATTTGCCTACAGTCCCAGGTGAGTAGGAGGCAAAGCTGGGGATAGGTAGGACCCAGGAGTCCTGGCTTTAACCACTAGACCTTGCTCCCTCCCGAAGCCAGGAATGGGACCCAGGAGTCCTGGCTCCCAGCCCTCCCACCCCGCACCGCTTGGCAGTTGCACCAATCCTGTAAGCAAAGCCCCCGGGCAGCAGATGAGCCCCTTGCCTGGAGCCCGGTTGCCCGGTGGGGCTCTGCCTGGGCAGCAGAGGAACTGGTGACCCGCTGGGACAGGCACTGACCTTGCAGGACGCTGGCTGGCATCTGGTGCAGCTCCTTGCCCAGGGGGGCTCCAGCCGTCAGCTGGAGGAGGCAGACCAGCGGCAGCAGCATGGCGTGGCAGGGGGGAAGCCGGGCTAGTTCCCGGCCAGCTCGTCCCCTCCGCCTGCCTGGCTGCTGTGCTGGGAGCCCGGCCGGTGCAGGGGTTCCCCCCTCGCGCCTCTTGTCTCAGGCACTGTCTACTCCGGAGATGACAGGGGAACAATGAGCCCCGGGGCGAATGGCGTTGTATATATACAGTGCCCCAGGGGGGCCGGGGCCGCGCGTTCCCATGCCGGGGACACACAAACAGCTGAATTCATTAACGCAGCGCCTGGCGGTGGTGCCAGGGCCCCGCCGTGGGGAAGGGCCGGGAAAGGGGGAGCGAAGGTGCCGGGAAACGGGGGGCGGGTGGAGAGCGGATCCGGTGGGAATTCATTAGGGTAGTGAGTTCGCCAGGCCCTGGCTGGCTGGCTTGGGAGCAAGGGCCTGGCTACAGCCTTCCCCGCTCTGAATGGGTTCATTGTTCCCGGCCCCCGAGCGGGCGGCCCCATCAAAGCGTCCCCCTAATGATCACAGGCGACCCGCCTGGCTTGATCATTTTCACGCTTTGAGCCTCGCCAAGCCGCTGTTGTCAGTTCACATCACCGCGGCCCCGGCACGGACCTGGGGCCCGGGCCCCCGAACGGCCCGGCCGTTGGCGTCGGGGCTGGGGGGCTCGGGCTGAGAACGGCTGCGTCAGCAAATCCTGAGAAGGCCCCGGGGCCGCTGTGCCCACCTGCTCGCCCAAAATGATTGAGAACGCAAGGCTGCACCGTGCCCACGGCACCCGCGCCGTCCCGTGATCCGCCGGGGATGGCAGGGCCTGGTGCTTGGGAGGGGGAGGGGGGTAACCCCTGGGGGTGCAGGGGCCGTGCTGTCTTTCGGGTGGGGCTGTGCAGGAGCCAAGCGGAGGCCAGTGAGGACAGTGGAGGTTCCCACTTGCTCCGTGGGCTTTGAGTCGGGCTGCGTTGTGCAAGGCGCTGCAGAGACACACACCCCACTCCAGCCTGAGGAGCCCTGAAACCCCAAGCAGACCGAGGTGGCGTTCTATGTGGGGAGCAGACAGGTGGGGGGCGTTGGAAAGCGGGGTGCCCCCCGCCTGTCTGCAATTCCTGACCTAGCAGCGCCTTGCACAACGGGGCCTGACTGGAAACCGAGTGGGCCCCCTGCCGGCCCTTCCAATTCTCCCCACACCTCACTGGCCCCACCCCCCCACCCTGCCCTTGTGCCCCCTTCAGACCCCCCCCCCACCCTCTGCATCTGCCTTGTCCGCCCATGGAGCCGGAGGAGGGCTCTGTGTATCTAGAGCACATAAGGAGGTGGGGGCCCACACTGGGAGACCGGGTCCAGGTCTGGTCGCCCCATCCCAACGAGGATGTAGTGGGACTGGAAAAGGTTCAGAGAAGGGCAACAGAGATGACCAAGCGCATGGAACGGCCCCCGCCCGAGGAGAGACTAAAGCAATTCAGGCTGTTCATCTTAGGAAAGAGAGGACCGAGGGGGGATATGGCAGAGGTCTATGAAACCGTGACTGGGGTGGAGCAAATGACTAGGGACATATTCTTTACCCCTTCACATGGCGTCACCCAATGCCATGAATAGGCAGCAGCTTGAATGCAAACAAGAGGAGCTAGTTTTTCACATAACGCACAATTAACCTGTGGAACTCCATGCCAGGGGATGTTGTGAAAGCCAAAAGTATAACGGGGTTCAGAAAAAACCTGGAGAAGTTCCTGGCGAACAGGTCCAGCAACGGCCAAAATGGTCAGGGACACAACCCCGTACTCGGGATGACCCTAAACCTCTAACTGCCAGAAGCCAGGGGTGGATTTGCCCTGTTCTGTACACTCCCCCTGCTGCTCTGGTACAGGCTGCTGTCAGAGACAGGATACTGGACCAGATGGGCTCTGGTCCGACCCAGGAGGGCAGCTCTTAGGTTCTGATGACACCTCTGTATATAGGAAGGGCCTGGCATCCTGGAATCACAGCACAGGTGTGCAGGGACGGCCATCCTCAGGAGTCAGGCGCGAGGTGCTGGGAGCTAGGGGCTGCCGAGAGAACCCAGCCCAGCTCAGCAGTGACTGGGAGCGAGACCAGGAGGTGTCTGCAGCAGAGCCGGTGCCGGTGCTCGCTCTCTGCCCTGCTGCAGCGCCCCAGGGCGGAGAGGCTGTCAGCAGTGGGGTGTTATGAACCGGGACATTTGGGGGCCAATGCCGGGAAGTGCAGGAACCAGCGGCCTAGCTGGGGGCCATGGAGAGCAGAGGAAGCTCGGACAGCTCCGTGCGCCCTGAGGCCAGCCGCTTGGCATCACGGACCCTCCACGCGCTGAGAGCAGCATTGTAGGGGGCTCAGAACTCAGCCTGGCGAGTCTCAGGACACAGGGACCTGAGCAGATCCCTTCGGGCTGGGACTAGACAGGGGCTTCCTGGGGCAGGGGGGTTCTGCCCGTCCAAGCCCCAGAACCTAGGCTTAGACAACCCAGACAATGGGGCTCCCGGGTGATTCCGGGCCAGATCCATCCCCATCAGGGAGTAATGGGGCCCCCTGCCCTGGGGACGATCCCCAGCCAGGCCATTGATGTGTAGTGCTGCCTCCGAGCCTGCTCCCTCTGGGCTGCTAAGACCCCAGCCCTGCCCGGCTCCCTGCCTACCCCTCCGCCTGCCCGCGGGCGCTCATCACAGGTCTCTCCCCAGGGCCGCAGCCTGGCCCTGCCCTGCTCCCTGGCCGATCCCGGCTCCGGCTCCTTGTGGCTTTGGTCACCAGGCTACGTGTGCCAGGCGCGCCCCCCCTTGCTCCCTCGTTCCACGCTCGTCTCAGCCGGGCGCCCCACACCGCTGGGCTTTGCTGGCAGGACGATGGGAACTAAGGAGCAACGTGGGGCCCCAGCCGGCCCTGGGCCGTTCACCCAACCGCTGTGCCCCAGCCTGGCGTCCGAACCCAGGCTGTCCCTAACCCCGCGCCTCCCCCAGGCACCGTTAACCCCCGTTCTGCTGCCTGCACCGCCCCGCTGGCTGCAGGTCCCAGCACAGCCTGGCATCCTCGTCTGCGCGTGCGTGTGTGTGTGTGTCCCTGCTCCCCAGCTGTGTGTGGGCTGGGGGGTGCATTGCCCGGCTCTGTCCGGACTGGGGCAGGGGGCCTTTTGGGGCAGGAGGGACATTGGAGTGTGGGCCGTTGCCCGGCTCTGCGGGGCCGTGGGCCTGCAGCAGCTGGTTTTTGTCCGGCTCTGCACACAAGCCGGCTGATGATGACATCGTGTTGCATGGGCCTTAATTGTCCTACAATGTGTCCCTGATAATAGCCGCTTCTCTGGCGGATCAAAGCGCTGTAATTGCCGCGGGTGAGCAAGCCGGGGCTGCTGGCACTGGGACAGGGGCAAAGGGAAGGATGAAAGGCCCCGAACAACTGATGCTGCTTCTGCATGTTCCAACCTCGGCCCCTCCCCGCTTCTGGCTGCTGGCCAGGGTGGGGGGCACGTAGACCCCTGCAGGGTGGAGGGAGGGGGATTTCAGCCGCCCCCTTTGCAGGCTCCGAGGGCCTGGGGAAGGTGCCCAGAATGCAGTCAGTTGCTCTCAGCTTATGTCAGCGGTGCTGTGTCTGTGTCTCTCAACCTGGCTCTGTGTCCCCCCATGAGACCCCTGGGATCTGGGGCGGAGGAATTGCCAGATCGGGTGGGAACAGGGGCCAGCCCGGTGTCCTGTCTCCAATGGCAGCCAGCACCGGTCACTGCAGAGGAAGGGGAAGGGATTGTATAACAGAGGTTTCTCGGGTGCCCCTCTCCCTAACCCATGTTTGATCCCTGGGGTGGGGCTAGCATCCCCTAGACATTCTGACCCTCTCCAGTGGGTCATTGTCATCTACCAAGTCCTTGGCCTCACTGATACCTTGTGGCGGTGAGTTCCACGGGTTAAACTACCAGTGGTGTTGACAATGCAGCCAGCTACCAACCTGCCCTGGCCTGCAGCCCGTGGCTCTCCTGACCCAAGGCGAATGGGAGACACCGGCCCCGTGACATGATGATCAAATAAGGGTGAGCGTAGCCCTGGGCGTCCCCCTCTTGCTCCTTGGGGCTAAGGGTAAAGGCTGCCCTGGGGATGGAGCACAGCCGCCGAGGGCAGAATGCGGCTGGGCTGGGGTGGAGCACGCTGCCGGCTCCTCGCCGACAGTAACAAGCCACCAGCTGGGACTGACCCCACGCTGCCTCGGCTGGTGCTGCTCCGCGGGTCTCGATGCGGATCCTGCTGGCTGCGTCTGCATCGCCCTGGATGCCATGTGCCCCCCAGCCGAGGGCTGACCAGCCTGGGGGCTCAGCGGTGGCCCCTCAGGGGAGGATAGTGGCAAGCGGGTTGGGCACCGTGTGGGGGAAGCGTGGCCTGCCTCTTTCTTGGGCAGAGCAGCACAGCTGGTGCCGTGTTCTCCCTGGGCCGCAGCCCGGGCTGTGCCCCCCACACGTCCTCCCGTGGCCTCCCACGGCCGCTCGCTGACGTGCCGGCCCCACCCATTCATTAAGCTAATTGGCGAGGCTCTCGGCGCAGCTGTGTCG
Source organism: Emydura macquarii macquarii (assembly GCF_026122565.2). Classification (NCBI taxonomy): domain Eukaryota; kingdom Metazoa; phylum Chordata; order Testudines; family Chelidae; genus Emydura; species Emydura macquarii. The sequence continues at coordinate 4,140,668 of NW_027132502.1, read as the reverse complement.
GTGAGATCAGGCCGGCTGCGTGGCTCCCAGCCCTCCTGGCCCACCGGCTGGGGCCCTGCACTCCCTCGGCTGGGACAGGGGCCCCCGGGCACGGCTTGGGGGGCGGGGAAGGTGGGGCACTGCCAGGCCACCAGCTGCATGCAGCACCATGTCGTCATGGCCCAGCAGATGGCCGGGGAGGCCTGGGAACCCACCGCAGGGAGAGGGAGCGGCGTGGAGCCTCCCCGCTGGGCACGGCCCCGCGTCCACACACGCCCCACAGCAGCCGGGCCCCAGGCGAGAGGACGCTGCTGCCACCTGCAGGCCGATGGCTCGGCCCAGCCGCCCCCTTCGCTCCGTGCTGCTCGGCCGGCTGCCCATGCCACAGCTGAGTGCCAGCCTGGGCAGGGAAAGGCAGCGTGGGGCGGCCCCCAGTCCAGCTCAGCGTGGCCCCTCTGGCCCAGCCCAAGGAAAAGCCCCCCCCACGACGGTCCCAGCTCCAGTACCCGCTGGAGAGCAAGTGTGAACTACTGGGGAGTGTTGCAGGGTCCCCGTGTGCTGAGCCCAGAGCTGGGGGGCTGCGGGAGAGGACAGAGGGGCACCGGCAGAGCAGGGTGTGGGGCGCCCGGGGCTGGAGGAACTGAGGGATTGCCCCCGAAGGCTTCAGCATCTAGGGCAGGGGCCCTCGAGCTTCCTAAGGGTGGGGCCCAGCCGAATGCAAAGGGAGCCTGCGGGACGCTGCCCTGCTGGCCCCTCCAGCCATCGCTCACCTGGGAGCAGGGCAGGAGCTGGTGTGTGGAGCTGAGCCGCAAGGGGTCCCTGGGGGGGAGGCGCGAGGACACCTGGCCTAGGGACTTGTGGGCCGGGAATGCCCAAGTTCTAGTCTCGCCTCGGCCACTGACTCCCTGGGTGACTGTGGGATTTCACTGGGCCGCTCTGTGCCTCAGTTTCCCCATCTGGCCCTCTCCCACCCAGACGGGGGGGGGGGGCATGGGAGGCGGGTCAGTGCTTGTGCCATGCACTGGCCACGTGCTGCGGGTTATTTGCCCTGCCGGATCCCCGGCCGGCACGCATCGGGGTAGCTGTGCTGATCTGGCCCCGTCTCGCTGCCCCTCCCGCCGGGAGCACCCTCGCCGTGCCAGGACGGTACTTGGGGCTTGGTTCCCCACAGCCCAGCCCTTTGCCTCCACCTTCATCCCGGGGCAAATGAGATCACCTGCTCCTAAGTCAGGGGCCCCACGGAGCGCAGGGTCCAGGCCGGGGAGAACTGGGGGACTTTATTCTTGGGAGGGAATGTCTGAGCGCTAGAGGACAAGGCAGAGTCCAAGCCAGCAGAGGCAGGGGGGTGGGGTGAGGGGCCAGGGAGAAGGGGCCCGCTAATTCACAGCCGCCGATTGCTGCTGTCCTCTCTTGTCTTGCTTTATGAAGTTGCTGCAGATGCAGGGCTCCAGCCGGGAAATGCTGGCGTTGGCAGAGAGGTAATTACTCCAATGCAAAGTCCAGGCAGCTGGCGTGATGGGCAGGTGGCTGCGTCGGGGCCTGGGGAGCCGGAGGCGTTTTTAATACACTTGTGGCTGCGGTGCTCGGTGGCCACCCCGCTCTGTGCGCCGGGCTGCGGCCGCGTTCCGCCCCAGAGGTGGCTGCATTTCTTCGCCTGGGGCTCAAGTCACACATCGCTGGTGTCCACTGAGGAGCCAAGAGGCCTCTCGCTGGGAACAGGGAAGCTGATGGAGGGGCCGGGGCTTGCTGATTGGAGACCCCACTCCTGCCCAGCTGTGCCAACCCTGGCGACACCTGCTCCAGCCCAGAGAAGTGACCCGCCCAGCCCGGAGAGCTTTGCCTTTTCCCCCTGCTCGCACACCCATTTCCCCCTGGTGTGACATGCAGACAGCATCCTCCGATCTGGCCCAGGAGCCTCAGCCTGCCCGGGGCAAGACTCCCCAGCACTCCGGATGCCTGGATCCCTTTCTCGGCCTTGCCCGTTCCTGACCCACTGGCAGGTTGTTCAGTGCCGCCTCTCTCCTCCCTCCCCCAGGGAGGTTTCTGATCACTCCAGGGAGTTTCTGTTTCGTGCTGACTTGTATCCTGGATCCGGTGCCAGCTGCGTCCCCGTCTGTCCTCTGCTTGGATGCAGGGTTACTCCCAGTGTGAGTTGGGGCTGCATTGCCACTTCTAGTTCCTGGCCCCGATGGGCCTGAGCTTTGCACGTCCCCCTGCAGCAAGGAGGGTGCTGGCATGGCGCTGGCGCGGCCATCTCTAGCGGGCGGAGTTGCTGGTGCTCTGCCCTGCCCCTGGGCCCACGGGTGACTGTGTGTGATGATGACATGCTCCTGGTGCCCTCCTTCCAGATCCGCCTCGGGGCTGGGAGAAAGCCACACCTCTGCAGGCTGAGAGGGAGCAGCTGGAAAAACAGGGTTGCCTTGGCAGGGCTGAGGGCCAGGCCCAGCACCTGACCCTGTCCTCCTCCCGATGAGCCAGGATGGAACCCCGGGGCAAATCCTGCTCCTGCACAAGTTGCTGGGACGTTGCGTTGTCATGGCACGGTTGGTGACAACTCCGCCTACTTGGCAGCGAATAGCGGCAGCAGCAAGGATAGAACTCAGACCCGGCCCCCAACACCAGGCCCTGCCTCTTGAGCTAAAGGAGACTCTCCCATCCCTCCCAACAGTACAGGGCTTATGACACAGCCCGGCGGCTCGGTTTCTATAAGGTAAGGGGTAGCAGAGTGTGACACCAGCCTAGCTGTCTGACTGGGCTGAACAGTGTCTAAAAGGAGGGGGCTTGAGAACATGACTGAGGGTCTGAGGCGGCAGGGAGGGCAGGAGGAGAAAATACGGGCTGTCCAGGGAAAGCCCTGCACCGAGGTGGACAGGAGCATAGCACAGCCTCTCTCCCGGGACCCCATTGTGGGAGTCATTCGTAGAGAGTCCCAGAGGGTGGCGTCCTGCCCCATGTGAGGGTTATGAAGCCTGTGCGTGCCTCAGTTTACCCTATATGTGTGCCTCAGTTTCTCCTATATGCTGCATTGTTCTCTGGAGAGCAGGGCTGCTTGCTCTCTGCAGAGGCTCGGAGACTGAGGGGTGAATGGCTCCTGGCTGCCTGGGGTTTGGGCCCCATATCAGTGGAGCATCTGAGGAGACAATGGTAAATCCAACCACTGGGACTTTGATACCTAGCGACCAACGGCCATGGTCGGCCCTGCTCGGCAGGAAGCCCAGCCGTGTGTGCTCGGCTGGAGAACAGTGGCCTGGGGGGTGAGGTGGGAGCTGGGTGGGCTGCAGGAAGCAGTCGGGGACGCAGAGAGGTCAGCGGGACAGGGTTGGGGGCTCTGGGCTGCCCCGGATGGCCCAGGCCTTCTCTCTGGGCTAACCAAGGACTGCCTGTGCTGTGTCCAGTCGACTAATAAGCCCGTCTGGGAACCGGCACTGGCTGAGCGCCCGCAGGGGCTGGCGGAGGGGTGCGTTGCCCCCTGAGATTGAACCGGTCTCCCTGCAGGGTCTGTGGCAGTGGGACTCGCTGAGCGGAGCTCCCAGTGGGAAGCAGGGGGGCTGCAGGCCCAGAGGTCCAGCCTGAGGAGGTGGCGAGGCCGCAGGGCTCACCCTGGAGGGGGATGAATCCCTGGGGGCCTCCCAGAGTCTGTTCCAGAGCTGGGGCCATGGCACCGATCCTGTGGGTCCATGCCAGGGGGTGGCAGTGGTGGGATGCTGAACGCACAAGAAGTATTTTGCAGGAAGTGACTTACAGCAGTACAACAAGGGCCGTCAAAGGAGACAGCAAGAAAATGGCATCGAGCCATCTCCCTAAGAAGGACATCGCAACAAACTGGAGGATTGGGCCAAAAGAAATCTAATGAGGTTCAACAAGGACAAGTGCAGAGTCCTCCACTTAGGAAGGAAGAATCCCATGCACAGCTATAGACTGGGGACCGACGAGCTGGGCAGCAGCTCTGCAGAAAAGGACCTGGGGGTAACGGTGGATAAAAAGCTGGATATGAGTCAGCAGTGTGCCCTGGTTGTCAAGAAGGCTAATGGCATATTGGGCTGCATTAGGAGGGGCATTGCCAGCAGGTCACGGAAAGTGATTATTCCCCTCTATTCGGCATTGGTGAGGCCGCATTTAGAATATTGTGTCCAGTTTTGGGCCCCCCACTACAAAAAAGATGTGGACAATTTGGAGAGAGTGCAGCGGAGGGCAACCAAAATGATTAGGGGGCTGGAGCACAGGACTTATGAGGAGAGGCTGAGGGAACTGGGCTTGTTTAGTCTGCAAAAGAGAAGAGTGAGGGGGATTTGATAGCGGCTTTTAACTACCTGAAAGGGGGTTCCAGGGAGGATGGGGCTAGGCTGTTCTCGGTGGTGGCAGATGACAGAACAAGGAGCAACGGTCTCAAGTTGCAGGGCGGGAGGTCTAGGTTGGACATTAGGAAAAAGTTTTTTACTAGGAGGGTGGTGAAGCATTGGAATGGGTTACCTAGGGAGGTGGTGGAATCTCCATCCTTAGAGGTTTTTAAGCTGAGGCTTGACAAAGCCCTGGTTGGGATGATATAGCTGAGGTTAGTCCTGCTTTGAGCAGGGGGTTGGACTAGATGACCTCCTGAGGTCCCTTCCAACTCTAATATTCTATGATTCTATGATTCTAACCCTGCAGCCCCAGGGGGAGAGGGCTAAATGCTGCGAAGCTCAGCACGATTGCACAGCTGGAGAAGGCTGATGGGTGCAAGAAGCAGGTACCATCCAGACCCGAGCAGGGTTCCAGGAGGGTCCGAAAGTGACCTAGGCAGCAGAGGCAGCAGCAGAGCATCCTCAGGACCCGGTTCCCCATCCAGCAGGGGGCCTGCACCCATCAGATCGGAGGCGGGGGGTGTTGGAGCTGAGAGCTGAGAGCAGCGGAGGCTAGCAGGCGGTGAGAGAAGTGAGCCTGGAGAAGCGGCACAAGCGTGAACTGGAGGTGGAGAAGCGGAGGGGCAAGAGGACCCAGGGAGCGGTGGGGAAAGAGCCTGAGATGCCAGTTCCGCAGAGACCCTAGATACCAAATTGTCACCCCAGTTTAAGGTGGGGGAGATAGATGCTCCCCTCACTGCCTTCGGAAAGGCTTGTGGTCTGAACCAGGTTGACCCTGCAGCCCAGCTCCGCTGTCTGACCCCCCTAGTCGGTCCCAAAGCCAGAGAGGCGGGCGGCCAGATGGACAAAGTCAATACCGAGGACTAGGAACAGCTCAAGAAGGCTCCACTGTGTAAGTCTGAGCTGAGGCTTATAGGAAAAGGTTTCGGGGTGTGCAAAAGACCCAGACTGGGACCCACGTGGAAGCCAGCACCTGCTGGGAGAAGTTCTCCGCAGGAGTTACAGTGCTGGGGGATTTGTGTGACCTGGTTGGGTTGGAACAACTCTGTGAGATGTGTCCCCACCAAGTTAACATGTGGCTAGTGGCCAGGGCTCTGCGCTGTGCGGGCCGGCTGGCAGAGGAGTTTGTGGGCAATAGGTCTGGTGAAAAGTGACCCCAAGGGAACTGGCCTACGCGTGGGGCCTGGGAAAGGGAGCCATTGGAGGCACCCAGATGTGGGGCACAGGTGAACCCAAAGTGGGGGGAGCGGCCCATGTGGGCACCCCTACCCCAGGGGACCTCACAGACCTGAGCTGGAATATCTGCAGGAAACCAGGGCCTGAGCGGGTGAAATAAGGGCTGCTCGAGACAGAGGAGCGAGCTTAGCCTCCGTCCAGCTCAGGCCCGGAGGAATGCAGTGACACGGCCAGGCCCTCGCGGCAGGGGCGACAGACGGGCTCCCGCTCCAGGCACCAGCGCACCTGTCCCGTTGGACTCTCCTGGGCTGAGACTCACTCCACCCCGTGGTCAGCAAGGAGACATTCAGGGGGTGGAGAGATTCCGGGACAGAGAGAAGCCTGGTCAAAGCGCCTGTGATACGACTTGGGTGGGCGGCCCAAATGTCCAGCCGTGCGCCCTGCCTACGGCCCAGGTCCCTGGGCAGATACAGGAAGGATGGGGGTGGCTGGAATTTGGGGCTCTCCAGCATATCGGCTTTGACGTCCTTCTGGAGAATTACTGTGTTGCTCCAAGAGGCAGATCAGTCCCTCTTTCTGTACCAGCAGGCTCAGGCTGATGAAATGCCAGTGGCTCACCTGGCAAAGAAAGGAGGGTTTCCCCGGCTTGCCAACACCAGGAAAAGGCTGCTACGCTCAACCAGGCACCAGCCTGGCTCTGTGCGGAGCAGAGGAATGAGCCCCACCCATCTCCCGTGACAGTGACTCACACTGGCTTGGGTGGGGCCGCGTAACTTCCCAGAAGCCTGGTGCTGTGACCCAGGGAGCTGGGTCCCGGCCTGCCCTCACTGGGAGACAGAGGCAGAGCTGAGCCCAGCCCTGTGGTGGATGAGACCCCAGCTGAGTGTGGGGAGACCCAGGCAGGGCAGGACGACGGCTCAACGGGGCTGCTCTCTCCAGGGGGAACAGACGCCCCAGGGAAGGGAGAAGCAGCCAGGCGGCTGTTGCTGGTAACAGAGAGGCCTGGTCAGCAGGTGGGCACAGCCCTTAACCAAGAGAAGCTGAAGCACAGCCCACGAGAGGGGACCCAAGAGAGGACTCTGCCCTGGGGCTGGCACACAACTCGGGGGGGACTGCCAAGCCGTGGGTGCACGCTGCACGCCCGCCTCGCTGCTCCAGCACACCAGCGCCCCAGAGATATGGCTGGGTTAAATGCTAAGGGATCACGTCTTACTCCAGCCTAGGGGTCAGGAGATCCCGGGCAGCAGCCAGGACAGGTGATCTGTGGAGGCAGGCGGGGTCTCTGCCCGCCTCACTCCCTGGCAGACGAGGGAGTGGCAGGACCCATCCCGGTTTCAAACCCAAAGGTTGCGGAGTAGCAAAAAGGCATGAGGGCGAAACTCCTCACGGCCCCTGCTGGTGCGAGCCATCCCCAGGAGCCGTGCAAACACATCAGACGTAGGCGCCTTGTTCTATTGTGTAAGTGAAAGAGAAGCAGAGAGAGATTTTTCCTTCAGGGTTATGGTAATGGTACAGTGCTGGTTAGTGGGGCATAAGTGGACTCCATCTTGTTAGTTTCTTGAAGTAAGTTTATTTCCTGACACTTGTTCTATTGAACCTAAAAATACCTGGATTAATTGTGTGTGTGTGTGTGTGTGTGAGAGAGAGAGAGAGAGAGAGAGAGAGAATGAGTGAGGAATGTATGTGCAGGGCATAAAAAGACACCAACCTAAACTGCTCTGACAACAGAAAGGGGATAGAGACACCAACTGCCCCATCCTAACCCTGAAGGCCGAAGAATACCTATCAACGACTCTACAGTGCAAATAAACGACCCCAAAGTACAGAAGGATCCACCCTGGGAACAAACAAAGCACAGAAATAAGAGACCAGTCCTGCTTGCAATTAGCTGGTGATTAACAAGCACACTGACCCTGGAGGCAGCATGACACAGCCAGGCCATAGACTGACATGAGAGGCAGCAAGTATCAAAGACGGGGTAAAAACATGGAACTTTTGGGTCTCGTTCTGCAATTGTCATCTGGAGCATGGGATTCATGCGACCGACAGGGGCCCGGCTCCCTCCTCATGCCCAGTCTAGCTGGCCACTAGGCTGGTTCGAGCAACGCCTGAAAGGACTGGTCATTATATCACACCAGCCTGCAGAACTTCCTGGGTGTGAATGTGTGTGTGACTGCTTTTTGATATTCTGACATGTACAATAAACGCAGATATTCTGCCTTGTCCCCGCAGGTAAGATCCTGCTCGTCTGTTCTTTTACAAGTGTAACACTGGTGCCATTTAATGGACCCGGCCTTGGGGGGGGGGACGTGAAACTGCTCCGAAGTGTGTGTTGGAAGCCCTGTGTTTGATTGATTAGCAGCTCTGCTGGAGGAATCCTGGAACTGCCCGGTAGGACAGTGACCAAGAGGGTGGGGCAGGTGCTGAGGCATCTGTAGTAATGTTTGTGGGACCAACGTCCGCACGCAGGTCACCGGTTAAAGGGATCCTGCTCAGTTCGGTCTCGAAGGGGGAAGAGATGTGACAAAGTGAGAATTTCTGTAATTTATTTTTTGAAACCTATGTGTGCCTCAGTTTCCCTTATATCCTGCATTGTTACCTAATGGGGGGAAAGGGCTGTTTGCTCTCTGCAGAGGCTCAGAGACTGAGGGGTGAATGGCTCCTGGCTGTCTGGACCTTAGGTCCCATATCAATGGAGCATCTGAGAAGACAATGGTAAATCCAATCACTGGGACTTTGATACCTAGCGAGCAATGGCTGTGAATGGCCCCCGCTGGACAGGAAGCCCAGCCGTGTGTGCCCAGCTGGAGAATGGTGGCCTGGGGGGCGAGGTGGAAGCTGGGTGGGCTGCGGGAAGCAGTTGGGGGCACAGAGAGGGCAGCGGGACAGGGCTGGAGCTCTGGGTGGGCTGCGGGTCCCTGACAGAGGCTCTGCTGGCTAGACGTGGGGGGAGGCAGGGGGCTATAGGTGCATGAGGGTGGGGGGGCCCAGGGATGTAGAGGGACATAATGGGAGTGCAGCAGTGTATGGAGACGGATGGGGTGCAGGGCAGTGTGGGGGTGAGTGACATGCGGGTGGGGGGCTCTGGAGCTGGGGAGGAGGGGTGGGAGAGCTGTGTAAGGGGGTACAGGGCTGGGATGGGTACGTGTGGGGGGCAGGGCTGTATGGGCTAGGTAGGGGTGCAGGGCTTGGGGGGAAGTTGCCCAGAGTCCAGGGGTGCTGGGGCCGACAGCGGACCCAGAGCTGGCCGGGGGCGCAGGGGATGGGGGCGGAGCTACGGGACAGGGGGTGGGGCTGAGGGGGCGGAGCTGCCGGGCGTGGGGCGGGGGCGGTGGAGGCGGGGGCGGGGCCGAGGGCGTGGCTTCCGGCGGGTGGTTGAGATGGGGGCGTGGCTTCCTGGATGGGGGCGTGGCGGGGGCGGGGGCGTGGCCGCCGGCCGGCCGGGCTCGGCTGTTGGTTCGCTGGGCTCGGGCCGGGTGGCGGCGCCATGGCGGGCTCGGAGCGGAGCCCCCTGCTCACCTACCGCCTGTGCAGCAGCGTCTCGGTGGAGGAGCGCGGGCCGGGGGGCGGCCGGGGCCCGGCGCCGGGCTCGGGCTCCCGCAAGCTGGCCACCTTCCTGGGCGTGGTGGTGCCCACCCTGCTCTCCATGTTCAGCGTGGTGCTCTTCCTGCGCCTCGGTGAGTCGGGCCCGCCCCCGCCGCGAACCCCTCCAGTGACCCCCCAACCCCTCCAGTGACCCCCCAACCCTGGCTCCCAGCCCTAACTCCTAGTGACCCCCAACCCTAGCCTCCCAGTGACCTCACAGTCCTGGCCCCCCAACCCCAGCGACCCCCCCCCAGTCCTGGCTCCTAGTGACCCCCAGCCCTGACCCCCAACCCCAGCCCAGGCCTCCAGCCCTAGCTCCTAGTGACCCCCCCAACCCTGCCCCCCAACCCTAGCCTCCCAGTGACCTCCCAGCCCTGGCCCCCAACCCCAGTGACCCCCCCCAACTCCAGTCCTGGCTCCTAGTGACCCCCCAGCCCTGCCCCCCAACCCCTCCAATGACCCCAACCCTCCCACCCCTCCTCCCAGTAACCCCCTCAACCCTGCCCCCACAACCCCAGCATCCCATTGATCCCCCAACCCTGCCCTCCAGTCCCTCCAGTGACCCCCCAACCCCAGCCTCCCAGTGACCCCCCCAACCTGCCCTCCAACCCTGACCATCCACTGACCCCCCCAGCCCTCCCCTCCAACCCCAGCCCTGACCCCCAGGCACCCCCTAACCCTGCCCTCCAACCCCAGCCTCCCAATGACCCCCCACCACCAGACTCCCCCTAGCTTGGCTCTTCATAGCCCCCTGCAGTCCCCCCAGTAACTAGCTCCCCCAACTTGGTACCAAACCTCTCACAGTGCCCCTATCCTCCCAGTTCCCTTTTTACCCTGGGACCTAACTTCCCTCCATGCTCTGCACTGCGGTGGGCCGGCCTGGGGTCTTATGGGGATTACTGGGCATGGGGGTGCCAGCCCTGGCGTTCCAGTGGCCTCTCAGGAACCACCTCCCCTGCCTGTGGCTGCCCCGTGACAGGGAAAGCAAAAGATCCTGCCTTGACCCCAGCCCTGGTCAGACTGAGGTGCCTTTTCCCAGGGTTCGGGGAGAGTTTTACTTTCGGAATTATCGGCCCCTGGGAAAATAAAGCCCAGACCCCAGAGACGGTGATAGTGCAAGTTCCCCTGCGCTGCCTGGCTCTGCTGAGTTCCCTGGCCCCATCTCGAAGGGCGGCGTGTCTAGATGCAGGACTCTTGCTGGAGGAAAGCCGCTGGTATAACTTAGTGTTAATGAAAAGTGTCTGAGCTGTGCAAAGGCTGAGAGTTGCTTTCACCTGTTGGAGACAGACTGAAATTCTCCCCCCAAGCCGGTGGCTGTGGGAGTCTTGCCCGATGGCAGTGCTGGGCCCCACCTTCCTGCCCTGCAAATACAAACCAGAACTGAGAAAAGACAGTCCAGGAAACACTTTGGTTTGCCGGGGGGGGCTGGGCTGGACAGCCCCCTTTGGAGCCTTTCCAGCTGTTTGCCGGGGAATGTGGAAGTAAAACTGCTTTTCTGTTGCAGCTTCTGGGCTTGGTTTTCGTGAAGTGTGGGGCTCGCGGACATGTGCCAAGAGCTGTGCTCTGAACTTCTGCCCCTGGGCCTTTAACGTTTAACCGAGGGAGTCGGTTTCTTCTGGGAAACCATCTCCTGGCCAGCCCATCTTTCTCTGTTGTGTGTCCCCCCCTGTCCTCGGTGCTAGGCTTGATCTGCTGGACACACACAGCTGGCGATTTCTAACCAAGCGGGGTTGACACGTAGGATCCTCCTGACAAGGCAGAGACCTGCCCCAGGGTGTGATCCCCTCCCAGGGAGTTTCAGCTTCACATCTGTTGGGGCTTCAGGAACCCCGAGAGGTACTTACTCCTGCTGGGAGCAGTTCTTGGCCCCTGGTGCGATGGGAGAACAGTCTAGGGTCTGATCCTCCCTTAGCAGAGTTGTCATCTAAGCCTGGGTTGGTGTGTGTCCAAGATGTGGGGCTGGGTTCTGCCCCCTGCTTCTCCCCGTGCAGTGGAAGATGATGGGACAGCGTAGCTGTGACCAAAGGCAGAATCAGTTCCGCAGGGTCTTCAGTGGGTGATGCTGCACCAGCTAGAAGGAGCCCAGGGTGACCCCAGGAGCCCAGGCTGGGTGTGCAGGGCTGACTGTTAGAGAAAACATCCTTTTACTTGTCAGCTGAGCAGATTGGCTCCAGGTGCATTGAGACACAAGGAGCCTGAGATCATAATGCCTTATGCACAGACCCACTGCTAGAACCTCCTCCCAGCCTGCCCCTCCCCATACAGCCTCCTGTATTCCACCCCCCTTCTGGACCCGTCTTGCCCCAGAGATCCTGGGCTCCAGTCCCTCCCTGCTGCCCCCCCCTTTTCCTTCCAAGCTGTGCTGAGGAATCAGTCCCTTCCTGGCACCGGCCTGCCTGGCAGAGCACGGGAGAGGGGACATCTCCCCAGGACCAGCCTTGTTGCGTCTGACTCCTCCTTGCCTCACTGGCTCCCTTCATGCACAGGCCTCGGCTCCCCTGGGGGGTTTGGGAGAGCCCCAGTTCAAGGCCCCATCAGCTCCTGGCATCATGTCAGTGAAACCACCGGAGCCTTGGCTACTCTAGGGCTGCCGCTGCTGATGGTCTGGTAGCACCGATGGGAACCCTAAGGGTATAAGGGTGTCTTACTGCAGTCCTGAGGTGGGGGGGGAATCTAGTTTTCATTTAAGTGGTTGCTGGAGCAGTGAAGCCACAGCAGCATGTGGGGGCTGTCCAAGCCCTCGTGGAGCCCTGGGTAACTTCTAGCTGCCATCACACCCCATGACCAGGGTGCAGACATAGCCAAAACCCCCCCTGGTGAAGACACTCTGGGCTTCCCGGTGCTGAGGAGTTGGTTTCTTTTTCCAAAACACGGGGTCTGTTTTTATCCCTTGTTCTCACCCTGTGATGAGTCTTGAATGTGTAGGAAATCCCAGGCAGATGCATGAGTAACTTCCTGTGACACAGTCTCCAAGTCCTGGCAACCTGCAATTCTATTTACCTGCCTTACTGTGACGGCTGCCAAGCCAGCACTGAACGGCGAAGGGTTTTATGCTCTGATCCCTGCCCGCTCCGGTTCTCTGGGCTTCTCCTTTATTTAGGTCCCTGAATCTGTTGTTTTGTGAGTGCATGTCAAGCTCTTCCCGCTAGTACTTATTAAAACCTGACTTGGGAAATTTCTGCCTTCCTGACTTATGACCAAGAGGAAGCTTGCTATGGCCTGGCCCCTCTCGGCAGAGTGCTGGTGTGAAATTAGCCAGTTTCACACTGCTGCCCTGGGGGAAGCCCTGCAAGTTACAAGAACTGGGTCAATTTCATGCTGTGGCTTGGGAGCAGTGAACTCCGCTGGAGACTGATTTTTGCAGAAGTGGCCTTTAATTTTGGGACCCCTGGGAGCCTGTCTCTGACCTTGCCTACCCCAGCCGTGCAGCGGAGTCGTCCCATGGGCTTCAGGGTGCTGCTCCTGACTCCTCCTGGCGTAACCGTGTGGAGGAGGAGCGGGCCCCCAGCGCCAGCTTGTCAGAGCGACCGAGCGCTCCCTGCTCCCGCTGGCTCCGCTTTGATGGGCACCGATGACAGTCAGGCCCTGCTGTTCGAAGCTGGGCACCCAGAAGGGGAGCCCCCCTCAGATTAGAGGCTGTTTTAAGTTTGATCCTGTGGCTTTGGGGGTGGAGGGGAAGCCGGGGAGGAGAGGGGTCCAGGGATGCATGGCATCTCGACAGGGGGTAGCTCCTGGATGTTGCCGATCGGCCCTCGTGCCTCGCCCCGGCTTTGGCCTCTGGCGAGTTTGCATCTGATAAATTCGTCAAGCCCTGTGCATCAAAGCCCTAACTACAAGGAGGCCAGTGTACTTGGCGGGACGCTCTGCCCCCTATATCCTGTTCTGGCAATCACGTCTGGCGGCACTGCGCCGCATGCTTGCCATCCCCTGTCTCAGTCCCTGGAGCCTCAGCCCGTATGGGGCAGCTGTCAAGGAGGGTGCTAAGGCCCACCACTTCTCCTTTGGGGCGTGTGGGTTTCCTGCCCGTGTCGCTCCCTGCGTCAGCCCGGGTGCTGGAGTTTGCCGTGGCTTTGGTTTTACTTCCATTCTGCCCCGGGTGGGTGGGAGCCTCTCTGGTGACCGTGCAGCACGAGGAAGGCCTCACGTCGCCCTCCGTGGACTCTCCGTCCTTCGCCCTGTCGCTCCGGGCAGCCGGGGCTCTGTTGCCAGAGACGCTGCGGCAATGGGCGTTGAGGGGGCGCAGCGTGTGCGGGAGGAGAAGGGATCTGAGCTGCCGATGGCTCAGCACCATCTTGCTGTCTGTTGCCTGGCCACGGAGAGAGAAACCCCTCTTGACTCCAATCTGTGGCACCCTGCCAGTCCCCCCTTCCCCATTCCGTCACTACCCGAGGTGGCTTCCTCCCGGCCAGCCAGCCCTCTGCCAGGTCTCCTCCAAATTGTAACTGCTGGGGTGCTACAGGCCATTTGAGGTCCACACCCAGCCCCAACGAGGTCACAGTATAATTAGAAGGATACCAGGGCTGGGGGAGGGGAGCCCTGCTCCTGGGCGGTGCACCTCTCCCAGCGTGGCTCGTCTGTCCTGCTTGGTAGCCAGTCCAGGGGCCCCCTGATGGCGTCATGAGGGCAGCAGGGATAGAACCCAGCTCCCTCTGCTCCTGAAGCACCGTCTTCTGCCCCTGGAGCAAAGGGAGAGGCTCTGTGAGCGGCGCGGGGTGTATGCCACTGAGTGTGCGGTTCTGAGTCCATCCAGCAGAGGGCAGCGGTGCTCTCTCATGGATCGTTGCAGCAGGTGGTCGGGCCATGGTGCTGGGCAGGCTGTGTTGTGCAAACAGTGATTCACTGTCTCTCCCCACTCCCCACCTAGGGAACCAGGCCAGTGCATTGCGGGTCCGGCCCCGGCCAAGCCGGGCCTCTGTCACAGCTCACATTCCTCTGGCAGGTGTCAGATCTGAAAGGGACGCATTGCTCCTGGGAGGAGCATTCTGTCCGGGGCCACTTTGTGGGGAGGGATCCTGGCCTAGGAGGGGGGAGGAGGTAGCGATCCTGGCCCATTGGGGGGGGGGGGGTGTGGAAGAGAAGGGATCCCCAGGCCCTGTGGTGAAGACCTGACTTAATTGGTCTCTTCTCTCCCTGACGTCTTGGAGTTTACGCCGACTCTCTGCACAGAAACGATGCGGGCCAGGCAGCCCATCTCCCCTTCCCCCTTTACCCTTCCGCTCCTTGGTCAGGCAGGCTCCTAGGTGCCCAGCGTGGCCGTGGCCTCTCTTCCTGACTGGAGTCTCCGGGGCCTTTCCTCAGGGCGGGTGTGATTGGCCTGGCTGCCGTGGCGGGCTGGGTTGCCCCTGGGCTGTGGGAACCGGGCTGTCAGCTGAGACTCACCCTGCCTGGCACCTTGCATCGGAGGCCTGTGCTGGCTACGGGGGTTCCCGGTTGCTCGTTGGGAGTCCTGAGGACCTGTGAATTGCCCTGCCCAGACCGAGTCTTTCCAGTGAGTGTTTATGGCCGTTGCTGCTAGGTCTGTTCCCATTCCAGTCCCCTCTGCCCTGGGCTTTTGGGGAAGTCTCCCCTGGGGCCCTAGCCCCTGTGGGAGCCATGTAAGTGTAGAACGTCAGTATGGCCACCCTGGGGCAGATTAATGCTCCATCTGGCCCAGTGTCCCGTCTTCCCACAGTGGCCGGTGCCAGGTGCTGCAGAGGGAAGGACCGGAACAGGGCAATTTATCGAGTGCTCCATCCCCTGTCGTCCAGTCCCAGCTTCTGGCAGTCAGAGGCTTAGGACACTCAGCATGGGGCTGCATCCCTGACTGTCTTGGCTAACAGCCATTGATGGCCCTTTCCTCCATGAACTTAGCTAGTTCTTTTTTGAACCCAGTTATCGTTGTGGCCGTCACAGCATCCCCTGGCTGCCAGTTCCCAGGCGGACTGGCTGTTGTGTGAAGAAGTACTTCCTTGTTTTGTTTTAACAAGGCTTTTGGTTTTGGCTCTTGTTTCATATGAAAGAGAAAATAACCCTTCCTTATTCACTAAGACAGGCTGGGTGCAGGCATTTTAAATCCTGGCCCGGGCAGAGCTGCGCCGTCCCAGGGATGGGGCTACAAAAGGCCTGTTAACGTGGCACTCCGCCCTAGCTACGCTCCGATCTCCCAAAGGGCTAGAAGGGAGCGGATCCCACCGTGCCAGGCCGTTAGAGCCATCTTTCAGCTTTGTCCTGCCCCTGGGATGGGAGCCAGGCTGGTGCAGAACAGGGATTTGCCCTGGTGATTTACCAGGTTCCCTCCCAGCCCTTCATGGGCGTTGTACCCCACCACCGCGTGCTGTCTGAAGGGGTGTCGCTTTAATCTGCACCCCGGTGTTTAGCTTTAAGCCCCTGGTGCCTGGGCTGTGATCTGCTCGGCTTGCTTCACACTGTGAGCTCTGCCCAGATGCCTGGCGAAGAGCTGGCTGCTCTGCCGGGACCAGCGCACCTCGGCCAGGCTTTGCAGGGACATCCAAGGGGTGCGTTCAAACCCGAGCGGGGTGCATTAGCCAGCTGGACGCAGCCTGGGAAGTCCTTAGGCGAGCCCAGAGAAACGAAAGCAAAAGCAGAGTCCAGAGTAAACTGCTGGCCAGGCTGTAGTGGATGCCCCCACCCCCCTCGGTCAGCCCCGGGAGGGAGCAGCCAGCCTCTACCCGAACCAGAAGCCGCCACTTTATTCCCTGCCGGTCACCGCTCAGTCCTCTGCTCTTCCAGAGCCATGCTGAGTTCACAGCCTGCCTGGCCAGAGCTGCCCGCTGCTGACTCCAGGTTTGACATGGGTTCCCTGGAGCCCTGTTGCTCTGGGGTGGTGGTAACCCTTTTGCCCCGCTGGATAGCAATGCAAAGTATAGAGGGAAACCGAGGCACACCGGCTTCCTAAAAATATTACCGAGAAGTCCCACTTTGTCACGGCCTCTCCGCCTCCTCCCCCAGCCTCTGCCCTGGGAGGCCTTGGCCCTATACGCGGGGAGGGGCGCGGAGTCCTGAGAGGTGCCTGATTGGCAGAGGGTGAACGATGCCCGCCCTAGGGGATGGCTTGATCCCAGGGGCTGCTCCGGGTCTCTGCCCTGCAGGGCTTAGTCCAGGCTGCAGGCCGTCTGCCTTTGCCCTGGGGCACCTGAGCCAGAGCCCCGGCTTTGGGCTGAGATTTAAAGCAGGTGTGAACCCCTCTCCCCAGTCAGCTGATGCCTATGGGATTAGCCCCTGCCATGGCGGATTGGAGGTCTCCTGCCAGCTGTGGGGGTGAGGGGCACCTTGCAGCCCATGGGCCAGATGTGCCCTATTGGGGCTTACGCTTCAGCCAGCATTTATGGGGGTGCAACCCATGGAGACTACAATTCCCAGCATGCCCTGCTCCATCTCAACTCAAAGGGAGGCCTCTGGAGGACAGGGCATGCTGGGACCTGTAGTCTCAGTGGGCCAAGTCTGTGCCCTCCTGCTGAGCTGCCCTGGACTGGGCACCCGGCCCTTTCGGGAAATCAGGCATGCAGCGGGGAAAGCCAGGAACTCTGCAGGGTCCCTGCTGCCAGGGAAGAGCCTGGCAGGTCCTGGTGCCTCTCCCGGGTCCCGGGACGACATGCTGGGGCGGGAAGGAGGAGGCCCCCTCGGCTCCCAGCACCCTGCTCCCAACCCAGAGCGCTGCAAACAGTGCCCTGCTGGAGACCCCGGGGGCTGGGCTGGGCTGGGCTGGGCTGGGCATCTCCTGTGGCTCACCCAGGAGAGCTGGGGTTCTCAGGGAAGCAGCACCCAGGCCAGACCTCTGCTCCCTCCCTTCACAGCCCCTGATCGGACACAGGCGTGGGCTGGGCCACGGGCATCCCAGTCCAGGATTGCTGTTAGGGCAAAAGGGGGGCTCTCCAGCTGGGTCTTCGGAGGGTGCTTGGCTGGGAACTGCCACCCTGGCCAGGCCGAGAGGAGGCGCGCCAAACTGGGTCCTTGGCACAGGTCCCCGGAGAGCCCAGGACTGGAGTAGCAGGCAGAGAGCAAAGCCGAGCTGGGACGGGCCTGGGGCGGGAGGCTGGCCCAGCTGGGCTTTGCTTGGCTCTGATCAACGCCGTTCCTGCACCAGTGCTGCTGTGTTGACCCAGGCTGGTGTCCTCTGAGGCCCTGTCCCGTTTGCCCGTGGCCTGGGATGCCAGTGCCATGGGTTAGCTCCAAGGTGGATGCCCTGGGGTCTGCCAGCATGGATGCCTGAGAGGGGGCGGCTCCAGGTACCTGTAGCTTCTGCTGTGTCTTGTGGAGCCCACAGCGGCCTCTAGCGGGCGTAGGGGTGAATCTTGGCTGTTGGAAGGTGTCGGTTCGGGCCCCGAGGGGAGCTGGGCACGAGGTTGGCAGGGCCCAGCGGGTGTGACGCATCGCACAGGCCATGGCACTAGTGGCTCGCGGCTGGGGACGCTGCCAGTGCCCCGTGGTGCCATTAGGGAGATCTCAGCTCTCCCAGCGCTTTCTGGCGCTGCCCGTTGGTGACACAGAGGGGCGGGTGCAAGCCCCACAGCCGTGGCTGAGCTGTGAAGGAGACGGCGCGGAACTGGGCAGCCCCAGCTGAGTGCACGTTTTACCCCGAGGATCCCAAGAGCACCCCTGGCAATCACTGCACCCCGGGATGCTCTGCAAATCCCCAAGCCAGGCGCCGCTGGGTGGGCTGTGGCCTGGGAACCTCCCCCCCCACCGAGGTGCTGACGCTGAGAGCAACAGAAGCACCTCTGAGTGCCTGATGGGTTTTGCAGCCCTGTGTGCGTGGTTGCAAACTTCCCCCTTCTGCTCGGCGCGCGGTGCTCCCAGCACAGCTGCTCCCTCGGTGCCTTCTCGGCAGAGCTGGCTTTGGCTTGCTTCCTCTTGCTGTCTGCCTTCGAGCTGGGCGGCCAGTGAAGGGCGGCTGCTGGCCAGGCACCCAGCTCTGAATGCGGCAGCACCACCCGCCGCGCAGAACCGTGCACGCCAGCCTGACTCCTGCGTGACGTTTGGTCTCTGTGCTGGGATGGGGCCTACTGCGGGGGCTGAGGCAATTTTTGGATTGGCTATCGACCCCACAGAAGGCTGTCATGGGTCTGCCCCGGGGCGTGGCAGCTCACCCCTGTGCGCAGAGTATGGGGCAGAGCTGCAGCGCGTGCTGCTGACGCGCGGAGAATCGGTCCATCCAGCCGCTCCCAAGACCAATGGCATGCCTCTGGCCAGGCCAAGGGGGAGATCCGGGGGGCAGCAGAGGAGGAATAGGTGGCTCTTGTGCCCACGGGGCGGTGAGGGGACAGGGAGCCTGTTCCTACAGTAGGGAAGCAGGTTCTTGGGGTTGGGGGTACAGACCCCTTTCCCCTTCGTTGCTGTGTCCCCCCCCTTACCCCGGGGGGCAGGGGCAGGCTGGGCCCTGTCGCTCTGGGCTGGCCTGGCTCTGTGGGGAAGAGTCGGCCGGGGCTAGGCGGGGGATCCGTGCCACGCTCCCCTTACTTCCCCCCTCTGCCGGCAGGGTTTGTGGTGGGCCAGGCCGGCTTGTACGAGTCCTTGGGCATGTTCGTGGTGGCCTATGTCATCATCGGCATGACGGTGCTGTCGGTGTGCGCCATCTCCACCAACGGGGCGCTGGACGCTGGCGGCGCCTACTGTATCCTTCCCTGGCACCCCGGCCCCCCTCTCCTGGCTCTGGCTGCAGCCCGGCCTGTGTCTGGGGGGCAGCAGCTGGGCCAGGCGGAGCTGCTCCTTTGGCATGCGATGGGGTGGGGGGGGGGGGGGCGAGCCCTGGGGCTCTGCAGACAGACCAAAATCCCCACGGCCCGTGGCACCAGGGCGGGCGGCCGCAGGCCCTGGGCCAGGGGCAGGCTGTGCCCGTTTGCCAAGCAGAGGCTTTGCTTCATTGCACCCACCCCTCTTCCCAGCACAGGCCCCCGGCCAAGCTGGCTGTGGTCTCGGGCGGCCCCGTGGCACGAAGGGCGGTGGGGAGATGTCTGGAGAGCAGGGGAAGCTGGAAGAAAAGGGAAGCTGAGGGCAATGGCTCCCCGCCCTGCCCACCGCAGCCCACTGGGAGCTGCTCCAGGTCTCTGAGGCCTGCCCTTCCCAGAGCAGCTGGGCCGGGCACCGGGACGCCCCCTCCCCCAGCTGCCCCTGTGCCTAGGAGTCAGGGCAGGTCAGGCTGGTGCCAACACCCGGCCAGCGTCTCCTTGGGCTCTCACCGGCCGAGGGGGTGGGGCAGGGAGGAGGTGCTGAAGCTGGGACCCCCCCGAGCCCTGGCCGTTCCTTGACCCCAGCACAGACATGATCAGCCGCGCGCTCGGCCCTGAG
Organism: Emydura macquarii macquarii; assembly: GCF_026122565.2. Taxonomy (NCBI): domain Eukaryota; kingdom Metazoa; phylum Chordata; order Testudines; family Chelidae; genus Emydura; species Emydura macquarii. The sequence goes on along the minus strand of NW_027132502.1, from coordinate 4,121,304 downwards.
TTCGGGGGCAGCATCGGTATCATGTTCCTCCTGGCCAACGTCTGCAGCAGCGCCCTCTTCGTGCTGGGCCTGGTGGAGGCCATCGTCGACATCTTTGGGGTGCCGCTGGGTAAGTGGTGGCGGCCTGGGGGGGCCCGATTCCTCCCTCCTGCCCCCCATCTTCTCCCCCCCCACAGCTCTGTGCAGCTGACTCCACCCCACCCCCCATAGCCCCGGTACAGCCGCCGAGGACAGGAGGATCTCTGTTCCAGTCCCCGCTGTGTTCTCATCTTGCTTCTCCTCCCAGCAGCCTGCCCCTGGGGCCCGGGGGATGCTACTGCCCACACCCCTGGCACTGCCCACTGGGCAGGGACAACTCCCCCCCGAACCAGCCCAGGGCAATGGGGCAGGGTCACTGGTTCAGCTCCTGTTAGAGCCTGGGAACCACTCTGCCCCACGGCTCCTGGGGCGAGGGGACCTTGCTCGTGTGGTGAGAGCAGGGGCCTTGGACGCCTGGGTCTCTTCCCACCTCAGTCACTGGCTCCCTGCCTGACTTTGGGGGAGGCCCTGCCTCGCTCTGTGCCTCAGTTTCCCCCACTGTTACATGGTGGCCTTATTCTGCCCCGCTCCCAGGGTCCTGTGGGGTTCTGTCCATGTGTGGTATAAGGGGGAAGCTGTCCCATGGCCAGAACAGCCTGGCTAGCCAGGCACCGGGCCTGGCAGGGCAGCCGTGGGGCTGCTGATCCTGGGACTATGCTGTGTGGTGCTGAGCACCACCGACTGGTGCTGTTGATAGACACTAGCTGCTGTCCCCCTGCTCCTGCGCTGCAGCTGCCCCTCGTGCGGCCTGCGGAGGCACTAGCTGGCAGCTGCCTGCAGGTTCCCCTCCTGGCTTCCGTGGCCCTGGCCCGCCAGCTGCTCTCCGACCAGCCCCACTGGTGCAGGGCTGTGGGGTGGTGGGAGGAGAAAGGGTTAATGCATTAAGGAGCCTGCTGTGCCCAGGCTGGAATGGTGCCCCCCCTTGGGTTACCTACCTGTGCCCGGGCAATGCAGGTGCTGTGGGGCCCATGGGGGACAGGGAGGGCAGTGTCCCAGGAAAAAGGAAGGGGCGTGGGGGTGCATCCTTTCCGGGAACGGTCCTGCCCCACTCAGCATGGCAGGGCCTGGCTCTGTGCAGAGAGTGGGAGGGGCTCAGTCTGGTGCCCAGGTGGGGAGCTGCCCCCTAACCCGCCCTGTCTCCCCACAGACCAGGGCACGGGCAGCAGCCTCCAGGTCCTGCCCCGCAGCTACTGGTACGAGCTGTTGTACGGCACGGTCCTGCTGCTGGCCTGCCTGCTGGTCTGCCTGGTGGGGGCCTCCATCTACGCCAAGGCCACCTTCCTCATCTTCCTCGTCGTCATGCTGGTGCTGGCCACCGTCTTCATCAGCTTCTTCGCCGTGGGCCCCACCGTGGTGCCGCTGCTGCTGCCGCAGGGCAACGGCTCGCTCGCCATCAACGGCTCCTTCACCGGCTTCAGGCTCGCCACCCTGCGAAGCAACCTGGCAGGTGGGCACCGTCTGCTTCCGCCCGGCCATCCCCCCCGGCCATCCCCCCCGGCAACCGCCCGGCCATCCCCCCCGGCAACCGCCCGGCCATGCCCCCGGCAACCGCCCGGCCCTCCTGGCACACCTTATCCCACCCAGCTCTGCCTGCCCTGCCCAGCGTGGCGCTTCGCTGGGACTCACCTTGGGGGTTACAGTTCCCCCAGCAAAGCCCCAGGCCCCACGCCGCACAAGAGCCGCGTGGCAGGGGCTGTGGCCCAGCTCTGCCCTGGCTGTCTGCGCAGCCCCTCGCCCCGCCAACATGCCCTGTGCAGTGCTGCCCCGTGCCCGGCAGGCCCCCACGCCGGCTTGTCTCAGCAGAGACCTGCCCCCCGGGCTAACCTCGGCCCAGCACGTGCCTGACTGGAGCCAGGGGCAGGGGATGGCGCCGGCGCCCCTACCCCAGGCTGCGTTGGGTGGGCTGCCGGGCCTTCCTCACGTCTCCCCTCTGCCCTGGCAGCCGACTACAGCGTGGACTACACCACAGGGCGCATGATGAGCTTCAGCACCGTCTTCGCCGTCATGTTCAACGGCTGCACCGGCATCATGGCCGGCTCCAACATGTCGGGTGAGGAGGGGGGCACGGGTGGGAGAGGGGGGAGCAGTGACACCGACGGGGGGAGGCCCTGGGGCTGTGCGGCTCCCGCTCCTGACCCCCCCTCCCCCGGCCCTCGCTCTGCCCCACAGGTGATCTGAAACGGCCCAGCTACTCCATCCCCAGGGGCACCATCGCCGCCGTGATCTTCACCTACGTCATCTACAACCTGCTGGCCTTCACCCTCTGCTTCACCTGCGACAGGTAGGCGTCCCCCGGCAGAGCTGAGCCGCGTGCCCGCTGCCAAGGGGCGAGAGAGCGGGCGGGAGGGTGGCAGTGCCGCTGGGAAGAAAGCCCGGCTCTCGGGGTAGCATGGAGGGACCAGAGCCCGGGGGAGGACGTGCAGCAGGCTGGCCAGGGCCAGGCGTTTGCCGAGCAGCCCAGCTGCAGAAAAGCCATGTGGTTTTGGGGCTGGTGGGCAAAGGTGCCCTGGCGTGGGCGGGCTGGAAGGCTGTGGGATTGGCGTCACCCCAGGACCCTCCCCTCCCAGCTCCGGGCTCGCCGCATTCAAGGACTGGGTGCCAGGGCGCTACGGGTGCCTGAGCTGCGTAAAGCGACTGCCCTGCCCTGGTCCCGCTCTGCTCCCCATCCCGGGGCTGGGGTCCCGCAGAACTGCCGGGCAGTGCCCCCCCGCCATGCCAGTGCTCACAGCTGCCCGCAGCATGCCCCCGGGCTCAGCTGTTAATTTTCCGCTCTGGAAAGTGCTGCTATAAATCGGGGCAGTGGCAGGCGGCTGGCAGGCGGTGAGGAGAGTTATAGCTGTCAGGGGCTAATATCTTAATGCACAGCCATTGCTCAGTGCGACGGGACAGGCGGGCGCGGCGCGGCCATGCGGGAATGGTTAATGGGCTTCGCACGGCTCCCCCTGCCACCGCTGAGCATCAAGAGCGGCCCAGGGCCTCACCCCCGGGCATGAGTCGCTGGCTGAGCTCTGTCAGGGCACCCGGAGCAGGGGTGCCACCTGTGCCCTGGGAGTGGGCAGTGCCCACGGCCCTGCCCAGACCCCAAAGGCCGGGAGGTGGCACGGCAGAGCATGCTGCATGGCATCAGGGGGGTCCCCAGCTCCCGTCCTGTCCCCCCCCCCCCCCCCCCGAGTCCTTTGGCTGCTGTAGGGGGCATCCCACTCCCCTCCCTTTCCCCAGCCTCCCCACATTGATAGCTCCAGCCCACTTGCTGCTCAGAGCTGGGCCAAGCAGGCCGGCCTGACCATGGACAAGGCCCACGCTGCCTCAGTTTCCCCGTCTGGTCACTGGGGATAATAGGCCCGACTCAGCTCCGCTTTAAGTCTCAGACTCTAAGATCAGAAGGGACCATATGATCATCTAGTCTGACCTCCTGCGTTGAGCAGGCCACAGAGCCTCCCCCACCCACTCCTGTAACAGACCCGTAACCTAGGACTGAGTTACTGCAGTCCTCAAATCATGGGACAGAGAATCCACCAGCAAGTGACTTGTGCTGCAGAAGAAGGTGAAAACCCCCCCGAGCCTTTGGCAATCTGCCCTGGAGGAAAATTCCTTCCTGACCCCAAATATGGCGATCAGCTAAACCCTGAGCATGTGGGCAGGACTCACCAGCCAGACACCCCAGAAAGAATTCTCTGTAATAAGTCCTGGGGCTGCCCCCCTCCCATTGGAGAGCATCCCTTCCCCTCCCCCCACACGTGGGGTAGCTGGGAGCCTCCCCCCCCACCTGCCAGCCTGGGGCCACAGAGCCCTGGGCACTGCCCACTAGTGGTCGCAGGGGGGCAGTTCCTCATGCAAGGACTTGACCGGCTGGGCTGGCCTTGGGGACAAGAACAAGCCTGCAGGAGGTGCTATTTGGGTAGGACCTAAACAAAAACAATCCTCCCCTCATTTTGGGTGCGGGCCCACCTGCCATCCTTTCTACAATGCCTCCCACCTCCTGCACGTTGTGGGCCCCGTCCCAACACCTGGCAGGGGCCTGGCCGTGGGGGGCACCTCCCTGCCCGGCACCCCCTGCTGGCAGGCGCCCCACCCCCTCCATTCGCCCCGCTGGTGCTCAGTGCTATATGTCCAGGGTGCCTTTCATCCCAGAGCACGTGGCGGGTTGGGGCAGCGGCCCTCTCAGGACAAGGGCATTGAGCAGTGTGTGAAGAATCAGGGCAAACCCAACTCTGAAGGAGAGGTCCTGCGGCTGTGGGGAAGGCAGGAATTTGATTGCCAAGGTCTGGTGCAAATGCTCCGTACGGTGGAAGTGGGGGTGTCTAGCCTGGGGGGTTGAATCAGCCCTACCGGGATCTGACCCTTTGAAAGGCAGGCATCCCACGGATGATCAACCTGCTGCCTCGCCCAGCGGGCTAGCCTGTCTGGCCTGGAAACGCAGCCCGGGGGCAGGCAGCCAGAGCAGTGGGGCTGGGATTCCCCAGCGCAACAACCAGCGGGGGTGTTGTAGATCGGGGTGGGGTGAGGGTTTGTCTGGGCTGGGCCAGCCCCCACGCTGGCTCTGCTGCCACTCGGAACAAGGTGATCAATTTCCAGATAATTAGGTATTAATTTCAGATCTCGGCTATCTGGCAAACTCAGTGTAATTTATCTCCCACCGGCTCTCTGCCTCTTGTTAAAGGCTGGGCCATTTGTATCGGTGGAACGCTTCAGCAGAAGGATCCTTCCCCCCGTTGTTCTCACCGAGTTTTGGCCAGTTGGCCTTTGGGGGGTCTGGAGCTTTCTGGGCCCCTGTCTCGTAAACCCCGGGCCGGCGGTTTCTAGCTGCTCAATGGCGCGTTTGGCTTCCTACCCGCAATCAAATGCTCGTGGCCGGCCAGCTCTGGGAACCAGCATCTCTGAGAACCCACCCCTTCGTGCCAGCAATGGGAATCTGTGTACGTGCAACCCTGGCACGCTCCCAGGATGCGCCCACAACCAAGCAATAGCAATAACCTTTGGCTAAAGCAGCAGCTGGAGGGCAAACGGGCCATAACCAGGCACTGCCAGGCCCCAGAGCTGGTGCCCTCGCCTCCCCTCCAGCCTGGACGCTGCTTCAGAAGGCTATGCCCTTCCCCGCACGAGCCCCACGGCAGGCTGGCCTGGCCCTGCCGTGCTACTCCATCAGAGAGGTTCAGCTTGTGCGTTTCATGGCAAGGAGCCGACACAGAGACGGGGCGGAACTGGGTTTCCCGCACCCTGGCTGTCTGAGTCTTCAGGCGAGGGCTGAGGTACCCGGCCGCCGAGCTGGCCCCGTGGTTTCCCTGGGGGTGTTAGAAGGAGACTCCGGCCACCAGCATGAGGCCGACCAGGGCGCGCCCAGCTCAGCCAGACATGGCACGTGCAGTGTCTTGCTCAGTCGCCAGTGCCTCAATCCTGACCCGCAGCCCCCTGCTATCCTGGCCCTGCCCCCCTTCCCCAGCTCTGCCAGTGCCTCCCTGCCCTCATCTGCAGCCTCTGCTCTCCCAGCCCCGCTGTGCAGAAGGGGGCGAGAAGAAAGGAGACTCTCCGGCTTCCCTTGTCTGTCTCTCCCCCCAGGCGTGGAGCCTGGCCCTGGGAGCCTGGATCTGGGTTCGGCAGCCCGCATTGCCGGCAGGGCTATGCGGGGGCGGCTGTGCTTTGTCTGAGTGTGGGGAAGGCCAGGCTGCCGTGGCAGACGGCCGTGATGCCACGCGGGGCTCCCACGTTCCCATTCCAGCCTCGCCAACATAAACCCAAGGCTGGAAGTGCTGCCCGGTGCCAGCCTCCCCTGGGCCAGCGCTGACCCCCTGCGCCCCCATGTCCCTGACCACGGTCCTCCTGCACTCCCAGCGCCGCCCGGGAAGGGGCCTGGCCCGTGGCCTGCCCTGGCAGAGCCGGCTCCACAGCGGTGCTGGCACATGGGCAGGTGGGGGGGAGGGAAATTGTTGTTGCTGGGCGGTTTGATTAGCCAGGCCCCCCGGCGAGCCGGCTCCCAGCCTGGCTGGAGCTGCTTTGCTATCGATCGGCCCCGGGAGACTGATGGCAGCAACTGGCTTAGCTGGGCTCGGCTGGGCGGCCGCTCGGGGCCCTGCTGAATTGTGCTCTGCGGGGGCCGTAGAGTTCAGAGCCGGGGTCAGTCCCAGCAGGGACCTCCCGTGCTTGGCCTGTGTGAGGACCCCCCCCCCCCCCCCCCCGCCTGCCTGGTGCTTGTGGGAGACCCTGCAATAACAAACCGCTCTGCGTAGGTGATGGAGGAGCAAGGCTGGAGTTTTCCAGTTCGCCTCTCTGGGGCCTCGGAGGGGTGCCAGCAGTGGGCAGTGCCCTGCTGGGAAAGGGATGTGCAGCAAGGTCAGGCTGTGCGGGGGAGGCCACGGGCAGGTCATGGGCACAGACCTGCCGCTGTGTCCACGCTTCACCCGGCCCGTGTACGGCCACGTGGCGGGTGAGCTGGTTCGTTGCCCATTGTGACCCGGGGACGGCGGCTGTGCCCCCGGGCATGGTGCCTTCGTGCATGCTGGCATATGTGCAGGGGTGCAGGGGGTTCCGGTTGGCACGCAGCGTGGGCATGGCCCATGGGTGTGCTGGCTGGGGGCAGCCCGGTGCCCAGCCGTGGTCCGCGTGGTCTCGCCGGCCGGCTCACCCCTCTCTCCTCGTCGGCAGGACCCTGCTTCAGAAGGACTATGGCTTCCTGCGTGACATCAACATCTGGCCCCCCTTCGTCATCATCGGCATCTACTGCTCCACCCTCTCGGCCGCCATGAGCAACCTGATCGGGGCTTCCCGCATCCTCTACGCCCTGGCCAAGGACGACCTCTTCGGTGAGTGTTCCACGCCCCCTAGGTCGGTGGGGATCCCCCACAACCACAGAGCGACAGGGGGCTGGCCCTTAGGGATGCCTTGGCTGCAGTCTCGGTGGGGTGGGGCAGGCCGGAGCACTGCAGTGTCTGTGGATACAGAGCCCCCCGCCCTCTGCCAGGACAGCCCGTGGGAGAAGGAAGGGCTCAGCCCTGCCGAGGGAGCGGGGAGGTCCGCGTGTGGGGGTGGTTTTTATGCTGTGGCCCCGTCCCCAGGAACAAGGACTGAGACCCACACAAGGGGCACTGAGCCACCCCCTGCTACTCCGCCTGGCCTCGCCCAGGGGAAACAGCTCTGCACCCCCCTTGCCGCGCCATGTACCTGGGCCAGATACAGTGTCGCTAATGTGTGGTCAGGGGGGAACTTGGAGCTCCCGCTCCTAGAGTTTGGGCCCTTCGTTCCCTCCCCGCTTCAGCTCAGGGAGAGTTTCCGCAAGCTGGGGACTGTATGGAGCCCCTGACACGCAGGTGAGCTGTTCTGATTCCATCCAGCAGAGGGCAGCATGTACACGCATGCACGTGTACATTCCTGACCCCCCTGCCGGCTGACTGTGCTTGTTCCATGCGGCTGTTCCCACGACCCCGTCATGCCGAGGGTGATGGCCGAGTGTCCCTCTGCAACAGTGCCGGTTCTTCCCAGAATGCGGACCCCGATTCTCACAGCGCAAGGAGGTGCCCTTGATTCTTGCCGCCAGCCCTGCTATGAGTGGGGTGGGGGCCGGGCAGCACGGTGCCCGCTAGGTCCCCTGCCTCTCTGTTGGCTTTGCCCCGTCACTCAGGGCACTGGGCGGGGTCTGATGATCTGGCTGGCTGTCCCTCCAGGCCCTGTGGGGGGGCCGGACTGTCCCGGGGGAGTCCCCCTGCCAGCCTCTCCCAGAGGCACGGAGCACAGTGGCCGCAGGTAGGAGCGGCAGGCGGTTTCTGGGTCTGCCAGGGTGGCTGGATGCCCTGGGATGCCCTCTGCCTGGGGCCCTGCGGCAGCCATGCCAGTCCCCCCCCCCCCCCTCCCGGCTCCAAGAGTCGCCGCCCCCCCCCCCCCCCTTTGCCACCTGCTGGGGAAGAATCTCCCAGCCCGTCCATCTTGCAGACCTTGGGCCATGTGGTGAGGTCTGGGTCGGAAGCTGGCCCCCCGCCCCTGTAGTCCATGCCCCCCCACCCAGGCCCGGTGCCCTCCTGCGAGGCTGCGGGTGCCTCCCGGCGCCCTGGCTGGGGGTCGCTGCAGCCCCAGCTGGTGGCTGGTTTTGAGCTCTCCATCGGGGCTCAGCGGGCGCTGGGCTGCAGTCGCTCCTGGAGCTCGCATGTCCCGGGCGCTGTGGCAGAGGAGGGGCTGTGCCTGGGCAGCCCCTGGTGGGGGGCAGCTGGAGGGCAGCAGATACCAGTTCCTCCCCCCTGCGCTGGGCAGATATCCCTCGCCCTGGCCTCCTGCTCCCCCCCCACCCGGCTCCGCAGGGACTTGCAGGGGGGGTCCGTGGGGCTGCGACAGGGGCCGTCTCTGTAACGCGCCCCCACACTGGGCGCTGCCCCTCTGCCACGCCAGCCATGGGGGAGCTGGCAGGTCTTGGGGGGGCCTAGCTCGGTGCTGCTGCGGGGGGAGGCTCCGAGTCCTGACCTTTTCCGGGGCCCAAGTGACCCCCGCCTCTCTCCTCCCCGCCACTCGCTGAGTCTCCACGAGGGTGACGTGAGACTCCGGGGAGGGGTGGGTTTTACCTGGCTGGGACACTGCGTGGTGGTCCCCTTCCCCCACCCCTTCCCACCAGCTGCTTATTCTACTTCTGACTTGCCTGTCTATTCCTGCACTTACGGTACCTCTGTGTACTTGCCTGGCCCCGGTGCGCCAGGCGCTGCACACGCACATCATTGTCAGCTGGAGCGTCCCCCTCCTCCATGCTCTCCTCTCCCCCAGGAGTGTCCCCTCCCTGTGCTGATCTTCCTCCCCCAGGGGCCTTGCACCCCAGGATGGGCGTCTGGGGAAGGAGCTTCTGCTCCCGGGGCAGGTGCAGCCAGGCGGAGGGCACATGCTCCGCCAAGCCAAGTGCCAGGGGATGGGGCCCCCTGGGCTGCTTCCCTGCCAGTCCTGGGTTCTGCCCCCCGGGGGGAGCGGCTGTTCTCACACACCAAGGGAGGGGAGTCGCTCCAGGGCCCTGCCTGTTGGATATGAAACCGTGGCATAGTCTGGCCCCTGCGCAGCGTTCCTGCTCACCCTGCCTCTGTCCCCCCCGCCACAGTCCCTCTGGCTCCTTGGCTGCCTTCCCTGGCAGGTCAGCCTGCAGCATGGGAGCAGGGCGCTGGGGGGGGCGCCCGCCTTTGCTCTGCCAGTGCGTCGCTCGAGCGTGGCAGCGCCGGGCTGGCGTGGCCGGCAGTGCTCTGAAGACGTGAGATGCAGTCCTTGGGGGGGAGGGCAATGACTCAGGCCCCAGCCAGCCCTGAAGGACGCCAAATGAGAGCGTGGATTGAGTTAGCTCCTCGGCCCACTTGGGTTTCTCCAGCCAATTAAATAAATATCCCTGGGCGCTCCCTTCTTCCCCCCCTCCCCAGCCTTTCAGGGGCTGCTGGCCCCCCCGGCACTCGAGAACACCCCAAACTGGGAGACCCCTGCCTTGCAGGGCCAGAGCGGGGAGGGCAGTGGTTAGAGCACAACACGGGAGCCAGGACTGCAGGGTGCCCTTGGTGCCTCAGTTTCCCACGTGCAAGTAGGCACACCTCTGCCCTGCAGATGCTCCGATGCAGGGCCCGGGGTGACCCTGGCTCGTTGCTGAGATCCTGCGAGCGATACAGAGTCCTCCTGAGACGGCCCGGAGAGCCGGGCTGAGCCCTGCCCGTCCCAGGCAGGAGGGGAGCCAGGCTTGGGAGGGGAAGGGGGGGGATACCCAGGCCTATAAGGCCAGGGAGTAGCACCCCAGGAGAGGGGCTGGTGAGCCCCTGGGGGGTGGGACCCACACGTGCTGGGCTGGCTGGGATTCCCCACTCAAGGGCGTTGCTGACGTGGTCCCTTCTCCCGCTGGGGCGTCGATTCTTGAGCGCTGGCCCGGAGCCCCGCGGTTGAGGGCAGCGTGCAGCCTGGGCACAGCTCCCCCGCCTGCCTGGTCCCCTGTGCATCGGTGGTGATGGGCGCCTCCCTCTCTGGCAACAGCTGAGGGACCAGCCGTGGGGGGGGGATGGGAAAGCCCCAGCCCAGTTGGCACTGACCCAGAGCTTTCCCGCCCCCATGCCAGTAGCTAGAAGAGAGCGGGTCCATTAGCTGCCCTGCCGGGGGAGGGGGATATTGCTGGGCGGGGGAGGGGATGAGGACTGGGGCTGGAGCCAGGATTTTCAAGGACGTTCCTAACAATAACGAATCTCTTCCCCCCACCCCTCTCCTGAAACGGGCAGCTCTGAAAGCCTCTCCAGCGGGTAGTTTATGTCCTCGCTGCAAGGGGCGGCGTGAAATATTGCGCTCTGCGCTCGCTAATGCACGCAACTACTTAGCCGTTTGCAGAGTGGCTCGGTGCGGGGCGGGCCTGGGCCTGTCTCGCTGGGGCTGGGGCAGGGCCGGGGGTACCCCAGGCTCCAGCGGTTCCCCTCCCGGTGTGATGCCCGTGACGCACTGGTCCCTAGGCAGGCGGGTGGGGATGCGGCGTTTTCCTTTGTTCTAACGCGTGGCTCTGCTCCGCTCCCCCCGGCCGGGCAGCTCTCCGCCCCCGGGGAATTGATCAGCAGCTGAACGTGCCGTGGCCGCGGTCCACGCGCCCGCTTCCCGGGGAGCGTGTTGGGTGCGCAGGTGGCCTGCAGCTGAACTGCCGCTGGCTTGGAGCTCTGCAGAGAATGTTTCCCTCCGAACTGGGCTGCAGGGGGTGCCGTCCCCGCTCAGCCAGTGCAGACCCCAAAGCCCCCGCGTGGCACGAGGGGTGCTGTGCTGCTGGCTTTCAGAGCCGATGCCCGTTGGAGGCGCCGCTCCCGCCCGCGGTGACCGCTCACAGTCTGGGGCCTTGCATCCTGCCCGCAGACGCGGGATTCCCACTTCCTGTCCAACCCCCGAGGGGCTGGGAGGCCAGCCCAGTTGCAGCCCCTGGTGCTGGTTTGCCCTGCCCTGGCTGGTTTGTGATACTGGTCTGTGGGGTAGGGGCAATTCCTGGCCCTTGGTATCGGTGCCTCGTTCCCTGTATTGCCTGGGCAAACAAGCCGGCCTGGGCGGAGCTGCGCGCGTTGTGTGTTTCAGCCCTGGCAGCTGGCGTGGACTGACTCCTGTCCCACTCTGCTCCCGTTCCAAATCCCCTCTCACAAGGCATGTGCGTTTCCCTTTCCCCTGCAGGCAGAGCCCTGGCGCTAGCCAAGAAAACCTCCCGCGGCGGGAACCCCTGGGTGGCCGTGATCATTTCCTGGGTGCTGGTGCAGGTGAGTTAGCGGCGCAGGGAGTGCAGTGAGAGTGGGCGCTTCACCTAGCACCTTATCCCGGAGGAGCCCTCAGCTAGACCCAGGCAGTAGCTGGATGTGCAGCCACCTCTGGGGTGGAGAGCAGCAGGTGTAGTGCAGCATAACCCTGGTGGCTGTGGACTGGCTGAGGACACAGGCCCAGACCCTTAGAAGAAGGCCATGGGACTTCAGCTGTGAACAGGGCACAAGGCATGTTTTTAGAGGGGCCGGCCAGTTGTTGTTAAGGCTCTGGGCTGGGACTCAGGAGATCTGGGATCTCGCCACAGACTCTTTGTCGCCTGTGAAACGGGGAGCTCAGCGCTGGGTGTGAGCGCACGGTCCTGCCCCGCTGAGCTGATGCTGGGATGCCAGGGCCTGGGCAGTCCTGAAAGGGGAGTCACTTGGATCTGTGGGGTGACAGGGCTGTGGGGCTCCCTCCTGGCTGGCTGGCTGGCAGGACCACTCGCCAGCAGGGAGCCCCTTCTAGTTCTGCTGCTGCCAGGGTCCCGGCCCCACTCTTAACCCCTAAACTGCTGCCTGCCAGAAGCCCTCCACACAGCATTCGACACTGCCCCTTGGCAGGGCTGCTTCTGCTCCACAAAGGGGGGGCCCTGCCCCTCGGGGTGAGTCTGTCCCTTGGCTTGGCTCCCTGTGGGGGGCTCATTTCCAAAGGCGCCCGCCCCACATTGGAGTCAGCGGGAGCTGGGGGTGGCGGGGGCTCGGCCCCTCTGGCAGCCAGGCAGCCCCTGTGTGGGCCCTTCTCTCGAATCCCAGCTCTTTCCCCGGCGTGTCACAGGAGCGCCGGGAGCATGCTGGGGTGTCTCGGGGGCTCTGTTCAGTCCAGGCGCTAGGGCAGCAGCTGAGACCCCGGGGCTTTGCTCTCAAATTCAGTGTGCAGCTGTGAGCTCCCCCCACCCCCGGAACGAAACAATTCCTCTCCCTCCGTGTGCCATGGGGCCGCCGCCGCGCCGCGCCGCCGAATGGATCGGTGCGACGTGCCCGGGCCCAGCCATCAGCCAGTCTGCAGGCGTGGCCAGGCAGCGCCGGCTCCACATCTCCAGAGCGAGCTCCGCTCCGCTCCGCTCCGCCAAATTGGACAAACACATGTAATGGTAAAAAATTGCCCCATTAGCTGTCAGGGAACATGGCCACACGCACGCACGAGGTGTCTGCCGCAGGCAGCTCAGCCCCCGTTGCAGGCGGCGTGGCTGAAAATCCATTTCTGGGGCCTGGCAATTTGGGGGGGGGCGCTGGGTTCGTGCAGAGAGGGAGACGCATGACGGGACCTCGGAGGGGAACCTCAGGCCAGCTCTGCTGGCACAGGAGAACCAGGGTGACAGACAGACAGAGCATGAAATCACGGACAGAGCTGCCAACGGGGCTTAGTCCTGCCAAAGATCCTCAAAGATGTTTAGGAGCCTCTTGTGCAAACCACTGGGAGTTAGGAGCCTAAATAATTTGAGGATCTGGCCCTTCAGGGCACCCCAGCCGCTGACCCCATGGGCAGTGTGCCCGGAGCTCTGGGGCCGCGCCTGGCTGGCATGAAGGGGAACGGATTGCTGCCAGCGTCCAGCTGGAGCTGCGGCCCCTTGAGGGTCCGGGTCTCGGCCAGCCCCTCTCCAAGGCAGAGTGTTGCATGCTGGGCCATGTAGTGCCTGGCTTCTGAATGCTCTCTGGTGTAAACCAACATTAGTGAGACGCTCTGGCTGTCCCGGAGCGCGTCCCGACTCCCAGAGGACCCAGGGCGCTGGGTAGGGCAGGGTGCTGGGCAGAGGTGGGGTTCGTGGAGAAACGGGAGGCAGGACAGAGCGTGCACAGAAAGGGGGAGGCTGTACCATGCGCGGGGTGTGGGGGGCAGATGGAAGGAGGGTTAGAGAGAAGGGAGCAATGGGGGAGCGGGGGGTGGGAAGCGCCGGCTGGGCTAGTGGAAAATGCTGCAGTGGCCAGGGCTGGGCCTAGGGCTGAGGGGCAGGGCACCACCAGCCGGTGGGCGTGAGCCCCCTGGCCTGGCCGGCTCTGCTCCTCAGAGGCGTTTTCCTTCCTCCGTGCTCAATTGAATCACAAGCCCCGTGGCGGGCGGGAGGAATCGCCCTCCCCTGCCGTTAGCTGTTGGCTGCCTCTCGCCGAGGGGCCAGGCCTGGCCCAGGGGTTGGGGAGAGCGGCTCCCCCGTGCTGGTGCAGGCCAGCGAGCTGGGGGGCTGAGAATCGCCGCCAGGGGCTGGAGCTGGGCCGGCTCCTGCTGGAGGGGGGGCCATCCTGCCATGGAGAGGGACCTGCCCCAGGCCCAGCTGGATTTCTGGGGGGTGCTTGGCTGACGTGAGCTCAGTGCCCAGCGCTAAGGGGGGGGGAGCCCGGAACCAGATTAGCAGGGGGCTGCAGGTTGGGAGTGAGGGGCACAGGCAGAGCTGTGTGTGGGGCTTAGGGCCTGGCTGGCAGGGGGGTGGCAAGGCCGGGCCATACACCCCCATAGGGCCTCACCCCACGTCCTAGCAGCTAATGGCACTTCCAGCCCCCTTGCCTATTGCAGGCTCCCTCCTTCTCCTCCCCCCCCCCCCCCAAAAGCAGCCTCTCCCTGTCCATCCCTCTCCCCCTTTCTCTCCCCCCACTGCCTGTCCCCTCCCCCGCGCCTGCCCCCCTGCTCAGCTGGCTCTGGGGGTTGCTACCTTTCAGCTCAGAGCCTTTCCCTTGATGAGCAGCTAACTGAATTATAAATCAAAGGCAAACGGCTGGGCGCGCGGGGGGGCCGTCTGGGGGCTGGAGGGGGGAGTCTCCATCCGAGCAGCCAGGCACGATTGCCGCCGCTTGGCGCTGTTAAGCTCCCAACGATCTGCAATCCCCAATTGCTCCGGCGGGCTGAATAATCCCACGCAGAGCGGCTGGCGCAGGTCAGGCTGCACCGCCGGCCCCACGGCGAGCGGCTCCCGGCCGCGCTGCAGGGAGGGGAGGCTGGGGTGTGTCCGCGCAGCACCCCGAGAACACAGCGGGCCCTCCCTGGGGGCGCAGGCACAGGGTCACGGGGCTGCCGGTCGCAGCCCTGCAGTGCTTAGGTCTGGTTCCCTCCATCCATTTACCCCCGGCCTGGGCGTGGCCCGGACGCTCCCCTGCCAGTCCCTTCTCCCCCCTTCACCCTCGGCCGCTTGCTTCTCTCCCATGCCCGAGGCCTGGGGACAGCTGAGCCAGACCCAGTGAGCCCCCCAGCCCCTGACCAGACCTTCCCCCAGCTCTCAGCCCCCTGCCAGGCCCAGACGCAGGCGGCCGGGCAGCCTCTGGCAAGCTGTTCCCCCGGCCTGGTGCGCTCCCCATGTACGTGCTTTGCGGCTGGGCTCAGCCCACCGGGGGGTGCCACCCTGTCCTTGCTGGAAGGGCATTCAGCCCCCCAGCTGGCCCAGCCCCCCGGCAGAGGCTGTGCACGTAGCCTGGGGGGCTCAGGCGGGCAGCCCTGTAGGCTGGGTGGGTTTAGCTGTCGAATCCGTCAGGCCTGAAGGGATGGTTATCCTCTGCCTGATCCCGGCCGTACCGCGCCTGCCCCGTCCCACGCCAGCTCCTCAGGGTGGGGTGCAGCCCTGGCACTGCCCCCTCCCCCTGGTCTTGGTGCAGATGGGGACGCCGTGCCAATGATGGGCCCCGGCGGGTTCCCAGCAGGAAGATCCCAGCTGTTCAGTGGCTCTCTGGCCCCCCAGCGGCAAGGCAGGGGGACGTGCCTGGCGTCAGGAGCGGGCGGACGGGGGACGCGCCCCAGGGAGCTCGCAGCAAAGGCACTGGCATCGGGGTTCCCCTCAGAGGGATGCGGGGGGGACCCTGTGCCTGGCTCAGCGGGCCCAGGGGCCAGCTCAGAGCTGGCGGCCCCCCTCCTGGTGCCACGCTGGGCTCAGGTTGGCCGACGGTGCCCATGGGCTTGCCGTGCCGGGAGAACCCGGCCCCGCCGCTGGATGGAGGAGCCGGAACAACTTCCAGCCTCTCCCCGGCGCGGGCCCGGCAGGCTGTGCCAGCCACGGAGGTGCCTGACGCTCGCTGTCCCCCCCGCAGCTGGTGCTGTTCTCCGGGAAGCTGAACACCATCGCCGCCATCGTGACCATCTTCTTCCTGCTGGTCTACGCCACCGTCGACCTGGCCTGCCTGGCCCTCGAGTGGGCGTCGGCCCCCAACTTCAGGTACCCGGCGCTGGGGGGCTGTGGCGGGCAGGGCGGGGGGGACCTGGGACAAGGAGATTGTCTGTCTGTCTGTCTGTCTGCCAGTCTGTCTGGTGTCCAGGAGCCGTGGGAAACCACCAGGCTGTGGGGCTGGCCCCAGCCCCTCTGATGCGCTGGGAGCCATACCTGTGGGGCTGGTAATTAGGCACCCCTGTGCCCCCCAAACCCACGCCCCGCCACAGCCCTTTCTGGTCTCCTGAAGAAAAGGACAGCCAGCTACAGCCCCCTGGACTCCCCCACTCCCACAGCTCCTGCTGTGACCCCCACCCCTGCTCCTCCTGGGCCAACCCCCCCATCCTTGCAGCCAGAGGCTGGCCAGCCCCTCACTCCCCCCTCTGCCCCGGGGCTGCCAGCAACTCTGACCCGGGCACTGATCTGTGCTTCCAACACAGGGTGGGGCTCCCAGGACCTGGCCCGTCCGTGTGTCGTCGTCGTCCGTGTCCCGTCCCCCCCCCCCCCATCCTCCTCCCCCAGCTAGCACTGTGCTGGAATCTGCCAGCCCCACATCCCTCACCCACCCACTCCCTGCTGCCCCTCCCCAGGCTGGGCGGGGTGGGGGGATGGACTGGATGGGGCTCAGTTCCCCATGCCGCTCCTTGCCAGCCACCACCACCTGCTGCCTCCAAGCCCAGCCTCGGGTGCTCCACGCTTGGCAGACGGGGGCCTGGCCCCCCAGGAGTTCAGCCAGCAAGTGACAAGAGGGCAGGGAGTGGGCGGGTCATGCTGTCCTCATTGCCCCACCTCCCTGGGACTGGGGGGGCAGAGACCACCTCCTGGCCCCGGAGCAGGGATCTCAGCTGGTGCTGAGGTGTCAGAGGAGGTCCCCCCTCAACCCCTCTGCTTCTCACTAATGAGAGCCCCCCCGCTGGGCGTGAACCGATCGGTGAGAGCCCCCCCGTGCAGAGCGTGATCTCACGGTGCTTGCCGTGCCTGGTGTCGGAGCAGGAGGGGTGGGGGGGATCAATTCCGCCTCCCTCCGATCCATCAAGACGAGCCCGGCGCTGGGGAATCAGCATTTACGAGCCTGGTTAAAAAGCTTTTGCCCTTGAGCAACTACCATTTTTAACCAGGAAAAAAAACCCAACCCTGATGCAAACATGACCCCCCCCTCTCCCCCAGTGTGCTGGGCTGTTTGTGGGAAATTTATGGCTCGCGTCTTGTTGCGCTCCCCGGGGCAGCGCGCCAGGCGGGCCTTCCATTAGCGGTAATTAAACGAAGGGGAGAGACGGGCCTCCTTCCTGGAATATTCTGCCTGCACGTACGGCCCTTAGCGCGGGGGTGGCCGGCGGCTGCCCTGCCCCCCCAGCGAGGGCAGGGGGCTGCCAGGGGGCATGGGGGGCTGCACAGGGGGAAGGTGTCTGAGTGGTGAAGACTCGGATGGGCAACGTCCTAACCACAAGGCTGCACTGCCTCTCTCTACTGCCGCTCCCCCTTGGCTCGCATGTGCGTTCGGGCTGGGAGTGTGCGTCTCCCGATGGGCACATGCAGCGCCTGGCGCCACGGGGTCCTGACTGCAGCGGGGTTCTCCAGGTGCTAATTACCTGTACCGCCCCCCACCAAAGCTGTTGCCCAGCGCCCACTAGCTGGAGGGGAGGAGCGGGCGCTGCGCCTAGTGGGTGGTGCAGCTGGTTTGCTGGGCCTGCTGAAAATGGCCCTTGAATTAGGACTGTGTGAGAACAGCCCCGTCTCTCTCCATGTTCAGGCCTGGGGCTCTGGGCTGAAGTTAGCGGCTGAGGATGGCACAGCCCTCCAGAGGCCAGTTTCCTGGGATCGGCGCGGCTCAGGCTATGGCACCCCCATCCGCAGGGGGGCCGGCACTTCAGAGATGCCGGGGGTGATTGCGTACAGACTGCGCTTGGGGGAAATGGCTCCCGGGTTTGGGGTGCGGGCGGGGCCCGTCGCCCGTCGGGCTGATCCCGTCTTACAGAGGCGTGCATGGCGCGCTCACCCTCGGGGTGGCGCGGTCCGTGTGCCCTGGTGCTTCCTGGGGACGCTGCTGTCTCCGAAGTACCAGGGTTGGCCCGCGGAGGAGGGGGCAGGGCCCAAGCTGTGCTCTGGGAGGGGGCAGGCTGAGCAGCATCGGGAGGGAGGCGGCTATACAGTGCGGACAATATCTGCCCTCACGGGTCCCTTCAGCTTCCCGGCCGTGGCGTTAGCGGCAGGGGAGGAGCAGGAGTGAAGGCAGGGCTCACGTGTTCATTTCCATTGCGCCGTCCCCCAGTCCTGCACTGCCCAGCGTTAAACGGCCCCTTGGCAAAGGCGCCGGAGGCCCGTCTACACTACAGCTGCATGCATTGCTATCGCTGGAGGAGCAGCCCAGGTGCTGGTGCCGTGCTGTGAGGACCCAAGGGGGGGCAGGCCCTCAGTGGGGCTGGTCCATGGGTCCCTACTGTGGTGTCTGTGCTGGTCTCAGCCACTTCACTCTGCACAAACCCGCTATCTTTCCCCAGCCCCAAAGTGTGGCAGGACAGAACCCCTGGTCCCAGCTGGGCCCCCACTCCCTGGACAGCAGCCGTTGCCACCTTGGAGGAGGCTGGCATCCTGCCCCCAGGCTGCGTCCATCCTGTTCAGCTGCCCGCATCCTTCACCGGGGTATCTGACACCTTCCCTCAGTGCATGGAGCATGGGGCTCCATGGGGCATCCTCTGCCCTCCAGCCGCAGGCCGGGGGGCGAGGGGGAGTGTTACTCTTGGATGTTGCCAGGCAAGATCTCAGCATCTTCCGGGAACCCAGCCACTTCCTGACCCCAGCCTGACTCAGCCAGCCATGGTCACGCAGCTCCCACCAGAGGAGACTCTGCCAAGAGCTGTCCTCTGCCCACCAGGGTCCCCGCCGGCTCGCTTGCTTCAGCTGCAGCCGGGAGCAGATCTCGGCCGAGCCGTGGGCCAGCCCCGTGACTGCAGGGCCCTGGGTGTCCCCTGGACCCATCTGCTGTGAAGGAGGGCACGAGCCGTATTAATGCTGGGTCCGTTGAGCCTGGCTTTGCGCCTCCAGGCTCCATCTCGTCTAGGACCCGACTCTGGCCTGGAGCAGGTTCCCCAGGGGTCTTTGGGGTCCAACCCTGATGGAAGGTGCCCCCCATCTGCATAGCTGTGCTCCCGTCAGCCAGTAGGGGGCAGGCTCCAGCCGCCCGAGCCCAGCGTGGCGTGTCCGTGATCCCTGTGCAGCCCTGGGCAGGGGTGGCAGGAAGCTGTGCCAGGCAGAGGAGACAGCGTGAGCAGATGCCCCATCGGTGCCCGGGACTGGGGGAGACCTGAGTAGGGCCCATGCTCTGTAGCCCAGAGGGGCAGCCCCACGGTGTGCGTGGGAGGGGGGAAGGGCTGGGCTTGGCTGGAATGTGGCTGAGAGCAGCCGGGCTAAGGGGCTCTCTGCCCGCCCCATCCAGCGTCTCCCCCTCCCTCTGTGTTGCTCTCCCCCTCCCCCCCTCTTAATGCAGCATTCACCCCCCCCCCTTCCCCACCACGCAGCTCCCCCTCCCCTTCCCCGCCGAGGTCTCCGACAGACAAAATAAAATGGGGATTTTAATTACCTTTCAGCAAAAACAACAATTAGAGAAAATAACAGCTTCCGCGCGCCCGCCCCCTCCGCCTCCTCAGCGCTCCTGTGCCGCGCCGGCTCGGGCGCCCTGGCCTGCTGGCACCCCCCATCCGATTGCATCTCCGAGCTGAGCTGTCCCGCGGGCCAGGGTGCTTCTCCGGTGCTAGCCGCACTCTCGTGGAGGTTAAGGGCCCGTCGGCCCGGGGAGCGGGTTCTGCTCCCCGTTCGTGGCTCATAGATCTGGAGCACAGGACGGCTCCATCAATGCCGCGCCTGCTGTGCTCTGCCCCCCTCCCCCACAGCCCCCTGCTTGGGTGGGGTCGAGGGTGCCAACCCAAGGGGGTGCAGGGTACAGGTGGTAGCCTGCCGGAGTCTGCAGCCAGCCTGAGCCAAGCTCCGAGCAGGGCGACCCGCCCCACTCACCGCAAGGGGCAGTGTTGACTCTGAAACCTACTGATGGCCATTCTCAGGGCGCTAGGCCCACTTACTGCTCTGCTGATCATCCCGGCAGAAGCCTTCAGCTCCGTGCATATCCCGCCACCGCCGCGCTCCCCCCTCGCCCGCCCGCCTGCCACCACGCACTGAACTGTGACTTGCATCGGGGACGCCCCATCCCGAGCACGCTTCCTCCAGCGCCCCGAAGGGGCCAGTAGGCTGGGGAGCGAGCGGAGCAGGAGGAGAACTTGGCCCGTCCCTTTCAAGCTAAGCGGCCAGGCCCCTCCGTCACTGATCCCCGGGGGCTGGGGTCACGGAGGGTTGCTGCGGTGAGCCGGGGGGGCTGCGGCTGGAGCGAGCTGGGGAGGGGACCCCATGGCAGCGCTGAGGCGGAGAGCAATTTTCCCAGCTGGCTGCATTAGCGCAGGCGGGGGGTTGCTGGAGATGGTAATTGCCGGCGCTGGGCCCTGCCTAATGGATGTTGTGATTAAGGTCTATTATGGAGCGCGAGGCGGGGGGATGAGGGGGGCGAGCGATCGGCGGCTGTGCTGGTGGAAGGAGAGAGCCAGGGGTTTCTCCGGGACTCCCCCAGCCCTGCTGGAACTGCAGCCCCCCAGCCTCCTGCCCCACAGTGCGCACAGGCCCTGCCCCACCCGGCCCCGGCCCCTCCCAAGGAGGTGCTATGCTCTGGGGGATGGGGTGGGATGGGCTGAGCTGCTCGGCTGCCCGCCCCCCCCCCCCCCAAGCCCAGCCACGGCATAGCTTCCCCGCCCTCAGGACACCCCGGGGGGAGGGGGGGCGCTGAGTCCTGCCGCCCTCCCTGGGGTGGGGAAGGGCCCTGACTCCCAACTCTGCCTGCTCTAACCACTAGACACCACGCCCCCAGAGCTCAGTATTACATGGCTGTGCATGGTTCAGCCCCTGGCGGCCTGGCCCCCATGCTGAGCACAGACCACCCCCCGCCCCCGCAGTGATGGGGCCAGACAGGTGACAAACGGCTTCTACCTCTGCCCCGCTGCTGCCTGCGGGAGCCGCCCAGATGCCAAGCCCGTCCTCCAGCCGGCTGAGCGTCCTCCCGCTATGCTGGCGCTCGGCGCCGCCTGTGATCGCCCCTGGCCGGCCTCCCTTGGCCCCAGGCCGGCTCGGCAGCCATCAGCCAGCCAGCAGCTGATGCCAGGGCCCGGTGCTAAGCCAGGTTGGAGGTCGCTCCCTCCACCTGATGGCTGGGGACACTTCACGCTGGCCGCAACGCAGCACTGGTCCAAGCCACCTGCTGGCTTTCGGTGCAGGACGGGGACCCCCGCTGAGGCCAGCCTGCCGCCCGGCCAGGGAGCTAGAGGCAGGCAGCATGGGGTGGCGGGTCTCTGGCTGCCGCCAGCTTGGCACACGCAGAACTGACTGTGTAGCCCCCCGGACTGGGGCGGGGGGGCAGGCACTCCGGCTGGCTGCACCCCGGTGGGGCCTGCAGGGGCCGCTCGGCTGGCTGCACCCCCTCTGGGGAGAAAGGGAGGCCTATGGGCGCAGGGCCACCAGTCCAGCCTCACCGACGCCCTCCCCCTTTGGTGAATAAGGGGAGGGCAGCGCTCGGGCCTGGGCCTTTGGCATCACTTCCTGCAGTTCTTCTTTTGGTCCTCAGCTCTCTGGGAAACGTCCTCTCCCCTAATGTCCTGCCGCGCCCCCTTCTCCCCCGGGATGCCCTGGTGCCCTCTCCCTGTCACCCCGTCAGCACCCCGCTCCCTGCCCTCCCCTGGATCCTGCAGCCTGGCCTTTCCCGCGAGGCTTCTCCTCTGGGTTTGCTGAAGCGCTGCTCGTTTTCCTGCCCCTCCCGCCCCCCAGCACCCCTTGTCTCGGAGCAGACCAGCTGCTCCAGGGGTGCTGGCCCTTCCAGCTCGCAGGCGCCTCTCCCCCAGCGCCCAAGCGGGATTGCAGTTGGTCGCTCAGGCTTCGGCTTGGCCCGCGGGGCCGTTGGTGGGTGCCCCGATTTGTCGTGGTCGGAAGGGGCGAGTAGGGTGGGCATCAGCTCTGTCTCCTCGTGCGCCCCACCCCACCGCTCCCAAGCCTCGAATTCACCCCGTGCCACGCCGCAGCGCCATGCGGCGCAGGAGCGTCGGCGCGGCCGAGGCCAGGGACCATCCCAGCGCCTGCCGCTCGCCGGCTGGCCCGTGCCAGGGGCTGCGGCGGATTCCGCCCGGCTGCAGCCTGGCGGCGGCGCGGCGGGTAATGAATTGTTTACGACCCGGCGCTCGGCTTTTCAATGAGCTGAAACGTGTCAGATAATAAGTTGTTTATAAGCCATAAATCTGGGGCCCAATAAACCAAAATCGGGTTGTTTAAGCGGGAGCTGACGCCCCATTGGGCCGGGCCGGGAGGGGGCGTTGCGAGCTGACGGCTGGTTGGCGAGTGGATCGGTGACGCGGCGGGAGCCTGGCTCCTGTTGGGCCACGAGCTGGGGGTGAGCCAGGAGCGCCGAGCCCATTGGGCGACGGCCTGACGTTGAGTTGTGAGCGGAAGGCCCGGTGGATAATGAATTACTCGGAGACATATTTGCTGGGGAGAAGTAAATCTGGTCCATACATTGTTACCGAGTTGTGATTATAGTGTGCCATGCTCTGTAAATCTCGGCCAGCGTCTTGATCTACGGCGCCGAGAGCGGGATGTAATTGAAACCGAACGCCGGCAGCTCAGAGGCGCGGCGTTGCTCCAGCGGGGCCGACCTGCTTCCCGCACGCAGCAGCAGTGGCACTTGGGGATGCCCTGGAGCTATCCCTGCTGCAACCGTCCCCAGAACTGCGACTCGGTTTCTCCCCACGATAATCGGCCCCAAAGCGCTCTCCGGCTCCGTCAACTGTGCACGGCATTTGTGAGCTACCGGGCTGAGCTGGGATCCTGGATTCCTGGGTTTTGATTCTGTCCTTGGACAAGTCGCTCCCCTGCTGTCTCTCAGTTTGCCCACCTGTGAAATGGGGACAATGCTCTGTGCCCATCTCCCAGGCAGGTTAGGGATGAATAAATTAATGGCTGCAGACGCCTCATTACCTGGTTTGCTACAAAACTGGCCAAGCCTCATGGCGAGCCGATTCCCAGCCTTGGCGTGATCGCTGGCTCCTTTTCTCACACAGCTGGAAGGTGGAACCCCTTTGGGATCTCAGTGGGGTGCCACGGTCCTTCCTGCAGCACCTAGCCACCGAGCGCCTCCCATGTGATGAATTGCAAGCCCCGCAGGGGGTTCCCTGGCCAAACACTGCCCTTTTGTTCAGCCCAGAAAGGAGATTCCCAAGAGGGAACGGACCACAGAGCTGCCCTCCCCTCCCCCGCACAGTACGCTGTTCTAGTGCTTGGCTCTGGCTCTAGGACCATGAATACAGCACAGGGGCGGGCAAGAACATTTGTTGCAACAGTGTGTCTCTCAGATCATTCTAGGCTGCAGTGTCTAAGTGCTAGACCCCGGCAAGTGGCCTAGCCTCTGTTACTCTTCCCCAGTGCTTCTGGCAAATAGCTGGCTGTTGTGGGGCAAGCAGCATAACTGGGTGATGGGACGCTGGTCTGAGGCGCGATCCTGGTGTTCACCCCTTACCCAGGGGCTAGGCAGAGGCCAGAGGAGGAGAAATCTCAGCGAGCCAAGGAACAGCAGCAGCAGGGTGAGAGGAGTTGGCTGAGCGCAGCACATGCGCACACAGTCTGCTGCTGGGGCGCCCGCTCCAACCACCCAATGACACACGTCAGGCCCATTCCCTACAGGCCGGGGCTGTCTGCTGCTCTGCCCAGAGCAGTGCCTGGCTCGTTTTCACACAAAGAGCAATTAGCGGCCTCCGATGTAATTAGCTAACGATCCCTTCTCGGCTCAAGCAGCTTGACACATGAGGAGAGCAGGCTGCATGGCTGAATCTCCACACCCTGGGTTCTAACGACCCGCCCGATTCACGCTGGGCTCAGATTATTGTGGCAACAGCTCTGGCCCCTAACTGTGCCAGCCTGCAGCCCCTGGCCACCCTTTCCCACTCACTAGGACGTGCTCAAGCCCTCCCCACGGGGAGCAGCCCAGGAGCCCCGGCAGGTGAGCAGGTAGAAGGGAGCTCCCAGTTCCTCTTGCTTTGGAAACCAGAGCATCACTGCGGAGAGGTTCCCCAGGGCCAGGCAGATTCTGGTGTCCCCCTCCGGAGGTCGCAGGTGCTGGGGGAGGCAGGGGTGTGAGAGCGCTGGGCCGCGATCGGCAAGTGCTCTGGGCAGCAACGCAAAGAGGGTTAAAAATCCGAGGGGCTTAGTGGCTGTGGGCCGACCCTGCGCTCTGCCCCAGCGCACGCAGGCGCCCCGCAATGTGCCCACCTGCATGCACACACCAATGTCTTCAGCATCCCCAGAAAACCGAGCGAGGCAGTCCTACAGGGAGGCTGAAGAGCAGACAGGCCGGGGGGGCCAGGGTAGTTTGAGGGGCTCTGGGGTCCCGCTGTCAGCGCACTAATTACGAAGTGGATGGTAAGTGACAGGCTCACAGGGCTGAATGAGAAGGAGGCCCAGCTAATGATCCAGATACATTTTGTAAGGAAAATAAACCCTGAATTCAGCTTGGCTGGAGACCTGATCCTCCCCCTGCAGATCCTTGGGGAAACTGAGGCTCAGGGACCAGCCCAGGGTCACGCAGAGAGTCAGTGGCAGAGCTGGGAAGGAGCCGTGGGGCCTGACTCCCAGCCCTTGGCGTGGCGCTGGGGCTAGGAGTCTCCCGGTTCTCGGAGCTGCAGGCAGCAGAGCAGAGCAGAGCCCGCAGTTGAAGCTCTGTCAGGCCCCCAGCACCCTGCTGCCTGCACCAGGGCTTCCCAACCCCTCTGCCTCCAGAGCCGTGTTTCCACTCCTCCCGGGCCCATCCTGCAGGGTGCTGGGTGCTTCCCCAGAGGGGCCGCTGGGCCGGCTCCCGTTGACTCCGGATCGGGCCCCCTCAGCCTTGATGACATGCGGGGAGGCAGGAGCTGAAGGATAAAATGCCTTCCCCGATCGATCATGGCTGCTGTTCCCAGGCACCCAGCACTGGCTCTCCGCGGTGATTGGCAGGCCCCGGCACGCCGAGCCATTGCATTCCCCTCACGTCCTGCAGCGCTGCCCTTCGCCCTGCCGCCAGAGAGGGGAGCACGGGGGGCTGGGCTGGCTCCCATTGCACATGGCCAGCTGCAGGGGGGAAGGGACCCCGCGCCTGCCAGGCAGGGCATCCTGAGCAGGGACCGCTCCTGCCCAGCTGGCTGCGGAAGAGACGGGGTGTCAGCGCCCCCCTGGGCATCCCGTGCTGCAGCCCGTGCCCACCCACCGCCCTCCAGAGGGAGACACTGGGTCCGCCTGGCTGAGTGGCCTGCCCTGCTGAGACCCTGGCCCTGGGCTCTGTGCTGCCCCCGACTCCCCATCTGGGTGCAGGAGAGCGTCCCGGCAGTGACAGGGTCTAGCACCTGGGACCTTCTGCTCCCAAACCGGCTGGTCCCCCTTGGCTAAGGAGCGTCCCCGTGAGTGGCAGGGCCGGGGGGGTGGGCAGGGAGCTGGACGGTGCTCAAACACCACAGCCCTTTGACTTCACATGGCCCCAGCCTGATTGCAACCAGGGGGACCTCAGCGGGCCTCAGAGCTGGGCCCTGGGTAAGGGGGGGGGGGGGGCACAGTTTAACCCACCACCCCCACAGGAGCCTGCATGTCCCCTGCCAGCATCTAAAGCGTTAATGTCCCAGCCAGGCGCTGCTGCTGCTGCTGGGAGGGGGGGACAAGCGTGGGGAAGCGTTTACGAGGATCGATTCCCCACTTAGCCGCAATCTCGCTTTATTATTCACCTTTTTTTCCCTTTGAGCAGAAGCAGCCCCCGCCCCCCCCCTGCCTGCCTTTGTCTCTGGTGTGCAGGGCTGTTGCTAAGGGCTGGGGGTGGGGACCATCCTTACTGGCCTTGCTTAAATCTTCCCCGGCAATATAGCTATGACAGCGGGTTAGATGAGCACTGGTTAATTAAGCCAGAGGCAGCCCCCCCTGCTCAAGCTGAGCCTGCTCCTGCCTTTTAATAACCTGTGCACCGTTTGAAATCCCGGCGCGCCACCGGGCCAGGGAACTGATTTTCCGCTGGGCTGATCCCCGGCTCCGAGCCCCCCCATCACCCTGGTTTGAACTTAAAACAACTCAATAAAGCAGCCCCCTGGAGCCCTTGGCATCCCTCACCCCCCGCTGCTCTGGGGAGGGGCCAAGGGGGGCTCTTCCCCACGGATGCTGAGTGGGGAGCCAGCCAGGGCATTGGCCAGGCTCAGGGCCGCGCCTGCCGCGGGAGGCATCGAGTGGCTCCCGCCTGGCCCATTTTCACTGGCCCTCGTTCGCTGGGGCCGTGGCCCACGAGCGGCTCCCGCCGTCCCAGGCAGCTGAGCCGTGACGCATTAGCCTGACCCGGCTGGCAGGGGCGCTGCCCGGCCTGGAAGGCAGCCAGAGGGCCCATCCCGCAGGCCCCAAGCCCTACGGTTGAGCTGCGGGGCTGGGATTCGCCACAGGCTGTCGTGGCCCTCTCCCGATGCCCCGGCCCAGAGGACTCCTGGTGGGCAGTGTGGACTGCTCTCCACCCCCGGGGTCGGCCGGGCTGGGTCCGGTTCTCCCCTTGGCCGCTCTCCTAGGGGAACGTCCCCTCACCCTGCCCTGGCAGCTCCCTGAGTCCCCGGCTCACGTAGCACCAGCCACACCCTGCTGGCCGCTGAGGTCCCATCTGAGCCCTCTCCCCACCCCCCGGACTAGCCCGAGGCTCGCTGCCCGCACTAAGGCGCCGTCTGTGCTCCCCCTGCAGGCCCACGTTCCGGTACTTCACCTGGCACACCTGCGTGCTGGGCATCCTGGGCTGCGGCATCATGATGTTCCTCATCAGCCCCATCTACGCCACGGCCTGCGGGGCCTTCCTGCTGCTGCTGCTGCTGGCCCTGCACTACCTCTCCCCCAGCAGCAGCTGGGGCTACATTAGCCAGGCCCTCATCTTCCACCAGGTAAGCGTCCTCGCCCGCCACCCGGCCGCTTAGCGGGGCCCTGCCCCCTCCCAGCTGCCTCCCTCCCTGCTCCGGGCCCAGCTGGGGGTCGGGGGCACCTTCCTCCCCATCCTCCCTCCCCAACCGCTCTCCTCTTGCTCCCTGCGGGGTCCTGGCTTCCCTGCTCCTGCGGGGGCGTCTCCCCGGTGCTGCCCGTGCCTGGCCCCTGGCCCCAGCGCTGGGCTCCCGCTCCACGTCGCCCGCCCAGCCTGCCATTCGGAGTCATCGAATCCGCACTTCAGACTCCTGTTATAGCTTAATGGGCTCTCCTGATCGCCCGGGCGGCTCCTCCGGGGCGTGGGCAGGCATCGCCGTCCCGCTGGGCAGCATGACTGGAGCGGGGGGCTCCTCTCATGGACGCCGGTGTAACCCACAGAGTGACCCCGCGGAGTCAGTGCGGCTCCCCCGGTTCCCACCCAGTGGGGTCTGGCCGGCTGCCTTCGATGGCCGGCGGCGTCCTAGTGACGGACACTGTCCTAGCTGTGGGAACTGCGGTGAGACCCACACCCAGAGGTCGATCCCGCTCTGACATGACTCCACAGGCCTTGCCAGTGTCACTCCTGATTGACCCCGGCGTGAGATCAGACCAGCTCCTGGTCTGTGTGGCCAAGCTCAGCCGGGATTCCAGGGGAATCAGGGAGCCGGCCGGGCCGGGTGTTGGTGGGTCAGGAAGGGGGGACCGTGGCCCAGAGCCTCAAAGGTATTTAGGTTCCTCATTTCCATTGAAATCAAGGGCGTTAGGCGCCTACATCGCTTGGCGGAGCTGGGCTGGGCCATTAGAGCTCTGGCCCTGGCCTGGCGAGTGACATAGAGGTGATAGAAATATCACAGAAAATTCCCACTTTGTCACTCAAACCCTCTGGAAATCAGAGCCTGCAAGGGCCTCCCCTCTGAAATGCAGCCACCTCTGGGGCGGAACATGCAGCCACTCAAGGCAGGAAGCAGAAAAAGGTTCTGCAGTGCCCACAGGGGGAGACCGAGGGTGAGTGGCACTCAGGGGTGGCATGAAATCCAGCTGTGTGCCCTGGGGGTTCCCATGACAAACAGGCAACGGGCCAAGCCACCCAGCTGGGCACAGCACCCTCCCCGGAGAGCCCCGAGGAGGAGACCAAAACCAGACGCTCCCGCGACACTGAAGATTTTTCTCCCTCAGCCTCATTCTCTGTGTGCTAGGGGTTTGGCCTGGCGCCACGGACAGACGGCGTGCAGGGAGAATAATCAGCTTATGTTGCGTATCGGGTAGTAACATTTCTTCCCTGCGAGACGCTACCCCTATGGACAGTGATCAAACGCGCTTGTCCCCTGTAGTGAAGACAAATGCCAGCAGCAGAGAGCGTAACCAGGTTAACCTGCACCACACTGGGGCGCCTCTCTCTGCTACGTGCTCCAGGCCAGGGGAAGGGGGCTGGTGCAATAGTCATAGACTCCCAGGGCCCGATCCTCGGCCGGCGTCGCTCCGCAGAGCTGCATTGCACGCCGGGAAGCTACTCCGGTTTACCCCAGCAGAGGAACTGGCCCAAGGACACTGTTGGACCCCCCTGATCCCAGCCCCTATCTGGGGGTTCAGTCAGGATCGGGCCCGGTGGCTCTCCTGGGCACGGACGAGCTGCAGCGAGGCCCTGGCATGCTGGTGGTACCCGCACTGTGCCACACACAGGAAGAAAAAGCCGCTAGTGGCAGCTGCGGGGGTTGGGCCCTGAGCGGTGGGACCCTCCCCCTGGGTCAATGGGAGTTAGGCACCGAAGCCCCTTTAAGGAGCTGGACCCCTGCCAGGGGGAGGGGGTGGGCGGTGGAAGCAAAGCTGCTTCATCAAGCCCTGTCTGGCTTCCCTGCCCCCACTGGTTCATGCTGGCCCCTTGGGTGGCACCATTGCTTTCTCCCGATGTACCCCACTGCCGGGGCTGAGTGTGGCCCTGTCCCATGTGCCGTGGGGTTGTCAGGGGGGGGGCAGCTGGGCGCGGAGGTGCCTATGCCAGGCACCCGGTTTGCACCAGGCTCTCTTCATCTGGGCTGAGGGCTGGCGAAATGCCATTGAATCGGGGTGAGGTGGTGCCCCCCCGCCATCTATCCACGTTGCCGCTGGCCTGTGGCATGAGTGTGCACTGACCCCACCTCTGCCCTCCGTGCCGCCCCCGCCGCCAGGTCAGGAAGTACCTGCTCATGTTGGATGTCCGGAAGGAGCACGTCAAGTTCTGGCGCCCCCAGATGCTGCTGATGGTGCAGAACCCCCGGACCAGCGTCCAGCTGATCAGCTTCATCAATGACCTGAAGAAGAGTGGCCTGTACGTGCTGGGCCACGTGGAGCTAGACGAGTTAGGTGAGTGTGCGGCCGGCTGCCAGGGCCCCCAGCTCGCCCAGAGGGGCTGGCTCGTGGGGCTGCCGTGGTGCCAGAGCCAACGCTGGCAGAGCCAGGCGCTAAGCCCTTGGGGAGCCCTGCTCAGAGACTGATTCGTGGGCCTCTCCCGCGTGTCAGCCCAGTGGCGCACCCGCAGATCTCAGCTGCGAGGGGGGCCACATGGGGTGAGGCAGGTGGGTCTCAGGCTGGGGCCCCCCGCGGCAGCCGTTGGAAAGTCCCCCTCTGCCTGCCAGCACCCACACACTGTGCCGCCGGGGGCGTGGCTGACAAAGCTCCCCTGGGCGTGAATCAGCAGGCGGGTGAGCTGGCGAAGCAGGGAGAGCCTTGCCCAGGGGGTGCCGGCTGTCGGCAGCAAAGCAGCCCTGCCACGCGGAGGGATGGTGGCCTAACACCCCGTGAGAGCCTGGCGGGGCAAACCCTCAGGGCAGGGTCCAGCCCAGGGGGATGCAGGGTAGCGCCCGCCTGCAATCCCAGCCTGGCGCGGGATCGGGGTGTCACGGCTGCGACCTGCAGCTAGGCGTACCCCTCCCTGATGGGCCGGCCTCCCAGGGGTGAGAGCTGCCGGCCCCGGGGCTGGTGTGGACGCGGGGCGGGGCATCAGCTGGCATGCCCTTGGGCGGAGGAAAGGCGGGGCGGGGCAGCAGCGGATTTGGGCTGTGCTAGGGGGCAGAGCGCAGGCAGGGCGCTTGGGGGGCACACGCATGATCACAACATGCTGAGGCCCGTGTGCCAGGTCCCACAGGGATTTGTAGGTGCCACAGCCTCCATCCCCTCCCCCCCATCCCTGCGTGGGGCTCCATGGGGCCAGAGGGGTTGCAACGGGGGAAGCGGGAAGAGAGGAGGGGGCGCGAGCTTCGTTTTTGAACCACAGATACAGAACAAGCCCAAACTCGGGGCTGCGCGGCCGGTGAGCTGCCGGGGGGCGGGAGCTGGGGGAAAGCAGCTGTTCCAGGAGGGGCCGGGGGTGGCACAAGGGGGTGAGACGAACTGGGAAGGAGCAGAGCTCGTGGGGGGCACCTGGGGGTGAGCAGAGTTTGGGGGCTAGGGGTGGTACCAGGTGGTGGGGGCAGAGCTTGGGAGGCCAGGGGTGATACTAGGTGAGGGGCAGGGGCTGGGGGTGATACCGGGGGGAGGCTGGTGATACCAGGTGGGGGGGCTGGGGGGATCAGCTCTTGCAGGGCGATGCCTCGGAGCCGTGCTGGGGTGGCTCTGCCCCAGGAGCCGAGCTCCCCCCAGGCGTTGGGCCCGGGGCCGGCTGATTGGGGCGGGGCTGTTCTCACCGCCAGCCCCGGTGGCGCAGCGCGCAGGGCTGACACTGCCCCGTCTCTCCCCAGACTCCCTGCCCTCCGACCCCCTGCAGACCCAGGCCGACTCCTGGCTCCTGCTGGTCGACAAGCTGAACATCAAAGCCTTCGTGAACCTCACGCTGGCCGACTCGGTGAGACACGGCGTCCAGCAGCTGCTCTTCATCTCCGGCCTGGGTGAGTCCCCGCACGCCCCGGCATCCCGCTTGCCAGCCGCTGTCCCACGGCCGCTGTGCACTGGGGACTGCTGCTGGGCAGCCCCGACCCACACTGGGCGTGCTCTGGGAAGGGCCCCACGGCCCGGCCTGCCAGGGTTACTGGCTGCTGGTTGCCCTAGTACCACTGGCTCAGGGCACCCGCCAGCACCTGGGCCAGTGAAGTCTGGGACTGCCCATATCCCTCCCTGCCCTGTGCACGTCCCCTCGGCCCCGTCCTGAGCCGGGAGGGGCACTCCGTGAGCCTGCCAGGCCGTCTCACCCATGTGTGGGTGTTGCCTGGCCCCCTGCACCCAAGCCCCCCCTGCCTGGGCGCGGGAGCCGGTGGTGGCAGACAGCTCTGGCAGGACGTGGCTTCGCTCCCATGAGAGGCCAGCCGGTGCCTCCCCATTCCTTGCTGGGAGAACTGGAGCCAGACATCCCTCCTTGCTGAAGGCATGGTGCTCACCGGGGAAGAGGGGGAGGGCTGGCATCATGGACCCACAGGATCGATGCCATGGCCCCAGCTCTGGAACAGACTCTGGGAGGCCCTCGCAGGGTGTCAGACCCCCCCAGGGATCTCATGCTCCTCCAGGGTGAGCCCCACGGCCTCGCCACCTCCTCAGGCTGGACTTCTGGGCCTGCAGCCCCCCTGCTTCCCACCGGGAGCTCCGCTCAGCGAGTCCCACTGCCACAGACCCTGCAGGGAGACCGGTTCAATCTCAGGGGGCAACGCACCCCTCCGCCAGCCCCTGCGGGCGCTCAGCCAGCACCGGCTCCCAGACGGGCTTATTAGTCGACTGGACACAGCACAGGCAGTCCTGGGTTAGCCCAGAGAGAAGGCCTGGGCCATCTGGGGCAGCCCAGAGCCCCCAGCTCTGTCCCGCTGACCTCTCTGCGTCCCCGACTGCTTCCCGCAGCCCACCCAGCTCCCACCTCGCCCCCCAGGCCGCTCTTCTCCAGCCGGGCACACACGGCTGGGCTTCCTGCCGAGCGGGGCCGACCATGGCCGTTGGTCGCTAGGTCTCAAAGTCCCAGAGGTTGGATTTACCGTTATCTTCTCAGATGCTCCACTGATATGGGGCCCAAACCCCAGGCAGCCAGGAGCCATTCACCCCTGAGTCTCCGAGCCTCTGCAGAGAGCAAGCAGCCCTTTCTAGCCGCTAGGTAACCCTGCAGCGCATGGGGGAAACTGAGGCAGAGGCCGACTTCATCTTACAGACATTCCCGCTGTCGTCACACCTGGCCCCCAGGCGGTGGTGTCCAGTCGTCCCTGGCAAAGCGAGGGGGCAGCGCACTGCACCTCCCAGGCACCGAGTCAGCTAGGCAGGCAGAGCATGGCGCGGTGGGCCATTGCCAGCCTCGGTGCTGCTCTGAGGGCAGGCCGGCTGGCAGCGCAGGGTGCCTACAGCCCGAGGCACTGGCCACAACCCCCCCCAGGGCACAGATACGCTGGCCTCGCGCGCATAGGCTGGGCTGGGATTCCTGGGCGGTGGGAGGCCTAGACAGGCCGGCTGGTGCTAACTTGGTGCCGCGCTCTGTGCCGCAGGGGGCATGAAGCCCAACACCATCGTGCTGGGCTTCTACGACGGCGCGCCGCCGCAGGACGGGCTGGCCCAGCACCCGGCCTTCGAGGGCGGGGAGGAGGCGGCGCGGCTGAGCTTCCCGCCGGTGCGGGAGGCCGCGGACCCCAAGTGGCTGTCGGCCCAGGAGTACGTGGCCGTGGTGGCCGACGCGGTGAAGATGCGGCGGAACGTGCTGCTGGCTCGCGCCTTCGAGCACTTCGACAAGGCGCAGGCGTTGGAGCGCCCGGCCGGCCCCGGGCCCTGCATCGACGTCTGGCCCCTCAACCTGCTGCGCCCCGACAGCGCCCGCTACGCCGACACCTGCAGCCTCTTCCTGCTGCAGATGGCCTGCGTGCTCAGCATGGTGCGCTCCTGGCGCCGGGCCCGCCTCCGCCTCTTCCTGTGCGTGGAGACCAGCGCCAGGACCCGCGGGCAGGAGGACAAGCTGCACCAGCTGCTGAAGGACTTGCGCATCCAGGCCACCATCTGCATGGTGCCCTGGGACGCCGTGGTGGCGCTGCACTGGCAGAAGCAGCAGGACCAGTGGGCCAGGCCGGAGGAGGTCGCCATGAACTACCCCGGCAATGTCACCTGCATCTCCGACGAGTACCTGAAAGCAGCCAACAGGCTCATCCTGGAGCAGAGCCCCCCGCCCACCATCCGCTTCCTCTACCTGCCCCGGCCCCCTGCTGACACCAGCCTCTACGCCAGCTACCTGCGCCAGCTGGAGCTGCTGACCCGGGACCTGGGCCCCACCTTGCTGGTGCACGGCATCAGCGCAGTCACCAGCACCGAGCTGTAACCCGGCCCGGCCACCCGGCTTGGCACAGCGACGGGCAAGGGGGCTGCCTGAAAGGCCGCGGGCGCTCGAGCCGGGCCGGCTTGTCCCGCTCGTGCACGAACTCCCTACACACACCTGACACTCAGGACTTCCCCCCGCTTCCCCCCACTGCAGTTCGGGGAGCCCTTCCGTTGCCACTCCCAGCCCTGGCTGGCACGCGTGGCTGGGTAACTGCCGGGACTTGGACTGCTCCGCCTGTTCCTGGCCCCCCCCTCCTAACCCAGGCCTGGTGGCCCTGTGGCTGCCTTCCCGCCGGTGTGGAGTGGGGCCGGGGTGCTGGGAATCCCACAAGCCGAAGCGCACAGGGCAGTTCCTCGGCTCAGGCTTGGCGGGCCGGCCAGAAGAGCGGCTGGGATGGGGACTCAGGACGCCTGGGTTCTCCTCCCGCCGCCATCCGTGGGCGAGTCACTGAACTGCTCTGCGCCCCAGCTGGAGAACGGGTCCCTCCCCGGGACGCTTGCGCGGCATCGGTGGCTGACACGGAGACTCCGGCCGGCCCTGCTGGTGAACGGCCCGTTGGTGATGAGCACCCCGAGTCTCCATGTACCCAGGCAGCCAGCGGGCTGGCATCTAGGGGCGTGTGGCAAGGAAGCAGGCCCCAGCAGGTGCAATGGTCCCAGCCCAGCGTGGGCAGTGGGCTGGGCCGGCACCGTAGGATGGGACTGAAATAAATCTGTGGGAGGCTCCGGGCAGAGCCCTGGCCTGGGTTATTGAGTCTGTCAGTTTGATGCTGTCCCCATGTCGCCAGCTGTCACCCACGTTAGTCTGGTGGGTGCCCCAGTGCATTGTGGGAGCCTGCAAGGTTGGGGGAGGATGTGGGGAGAGAGGGGCTGGGTCCCAGCCACTCCAGGCAGCTGATGGGGCCTGATCCCCACCCAGGGGTGTCACTGGAAGCCTCTCCATGGACAGCCTGGGTTCCCTAATGGCAAGTTGCCAGGCCCAGCCTGCCTCGGAGCTGGGTGATGGGGGGCAGAGGGACCGACAGCGGGATCATGCCGCTCCTGTATGTGGCTGGGGCTCCCCCGTGCCCTGCCCTGCCCTGGAGAGCTGCTACCGCATACCCCCCCCCCTCCAGTGACCTGGCACAGACCATGTCCCCCCCGCGCCCTGCCCACCCAGCACAGCACATGGCCACCAGCCAGGCCATGGGCTGGGCCTGGTGGGGCCCAGAGCTGCAGGGGGAGCAGCTGGCCCGGTGGGGCGGGGCAGGGTGGCCAGGGAGCAGCTTGGGTGGCCAGTGCTGCACTCCCAGGGCCATGGCGGGGCTGGGGACGGAGGGGCTGGCCCGGGCAACCAGCACCCTGCTCGCACTGGAAATGGGGAGAGGGCAAGGCCAGCAGCAAACGGGGCCCTGACACCCCCCCAGCCTCCCCATCACTTCGCCCTTGCCCGCATGCAGGGCCCTTCCCCCCCCCCCCCCTTTCTACCATTGCCAACCTCCCTGCTGGGCTCTGAGCCCCTTCCACCCTCACCCCCCCAGGGGTCCAGCCAGGGTGTCTGTGTGGGGCAGGTGGGGGTGTCAGATTCGGCTGTCCCCACCGGATTAGCCTGGCCGGCGGGTGCCCGGCGCTGGACCCCGCCTGGGGATAGAGCCTGGGCACCTGCCCCGGGGTGGGGGGGCCCGCGTGGCTCCGGGCCACCGAGCGAGGGGGGGCAGCTCGACCCCCGGCCCCCCCCCTCCGCCCGGCAGCGGTCCTGTCCCTGCCGATCAGCGGGCGGCAGAGGAAATTGGCTGGCTGGCGGCAGATAAATACGTTAGCCGCCTGCCGCGCCGCACCGGGCCGGAGGATGATGGATCGCTTCCGATTAGCCCCGGGCCGCGCCGGGGGGGGGTTGCCGGGCGGCGGGGGAGGGGAGGCCAGGCCAGGCCGGCATCGCCATGCGAGTCACGGGCTGGGCTGGGCAGGTTGCAGCGGCCTGTGTGACTCGGTCGCCCAGCTCTCCGGGGGGGGCGGGGGGGGTCATCCCAAGGCGGGAGAACCCAGGCGTCCTGGCCGGCTGAGCGTCGGGAGAGGCACCCGCAGGCTGGGCTCTAAGTTCGCCCACACCGCGGCCCGGGCCCGCCGGGGGGCCGGGTCTGCTCCGGACCCCTTGGTGTCGCTCCAGGCCTGACCGGTCCCGCCGCGCTCGGCGAGCCCCCGGCCCTGGTGCCGGGCCAGCCCGGTCCTGAGCCCCAGCCGGGGCCGCGGGGTGCAAGGAGTGAGTCTCCCCCAGCCGGACCCCCAGCGCCCCGCTGCCCCCCAGCCGCCCCCGTGTGAGCCGGGCCGAGGAGCCGGGCACCGTGCAGAGTGCGCCCCCCCCCGGGGAGCCTTGGAGTGGGGGGGGTCAATGGGGGGGTCTTAGCACCTGTCCTCAGCGCCCCGCTGGCAGCAGCCTGCCAGGCGCCCCGGGGGGGGGTCACCCGTCCATGCTGCAATCAGCTGCTGGCGGGGGGGCTCCCCCAAACCCAGAGCACGAGGCAGGTGCCCCCGCGTCTCTGCGTGATGCTGCAGGCCATGGGGCGCTGCCCCCCCCCGCGCACACACGCCGGACGGCGGGGGCCGGACTGGCCTTGCCCTGCGCGATGCAGTGACCCGGCCGGAGCCCGAGCCCCGGCCCAGCCTGTTAATTAACGCGCCGTAATTAAAAGCCACACACAGAGCCTCGCACTTCATCGCGTTCCGCTCTGCAAACCCGGCCTGCAGGCGCCTTAACCCTCGGCACCCCAGGGAGGTGACCGCCCCCCCCCCGCCGGGTCACACACTGCCCCCCCCCAAAACAGCCTCAGCCAGCAGGGGGTGCTGCAACCGGCACCGTGACCCCCGAGTGTGACCTGACACCCGCAACACACACACACACACACACACAGGTGCTGAGCTCACACACACACACCGCCGACGCGGGGATAGGGGGACCCGGTGCCCATATAAGAAAACGCCCCAAATATCGGGCCTGGCCCTATAAAATCAGGACATCTGGTCCCCCCGGCTGGGCCGCCTGTTGTCCGGGTCATGCAGAGGGAAACTGAGGCACAGCGCAGCTCAGGGCCTTGCCCAAGGGCACACGGCGTCTGTGGCAATACTGGGCGTTGAGCCTTGACTCCCCCCGTCCCTTCCACCCCCCCCCAGACCTCACAACACCCACCCCCCCCCCCGCAGCCTCCTGGCATAGAGAGTTGACAGTGCAGCCCAGCGAGGGAGCCAGCCAGTTAGCCAGCTCCTGGGGGCGCTATGCGGAGGGGCTGGGCAATCGATTGCAGGATGGGGGGGTCTCCCCCCACCCCAGCCTCGGACAGCCAGTACACTGTGGTGGAGCGGGTGGGGGGAGAGACAGCCGGGGGGGGGGCAGGAGGGTAATGGGGCAGGGAAGGGCTGGGCATGGTACCCAGGCTTCCAGGCCCTGGCCCCTTCCCAAACACCCCTGGACAGAGCCTCCCAGCGCCCCAGGGAGGTCAGGCAGGACCAGCCCCCCACTTCCTGCAGGGGAAAGCCTGTGCCCAGAGGGGCTGCAAGGCCATGGGGGAAACCAACTGCCCCCTTCCCTCCACGCTGCCCCACCCCACGTGCCCCAAACACACCCCCCCCACCTTTCCCACGAGCCCCTCTGCAATCAATGTCTCCAGCACTGCTCCCCCCCCACCCCCAGCACTGAGCCAACCCAGTCCCAGCCTGCGTGTGTCCACACCCCAGACAGCCCGGGCCAGCCCCACCCCCTCCCAACCACACCACGCCAAGCAGGCTGGCACCGCTCGCCCACAAGGCCAGGGATCGCCCCCGGGCAGGAAGTGGGAGCGGGGGGCTAGTGAAAACGCCCCCTGACTCCCCAAAGCCGTGAGAAGGGGGACACGCAATGAGAGGCCATTGACACAGGTGCGCGAGTCGACCTGGGGAACTCCCTACTGCAGGATGCCAGGAGCTGGGGGAGCTTCTGTGTCCAGCCTCCCCGGGCTCCTCACTTTGCCTGCGGGGGCAGCAGACAGGGCTGGGGGGGGGACTCCTTCATGCCGGCTGAGACCACGAACCCCCCCCTCTCGTGCACTCAACTGGAGGCGACAGCTGTTGGAGCGGCTGGAGCAGGTGCCCTGCCTGCCCGCCCACGGCCCCGGGGACCAACGGCAGGTGGGCGAGCCAGACACCCCCAGTGCTGATTAGCAGGGCCTCGTCCCCGCCCAGGTCAAGGAGCCGCCTCCAGCCCTTCCCAGGGCCAGGTGCAAACCAGGCCGGCTTGGCTCCGAGCTGCCAGCCTCCCGCTGGGCCAGGTGGCTGCCAGGCCTGGGGGAGACTGGGCTGGCTGCTGCTGCAGCCCGAGCAGAGAGGGGCAAACACACAAGCTCAGCCTGGAGGCGAGCTGGATGGGGAGGGTCGGGGAGCTGGGCCCGCTTGGCCTGCACCTTGCGCACCGTGCTGACACCGTCCTGGGGTGCGGAGCTGGGCTTGGCCCCGTGTGAGCCAGGCATGGCCACCGGCGGATCACCCAGCAGCCGGCCGCCTGGCCCGTCACCCAGTCCAGCCATCGCCAACGGGGAAGGGCGGCCCCTAGGAGCATCACAGCCCAGTCCGGTCAGCGGGCGGCGCAGAGCTCCAGCTGGGACTCGGGGTGAGCCACGTACCAGTCTAGGAGCAAGGGACAGGTTTGCACCAGGGTGGGTATTAGCCCTGGAAACAACACGCCAGCTGCAGGGGGCCTGGAACTCCAGGGTGGGTGTCAGGCTGAAAGCTACACTCTGGCTCAATCAGCCCTGACGGCTGGGACGCGGGGGTCCCTGGCCCGGGGTCGCTGGCTGCAGCGATGAAGGGGGTCAGCCGAGGTGAGCGGGCTGAGCCAGTCTGGGCTTGAAATCGGTGAACAGCGCCAGGGCCAAGCAGCACTCGGCCGATGCACTGAAACCTGCCAGCGCTCGTCTGCTGCCAGGGCCAGTTACAGAGCCAGGCATACGCTGCTTCATCCCGGCTCTGCCGGTGCCCCTCACTCCCGACCCGCAGCCCCCTGCCAGCCCTGAGCCCCACACCCGGCTCTGCCGGTGCCCCTCACTCCTGACCCGCAGCCCCCTGCCAGCCCTGAGCCCCACACCCAGCTCTGCCGGTGCCCCTCACTCCTGACCCGCAGCCCCCTGCAGCCCCCCCACACCCAGCTCTGCCGGTGCCCCTGAGCAGCCCACAGCCCAGCTCTGCCGGTGCCCCTCACTCCCGACCCGCAGCCCCCTGCCAGCCCTGAGCCCCACACCCGGCACAGCCGGTGCCCCTCACCCGCCCGCAGCCCCCTGCCAGCCCTGAGCCCCACACCCGGCTCTGCCGGTGCCCCTCACTCCCGACCCGCAGCCCCCTGCCAGCCCTGAGCCCCACACCCAGCTCTGCCGATGCCCCTCACTCCCGACCCGCAGCCCCCTGCCAGCCCTGAGCCCCACACCCAGCTCTGCCGGTGCCCCTCACTCCTGAGATTTAAGCCATTTGTGTTTTGCTCTGCGATCCCTGGATGGAGGGGACCAGAGAATTTTTATACACCTGCCTTTCTACACAGCCCATCAGCATGCTACCCAGGCACTCCAGACACACAAAGGGTTAATACTAAAGAGAGACACCACCAGGGTTGGAGGGGGAGGGGGGGGGCTCAAGTGCTGTTACCAGGCTCAGGGTCTTGAAACAAAGCTCATAAAGCACCAGGCGGGTGCTCGGGGGCCCTGGAAGGAGGAAGGGGTGATGTGCTTAAGGCCCCAGCACAGCTGATCTGGCCCGGCTCAGGCCCCCCCACTCCCCCCCCCCCAAGCTCCATCTATGGCCGGGGATTGGCTTCAAGTGCCGCTGATCCTATTAAAATAACTCTTCCCATCAAGCATCTGTAGCACTTCAACACTTGGCTCGCGCAGGCTGGCATGCCGGAGCGTTTCCTTGCTCATAATTTTGTGGGTCACCTTGTCGAGCGTCTCACCCGCCGGAGCCATTAGCAGCAGCTGCTGCCAGCGGGGCCGGGATTATGCTTAGCCGGGAGCCAAGGATACCTGGAGCCTTTCCTGCCGGGCGCACAGAGGCCGCGCGGAGCCAAGGAGCTGCCGGGGTCCAGCAAAGGGAGGCTGGTGCTGGCTGGAGTCCCTGGCATCCCCGGGCGCCCCGCTCAGGCTGCGCTTCAAAGAGCTCCTTGGAGCTGTGAGGACATTTTGGTCTGGGGGATGCTGCTCGGAGTGTGTCTGTGTCGGGGGGTGTGTGGGGGGGGGGACAGAGCACGGATGGGTTCAGGAAAGCCGGGGGGAGGGAGGTCCCGATGCTGGGACAAGCTGCACCTGCGTGACCTTGGGGCAGCCACATCCCTGCTTGGTGCCTCAGTTTCCCCACAAAGCCGGGCTATGAACCTCTCCACCCCCCCCACCCCACCCCCGTTGCAGCCCCCTGCTATGGGGCCAGGCCAGTGTGGGGAGTGCAGAGGAGGGGAAAGGTGGGACCTAGAGAGAAGTGGGCCCAGCCAGGGTCTGAACCAAGCCTGGCCTACCACTGGTCCCCGGCAGCTCCACCCCGGACTGGGAGACCAACACGCATGGCTCCCCCCAAGTGCCCGTCCTGGCGTGCACCCCCCGCCGTGCAGTGGGGCTGGGCCATGGCCCCAGAGTTGTGGCCTCATGGGGTCACCAAAGCCAGGGCAGATCATGGTGGCTGACAGCCCCTAGTGCCGGGCAATGGGGCGGGAGGGGGGGATTCAATGGGGTGGGTGTTACCATGCCGGGGACAAGGGGGTGGGCTCCTCAGGGGAGGGGGGGTGCAGAGCGTTGAGGCCTGGGTTCCCCCAGCTGGTGTCCCGGTGTGGGGCACACGCTGCGAGGGGATGGGGGAGGGGTTGAAAAGGCGACGCCCAGTAAGCCAGAGGCTGGGTGCCAAGACAGAGAGACGGACGCAGAGATTTAAAGTGATCCATGGCTGACTGGAGCGACGGCTTGATGCGCAACAGCCGGCCGAAGGGACAGGGCTGGTTCCCACCTCGTGTGACTCCCTCTCCCCGCCGCCCCTTTGCGGCGGGAACGCAGGGACGAGACAATAGACATTTTTATATTTCTTGGAAATTTCACGGCATTCATTTCAGTGCAAATAAAAGCTGTCATTGCCGGAGAAATGATACCGATCGGGCCTGAAAAGGCAGCAAATTACCCGCCTGAAAATGCACCGCCGGAAAAAAAAATGCATATTAAACACACAAAGAGCCACTTTCCCATCAGCCGCGCTTTCCCCCGACGCTACCGAATAACCACACTTTACATAATTCTCCCTCTCCACCTTCGAATTAATTTCACAGGCAGCGAGAGAGAGAAAATGCCACCATCCTGGGGAGACGGCTGGCGAAAGGGCAGGGCAGCACCAGGCCCCCGCATCCCCACCCCAGAGCGGCCCCCTGGAGCAGCCCCCCAGGGAGATCGCTCACCGCAATGGCTGTGGCACGGTGTGGTACTTTTCCGGGTTACCGGAGGTGCATCGCTACCATGAGACAGGCCTGGCTGTGCCCCCTGCGGGGAACCTTCCCCAGACACCGGCTGCTGGCAACCAAAGTGCTGGCTAGCATTGCTGGCTAGCAATGTATCCACCCCACTTTGCCACCCTCAGCTGCCCACTCCCCGCTCCGGACATCCACCTCTGTGGAAGCAGCAAGCCCCCGGCCCCCGGCTCGCCTCCCTTCACCGGGCCCATTAACACAGCGCGCCCGGGTGTCTTGGCAGTAAAACCCAACTGGAGTTTATTTAGCAGCTGGAGAAAGCCAGGCGAAGGGGTTTGGAGGCCTGAGGGGGCAGGTGAAAGGAAAACAGACGCCACCGTCTAGCGCCTGGGCCCTCGCTGTCTAATGAGGTATCGCTCGCCCAGCGGTTAGCTCCACCTTGCATCAGACGCCCCCAGCGGAGTCTCACCTCTGTAAAGCAGCGTAACTTGGGACATTTCGTCTGCTCCTGTACAGCGACAGGCTGGTGTCTCTTAGGCCAGGGGCCCCCCCTTTTCAGAGGGCTCTCCCGGGGCTCGGTTGTCTTTGTACATGCGCAAGTCTCCAGCCAGCAAAGACAGAGCTGTCTCCGCAGATGGCCCTTGTTCTCAGCACCGACTGAGGTAGGCCCGAGACCCCGCCACGCCTCAGGTGACCCGCTTCACTTCAACAGCTTTGCCACCTAATATTCGCCATTGAACTGCTCGCCTACGCTGTTCCCCGAACCGACGTCTCGCCGCGACCCGGACCATCAGCTAGGTGCGGGGAGCAATGCGGCAGAAATACCGCGACGCTGGCTGGACACGGGGTTACGGTAGCGCTGCGTCGCACACGGAAAGCCCCAAAGCATTCCAGAGCGTGTGGCACAGTGCGCCATGCCTGAAACGCAGCCACCTCTGGGGTGAAGCGTGGCCGCCATTTACCAGCCATGCGGTGGTGACATGCCGCAACGGAAGGCCAGGACATGACAAATGCTCCGTCCTGTTTAATCTGCAGGTCAGGCCTGCCGAGGATGACGGCGGCTGACCGGGATTTGAAAGTGCCTGCCCTGCCCCTTGGAGAAATGAGCTCCAGCACAGCAGCCACGCTCGCTCTGTACCTTGATTTATCTCCCACTCACTCAGAGCCCTGGCGTCGCCTGTGGTAGAGAAGGGGCAGGTCTCTGCTGCCATGTGACCAAGAGGAGTCTTTAGTCAGGCTTCTGGACACAGCCAGCCTGTGTATTCCCCCCTGCTCCCAGCCTGGGCTACCAGTGGTCCAGGAGCGCCCAGCCTGTGTGAGAGGCGGGTGCTGGGCCAGCTGTTGGCAGGGCTGGGACAGGGAGAGAACATAGCCATATTATTTTGGCACAAGCCCCCTCCCCCGGCTCAACCCCTTTCAGCATCGGGCTCCTTCGCCCCGGCCCCGGGCGACAAGGTCACCGGGCCAAAAAAATGCTGGGACATCATCTAAGTACAATAGGCCTCGGCTTGTATCCCAGCTGTGGCTGCCATGGCAACCCAAAGTGGCTTGTAGCTAAGCGCTGGGCCTCAGCGCTCACAGCTGTAACCCGCAAACGATTGGCGGGGGGGAATCCGTTCCTGTGTCCCTCACCCCAGGAAAGACACAAGGCTGAGAAGATCCCGGGACCAGGTGTTGAAATGACCAAGAGCAGAATGAGGCCAGGAACCCGCAAAGAAGAGCGAGGGTGCAGGCTGGGATTAATGTTCAGGGACCCGCCCAGCAAATTGGAGTGGAAATCTATTCTCTGAGCGCACACGGCGATTCCGGCGCCAGAAGGGAGCCTCGTGAGCGTCTCGTTTGACCTCCTGCGTAACACAGGCCAGAGAACTGCCCCATAGTAATTCCGGCAGCGGAGCTGCTAGAAAAAACAAACCCAGTCTTGATTAAAAATTGGCAGTGATGGAGAATTCCCCACGACCCTTGGTCAATTGCTCCAGCGGTTAATCACGCTCGCCGTTAAAAATGTACGCCTCTTTGACGCTTCGCTTCGACTTCCAGCCGTTGGCGCGTGTTAGACCTGGCCCTGCTAGACAGAAGGTTCCCCACGTAGGTAATTAAAGACTGTGACCAATTCACCCCTTAACTTTCTCTTTGTCAGGCTACATAGATGGAACTCTTTGAGTCTATCACGATAAGGAAGGTTTTCTAATCCTTGAATCCTTCTCCTGGCTCTTTTCTGAACCACGCCAATTTATCAACATCCTTCTTGAATTGTGGCCACCAGATCTGGACACCATATTCCTGCAGCAGTCACACAGGTGCCAAATACAGAGGTAAAATAACCTCTCTGCTCCTCCTTGAGATTGCCCTGTTTATACATCCCAGGATGGCATTAGCTCTTTTGGCTGCAGTGTTACTTTGGGGTTACCCGTTACCACAGCGTTGCATGGGAGCTTGTGTTCAGCTGCTTATCCACCATGACACCCAAAGCTTCTCTGGCATGATTGTGGCACTGCTGCAACGGTTTGCTATGGTCCCGTGCGGTAGGGCAGCACAAATGGAATAGTGCATTGTAAACCTTGGTGGTTAGGAAGGAGCACAAAAAGGCTGGTCCTAAAACGGGCCTTCTCATGCACAATCAATTGTGCATGCAACACCTGCCTCTGCACATCAGGAGACTGTGCATGAAAACGGGCGCTGGTGTGTGAAAATTTCCACACGTGCAGTAACCTGTGAGTGCCGGAGGGGCTGCTTTTTCAGGGGAGTTCAGCTCTGGAATTAGAAACCCGTGACACCGAATGCAGCTTTCTAAAGGGGACAATCCAACACCTCAGAGGAAGGATCCAGAGCTCCCAGCTTTGCAGCAAGAGGCACCTGCTAGAAGCTAAACACTCGAGGTAGGGAGGTTTGGCCCCTGCAGATGTCGGGCTGAGTGGGTGCCCCAGAGAGCTGCAGGGCTATCTATGGGTATGGCTCCCCAGTGCCTCCCTCCAGGATTGTAGCACACAGGCTGGGGGCATCCCCAAAGCGAAATCATAAAGCACCAGGCA
Source organism: Emydura macquarii macquarii (assembly GCF_026122565.2). Lineage (NCBI taxonomy): Eukaryota > Metazoa > Chordata > Testudines > Chelidae > Emydura > Emydura macquarii. The sequence goes on along the minus strand of NW_027132502.1, from coordinate 4,078,145 downwards.
GCTTTGGACTGACAACAGCTGCAGGAAAGGGCAGTCAGGGTCCAGGGGGCTGCTTGAGGAAGGGGAGGGGCTTAGAATGTGGGCGTGTCCCTGTGCATGATCTTGGCCTGCCCCCTGCCATGATGGACAGAACTTAGGCCCATCCCTCTCTCCCCAACTATGATAAACAGAACCTGGCCCCACCCCTGGCTATGATGGACAGGCCCTTGGCCCGCCTCCTACCATGACAGACAAGACCTTGGCCCGCCTCCTACCACAACGGACAGGACTGTTTCGGCGCTTTAGACTAGCAGAGCCCAACATCCATTCCCCAGCCTAGATTTGCTCCTTGCCTCTGTTCTAGACCAAACCGCTCCAGCTGCCTCATTCATTTACCTGCGTTTCTGTGTTGCTGGCCTGCCAAGACTATAAACACCTGGGATGCAACATTTCTTTTGCAAGAGGTCCTGGGGGACTGGAAGCTTTAAACGCAGTTTAATTGCAGGTCAGATCCTTACAGGAAAATCTCTATTAAATCCCCAGATTATTAATGGCCTATAAAACGTGTTTATGGAACAGCTGTTGCACAGCAAATATATCAATGAGAATGTAAATTCCTCTGATGTGGCCTGGTATTTAAAAGGACGCGTCCAAGTTAATTAGCTCCAAAAAACCAACCCACCTTTCAAGTTCCCCAGCTGTTTTCTCCAGCCGCCTCCTGGTCTTGAGTCAGGCTCCAAAAGGCCATTCTCAGCTCAGCCGTTATGGAGCACTTGCCTGTTCCTTGGTATTTTCTGGTGCACGCAGCACTTAGCAACCGGACTGTCCCCCGCCCGCCCGCTAGAGATTTCAGCCTGCCCCCTGGGCTCTGAAATACTGCCCCCAAGGGAAGCCACAGAAGCCCATCACTTACTACAGGGGACGAGACGGACCATTGGTTCTTGCAGGCCCCATGAGAATTAGCTGCCACTTCACTTTTACTTTGTCCCTTTTAATTTCTCAGCAATTACGAGCTCGGTTTCAATAAGCAGCAGCAAGACCCGGAGTAGAAATCTAGAACTGGGAAGGAGCGGGTTTCCCAGCAGATTCGGGTGACAGACTAGACTGGGGAAGGGACCATCTTTACCATTCAGTGTTTGTACAGCACCTGGCACAATGAGGTCCTGATCATTGACTGGGACTACCACACTACAAGATAGATAGATAGACAGACAGACACTGGACAGCAATGTGACTTCCAGCACTGCCTGTCTCTGGGGTGGTACATCCCGTGGGGAGGAAATGTCCCGATGATCCAGCCTGCCGCTGACAGGGGATCTACATTGTGCAATAACCAGGGTGAACACAAGAGCCGCTACCTGGCTTGTTCTGGGTGGGACCAGGAAGTGGCCAGGGCACACGTCCCGCAGGATTCTCAAGGCCAAAGGGGCATGGACCAACTCCAACCCATCTTGGCCTCTCTCCATCAGGAACTCTCAGAGATCCTCCCGCTGAGCACCCCGATCCCCAGCAGCTGTTCTAACACCGCCCCGTCTCTATTGGGAACGTCTTGCCAGCGACGTGGCCGTGTTGCTGTGATTGCCCGGCCCTGGGTCCCCTCTCACATGCACGCTGGACCGGTCACTTTCTCTGCTCTCGGTGTGCAGGCCGGAGGGTTTTTTTGGGGAGCAGTTAGCTTGCCAGTCGCTCGAATAAATAAAAGCATGCGAGGCTGGTGGCGGATCGCTAACAGCCCCAACGGCCGTCACCATGAGCCGACCTGCTTTGCATTTTCAGTGAAAAAACCATGCCGTGTTGATCATACGAGTGAAAAATCCTATTTGTCACCTGCTGTTGATGTATGAACACATTGGCACGCGGGATTATCTTGAGGGAAATTAGGGTGCCAGCGGGGTAGGTTAGGGGAGGGGCAGGGTGGAGTGTGGGGGGGAGCACGTGGGCTGGCACTGCGGGGGGGGGGGAGGAGGCTGTTAGCTCCAGAAGAGAAGGAGAAGGTAACAGCTGGGCAGAAAGGAGTTGGCACCACCCATGGGTCTGTGCTGGGGGGAGTTGTGGGTCTCAACTGGGCTCACAGCAGAGGGAGGGGGCCCAAAATATGCAGGGCAGCTCCTCAGCCGGGGTAAACCCACAGGGCTCCCTGGCAGCCACCGGTGGGGCAGGGGCCCACGATGGGATCTGAGCCGCGTGGGCGTCTGCAGAGTGCTGTGAAGCATGCCCGGGGCTATCCCTGGCAGCGGCATTTCCGAGGCAGCTGCAGCAAAGGGACCCCCAGTGCAGGCCTGTGTCCGGAGCCTTCCACACCCCACGCAAGCCCTGCCCCCGCCCAGCGGGCTCACAGCCATGGGGGGGCTGGCATCTGGGACGTAAAGATGCCCTCTGGGCCAGGCGGGAATTTCCACGGGACCCCGCGCCCCCTCACCAAACACCAGCCGTGAGTTCCCACAGGAGGGCAGGGAACAGCCTGGCGAGTGGGCAGCCGAGAGCTGCCAAGCCCCATGCTGCCCCACACGCAGGGTGTTTAATGAGTTAATTTGCATATTCACTGGTCATTTGCATATAACCATAAACTTCCGTTTGCTGGTAACGCACCTGGCCGAGGGGACAGGCCATGGCCCTGCACAAAGTCAGGCCGCTGGAGCTGGCTGAAGGGGAGCTAACAGCATCTGGGGTGGGGGGACGGGGCATGAATGCCCGAGCCTTTGTGCCCCAGGATGGGACTGAGGCCAGTCCAACACGGTCCCCCCAGCCACACTGTTCGGCGCGCCCGAGCTGGGTGGTGTTCATCTGGATGCACCCACTGAGGCCCCCCAGACCTCTGGCATTCACACCCATGCTCTGTGCCAATCTGAGAGGGCTTCCCAGGTCAGCGTGCCAGGGCAGGACCAGCGCTGCCTGGGACGGAGGGAAAGCAGCGTCATTCGCCAGGCCCTGCGTCTGGAGGAAAAGGTTAACGAGGGCCAGGAGGAGGCAGGCCAGTGCCACGGGCGTGAGGGTCACAACGGGGGCAGAGACCTGGAGGTCCTCGCTCCGCTCCTCCTCCCTGGGGCTGCCAATTAGCCGAGCGTGGCACCAAGCCCCCGCGGGAGCAAAGGGCTGGTTGCATTTCAATGCAGGGCAGCGCTGGAGGAAACGCAGCGAATTGCAGGAAGCTCTCCCCGGCGCGACGTAAGGCAGGAGCAAGTGACTTCCGCCGCTGGCTTCCCTCGCAGGGATTCGTGCCAGGACAGGAGGTGACCAGCGGAGGGTGGGGACGAAGGCGTCACCTACAGGACGCCTGGGTAACACCCCGCCCTGGGCTTGCTAAAGGTCTGCCTGGGCCACAGCGGGTCCAGGCGGGCCGGTGACGGGACCCGTTAGCTGAACCATGGAACCTCCTATGGCACGGCGCCCCCTAGTGCCACACCGGGGTACTGTGTGGGCAGAGCGCCCCCTGCTGAGCCACCTACCCGGCTCCAGCAGCACGGCGCCCCCTAGCGCCACACCGGGGTACTCTGTGGGGAGAGCGCCCCCTGCAGAGCCACCTAGCCCACTCCAGCAGCACGGTGCCCCCTAGCACAGCCCTGCAGAGCCACTTACCCCACTCCAGAAGCATGGCGCCCCCTAGCGCCACACCGGGGTACTGTGCGGGAAAAGCGCCCCCTGTAGCGCCCCCTGCCCCACTCCAGCAGTAGAGCGCCCCCTAGCACCATGAGGGCTGTAAAATCTCCCCCTCCGCAGCGAGGATGACCGGTGGCGGCTGAGTTCCACTCTTCGCGTGTCCCTGCAGGGCCGGACGTAGAGACGCTAGCGGGGAAGTTGCCCTGCTGCTTCCTGGGCTGTCCCTGCTCTGGGGTGAGAAGCCTCCAGCCTGGACCCCAGCCCCACAGCCATTCACAGGGGAAATGTCGCATTGAACTCTCCAGCTGCCCCTCCTCAGCCTCCTGCGGCAGCCGGGCGCCTGGGTGCTCCATGCAGGGCGAGGAGCCATCTGGGGTGGGCAGCTCTCACTGCGGGGTGGCCGGGATCCGGCGCGGCACTGCATGATGTGCACGCACAGGAGCGCGCGTAAATAGCTTTTGAGAGCTGCTCACTGCACTCCACAGCAGCTGCTGCTGCTGACAGACGCACCATCGTAACAATGACAGATGCCAGGCCCGGGGAAAAAGGGGGGGCTGGTCCTGGAGCTTTCTCGGCCTTCCCAGGGCCTGGGTTCCTGGGACGGTGCTGCCTTGCAGGCCGCCCGGCTGAGATCAAAGCTGCTCCTGCCTGGAGGAGCCACAGAAAAGCCCTGGGTGTGGTGGAGAGAGGAAGGGGAGAGGGCTGGCTGTTCCCTGAGCTGCAGGAGAGGGTTGCCAGGGGCATATAACTGGGATGCAGACAGCACATTGCGGGGGGGGGGGGGGGTGTTGCACCAGGTCTGGGGGGGGCAGGTGGCCTTTGGATGCCCCCACATATCCCCCTGAAATGCATGGCCTGGATGGGGCTGTCACAGCTAGACAGAGCCAGCCAAATGCTGCTCCTTTCCAAACTGCTTTGCCCAGCTCCAGTCAGGAAGCTGCCCCCTTTCCAGGCCGTGGTGCCCCAGGGACAATGCCCTAAGGCCCAGTGTTGCTGTCCCTGGTGACTCCCCTGGGGATGCTAACAGAGAGCAGCCACCAGCCTTGAAACCCCGCCTGAGTCAGCAACATGGGGCATAAAACGCCCACAGCCAGTCTAGCACGCACCCAGGACTATAGCATGGAAGCCGGGTGGCCCAGGAGGCAGGTGGTAGTGGCAGGAGAGGATATGGTCAAACAGGGCTGCAGGGAAACTCTCTGCAGTGGGGGCACTGTTCCCGCTAGGAGAGACGGACTGTCCCGCCTGTCCCAGGAACATACACTGGGGCCTGCAACCTGTGAGAGAGAGAGAGAAAGCATGCACCACCTACTGGATGGAATCAGAACTACTCACCTGTGTGTCAGAAGCCCTGTACTGGTAACAGCTCATGGAGTTTCTTCCTTTGGTGAAGCGGAAGCACAAGGATCCGAGTTGCATCCCAGGGAGATGCGCATGGTGACAGCAGATGGACAAGCGGGATGGACATCCTACACGGCCCCGGGTGGGGCAGAATCATTATCACCATTTTACAGGGGAAGGGGGGGGGAAGAGCGCTGACTTTGCCCAAACTCCTACAGCGAGGCAGGGAAGAGCCAGGAAGAGAAGCCAGGAGTCCTGACTGCCAGTGACCCCCCGTTTCTGCAGGGAGATTCAAACCTGTAGCAAAGCCTCTGGCTGGCTGGGCTGACTGAGCAGAGTCACAGGCTGTGTAGCTGCACTCCCCTGCCCACGCCCGCTGCCCCGAGCAGCCAGGCCCGGTCTATTTAAAACCCCTGCAGCGCTTTGCAAGCTGTGGGATGGAGCCGTGTGCGTGCCGGCCAGCCTGCCGGGGCAGCTTGGGACACGCACACAGGCCTGGGCCCCGGGGTGGGAGCCGCAGTGCAGGACGTCCAGAGGCAGAGATTGAGGCTCCGGCCCCAGCAGCCTGGAGCACAGCAGAGCGCGCCCAGGCCGCAGCTCTCAACCCCGGCCCCGCGCAGAGGGTGGGCAGCAGGGCCCTGGGACCAGCCAACGTCAGGGGGCCCATGTGCGGCCCAGGGTTCTGCCTCACATGACAGCTCCTCCAGCAGCATCCCCTGCGTCGCCTACTGGGTCACACCCCCCCTTCCCCCCACACTGAGCCCCATGCACCGCGCCCTGCAACCCTGGGGCATTGGGTTCAGCAGGGACTGAACGGGGAGCGCGCCCCTGCTGAGTCACCCACCTCGCCCCCTGCAGCCCGGGCCCCCCAGCAGAGCACAGACTGTGCTCTCAGCCCTCGAACCGCTCAGCCCCGCTTCCTGCAGCCCTCCTCCGCTCCCCCCCCCGGGTTTTCCCCGGTGACCCCACGTCCAAGCACGGGCCAGCGCGGATGCTGCATTCGCTCGCGAGCTTGCAGCCCATGGTCTCTGGCTCCGAACCGGCCGGCAGTGTCACACCCGCCCGCCGACTCTGCCAGGATCTGTACGGCGCTGGCCGGCCCTGGGATGCAAGGAAGGACTCGCTGGGTGGATGTTCCATGGTTTTTTTCACATAACTGACATTTTCAAGGGCCCGCAGCTCCCTTGCACCTGCCTGGAGCAGGCGGGTGGCAGAGGGCACGGCCGCCCCCTCCCAGCTCTGCTCTGCACGTGTGAAGTCACCCAGGCAGCAACCAGCTGAAGGCAGCTGACGCACGGCGGTGACCTGCTCCGCCCTAGCCAGGGACTGCAGGAGCAGGGCAAGGCGGCCGGTCCCTGCTGGGGTGGAGGTGGTGGCCCAGGCCCAGATGTTAATGAGGCACTCCAGAAGTATGGGGTGCGCCTGGGGAGGAGGGGGGGGAAGCTGGAAGTCAGACTCACCCCCCCCAACACTGCCCCTTGTCTGAGCGTATGTCACAACCGCACAGTCACTTACAGGGCGCTTTGGGGGGGGGGGGGGGAGAGGCTGTGGCGCCCGGCGGGAGCCGTGTGCACGCCCAGGGGGTGTGGCTGGAGGAATGGCTGGCTGTGCGCGTGCAGGAGAGTGTGTGTGTGTGTGTGTGTGTGTGTGTGTGTGTGTGTGTGCGTGGGCTGATGTGCGTGTCTCTCTCACTGGGTGTGAGTCTGGGCCCGGGGTTGCACGGCTAATGTAGGCTCGGATGCCGCGCCCCTTCCCGTGGTGTCTGGGCATCTTCCAGTCGTGCATTAAGCAGCGTGAGGACACGGCTGGCACCCGTGGTCTGGCCACGTATCCTTTCCCCAGGGGAGGGAGGGGATGTGTGGATGCCATGGAGGGTGTGTGTGTGGGGGGTGGGTTATGGCCAGGTGGCTGCAGTTTGCTGGAGAAGGCCCGTTGGAGCCGTGCACCTGGCACTGGGGGTGGGGAGGTTTGGGCTGGGTCTTAGTTCCTGAGGGGGGGGAGGGTAGTTCTGGGACCAGCCCTTGAACTGCTGAGCCGTGCCCTGGTCCATGGGCCCCAGCCTGGAGCTCTACGCGCTGTTAGGTACCCTGGGGCCAGGCCACCCGGCAGATAAGGAGCCGAGACCGCGTGGGATCCTAGGGGAAGACAGCGCCAGCTGCCCAGACGGCGCTGATAGAGCCTGTCACCATGGACATGGCGAGGGACCCCGACGCCTCCTCGCTGTGGCCTGAACTGCCCGATCCCGGGGGGCGTCGTCTAGCGGAGAAGCCTGCGCCGCTACTGCTAGCGCTGCGGAGAGCTTCCCTCTGCCCCCCTGCTCTCCTCTGGCTCGCTCGCGTTCAGCTTCAGGAGAGCCATTTGGGGGGGGGGGGGGCAGGTGCGCATGGCTGTGTCCGGGGGCCTGGCAGTGAGTCCAGTGGGTGTGGGAGTGACCATGCCCTGGTGGGCAAGCGTGCAGCAGAGGGGGTGAGCCGGCCTGGCAGGTGGGTGAACTGGCCTGGAGAATAGAGGAGCATGGCCAAAAAGGGGTGCATGCAAGTATGCCCGGGTGTGGGTGTGTGCGCGTGTGTGTGTTTGGACGGTGTGCGAGCCACGTGGGTGCCCGTGCCCGGGGCTGTGTGGCTGGGTGGCGAGCATGCCCAGGGCCGTGTGGGCGGGTGTACCGAGGTGTACAGAGATGGATGGGCGAGTGTTAATATTAAAAGGCCTGTGATTTCCCCAGGAGCGCGGAGTGACACCCAGTGTAATTGATGGGCAATAAATCTCCCTGCTCTCCCCTCGACGATGGGCGCAGCCGGGATATTTATGGCGGGGAGCCAACTGCAATGCAGTTTAATAGTCCGGGGCTTTTCCTCTTGTGCCGTTTGGATTCAGTGTGGCCACCAGGGCAGGGGGGCAGACACCCCCGGTCAGTCCTGGCCTCGGCTTCCCCACCAGCGCCCTGGCCTGGCACCTCTTCAACACAGGCCAGCGTGGGACGGTGCCAGCCCCTGCCAGGCGAACCCTCCGCGCTCCCACCTGGGAGATGCCACCTTCCCCGTGTCTCAAGGGGGGGCCAGCCCTGGGGATGGGGTGTGGGGAGGGGGGCCCCCCCATCACCGGGGGGATCCACCCCTGGTGCCAGCTGGCCCGGCTGCCCCATCGCTCACTTCACAGCCGGGGCCCGGCCCTTGGCAGGGTGACAGAGCCGCTGCCCCCCTGGCCTGCCGCGGGGGAGGCTGGATGATGCTGGGAGAGGCAGGTCCCCCCCCCCCCCCGCCCGGCCCCAGCTGCAGCAGCCTCTGAACACAGGCGCTGACAGGTACCGGGGGGGGCGGAACTGCCTCCCAAGGCAGGCGAGCGCCACTCGCCCAGAGCATCCCTGCCTCGGCGGCTGCCGGTCCCCGCCTGGCTCCGCTGCGCTGCCTCCAGCCCCGGTAAGCGCCGCGCCTGCCCTGCCCGGGGGCGGGGGGGGGGTCCCGCCGCCGCCCCGGGGCTCCAGGGTCCCGGCCCCGCTCCCCGGGGTGCAGCCGGCTGCAAGTTCAACTTCCCGGCGGGGGCTCGCTCCGGGGCCAGGGAAGTTCCCACGCGGGGGGGCGGGCGGGTCCCGGAGACGATCCGGTTCCCCTCGGCCGCGCCCCGGGCTCCCCAGCCCCTGGGGAGGGGCCACCGGGCTCCGGGCGCTCCGGGCGGGCGGCCCCCCTGGTCGGGGGCAGGCTGCCTTCGGGGTCTTTGGGGGGGGGGGTTCCTGGCCCCGAAGGGGCGGGGAAGGGGGGGCAGGCGGGGCCGGGGGCTGGGAGCCGGGCTCCCTCGCTCGCCGGCTCCGAGGCATTGTTCCCGGGGAAGCCCAGGAGGGCTGGGATGGAGCGACCGGCCAGCAGCGTGTCGGGCTGGCGGATCGAGCTGCGCTCGCAGCTTCTCCCCCCGGGCAGCGATTTAACGCCGAAAGAAAAACAAACAAAATAACCCAGCCCCAAAACCCAGAACAAAACCCAGCTCCTGCCAAGCGGCGGCAAAGTTGAGCTTTCTCCCCACAGCCCAGGCTGAGCCGGATCGGGCCCAGCCCACAAGCCCCTTCCCCCGGGAATCCTCCCCCCCAGGGTGCCCGGGTGCAGGGGCGTGAGCAAAACCCTCGTCCTGTCTCCCGGCGCTTGACGGTCCCTTAGCAGCAATTCCCGGTCCTCCGGGACGGGGCAGGGGCTGGGCACTGCCCCCGGGGGTGGAGAAGACCCTTGCAGAGAGCTGGCGGGGACGCCCCGTCTGGCGGGGCCAGAGCCGGAGGAAGGGACCGGACCAGATGCAGGAGATTCTGCTGGGGGGGCCGGGGAACCACTCCCCATCGACCCTTTCGAAATCAAGTCCAAGTTGCCGGTGCCCCTTTACCCCCCCCCTCCGGCTCCTCATCTGAGCCCCTGCTTCTGGGGGGCTGCGGCAAACGCCAGAGCAGCGGGCAACGCCTCCGTTGGGGGCCACATCCCGGCTTGCTGCCTGTGCCCAGCCACTCGGTGCCAGGGCTGGGAAGGGCAAGCGCCTGGCTCAGCTGGCCATGCCCCGGCTCTCGGCCCGGCTGAAAGAGACAGAGCCCAGCCTCGAGCCCGCCGCGTAGGGGACGCCCCTGATCTGAGGGCAGCTGGAGGGGGCGGGCGCCAGGGACCAGGCGTCCCCACCTGCCGGCGTCACCGACGTTTCTGGCAGGCTACAGCTGAGGATACCCGGCAAAGCCGGGTCGTGCTCAGACTGGCGATGAGGGGGAGGACACCCTCCCCCGCTAACAGCGTCGGCCTTTTCCAGGCTCGGCTCCCCTCCCCCGAGGGCTGGCTATTCGGCAGGTCCTGCAGGAAGAGCCGGCGCTCGGGGTCCCCGAGGCCCAAGCCATGAGCTGGCCCCCTCGAGGTCTGCCGTGAGCGCCTCCCGCCGGAGCAGGGCAGCGGCAGCATGGAGAAGACCTACTCGCTGACGGCCCACTACGACGAGTTCCAGGAGGTGAAGTACGCCAGCAAGTACAACAGCGGCGCCCTGCCCGACGTCTTCAACCTCCAGGCCACGGCCGGGGCCAAGAAGCCGCGCCGGGGGCTGCCGCGCTGGAGCCGGCGCGAGGTCTGCCTGCTGTCCGGCCTGGTCTTCGCGGCGGGGCTGTGCGTCATCCTGGGCTGCATGCTTCTGCTCAAGTACCTGGCCATGGAGCGTGCCGCCTACTGCCTGGAGGACTGCCAGGAGAAGAAGGCCTTCATCAAAGCGTCCCACTTCATCGCCAGCAACATCGACCCCACCATCGACCCGTGCAAGGACTTCTACTCCTTCGCCTGCGGCAGCTGGCTCAACCGGCACAGCATCCCCGAGGACAAGCTCAACTACGGCATCATCGCCGCCATCGGCGAGCACAACGAGGAGAAGCTCCGGCGGCTGCTGGCCCAGCCCGTCCGCCGGGCCTCTCTCGCCTCGGCCGAGCGGAAGGTCAAGGAGTTCTTCCGCTCCTGCCTCGACATGGGCGAGATCGACCGCCTGGGGCCGCGGCCCATGCTGGAGGTGATCGAGGACTGCGGCGGCTGGGACGCGCCGGCCACGGGCAGGCCAGCCCGGTGGGACTTCAATGAGCTGCTGTACAAGACCCAGGGCGTCTACAGCACGGCCGTGCTCTTCTCCCTCACGGTCAACCTGGACGACAAGAACTCCTCCCGTTACGTCATCCGGGTGAGTGAGCCCACGCCGGAGCCACCGGGCCCGGGGCACAGCCTGCTGCCACTGGGGGGGTGGGGGTCTCCAAAGAGCTGGACCCAGGACGCCTCAGGCTAAGGTCGCTCAAGGTCTGGCCGGGGCTGTACCTGAACCGGAGACCTGCAAGGAAGGCCCTGGGATGCTCCGGCAGCAGGTTGGGTGACTCCCCGTGGGACGCTGTGATACCATGCGGGCCCCAGCGTGGCGCTAGGGGGGCGCTGTGCTGCAGGGAGCTGGATTGGTGGCCCAGTAGGGGGCGCTGCCCCCTGGCAGTCAGGACTGACCCCAATGGGGCGCTAGGGGGCGCTGGCTGCAGACATGGGGGCGCTGGGAGGCGGGGCTCTCCCATGGGAGGCGTTCACCCTGCAGCCCTGCAAAGATCCCCAGGGAGGGGGGTGTAGTTAGCTCCTACCTGTCTGACAGCCCCTTCCCCGCCGCACTCAGCCGGCCCCAGGAGTCAAACAACTTGGCTGTTCCCTTAAGAGAAAACAATGAACCAAAGTAAAGTCTCATAAATTCCAAGGCCAGAAGGGACCATTCCATTGTGACCCCCCAGCCCGGCATAGCACAGGCCACGGAACTGCCCCACAACAAGTCCGAGGGCAGCACTGCTAGACAGACAGCCCAGCTGCTCTTATATCCTGCCAGCAATGGGGGCTGCACCATGACCCCCAGTAAACTGGTCCACAGCCCAAATGCCCTGTGCAAAGGAAGCAACAGTTTCACAGCTCCGTGCCGCACGGCTCACACAGCCCTGGTCAGTCGGGAGGGGACGCCCCAGCGCCGCTGCACTGACCAGGCGCTGTGCATGTACTGGAACACATCTGGGCTCACCTAGAACCTCACAGCTCGCCATGAGCAGCTGTCGGCATAGGGGCTCTGACACACAGCTGGACAGTTCCAGCTCCACCCAGCAGAGGGCAGTGCAGACATACGCTCGGCCCTGCCCTGCCATGTGTCGGTCTTTGGCGCCCCCCACTGGTCTCGCCTGCGCCCGGCAGGCATGCAGTGAGTTGGTGTAAGTGGGCTTGGAACCCCGGGCTGGCCCTGCCGGGTTGCTGGTGAGACAGGTGAGCCCCGGGCAGTTCATCCCCAAGAAACGGGAGCGGGACGTGACAAGCAGGGATGCTGGCACTGTGGCGTGGCAGGCGGGGACCGGACCACTGGGCCTCGCCCAGGCAGGGAGGGAGAGCCGGGCAGCTCCCTGCAACATGTGCTAGAGCGCGTGTCTATAACTCAAGGGTGCCCTCAGCTGGGACCGGGCAGGAGGCAGGGGTGGGGCTGCGGGTCGGGAGTGAGGGGCTGTGTGAGGGGAGGGCAGGGCTGGGAGGGCAGGGGCTGTGGGGCCAGCCCGAGGGGCACCAGCAGAGCTGTGCGAGGTGGGGGGGGCGAGGCTGGGCTCTCAGGGCGCCGTGGGTCGGGACGTCATTGGGCTGCGGGTCGGGCGTGACGGGCACCAGCCGCGCTGCGTGGCGGGGAAGGCGTGTCCTGTGCTCTCCCGCCTGTCCCCGCCTGCGCCCCCGTGAACGACGGCATTTGCCCAGGTTAATCAGGGGCTCCGCGACGTACAGAGCGACCGGGCTCGGCGGGGCCCTGGCAGCGGATCGCGTCCCCGCCCGCCTGGCTGTCCCCTGCCCGCCTCCGGAGCGCCGTCCCAGCACGGGGCTTTGAGCAGTGGCTGGGGCCTGCGCGGCGGGGGAGTTTTTAATGCAGGGGGTGCGCTATTCCCCTGCCCGCCGGGCCCCCACCGCGGCAGGAACCGGTGGACACGGCAGCGCAGGCGGAGAGTTTTCAGGCCGACCAGGCTGCCAGCTCCGCGCGCCCCCGTTCGTGGCGTATTAGCCTGGCAAATGAAATCGCAAACGCGCTGCCTGCGATTCGGAGCTAATTGCCTAGCCGGACAAAGCCGGGGCTCGTGGGACGCCGTGCTCAGCAACGGGGCCTTTATTTGCATAGCAAAGCCGGGCCCGACGCCGACGGAGAAGCGGCTTTTATACCCGAATTAATATGACTTCTACAGGAGGGGGACTTAGGAAAGGCAATTTCCCTGGGCGTAATTGCAGTGCTTAGCAAAGCAGCGTGTCAGGCAATTTTCCAGGCAATCGGCAGCTCCGTGTGCACAGAGGAGAGAGGGTGTGCGGGTGTGCGCGCGTGGCCGTGCTGGGAGAGTGTACCGTCGCACACGCGTGTGCGCTGGGGCGTGTGCTGCGGGTGCACACGTGCATGTGCCTGGGCGCACGCTGGGAGGGATGTGCACGCTGGGCGTGGATGCGAGTGGCGGTGCTGGGGAAGTGGATGAGTGTGGCCGTGTGCACACGCGTGTGGCCGTGTGCTGTGGCTCTAGGGGCCGCTGCCCTGGCCCGGGGAGTTGATGGCCGGCGCCGTGGGACCGCAGCGTGCACTGAACGGCCATAGCTGGGCCATCGGACCAGAGCTTCCCTTACCCTGCGCGCCCTCCGGTGGGCACGGCGTTTTGCTCCCCAGTGGCAGGCTGGCAGCATTTGCTGAGTGCCAGGCGGGTCTCCCCCCCAGGGCCAGGCCTGTGGTACCCTTACCTGACCCCCTCTCAGAGCCGGGGGGGGGTGGGGGGCTCATGCCCTTGGTGGGGCGGCCCCAGCCGCGAGGCCGCCAGCCCACGAGGCATGTCTGCTCAGACTCCGTGCTGCGGTGGGGGTCAAGAAACGGGCCGGTGGCCGCTGAAGGGATGTGGCCATCCCGTCGTTACGTGTGTTACGGGCGCATCCCGAAATCCGGGCCCCGTCAGGCTGGGCGCTGCCCAGACGCACACAGACGGCGTGAGGGACAGCGCCTGCCCCAGCACACTCCCACTTTAAACTGGACAGAGGGTGGGAGGGGAAACTGAGGCACAGAAGGGGACCCGACTGGCCCAAGCAGCACGGCGACAGCTGGGAACAAAACCCAGGTTTCCTGATGCCTAGCCCCGTGCCTTGCCCACTAGGCTACTGGGAATGATTCAGCAAGAGCAACAAGTCCCAGTCACAGGGGTCTTGATAGCCCAGAGGGGTGTGAGTTAGCACAAGCCTTGCCGGGGGACAGAGGGCTGGAGAGCACAGCTCAGTATCCTAGGCATCCCCAGCACCTTTCACCCTGAGGATCCCAGCGCGCCTTGGTGAGCAGCCGAGTAATGCAGCCAGCTCTGGGGAGGAGGAAGGCAGCAGCCAACATACAACAAACAGTAAAGACAGGCCAGTTGTGGCCAGGAATGCGGGGGAAACCTTACATGACAAGTGCCAGGGACTTGTCCAATGCTCCATCCACACACAGTAACTGCCCAGGACGCCAGGGGGCAGCACGGCAGACAGCCCCAGGGGCGGAGGGGGGGTTGAACCTGCGACTTTAGGGGTGGTGAGCCGAGACCCAGCAGCTCCAGAAAGCTCTAAAAGACGCCTGTTCCCAGCAGCCCGGTGAGGTGACGGGTCAGGCCGACCCAAGGGACTAGATTAATTCTTTCAGCGCCACGGCTGGGCCCTGTGATTGATGGCAGGCGGGCGGTGCCATTAGCTGATTGCTTCTTCTTGGGGGGTGACTCTCCTTTGAAAAGCAGCCAGCGGGAAGCAGGAAGCAGGGCAGGGCTGGGCAATGCCCCACGGGGCAGGCCTGGCCAGCGCTTGCAGGCAGGAGCCCCTCCCCGGAGGCAGTTTCACCCACCAAGTCATCAGCACAAAGGGATCCGACGGGAAATTAAAGGCTGGGTGTTATCCGGGAGGGGGGAAATTGTCACACGTCACTGGTGCGAAGGGCTGGCGGGATGGGAGCTCGGGCACGGGCGGGGATGGCAGGATCAGTGAGGAGGTGTTGGGGGGGGGGAGGCGGCGAGATTGGGGCCGGGGATGTTTAAAGGGGCTGGCGGCTTGGCTGGAGTGTGACAAGCTGTGGCTAACGGATGCTTCGGTGCTTTGGGATGTACCGTTCAGAGCTGGATTTATTCAGCCCCCCCCAAGCACGCTGTGCGAGGGTGCCGGCAGCGCCGTGGGGGTGCGCATGCTGCTTTGTTATGGTAGGGTCACTTGGGAACACTGGTTTGTTATTATAGGATTGGTTAGTCGTGCAAATGGTGCTCCAAAGGGGTGGTCTGTTATCGTAGGGCTGCCGGGGAGGGCTGTTGTCGTAGGGTTGCCGGGAGGGCTGGTCTGGTCTGTTGTCGTAGGGATGGCGGGAGGGCCGGGCTGTTATTGTAGGGAGGGCTGGGCTGTTATCGCGGGAGGGCTGGGCTGTTATTGTAGGGAGGGCCGGGCTGTTATCGTAGGGATGGCGGGAGGGCCGGTCTGTTATTGTAGGGTTGCCGGTATTGCCGGGCTGTGCCTAGGCTGGTGGAGCAGCACTCAGCGCCCTCCAGCCCAGCTATGCGCCGTTGCTCAGGGCCGTGCAGAAGCACGTTGAGGTGGGCGCCCTGGTGCGTTCCGCCCCGGCAGGAAGAGCTGATTGGGGAGGACCTGGGAGCCGAGCGTGGGGGGTGAGCCATCGCCGGAGAGCCCCACGGGCCCTGCCCAGCCTGGGGAGCCCCAGCCCCACCACGGCCCCGGCCCCAGCACAGCCAGCCCCCCGCCCCCTTTGCAGACAGACCCATGCGGCACAAAGGGCCCCCCAACCCTGAACTGCCACCCAGGCCGAGCCCCCCCCTCTCCCTGCCCTCCATTAGCCGGGGAGGGGACCCCAGGCTGCCCTCGGCACCGGGCGTGGGGCTCGCTGCGCCCAGGCCGCGGCACAAACACGACTCCTCTGCGCTGTTGCAGATTGACCAGGACGGGCTGACGCTGCCGGAGCGAACCCTGTACCTGGGGCAGGATGAGGAGAGCGAGAAGGTGATGGGAGCAGCTGGGGCACCGCCCAGGGGGCACCCAGGGGAAGGGGGGGCGGAGTCAGACCCCAAAATTCATCAGATCGGCCCCAGCTATTAGGAGAGAGTTTTACACAGAAGCCATGTTGTGTTTGTCGGGCTGTTGTCGTTTCACGTGTGAGCCCCACCCTGTGTGTGTGTGTGGGAGAGAGCGAGAGATCTCTGCCGGCCCAGCCCTTGCGTGTGGGGGGTGTGGGTGTGTTAGGGGTGTGGGATATGTGTGTGGAGGTGGGTTGTGGGGGGTCTGGGGAGTGGGGTGTGTGGGTGTGTGTGCTTGTGGGATATGCGTGTGGGAGTGTGTGTGTAGAGGTGGGTTGTGGGGGGTCTGGGGAGTGGGGTGTGTGGGTGTGTGTGGTTGTGGGATATGTGTGTGGGGGTGTGTGTGTAGAGGTGGGTTGTGGGGGGTCTGGGGAGTGGGGTGTGTGGGTGTGTGTGGTTGTGGGATATGCGTGTGGGGGTGTGTGTGTAGAGGTGGGTTGTGGGGGGTCTGGGGAGTGGGGTGTGTGTGCTTGTGGGATATGTGTGTGTGTGGGGGGGTGTGCGGAGGTGGGTTGTGGGGTGTGTGGGGGGACTAGAGGGGCAGGCAGCCAGGCAGGGAGCTGAGATGCTCTGAGGGGGTGGAACTTCTGGAGTAGACAGACAAAAATCCCATCACCACCTAAACATCACACCGGGGGGGGGGGCAGCCTGACTGCAGGGGGGAGGGTGACCTCCTCCATCCCCACATCCCGCAGGGCCCTCTCCCCCCTCCGCCCCAGGGGGGGCTGCCAGTGGAGGGGTGGTTCCGCGCCCCGTCCTGGCCTGACCGCTCGCCTCGTGCCCAGATCCTGGCGGCATACCGCCTCTTCATGGAGCGGCTGCTGGGCCTGCTGGGAGCCGAGCGCGCGCCGCAGAAGGCTGAGGAGATCCTGCAGCTCGAGCAGAGACTGGCCAACGTGAGTCCTCCCCGGGGTCCCCGCGCCAGCCCCAGGGCCGCGGGCGAAGGGCGGCAAACCCTGCCCAGGGGCGCAGGGAGCGGGGACCCTGCTGGGCAGCGGCAGCGAGCGCCCCGGGGTGGCGCCTGCCATCGGCTGGGGCAGGGGGGAGCGGCCCCAGGCCCCACCAGGCTTCCCGGGGGTCCGGCGAGAGGGACGAGGCAGCCCTAGGCTCCCTGCCGTGGGCTGGCCCCTGTGCCGGGCAGCGCGGGGGCGGCCCTGATGCCTCTGTCCTGCACAGATCACGGTCCCCGAGTACGACGACCTGCGCCGGGACATCAGCACCATGTACAACAAGGTGACGCTGGGGGAGCTCCAACGCATCACCCCCACCGTGAGTACCCGGCCAGGGGTTCCCGTCCCGACACACGCGCACCCGGGTGCCCAGGTCAATGCCCTCCGGGCTCTTCTCCTCGCCCCCCAAGTCCAGCCCTCCTCCCGAGCCTGCAGAGGGACACAGCCACGGGCCGTCTTCGGTCACTGCGGTGGGGCTGGATCGCTGCCCTGGGGGCAGAGGGGCAGGGCCTGGGTGGGGGGCGCTGTGGGGAAGGCCAGGCCCCGCTGGTCATGGCGCCCTCTCCTCCACCCCGCAGCTGAAGTGGAAGCGCCTGCTGGATCGGATCTTCCACGACAACTTCTCCGAGGAGGAGGAGGTGGTGCTGCTGGCCACGGACTACATGCAGAAGGTGTCGGAGCTCATCCGCAGCACGCCCAGCAGGTACCGGCCACCCGGGGCATGGCGGGCACTGCCGGGGAGCCGGGCTCTACCGGACGCCTCCTCCCACACGGGCCCGCCGGCTCCAGACACATTTACGCCACAGCTCCTCTCCCCGGCATGCCTGGAGGGCCTCCCCTGCCCTAGCGTTGGCACGGACAGGAGCCCCCGAGATCAGCCCTGCCGCGCCCTGGCTCGCGTTTGGCTGGAGGGCCCCGGCTAAAGGTGTGACACGCTTCTGTTCCGCCTGGAATTCCCCCTGCGGGACTCCCCCACCCCTTGGATGGGTCCCGGGGAGTTCCTGCACGCCCAGAGGGCCAGGCACCCCGCCTTGCAGACAGACGCGATTCACAGCCGGCGTGGAAGCCAGAAGGGTTTCTTAGCGCTCAGGTTCCCAGCGCAGAAAGCCTTTGCCAGCTACCAGCCTTAGCGAAGAGTTGCACCAGCAACCACCTGGAGAGCCCCATTCTCGGGGCTCCCTCTCCACCGGGCCCCCACGGTGGCACTGGCCTCTTTCCCCCAGCCCCCTCCTGCAGCCCCTCCCCAGGCCTTTGTCTCCTTCCCGGGCTGGGCGGCCACTCTCCCTGGTCTTCATCTGCCCCAACCTGTTGCAACTGGTTGGGCCGAGGCCGGGGGTCCCGGGCAGGTCTGCCTACGTGTGGCTGGGGGAAGCCCATCCAGTGACCTCTGCAATGATCACACACCCGGGTCCCATCCTGACGTACACGAGTAACATATGTGGGGAAACTGAGGCACACGCGCAGCACTCAGAGAAAACCCCAAGAATATCTCCACTTCGTCACACCAGGCCCAGAGGCGTCTCCGGGCCCCTCACTCAGGCCCACGGGTGTGACAGCAGCCAGATGCCCCCTGGTCCTGGCAGCAGTGGGGGAGGGTGCAGATCGCCTGGAGAAGCGTCAACCTCCCTGCTAAGGTTTCCTAGCCATGGGGGGGAGAGACCTTGACGGCCCGGCTCAGGATCGGCGCGGCCTGGCCGGGGATTTCTGCACCCTCTTGTTCTCAGCCGAATCCCCCGCGCCTCCTGTCTGTGATCAGCTCTCTCGGCCGGGGAACCACCTCCCCACAGACAGGACATCTCGCTAATGGCCATTGATCTGCTGGGACTCGCCTGCCTCCTGAATGCCAATGGGCTTCTGCAGCTGTCTGCTGGGGCCGGAGGCGGGACCCGGAGCACCTTCCCCCACTCTCCAGCGTACTTACAGAGCCGCACTGCCCCAGCCCATAGCCCTCCTGGTGTGGCCAAAAGCAGGGGTCAGCTCCCCCTCCCCTGCACAGCCACAGGCTCCCTGCCCTCTCCCCACCGGGCCTGGGCTCCCCCATCCCCACGGCCTCCCCCCAGCATGGCCACAGGTGCCCACCCCACAGCCCCCAGCTGCAGTGCCCATGGGTACACAATGCCCTCACCAGCACGTGCCCGACGCCCTGTCGGCTTCCTTCGTGGACAGCAGGATCCGGCCTGTCCCAGGCACACGCCCCGGGCTCCGCCTCAGCACACCCACAAACACCCCAGGGCCACCCAGAGCGACCTCCCCCACACCCCGCCAGCTCTCTCTGGCACCCACCACCGGGATCCCCGCTCCCGGCCAGGGGCACACAGAGCGGCCCGTGGACCTTCAGAGCGAATAAAATGCATCGCACGTCAGCCGGCTAAACCCATTCGTTACACAGTCAATGCAGGGGCGCTCAGGCATCTGGGCTTTAATGGGCTATTCCCCAACTCTGCATCTCAGCCCCTCCTACTCCAGCTGGGCCCCTCCCATCTCCAGGGGTGCTGGCTGAGCATGTGGAACTCCCTGCCACTAGGTTTTGGGAACGCCACCACTTCCAGCTTCATGCAAAGGCAGGGAGGTGCTTCATGGCCTCCCCGCCCCCTAGTCTCCCCCTTGCAGCCCACCCCATCCCACAGCCCCGGAGGCTGAGGCGGGAGAGGCTCACGTGCCCTCTGCATGTCCCTGCCTGCGCTCTCCCTCCCAGCCCCCGGTGTCTGTCCCTGCCTCTCCCCATCCCAGGATCCTTCACAACTACATGCTGTGGCGCATCGTGGTGGTGCTGAGCGAGCACCTCTCCACCCCCTTCCGCGACGCCATCCACCAGCTCTCCAGGGAGATGGAGGGGACTGAGAAGCAGCTGGAGCTGGACAAGACATGCCTGAGCCAGGCCAACAAGCATTTTGGCATGGCCCTGGGGGCCCTCTTCGTGGAGGAGTACTTCTCCTCCTCCAGCAAGGCCAAGGTAGGCGCCTCCAGCTGCCCTCCGCTCGGCGGGGGGTGACAGGGGGGGCAGGGACTCCTCCCAGGATCTTTCAGGGCTGTGGAGGGAGGGAATCCTCCCAGGATCCAGGCAGGCTGTAAGGGGGGGGAGGGCTGCACCCCACTTGGTGGCCACTCAGTGGCTGCGCCTGGCCTGAAGTGATGGGGCCGGAGGAGAAGCGGGGGGACAGCCATTGGGTTTCTATTAAGAACTCAGTTCAACTACACGAGCAAGGTGCCGCCTTCCCGGAGCCAGTCCCAGGCCCCGGCTCCCCCGGCTCCCCTCGCAGCCCTGTAAGCGATGTCACGCTCGGCCAGTGACACACAAGACAGAAGCAGTGCGCCTCCAGCGCAAACGCCCATAAGCCGGAGGCATGCTCAGCCGCTGGGCGTGGCTTAACCCTTTTGTGGGCGTGGCCACAGATGTCTGTGGGAGGGAGGGGCTCCATACCCACCCCAGGCCCGGTGTCCAGCTGCCAGGACCCCTGAGAACCCCATGCGGTTGCCCCGAGCAGGTGCAGCAGCTGGTGGAGGACATCAAGCACACCCTGGACCAGCGGCTGGATGAGCTCGACTGGATGGACAAAGAGACCAAACGAGCGGCCAGAGCCAAGGTGAGGCGCCAAGGGGCAGAGCCTCGCCCAGCCAGCCTAGTGCAGCCTTTCATGGCTCCCAAGTGGCTTGGGGGCCCGTAAGCCAGGGGCAGTCCCAGGAGAGGGTGCTGGAGCTCAGACAACACAGAGGGTGCTGGCTGGCACGTGCCAACGTTGGGCACGTGGGATTCTACAGCCCGGAGAGGGAAAGGCCCGGCCCCCACGCAGAGTGCAGCCCAGCTCCGAGCCATCTGGGCCTGTCCACAGGGCGAGCCACGCACGCAAAGCTGGTCAGCCGCGGCCCCCGGCCAGCGCCTCTGTGCCGAGCTGGGGTTCGGACTCACCCTGGCCAGCACACGGGGCTCTGCCCAACGTGAGCTGTGGGGCGGGCTCAGACCTGGGCGTGTGCTCTCCTTGCAGCTCCAGTACATGATGGTGATGATCGGGTACCCGGACTTCCTGCTAAACCCGGCCGCCATCGACCAAGAGTACGAGGCAAGTGAGTGAGGGCCCCGCGCTACACGCTCCCTGGAGGGGCCACCAGCACACCCAGCCTGCAGCACGCTGGGGGGACTGGGAGACCCTTCCCTTTCTCCTGCGCTAGCCAGCGGCCCCTGGCCAGCTGCCCAGATTTCCAGGCCAGCAGGAGCTTCTTGCTGGGAGGACGGGGAGGGGGAGCGATTGTGGGTCGTCAGGCTCAGCCTCCCTCCCCACACATCGTTTACTCCCCGAGTTCCCCTGGCTCTGGCTGAGCCATCTCCACCCTGGTGCCGGCCCAGCACCGCAGCAGCGCCTTTAGGCGGCAACTGTCCCCTGGGACGTGCAGGGGTGCACACTGTCAGCAGGGTGTGCGCCCAGGCGCCGCCACCAGAGGGAGACACTCTTGCACGTGCTCAGTGTGGTACAGGACAACCCACCCACCCCGCTGGTCCATCCTGGGTTGCAGCTGGGATGGGGCTAAGCCTGCATGCAGACCAGGGAGCCTCGGGGCTAAGGTGGCGTGTGGGGGCTGGGAGTCAGCTGGGGGCCGGGGGAGGGGCACGTCCCAGCTCCGGTCCCCTCTAGTGCAAGGGGGCTGGCTAAGGAGGGGTGTCCCGGGGAGACGCCCGCTGCCGTTTCCTACCTGACATGGGCCGCGTCCCTGCCGCAGTTCGAAGTGCACGAGAAGTCGTATTTCAAGAACATCCTCAACAGCATCAAGTTCAGCATCAAGCTCTCGGTGAAGAAGATCCGGCAGGAGGTGGACAAGTCCGCGTAGGTATCCGGGGCCTGTGCTTTGTCCCTCCAGAGGGGGTGCTGGGTCTGGGCCCCCCCCGGGACAGCAGAGTCTGCCACGGCTGGTCAGGGATCCCTCTGTGACGTGAGGATCCCGCAACCTGGGAGCAGGGTCTCCAGCGCCAGGCTCAGCGAGAGACGATGGTGTGGTTTCCACTCTGCGGCCAGGCACCCCCAGGAGTGGGGGGGGGGGGGACACGGACCCTGGGCACCAGCCCCCCACACTGCGCCTCTCCCAGGAAACCAATGGGCCCCACCTCGGCCAATGCCTTTCCCGAGGGGTCTAGCAACCAGCGTGGGCCCAGGCCGGCAAACGCCTGGCAGTTGGTGCCCGCCGGGCGCCTGGACGGTGTCTGGGCTGAGGCAGGGGGGTGCAGGCACCATGCCTTCCTGGCACGCTGGCTGAGCGAGCCCCACGCAAGGGGTGGACCTAGGGCAGCAGGGGGTCTAGATCCAGTGGCACTGGACTGGCCAGCCCGGCCCCCCTGAGCCCCATCGCCGGAGGCCTGTCCCGTGGGGGAGGGAGCCTAGCATGGCACCATCCTGGGGGCATTAAGGGGCAGAGGCTGCCCTGCCCCATGCCCTGGCCTCTCCTTGCCACGCTACGTTAGCAGAGCCCCACCTGTGAGGGGTGGGGGTGGCTGGGAGTCCGTGGGGCGCCTGCCCTGGCAGTCCCGGTGCTGATCTCGGCGTCTCCTTGCAGGTGGCTGCTGCCCCCCCAGGCCCTGAATGCCTACTACCTGCCCAACAAGAACCAGATGGGTACGGCGCCAGCCAGCGCGCCCGGGCGTCCGGACAGGGCTGCGCCGAGCCTCCGGGGGGGATGCAGATTGGCGGGGGGGGGCATCAGCCGATGCAGGGGTGCGGCTGGGATTGATGTAGCAGAAAGGGGGCTGTGGGTCGAGTGAGGGGCACGAGCCGAGCTGTAGGGAGAGGTGGGGGGAGCCCAGGGCCGGGTGAGCAAGGGGCTGCGGGTCGGGACTGAGAGACATCGGCAGAGCTGGGCAGGGGCAGGACAGAGGGCGGATGCCCCCGGGCCTCGCCCTCCTTCCACCGAGCTGGGGGGGGCCGAGCCACACCCTGGCACATTTGGCCAGAGCAGGTGGGTGACTTTGGGTCTCAGGAGCCCTGGGGGCCTGGCCTAGGTGCCAGCCCCTCGCCCAGGGCGAGTGGGGAGGGGCCCTGCCCGGGGCAAGATAGCAGTGGGGGAGGGGCCTGCCCGTAACTCTCCCCCTCTCCCCACAGTGTTCCCTGCCGGGATCCTCCAGCCCACGCTCTACGACCCCGAGTTCCCGCAGTGAGTACAGGCCTTGTGGGCACCGCCCGCCATTCCCCGCCCCCGCTGCCAGCACGAGGGGGAGCGGGGCTCAGGGAGGGGCCGTGGGCGGGACAGGGAGCCCCCCCCCTTGTGCCTGGGGAATCAGAACTGCCCTCACTGGGCCGGAACTGGGCCCGCCCAGAACCACCCCGCAGGCTGCAGACACCCAGCAGGTCCCCCCCATTGCTGATGGGTCGTGGGTCGGGGGGGGCTCAGACCCCCCCCATTGCTGATGGGTCGGGGGGCTCAGACACCCCCCCATTGCTGACAGGTCGTGTGTCGGGGGGCTCAGACACCCCCCCATTGCTGATGGCTCCTGTCTTGTCCCCTCCTTCCGAAAGGTCCCTGAACTACGGTGGAATTGGCACCATCATCGGGCACGAGCTGACCCACGGCTACGACGACTGGGGTGAGCCCCCGCCCCCTCTCTGCCCGCCTGGCGTCTGCTGGCCCCACCCATGCCCGCCCCGGGGCAGGGGGCGCCTGTCTGCTGCCTGTGGACACCCAGCAACCCAGGCCCCCCAGGGGCGAAGGTGCTGCGAGGGGCCAGGATGGCAGCCCCATGGGAGGAGCCCCGGCCAGCCTGGCACCTGTGGAGTGGCGTCTCCCCTGGCTGGTCCCGGAGCCGGGCCTGGCCCTCGGCCAACACGCCCCAGCAGCCTGGCAGCCAGCTCCCTGCGTGGCACTCAGTCACCACGGGGCCGGGGCCGGCCGGGGCCGGGGGAGGCAGCATGGCCGGGAGCTGAGAGCAGGGGACAGGGAGCCGGGACTCCTGGGTGCTGGTCCCGGCCCTGCCGCCCCCGAGCCCCTTCCAGCCTCGCTGTCTGCCTGCAGGGGGCCAGTATGACCGCCACGGGAACCTGGTGCACTGGTGGACGGACGCCTCCTACAGCAAGTTCCTGCAGAAGGCCCAGTGCATCGTCAACCTGTACGACAACTTCACCGTCTACAACCAGCGGGTGAGCCCGGGCGCCCCTCCCTGCCGGGCTGGCCTGGGCCCGGGGCACCCCTCACTGCCAGGGTGGGGGGGTCTCACTGCCAGGAGGCATTCAGCCTGCCCCCCATTCCTTCCCCCCCAGGACATAAAGGCTCTGCTCTGAAGGGGATACTGAGGCACAGACCCCAGCAGGGGCAGACGGGTGGGGGGGAAGGTGGGGAGGGGAGCAGCTGTGTGTCTGCAGTGGGGGGCAGGGGCAGTGATTTTCTCTCTACGCCCCCGGAGGGAGTATCAAAGCTATGGGGGGAGGGTGGCAGCTCAAGGGGCCAGGTTGGAGGGGGCTGCCCCATGTTCTTCTCAGCCCCCCAGCTGGTCTCCCACAGAGACAGGGCCCGGTGGAGGCAGGGGCTGGGTGTCTTGGGGGGCTGGAGATGCCCTGGACCAGGTCCCTGTGAGCCCGTTCCTCTCTCTGCAGGTGAACGGGAAGCACACGCTGGGGGAGAACATCGCGGACATGGGGGGGCTCAAACTGGCCTATTACGTAAGTGACAAGGGGCGCCCGGCCCTCCCAGCCCCTTCTGCTCGGCGCGGGCGGGATCCCCGGGTCAGTGACCAGGGACCAGCTGGGGAAAGGGGGGAGCTGTGGGGCTGTGGCTGCGGGGTAGGGGGCCCTGCAGGACCAGCAGCTGGCTGGGAGGAGGCTGTGCGAACATTACTTGTGACTGGACCCTAGGGGACACCCCACTCTTCCCCCAGCTCCCCCCAAGTCCGGTGGCCACCAGCCACCCCCTGCCTCGGCATGGAGGTCCCGCCCCACCAGCCACCCCCCCTCCCCCAGCCAGGCCCATCACCCGGCACTGCAGGCCTGCGGGGCCCAGCCCGAGAGCTGGGGGTGGAGAGCCCCCCAGGCTGAGCATGCCCCCGTTTTGCAGGCCTATCAGAAGTGGGTGCGGGAGCACGGGCCCGAGCACCCCCTGCACCGCCTGAAATACACCCACGAGCAGCTCTTCTTCATCGCCTTCGCCCAGGTAACGCCCCCGCCATGGCCCGCTCCCTGCCCAGCTGGTGCCCCTCGCTCCTGACCCCCAGCCCCCTGCCAGCCCCACCCTGGGCTCCCCACACAGCTCCGCTGGTGCCCTCCCAGCCCCCTGCCATGGGTCTCTGTTGAGCAGAAATGACGCAGGGGAGAGGCGGACGGAGGGGTTAGATGGGGACAATGCCCCATGGGGCAAGGCTGGGACCTACTCCATTTGTTTCACGTACGCCCACTTCCCTGCCAGGGCCGGCTCCCCCTGCCCCCTTACCCTGCAACAGCCAGGCCATGGCTTCTGTGCCCCAGGGCCCGCTGGCACTGGAGACCCTACAATAACAAGAGTTAAAATCCTTGTCCTCGGACACTGGCAGGAAGCAGCTGTTCCTCTGGTACCCCTGGCTGCCCCGGGTTGGCTGGGGGGCGCTCTGCGACTGTGGGGCCTACGTCCGTGCCCTCGTGTACTCACACATCCAGGCAGAGTTCCTCCGGACGGCGTCCACTGGCTCCCTTGACACCTGCCGGGGGCACTGGGCGCTGTCTGGGGTTCTCTGCTCGGTGTCCCGGTCCGGTTCCCTTCGTTTAAACCTGTGACCCCCCCACGCCTCCTCCTGGCTTTTTGTCATTCGTTGTCCCCCATAATCAGTCGTATCCCGGGCTCAGTGACGCCAGGCTGGCCTGGCCCCTGCCAGTCTCCACTCTGCCGCTGGCCTCCCCCACTGTGGTGCCCACCCAGGCTCCCCCCCACCAGCCCCACGGCCCTGGCACTCAGCCTGGCTTCTCTCCCCTGCGCAGAACTGGTGCATCAAGAGGCGCTCGCAGTCCATCTACTTGCAGGTGCTGACCGACAAGCACGCCCCGGAGCACTACAGGTACCTGGGGCCGCGGGCGCGAGGAGGTGCCGCGTGTCCTGCTGCTCTGGCCTCTGCCGGCCGCCGGGGGCTTTGGCTGGAAGCTCCTCGGGGCAGGGCCCAGCTCCACCTGGGGCTCAAATAGTCCCCAGCCCGTGGTCAGAGCGGCCAGCCAGCGGGGGGCGCCAGGGGGCTGGTGGGGGCAGGTGAGAGCGGGTGCCCGGCCCCAGGGAGGATGTGAAAGGGTTAAACCAGCCTCTGCACTGGGAGGGGCAGGGCAGGCAGGCTGGGGCCTCTGCTCCTGCCCCCCGGGTTACGGGTTGGGGCTGGAGGGTGCTGGGACGACCCAGAGGAGCTGCAGGGCTGGTTGCTCCTGCCCCGCCCCTCGCCCTGGCTGCCCCTTCCTGGGCACAGCCAGCGGGGGAGGGCCCGTCGCTGCTGCCCGTACGCCAGGGGCAGGACGTTAACCTGCAGCGGGCTCCCACCCCCGCCTCCTTCCGGGCCCTCCTGCTGCTGTCCGCTGTTAACAGCTGCCTCTGCTCGCTCCAGAGGTGGCTGCACCATGATGAAGGGGCAAGCGCAGGCTCCCAATCCCCTTTCCCTGAGCTCTCTCTCCTCTCCCCAGGGTGCTGGGCAGCGTCTCCCAGTTTGAGGAGTTCGGCCGGGTCTTCCACTGCCCCAGGAACTCGCCGATGAACCCAGCACACAAGTGCGCCGTGTGGTGAGCGCTGGCGGCCGGCCGTGTTGCTCGCTGCCCTGCGCCTCACCTGCCTCCCCCCTCACAGGCTGGCTGGGGCCTCTCCCCAAACCCCCAGCCTGGGGCAGCCGCGGACCGGGGGGGGGGGGGGGGCAGGCCCCAAAAGCTGCCGTGGGGTCAGGGACTCAGGCATGGCCTGGAGAAGGGCCCCCCCCCCGGAGCCCCAGGCAGCCCTGTGGGGTT
Source organism: Emydura macquarii macquarii (assembly GCF_026122565.2). Classification (NCBI taxonomy): domain Eukaryota; kingdom Metazoa; phylum Chordata; order Testudines; family Chelidae; genus Emydura; species Emydura macquarii. The sequence goes on along the minus strand of NW_027132502.1, from coordinate 4,051,776 downwards.
AGCAGGAGGCCCCAGCGCCACCATCACCGCCCGGCCCAGGAGGGGGGAGCCGCGTCGGCCCCACGGGCGCGGTGCCTCGTGTACACAACTCGCTGTGTGCGGCGCTGCTCGCCGTGGTCAATAAAAGCCGGCGCTGTACGTACGGGCCGCTCCGTCCGGGGGGGGGCAGCCTGTCTGGCCATGCTCGGCCCCAGGGCTGCCGGCAGGGGGGGGAAGGTGTCACACACAGCAGCCTCCAGTGCACACACACGGCGCCCCCTGGAGTGAACACACACACACACAGGGCACCTCTCTCTCACACACACACACAGCACCCCCTTCAGTCCACACACACACACACACACACACACACACAGGGCACCTGTCACACACAGGGCACCTCCATCAGTCACACACACAGGGCACCTCTCTCAGACACACACACACGACTCCCCCTTCAATACACACACACACACACACACAGGGGCTCCTGGCGTGCCTGCTACACACTCACAGACGTGCACCATCGCTGGAGCCTCCCCCCCCCACACACCCCGGGTTCATGCGCCCAGAAAGGCGCTGGCCAGGCGGGCACTGGAGTCGCTTTATTCAAAGCAGGAGGCCCGTCCCTACCCAAGCCCCTTGACAGCCGCGATGCCCGGGGCCCGCAGGGCTGGGGCCCTGCAGCCGGCTCCTCCCGCCCAGGGGGGTTTGGTGCCACTCGCACGGTTGGCGCCGCGCTCGCCTGGGGCAGGGGGAATCCCCCCAGCCGCTCGGGGCTTGCCACCAGCACAGCCTCGCGGTATGGGCGCCGGGGAGGCTGGAGTGGGGGCAGGCTGTGTGGGATGTCACTGTGGTGCCACCTCGCCCCTGGGCAGGGGGCAGGGAGCGTCCCAGGCCGAGGGGCTAGCCCAGCAGCAGCAGGAGGAGGGAGCCCAGCACGAGGGGCAGGAGGCCGGCACTGGCGCGGGCAGAGTCCAGTTGCGGGCACGCCTGGTAGGGCTCCAGGCAGGCGGCGTAGGCCATGACGTGGGCCACGTAGGTCTGCTCCTGCACCCCGTGGAAGAGGTGGGCCATGGGCCCCTTGGCCATGATGGCCACGTCCTCGCCGCCGTGCGTCTCCGAGCTCAGGGGCACGGCCGCCTGCTGCAGGTAATTGGTGGCCTCTGGGAGAAGGGCAAACAGAGCGTAAGGGCTCCACGAGCCACTGCCCCCCCCCTCAACCCTCCCCAATTTCCTGCTCCCGGGGGGTGTCACTGGTACCCGGGCAGAGATGGCACCTGCCTGTGCTGTGCGGTCAGCACCAGGGGCATGGCTGGAAACGCCCGTTCTGGGCTGGGCATGGGGGGACAAGGGGGAGACTCCCTCCTGCACCCCTACCCTCACCTCTTGACCCTGCAGCTCTCCCGAGCCGCCCCTTCTGCCCCACACACCCCAGCTGCCCCGGCGGGACCTGCTTACCACTCATGGAGCTGTTGACGTTGGGCCGGTCTGGGGCCGTGAGCGGGTAGCCGGGCCCGTTCCCGTAGAGGATGGACGTGTACGACTTGCTGTCCAAGGCCAGGTTGGGAGCCAAGCCTGGGGCGAGGGGGAAGCCGAGCGAGGGATCAGCCCGGAGCAGGGGCCAAACTGCAACAGGCTGGGCACGGGAGCTGCAGCCTCGTCCCGTCCACAGCGCCGCATGGTCCTGGGGCCGCCTCCCCACCCCACCCCGGGGCAGGGCGAGCTCCCCCCGGCCCCGTCGCACCGAAGATGGAGCTGCCGCGCAGCGTGTAGCCGCCGAAGCTGAAGACGTGCGAGTGGTCGGCCGTCACCACGGTCAGGGTCTCGGCTTCGCTCGTCAGCTGGCCCGCCTTCTCGATGGCCTTGTCGAACTCCACGGCCTCCGTCAGCGCCCGCCGGCCGCTGCCGTCGTGGTGCCCGTGGTCGATCCTGCCTCGTGGGGGGAGACCCGGCCGGGGTGAGCTGCGGAGGGACAGGGCTCTCGAGGGGGCCCTGACGGCAGCTCCCGCCGGGCCTGCTGCACGGATCGCGCTGGGGTGGTCCGGCCCTTTAAGAGGCACCCGTGGCCAGCGCCCCCCCCAGGGTCTCCACCCCCCCAGACTGCGGCAAGGCTGGTACCCAGTGTGACCAGAGCCCACGATGATGGGCTGGCCCAGGCTCCCCTGGCTGGGACACCAGGCCCCCTCGGAGGAACCAGGGTGGCTCCTGGCCACCCGTGCCGCCTGCGAGCCCCCAGAGCCAGCGCCCAGGCTGGGTGCTGCCACCCCAGTGCAGAAAGCAGAGGGAACGCCCGGCTCTGCCAGCGCTCGGCCCCTGCTCCCCGGGCACAGCCAGCCGGGCTGGGACAGCTGCAGGCTGCAGCCCCCTAACCTGGCCCGGCCCGTGCGTCAACCTGTCCCCAGCCCACTTATCTTCCACAAAGAGGTAGAAGCCGCGGGGGTTCCTGGCCAGGATCTGGATGGCCGCCTCCGTCATCTCGGCCAGGGTCGGGTCCAGGGTCTGGTTCCGCTGGAGCTCGTACTTCATGTCACCAGGCTCAAAGAGGCCTGGGGGGGGGGACAGAGAGGAGCTGGGAGCGTGGCCTGCGAAGCCCCCAGGGCGACCGGTTTGCAGCTGGCAGTGGGGAGGCGGGAGGGGCGAAGGGGATGCCAGACCCACCACAGAGGCTGTCCTGGCTGGGAGGTGAGGGGGGCAAAGAGGGAGGATTCGGGGCTCGTTACCCATCAGGCGCGACACAGACGGGTCTTTGGCAGCGCTGAGCAGGGCCGTTCTGTTCCACACGTACCTGGCGTCCTAGGGAGCAAACCCCAGAGCTGGTCAAGGGGTGCCCCGGCAGAGCCACGTGCACCCACCCAGCCCCGCGCCCGGAGAGCCCTGCATGTCCGGCCAGGCCCCAGCCCAGCCCTCCCGTCTGCACCCTCCCAGCCCCACACCCGGAGGGACCTGCATGTCCGGCCAGGCCCCAGCCCAGCCCTCCCGTCTGCACCCTCCCAGCCCCACACCCGGAGGGACCTGCATGGCCGGCCAGGCCCCAGTCTGCCCCTCCAGGAAGATGCTTGCAGCTGCACCCATCCAAGCTCCTGCCCCATGCTGCCCCCCCCCCCCCCCCTCGGCTGTGTCCCGGCCCCGCTGAGCCACTCACCTTCGCCGACCCCTGCCACAGGGTGATGAGGTTCTTGCCGTCTTTGCGGATCCCGTTCTGGGAGGAGCTGCTGGGGTACTCGGGGTCCGGGGTCCCCACAGGGGTCATGTACTTCCGCCCGCCCCCCAGGATCACCTGGCCGGGAGAGGGACAATGACAGCACATTCCACGAGGCCCCTCTGCCCGCCCCACCCCACACCAGCCAGGGTCCCCGCTGGGACTCCCCAGGGATTCCCTGGGGCACGCAGCCACTCACGGTGAGGTTGACGTTGTGGACGAGCTGCCAGGCGATGTCCGTGCACTTCTCCTGCAGGGCAGCCTCTGGCATGCTGGCGTCCGCGTACCAGTCCCTGTTCACCACGTGGGCGTAGTTCCCGGCGGGGGAGGCGTGCTGCACCTGCGTCGTGGTCACGATCCCCACTGACTTCCCTGCCAGACAGCGAGGGTGCTGAGGGGGGGCAGGGAGCCCAGCGCTGGCAGGCTGGCGCGGACCCCTCGCCCCGCCCGTCGCAGAATCCCTGCCGACCCCGGGCTGGGGATACCCAGGCCCAGCTGCCAGCCCCATCGCAGGCGGACCCAGCCACTGCCTGGCACCAGAGGCAGGACTTGAACCCAGACCCTCCCTGCTGCCACAGGGCAGCCTGGTTCCCCACCTGGGTGAACCCTGGCTGGCGCTGAGCCGGGAAGCCACGCTGCCGTGCATGCCACACCCGCAGGCCTGCCCCTTTAAGTGCCCGGCTCTGCTGCGGGCAGTAGATCTCTGGCTTTCCCAGGCTCCAAGGGGCATTCAGTGGCGCTCACCCTGCAGGCCAGGAGGCTCTTAAAGGGCCGGGTGCAACGCAGGGAGATGCCCGGCGGGTCGGGAACGGGGCATCAAAGGCTCGAGCTGCCCCGGCGCTGCAGCCCCATCTTACCCGAGCCCGCTGGGTCCTGCCACCCCCTTCCCCCCCCGTGCCCAGCCACTGACCAGCTTTCTGGGCTCTCTGCAGCACGGAGACCACCTCGTTGCCCTGCGTGGTGCTGCACTGCGAGTGCTTGGCCGCGGCGCTCACGCCGATGGTCTGGTAGTTGGCCTTCACCCCGCACAGGTAGGCCGTGGCGGTGCCCGCGCTGTCCGGCACCTGCCGGTCCACGTTGTAGGTCTGCAAACCCCACGGGAAGACCCGTCAGAAGGGCGGGGGGGGGGGGGGGGGCTCCAGAGGGCAGAGCCCTCCATGCCCACCCCCAGATAGCAGCTAGGGCTCAGTGCCTCCCGGCATGGGCAAGTGCTCCCAGCCCAGCCAGCGGTGGGGGGCCGCCCTCTTGCTGCTGCAGCCAGTCCCCCTCCCCTGCCCCAGCCTCGCAGGGAGGCGATGGCTCCACACGGGGCCCAGAAACAGCCTCCAACCCCTGCGGCTGGGAGTGGATTCGCCTCCCCCCCCCCCCCCCCCCCCGGTCAGCCCCCCCGCCTTTCTCCAGCGAGTGGGGGAGGGGGGCCAGCACTGGCCAGCTGGGGGGCTGCCCCTCCACCCAGACACACGGAGCAGCCGGGGCCCTGCAGGGGCAGGGGGGGCCTTCTTCCGTGGGAGCTGCCCGTGAGGCCAGAGCTGGGGCATCTGTGCCCTGCGGCTGGGGGGGGGGCAGGAGCTCGGGGTCAGGCAGTGCCCGAGGGCGAGGCAGGCACCTTGGACAGGGCCACGTAGGGGAAGGTGTCCATGGTGAGCGGCGTCTCGGGGCCCAGGTGGCCCCGCAGCTGGCCCCGGAGGATCCGGGTGGCGGTGACTGTCGGGATCCCCATGCCTGGGCGGGGGGAGAGAGAGAGAGAGACACACTCAGCCTGTCAGAACCGGGCCACTGGACTGCCCCCAACAGGACCACCTGGTCTTCCCCCCCCCCCCTCCGGGGAAGGGCCCAGAGCCCCCCATGCACCCCGCCCCACCAAGTGCAATCACAACAACCCCCTCTCCAGCAACCCCTCAGCACCCGCGATGGACCACGTCGCGTGATCCGGGCCATCACCCACTGCTGCCACCTAGACGCGAGCTCCCCTGGGGTGGGGAGAAGGGGTCGCTAGGTTCCTGTGCCCCAGGGAGGGGGGAGAGGCACCCCAGAAGTGACCCTAGATCCAAGACCCCCCAGTCCCGGCAGGGCAGGTGAGGCGGCTTTGCTTCCACTCACCGTCCCCAAGGAAGAGGATCAGGTTCTTGGCCTGATAATTCTTCGGCTGGAGGTTGAGGGCCGTCTGGATGGCCTCTGCTGCCTGCTGGTTCCAGAACTTGGGGTTCTCCTCCTCTTGGGGGAGACAAGGCGGGGGGGGGGGGTGGAGAGTCAGGGGACGGGGGGAGCTTAAGTCCTGTGGATTTACCGACCACGCGTGATTGGCAGGAACAGCCCAACCCACAGTGGGGACTTTGCACCAAGGCCGGGGCTGAGCCGGGCATGGCCACACAACAGCTGCAAACCAGCGCGGGAGCCAGGGCCCGGCTGGCACCGCCTCGCCAGCCACAGCTGCCAGCATGTCAGTGGCGTGGGGCAGGCCCCACACCTGCAGGACGCAGGGGGTGGGGGGATGGGGGGGAGGTCCCGGGCGCTGGCCCAGAGCGCAACATTTCCACAGAGCAGGGTCCAACCAGGCGGGCGAGCATGTTCCTGAGTGGGGAGGTGCCACCCCCCCCAGCTCCAGTTAGGGAGGCAGCCCATGACCTGGTGTGGCCCCCCCAGGGAAATCAGGGGAGGCCCCTGCACTCTGGCTGGGCTGGACGCTGGGATGATTTGCTGACGGGAAGGGCAGTTTTTGCACAATTCAAATTTTGTCCAGGAAAAAAAAAACAAAAAAAACCTAAATTTTTGCCCAAAGTTTCTGATTTTTCATCGTTGACCTGGAGAATTTCCTGCCGGGTCGGGCCGGCCCAGCTGGGATGCTCTGCATTAATTTCCAGTCAGCTCAATAAAATCTTATCGGCATTGCCCTCGAACGGCACCGTCGGGGAGCCCAGCCTCCCCTTCGCCCCCATGGGCTGGGATCCCAGGAGAACTACAGCTCCCACAAGGCAATGTGGCTTCTCGCTGATTGAGCCACAGGGTGCATCATGGGAGATGTAGTCCACCCAGGGCGCCAGACCCGTAGAGCGAAGGGGGGGCATCAAACGCTGCAACTACAGCTCCCATGAGGCGATGCGCCACGACACGACAATACCGTTTAATGTTGAACTGGCACCAAACGCAGCTGGGCTCAGAGCCCCGGTTTGCAGGATTCCTTTGGAAAAATGTTGGGATTTTAACTTTTCGCCCCTGATTTGGCACCAAACCGGGGGGGGGGAGGGGGCGGGGAGGGGGGAGGTTTGGTAGTAGACATATGCGTGCCTCAGTTTCCCTCTGTGCTTTGCAGTGCTGTGTGTGGCGTGTGAAGGGTTAAAAAGTTGCTTCAGGGCCATGCGGGGTGTGGGTCATGCTGCTGTCTGGGGTGGATGCGGAGGGCATTAAAGCACTGGCTGAAAGAAGCCGGAAAGATAAAGGCGCCTCGCTGGCTGGGACATTCACGCCTAGCAAGCCGCACCCCAGAGGCAGCGGCATTCCCCCACCGCCCTGCCGGGCAGCACCTTCGCATCCTCCCGCCCCGCCCCCAGACTAAGGGCAGCAAGCCGGCGCCAGCGAGCACCCAGCCGGCTTTGGCTGCAGCACGGCTCAAGGGTGCCCTAGCCTGGCATGGCCCAGCCTGGACGTCTGCTTATCCTGGCCTCGCTCGGCCAGCCGGAGGGCTCTCCCTGGCTGGGCGCCTGGGGACTGGTACCCGGCCACCTCGTTTCGAGACGGCTGCCCGTGTGGCTGCAAACATTCCCTGGGATCCTGACGGGGCATCAGGACAAGCCCGGTGCCTGGCAGCTGGGGGGGACATCCCCTGGAGGTGACTCCCTCTCCCCTCCCGCTACAGCCCCGTTAACCCTTCCTATGCCATGCAATGGCAACCAGACAGAAAAAGCCCCTGCCTGCTTCGCTGGCTGCAGCTGGGGAACCTCTGCTGCAGGGCATGGGCAGCCACGACCCCTCGAGGGGTCTGGGGGCTATCAGCTCATGCCGCCTGCTCAGCTCTCCCCACCCCCCAACCCCCGGGCATCCCGGACCCACCCTGGCACGGGCTGGGCCAGCCGCTGTGTCACCTGAATGGCCCGGCTGGGCCATGCGCTGCTGCGCGTCAGCTGGGCACCTCGCGCACTCACGCAGACGCCCCCCTCGCTTGGTCTCTGGCCAGAGACACCCACAACCCAGCGGGGGGCGGGGGGGGAAGGGATCTACCCGTGGGTTACCTGGGTTGGCGCTGCTGGCACAGGTGAGCCAGGCCCCGAGGCAGAGCACGGTGGGCGCGGAGAGCCGCATGGCGAGCCCGGGCAGGCGGGGGCAGCAGGGCAGCCGAGCGGTTTGTGTGACAGGCTGTGGCTGGGACCGCGGTAATAGCCCCGGTCTGCAGGGGACTTTGGACCCAGACATGTTCCCTCACCCCCCAGAGCCCACGTGGGCACAGCTCCCAGCTGGACTTTACAGCCCGCCTGGTGCCGCCCAGCGGGCAGGCGGTGATTACGGATTGCTGGGTCAGCGCCGCCGGGTGCGGCCGCCCCGGGGCTGGGTGGGCAGGGCCAGGCGGGCGCCCCTGCAGCCACGCTGGCATCCGAGCCCGGAGCCCAGCATCACTTTGCACTGTCGCGAGGGAGCAGGGCGGGGGAGGGTCTGCCGGCTCTGCAGGACTGGGGGGGTTGTTATTGGTGGCCCCCCCCCTCGCCGATTATCACATCAGCCACAAGGAAATAATTAGTCCGGGAGCCTCGGCCTTTGGCCCGTGCCAAGATCCACATTTCCCTGCGAGCGTCACCATCCGTCCCCGCCGCGGCCGCTTTGCAGCCCTGCCCCGGGGGGGCGCGTGTGGCCCAGGGGCTTCGGGCCCAGAGGGACTTTTAGCAGCGAGGGGGGGCAGAGCTCAATGGAATTTGGGGGGGGGGCTGTGGTTGAACAAAGGAGCTACTCTGCCCCCCCTTTGCTTTCAGGGAATAACCTCATTTATGCCCCCCCAGACCTAGTGGGAGTCTCCCCCCAGGGCAGGGGGGGTCAGATGGGGGGGAGTCAGCAGCTTACAGCAGCCCCCCCAAGAGTAAGGTGCTTTGAGTGGGGGGGAGGGGGATGGGAGCAGCCCTCAGCTGGGCTCTTCCTCCAGCTCCCCCCCCCCCAATAACGCTACCCACCAAGCAGTTTAGTTCCCCCCCGCGCAGGCTGCAGAGGGGGGCCGCGGCCCGCCTGGCCTCAGAGTGAATTGGCTGCCTACTGCAGGACGCGGGATAGATGGCCAGACAGACAATAGCCGAGGACAGGGACCGGGCCCTGCTCTGAGATCCCCAAGTCGGCGGGGGGGGGGGGGGGGGTGCACCTGGGCCGGCAGCCGTGTGCCCATGGCATATTGTGCTCGGCCGTCACCGGTGACAGCGGGGCCAGGACAGCAGGGGGTTGTGGGTCGGGGCTGTGGGGCGCCGCGGGCAGGAACCTGGCTCTGGGCAGCCGGCAGGCTGGGGGCAGGCATGGCCGGACATCGCGGGCCTCTCGGGCCCCCCCCACAAAACCCGTCCACGGAGACGAGAAGAGGAAACAGCAAACACCCTGAGCCGCTGGGCTGAGATCTCACCCGCCCCACACTCAGCGCCCCACGGAAGGGCCAGGTCTCACACCCACAGGGGACGGGCCAAAGCAGGCCGGGGCCGACGCAGCTCTGCCGGGCAGGGGCAAGGGGGTGACCCCGACGGGCAGAGCTGAGCCATTACTGGCCCCGCTGGTTCCCCTGGGAGAGAGGAAGGGTGCTGCCACCCCCGAGCAAAGCGCAGCCGGGCCGGCAGAACCTGCACCCGCGCTGGGAGCGCTGTCACACCGGGACAGCTCTGAGCAGGGCGAGCGCCGGCCAGCTGGAACCCGGCCCAATGGAGCCACGGCGATTCTGGCTTGGAGGGTCGTTGCATTTACCAAATGATCGGGACCATCTCGGGGTGCCCCCCGCCCTCCACTGACCTAGGGGTGCCCCCACACTCCTGCCCCCCATTTCCACGCCAACAAATGCAAAAGCTTCCAAGTTGCGTGGCGGCGTCACCCCAGCGGCGCGTTCCCGGATCGTGCCCAGGGCATCGGCAGAAACGTGCAGGGGGGGGCCTTGCGCACCCCGTGATGGCTGGCAGGAATTCACCCCGAACGCCGCCTGCCCTCGCACCTGTTGATGGCAGCGGTTAGTGCTGGGGGGGAGCCGGTGCGGGGGGCGTTGGGCATTGTGCTGGGGGGGGCAGCGCCGGGCGCAATTCGCAGGTCCCTAGCGTGAGGGGTTCCTCTCAGGATCCTTCCAACCTTTCGGGGGCTGGGGGGAGACCTCAGGCAAAACACGAGAGGTGGGTGAAAACAAAATAGGAGCCGATTTTATTTCTGGGGCGGCTGGGCGGGCAGGAGGCTTTGTTACAAAATTATGTACAGGGGCAGGTGAGAGCGTCTGTCCCCCGTGGCGTCGGGGGGAGAGTCTGGGGCGGCTCTGCCCCATAGCCTGGGGGTGGCGGGCTGTGCCGCTAGCAGAGGGCACGTAGGGGGTCCGTGCTCCAGGCCCGGCAGAGATCCACGTCCGCTGTCATGCCCTGAGCAGGAGGGAGGCGGCCCCGAGGGCGAGGAGGAGGGTGGGGGGCCGGCAGAGGCCCGGGCTGCCTGACCTCCAGCTCGGCGCCGGGCACTCGGGCCCCGTGTGGTAGGGCTCGATGCAGCCCGCGTAGGCCAGCACGTGGGCCACGTAGTTCTGCTCCTGCACCCCGTGGAAGAGGTGGGCCATGGGGCCTTTGGCCAGGATGGCCACGTCCTCGCCGGCGTGGGTCTCGGCGTCCAGGGGCACGGCCGCCTGCTGCCTGTAGTCCTTGTCCTCTGCCCGGGCGAGAGGCCATGTGGTGGGGGGGAGCCAGACAGACGGAGAAGGTTCGTGAGTGCAGCTCCCTCCTGCCCCCAGCACTTCCCCCTGCCACCCCGGACCCAGAAGCCTCCTGTGCCCCCAACCGGGTGTGGCAGGGCCCGCTGGGCTCTGGCGTGAGGTGAGCCCGGTGCAGGGACCCCGCAGCTCTCCACGCTGGCCCAGAGCAGCCCGCCGGGCACCTGGGATGAAATGACCCTCCACGGCTTCTCCCCGGTGCCTGGGGCTGGCCCACGCCGCCCTGAGCGAGAGGGGCCCAGCGCCTTCCTCCCCGGCGCCCTGGGCCCAGCTGGGGCACGGGGCGGCTCTTACCGATGGCCAGGTTGCTCGCGTCGGGACGGCTCCCGTTCGCCACGGCGTAGCCCGGCCCGTTGCCGTACAGGATGCTGGTGTACGCCCGCTTGTCCTCGGCCTTCTTGGGCGCCAGGCCTGGCACACGGGCGGGGAGACGACATTAGGCCCTCGGCTGGCTCGGGACAGTGGCCCCAGATCAGCACAACCTGCCCTCCCGGCCCCCCAGCCAGGCAGCAGACACGGCATGGCACGAACAGGACACCCAGTGAGCGCCGTGGCTCGGGGCGGCACCCACAGCCATGAGCAGCTGTGCCCAGAGCCCACGGCAGGTCCCACGGGAACTAAACCGTGGGTGGGGGGTTGGGAGTTAGAGATACTGGGGCCGGGACAGTAGGGGGCTGCGGGTCGGAAGTGGGGGGCACCAGCAGAACTGGGGGGTGGGGGAGCCCGGAGCTGGGGGGTAGGGGGCACCGGGCCCGGGACAGCAGGGGGCTGCAGGTGAGGAGTGAGGGACATCACCTATGAGCACCAAAATTCTTCGACAGGGTTTCCGCGTCCCCTGGGGCCCCCCCCAGCTCCCGGCCCCGGCCCCCTCCCAGGCAGCTCACCGAAGATGCTGTTGCCGCGCGGGGTGCTGCCGCCGAAGCTGAAGACGTGCGAGTGGTCGGCCGTCACCACGGTGAGGGTCTCGGAGACGTGGGTCAGCTCGGCGGCGCGGGCCACGGCCCGGTCCAGCATGACGGCTTCGCTCAGCGCCTGCTTGGCTCTGCTGCTGTGGTGCCCGTGGTCGATCCTGCCTCGTGCAGAAGGGAGAGGAGGAGAGAGCCCGTCACGCCCCGCCTTCCGCCCCCCGGATGCCCACTGCCATGGGGCAGAGAGGACGGCCCGTGACTTGTCCCTGGCATGCTGTGACCCGCCCTTCCCCACCCCTGCGCACTCGGCCGGAGGCCTGCCAGCGCCACGCTGCCCCCCCGGCTTGTGCTGCAGGGAGGGGCTGGGCCGGCTCTGTTGGGGGGGATGGACGGACTCATCTTCCACGAAGAGGAAGAAGCCCCGGGGATTCCTGCGCAGGATGCGGATGGCCTTCTCCATCATCTCCACGATGGAGGGGTCCGTGCCGGCGTCGCGGTTCAGCTCGTACTTCATGTCCTTGGGCTCAAAGAGACCTGCCGGGGCAAGCCACAAAGCGTCTGGGCCCAGCCCGCCGGGAGGCCCCTATTCACCCCGGCCCGCTACCCGCCCTGCCCCCGGGGCAGCTGGGACCAGCCCAGTCCCCTGCCCGGCACGGCCGCTCCAAACCCAGCGCCCAGCTGCGGGGCTGCAGGCTGGCCGGGGCTGGCAGAGCCATGGGGCTGGCGCGCTCCGTGCCCCCGGGCAGCAGTGGCATGCGTGCGACTGAAGGCGGCTCACCCACCCGAGAGGCCTAGCCCCACACCCACTGGGTTCCCACGTGTGAGATGCTCCCCCAGGGGCCCGTCCCAGGGACCTTGGACGTGGGATGAGAGGCCAAGCTCCGGGCTGCCCTGCCCATCCCAGCCAGGGTTCGTTCCCCCACCTCGCCGGCTAACGGCGCCGCACGAGAGCCGCTGAGACCCCCTCCCCCCCATGCCCAGAGCTGGCAGCGAGGGGGCGGCGCAGCCCAGCCCAAGCACGTTCGTACCCAGCAGGTGGTCTGTGGTTTTCTCGTCCACGGCATCCAGCCCCTTCTTGTCCCAGACGTAGCGCGCCCCCTGCCGGCAGAAGGGAGGCGGGCTCAGACTCCTGCGTACGCGCCATGCACCCGTGCCACGCACGTCCTCGCACCCACACATGCCTGAGTCACGGGACCAGCCACGTGCGTGCACACACGGAGGGCGTGGGTGAATGCCCCCTTCACACAGCAGGTGTGACGCACGCACGGAGATCCAGCCGGGTGTGGTCAGGGCCACTCCCGAGTGAAGGCGCCACCCCTGGGCTGGACCCTCCTGGGTCGCTGGAGCCCCCCACATCCTGCCCCTCTGCTGGCTGGTACCTCCTTGGTGCTGAGCCACTTCTCGACCAGGTTGAGTCCATCCTTCCTCGTCCCGGCCTGCTTCGGGTCCGCCGGGTACTCGGGGTCCGGGGTCCTCCGGGGAGTCATGTACATCCTGCCGCCGCCCAGAATCACCTGCCGACGGGAGGCCTGGTGGACCAGAGCCCTGGCATCTCTGCCCTGGGAGCCGGCAGCGCCCCCCCTCTGGCCAACACGGGGACCGCCCGGCCCTGCTGTGCGGGGAAGCCCCATCCAGGCGGAGCTGAGAAACCACTGGCTGGGATGCAGGCACCCGGGGAGGAAAGCAGGGCCCCACGACCACAGGCGCTTTAGGGGGTGCAGGACCCTGAGGGAGGGATGGGGGGGGGAGGGGGGGCGCCCTGCCACAGCGGGGCTGGGCTCAGGGGCAGCCGGAAGAGCAAACATTTTGACCTTGGAATGAACGCGCCAGGCTCCAGCCGGGGACGGGGCCGGCTGGCCTGAAGGATCCCTGCGGAGCGAGTCCCCTATTAGCCCCCCCCCGTGTGACACCTGCCCCATGGACACCGGGGAAGGGGCTGTCCCTGTCCCAAGCACCCCTGCCGACTCCGGGTGGAGAGAAGGGCTCCAAAAAGATCAACGGCCAGAAGCAAAGGCTGAGCCTGCTGGGGCATGGGGTGAACACATCGCCCGGCAGTGGGTCGGCCCCGGGTCCCAGGTGAGCTCCCCACCCGGCTGCGCAGGGTCAGACACGGTGGCATGCTGGGAGGTCCCGGGGATGCCCCAAGATCCGTGGTTGCTGGGGAGGTCTCTCCCCTGCCGCCGGCCGTGCAGGGACGGGAGATGCCCATTCCATGCCCCAGGACCCCGTCTCCCAACGCGCCGCCCCCCCGGCTCACGTCAATGTCCGTGTTGTGCACCAGCTGGTAGGCGATGTCCCGGCAGCCCTGCCTGATGGCCTCCTTGGGCAGGTCGGCGTCGCTGTACCACTCCCGGTTGACCACGTGGGCGTAGGCCGCCCCCGGCGAGGCGTGCTGCACCCGGGTGGTCGTCACGATGCCCACGGACTTGCCTGGGACAGGAGGGTGGAGGGGCAGTGAGAGCTGCTTTCTGCAGGGTGACCCCAACACGCCAACGCAGGCGCCAGCGGGGAGGGGCTGGGGGGTGTAGACAGACGGGCTGGAGCGCAGGCTCCAATCCGGGCCAGGGCACATGCTGCCCTTGCCTCGGTGAGCAGCGCGCGGAGAAACCGTCAGCACGGCTGGGCTGCAGCGTGCCCAGAGCGGGGAGAGACTCCCCGGGGCTGAGTCGGGCCCGTTCCAGCCAGCGACCGTCACGGCCTGACCCGACTCGGGCTGGCGAGGCTGCCCCGGGACAGGAGAGACGGGCCCCGTGCTGGCACCACTGCACCATCCGCCCTCTTCTAGCGCACGGGGCTTTCCGGTGACCCCCCAGCCCGGGGCCCGATGGTTAGAGCATAGGTAGCATGGGCAGGGAGGGCCCCCAAGCCGGGCTGTGTCAGAGAGGGCCCAGAGACAGGCCCAGAGGCTGGTGGGCGACTCCCTGGCATTGCCCCTGGCGCGGCCCCCAGTCCCGCGTCCCCTCTTACCCGCCTGCTTCGCCCGGTGCAGGACCGAGGAGACCTGGTTGCCGAAGGTGGTGTTGCACTTGCCGTAGACGGCCGCGGCGCTCACCCCCAGGGTTTTGGCGTTGGACTTCACCCCGCACAGGTAGGCGGTGCCCGTGCCAGCGCTGTCGGGCACCTGCCGGTCCACGTTGTACGTCTGCAAGGCAGCAAGGAGCCAGGCAGGCTGCAGGGAGCCCCGGGAGCGGCCGGGAACAGGCCACAGGCCAGAACCAGACGAGGCGCCCGTTCCCAGGCAGTCCTAGATGTCTCCCCTGCGGGAGGGCTGAGCACTGGAGGCAGATGCCCAGGGGATTCGGGAGCCCCCCCACCGCAGGACTCTTCCAGGTTGCCACTCAGACCTCCAACGGCGTCAGTGCTGGAACGCAGCTTGTGGGCGCAGGGCCTGGCTCGTGAGGGGGTGACGCCAGGCCAGCTCACAACCCCCCCCATCCCCACAGGCTGGACCCGAAGTCACCCCCCCCCCACACACCTGGCTCTCACCTTCCCTGGCAGGCGTCGGGCACTGGGCCCCGGGCCAGCCACCTGGGCAGGGAGAGCTGCCCCGCCGACGGGCTGGTTCCCGGAGCGTTTGGGGTGACGGGGGTGTCTAGAGCCGAGCCGTGAGCCCACCTGGGGGGCAGGTGGCTGGGCCAGGCCCGATGCCAAGGCTGATTCGGCGCCGCCCCAGGGCTCCGTTGTGGGCCAGCGTTAGCGCCCTCTGCTCTCTTCCCCGGGCACTCACCTTGGCGAGGGCGACGTAGGGGAAGGTCTCCATGGCCAGCCGGCTGTCCTCGCCCGGCCCTCCCTCCAGCTGCCCCTTGTAGATCCGAGCGGCGGAGATGGTGGGGATCCCCATGCCTGCAAACCCAGCACCAGCCCAGCCTTAGCAACGCTGCCCAGCCCCTGCCCTGCTTCGCCCGCGCCCCCCTCTCTGCGCCAGGCGTCAGCGGAGCGTGGCCCGGTGCCTGCCCTCACGGCGGGAGCCGGGGGGCACGTGGCGATGCCAGCACTGGGCCAGGAGCAGGCACGGCTCGGGCAGGAGCTGCCCGTGGGGAAGGGGCACAATCCGGGCAGACCAAGGGCAGCCCTGTGGAGCCACTGCGTTCCCCAACCCTGGCTCTGCCTGGGCAGCCCGGTGCTGTGGGGAGAGGGGGGGCAGCGGGTGAGTGCGCTGGGTCCCGATCCGGCACAGCTGCCCCTTGCTGGATGGATTCAGCACTGGGCGTTGGCGGGGCAGAGACCTCAGACCGCTACCGGTTCTCAAAAAACTCCTCCGCTGTAACCCCCAGGGCCGTGCGGCCCAGGGTCCGAACAGGCTCAGTCCTGGGCCCAGCCTCTGCTAACTGACGCCTCCCCTCTGTGCCTCAGTTTCCCAGGTGCCGGGACTGAGCGTGCTGAAGCTGCACAGTGCTCCGAGTTGCCAGACCCAGCCCGCCCACAGACAGGGACGGGCTTTGGTTGGAAGAGGAATTTTATCTCAGGGCTCCCGATCCCGGCACGGGCGGTTCCACGGGGCCGGCGGCTCCAGCTGGCCGGGGCCCAGGTTGGGATGACCCAGCACGCGGCACCCCCGAGCCATTCACCAACCGGCACCAGGAGCTTCTCCGGCAAGATGAGCCAGGACCAATCTACCAGTGGCCAGGGCTGGCTCTGCACAAACGTGGCGAAGCACCAGAGCCAAGGGGCATCAACCAGCCGGGGCAGGACGGGGCTGGCGAGGTCACTGGAGGGGTGGGGGGTGTAGGGCACAGCTGGGGCTCAGAGGGGAGGGCACAGCCCGGCTCCAAGGTGTGGGGCTGGGAGAGTGAGGGGCCGGAAGGGAGGGGAGGGGGTGAAGTGCACAGCTGGGGCGGGGAGGGGAAAGGCAGGCACAGCCCGGCTCCAAGGGAGGGAGGGGGCACAGTGGGGCTGGGGGCGGATCGCCCTTTGGAGGGGCTGCGGAGCCTGGTTCTGCCTCCTGCGAGGGGGAAACGGGGGGGGGGGTGTGGAATTTGCTACCACTGTGATAGCGGGGGCCCCTGGGGGGATGGGACAGGGCAGCCCCTCCATCCCTTGCCTACATTGCACGGAGGGTTAAACGGGGACCCTCTGCCCACCCCCTTGGCCCTGAGCTGCCTACGGCTGGGAGCAGCCGGGCACCCAGCACCGGGGGGGCACCGGGCTAGGCCTGGAGCTCAAAGGCAGATTGGAGGCAGGTCCAGGAAGTCTGGCACCGGCCCCGCGGCTGCGCCAGACCCCAGGGCCGGCCGGCGAGCGCTGCACTCACCGTCGCCCAGGAAGAGAATGACGTTCTTGGCGCGGCGGGCAGGGGTGCCAGGCTCAGCGCCGACTCCAGCGTGCTCCGGGCTCTCTCGTTCCAGTAGGCAGGGTCCTGCTCCAGCTCTGGGGGAGAACAGCGGGGGGCGTTTGCCAGATCGCGGCCCCTCCACTGGACTTCTAACCCCACTTCTCTGTGGAAGGCGGGGGTCAGGGCCTGGGCCAGCCGCGCCTCCTACCCAGAGCGGGGGGGCAGGCTGCGGGGGGCAGGAGAGGGTGTGAAACTGCAGCGGGAGGGGCTTGCCCCTCGTATTTAAGCCTGAAGGGACGGGCACCAGCCACATCCCCCCGCTTGGCTGAGCCACGGCCTGCCGCCCGGGCAAAGCCCCTCCCGTCCTGTCCCGTCCCTGCAGCATTTCAGCTGAGAGAGATGCCGGGCACGTGAGCCTTGGTTGTGCCACCGAGCCTGGCCCCAGGAGATGGGCAGAGCCGGCCCCTGTGAGACGGGCAGAGCCCCCCAGCCCCCCGGCCCCTGTGAGACGGGCAGGGATTCTGCAGCCAAGGGAGATCCTGGGTGTGCAGTGCCCAGACCCGCAGGCGTCGCTGGGTGTCTCAAAGATCTCCCCCGCCACCCGCCCCAGAGCCTCCCAGCCCCGGCCGGCCCTGCTCCAGCTTCCGCGCGCACCACACCGTCCCAGCCGGCCTCTGGCTCATCAGCACAGCCCCTCCGGCGCAGTCACCCTGCCTCACACCAGGGCCACCTGCCAGGTCTCAGAGGGAGGCCTCAGCTCCCCACAGAACAGCTGTGTGTGGGGCTTCCTCTGACCCACAGCCCTTGCCAAAGTGACGCCTACCTCTGACACAGCCCTTTGCCCAGCACTTTCCAGGGGGAGCTCAGGGTCATCATCCCCATTGTAGAGATGGGGAAACTGAGGCATGGAGCGGGGCAGTGACGTGTCCAAGGCCAGCCGGCAGCCCAGGGGCCGAGCCAGGTCCCCCTGCCTCCCAGTTCCACGCTCGAGTCACTTGGCCCAATCTCACTGTCCATGGGCCCTGCACCCGACTCTCTGAGGTGCTTTTTAACACCCCCCCCCCAATCGCAGACCTGGCCAGGAAGATCACAGACGGACAGACGCCTTTCCCTCACTTCTCCGACCTGGCAAGCGGCAAGAGCTCAGTGCAGCTTCCACGGCCACGCAGGAGCTTTGAACCCTGGCGTCGGCACCCTGGGAGCCGGGAGAGCAAACTTGTAATGAAATCCCCAGCTGGCCTCATCCCGGCCATCCTCCCTCCCTCCCGCTGCCTCCGGACCCCGAATTCCCTCACGCCAGGCTCAGGCGGGCGAGTGCTCCGAGGAGAGACTGCAGACCCCTGTGAAAGATGCCGGCAGCTCACTGCTAGATACCGGGCATGTTGGAGACGCGTTTTTGGAAAGCCCCCTTCTCCGATCCGGGCAGGAGCCCAGGGATTAAAAACTCTGATGGGTCAGTGTCCAAAGCAGCCCTGCTGCCATAGACGAGGGGCCCGCCCGCCCCTGGGAACACGCGAGCAGGAACAAGCGGGCGAGCAGCTACGCTGGTCAATCGCACCTGTCACCGACACTCCATTCAGCCACCGCCTGTTCAGGGCCCTGACGGGAGAACAGATGTTTCGGGAAAGAGCAGCCGGGTCTCACAACCGGCAGTGGACACGGCTGCGTGTCGGTGGCTGTGAACCATGGGTATAACGAACCCGTCGGCCTGTCAGACTCCATAGCAAGCGAAGAAGCATTTGTGAACACATCTCCGGCCCCGTTACAAAGGATTTCTAGCCAGAGCCTTAGCAGAAAGCATGAGCAATTTTCCATCTCTACCCGGGAGAGAGTCACAAGGCGGGCGAGGGAATGGTTGTTAATGGCCGGCTTGCTGACGACTTCTTGGGGGCCGTGGGACGCGACAGCCTCGGCACTTTCCCCCAACAGAAGCTGGGCCAGTAAAAGCTATTTCCTCACCCACCGTGTATCTCTCTCATCTCCTGGGACCAGCACAGCTACAAAACCACTGCAAACACGGACAGAATTCGCTGCTCCATCCCCTCACTCACTGTGACGCGTTGCATGATGGCCAGCTGGGCTTAACATTACACCTCTATTACCGCCATCAGTCACCTCTACGGACACCACCTCGCGCTCTGGAACACAACGGACTCCACACCAACCCGCACCCTTGGAAGAGAGACGCCCCCAGCCGTGAGATCTCGGCCGCCTAGATGGTTCTGTCTGTCCAAAAGGATTCTCCGTTCGACGAAGCAGCATCAGTTTGTGGCGCACAGTCCTTGCTTTGCTGCTGGCATCTGGTCATCTATTCACCAAGCGGGCGCCCCCACCACTCGCCCAGATCGCCGGGAATAATACAGTGGGAGAACAAAATCTGCACCATGGACCCTTCCAGAACACAGCCCCCGCTCTCAGGGTGAAGCTCCCCCACTCTCAAACGTTTGCCAGGGCAGTTGATCTGTAGCCCGAGTCAGCTCTCAGTTTAGCTGGCTGCTCAAAGCACCGGTCACCGAGTTATGCTTTGCCCGCTGGAAGGTGTGAAAAGACGCCCACCCGGCTGACAAAGCAGAGACGTCGCCAGCGAGACAGGCCGGTCGCTGCACGAAACAGACCTGCACCAAGTTTGCTTCTCACCTAAAGACGCAGGAGCCGCCGAGAGTCGCAGGGCGAGGCAGGCGCAGAGGCAGATTCCAGCAGCGGCCAGGTTGAAGGGCTCCGAGCTCATTTTGCAGCTGCCAGGGGGGCGTGGAAAGGATCCCTGTGCAAGCAAACCCTGCCCGTCTCTCTCTCTCAAGGAGAAGGAGCTGTCTCTTTATAGACGCTTCCTTTCACCTTTGGACGGGAGGGCAGGGAGCCAGATGTGTCAGGGTGGTAAAGTCCCTGCTGCAGAGGGTGGAAGAATCATTGATAAGGTTCAAAGAAACAAACTCCTGATCTCTCGCCCCTCCCGCCCTGCAGAACCTGCACCAGGTGGGGTCCAGAGATTGCTCTGCTAATGGCTTTCCACCTTGGCCATTGAAAAGGCTCCGGCCAATCTTCCTTTGTTAGCCACCTCCACCCCTCACCCCACCCATCCCTTGCCCCAGAGCTGACGGTATCACCAGCAAAAGCACAGAGCCATTGTTGGGACGTTAACAGGCCCAGATTACAGACACCCCTCTCCCCAGGACCAGGCACTTGTACGGGGCGCAGCTGAGACTGCCAGGCAGTAGCCCACTGAGAGGAGCAATAAAGGTTTGGCCCTTCTGATAAGGGCGTGGAGCGATTTAACTTGCAAACGAAGGAGTCACAAAAGCAATCAGAGAGTAACTCGCAGACCCTGTTACTGCCCAAATTCCAACCCTGCCCTGGTCGTCCCAGGCTGGCTCCAGCCACCTGCACCCCCGCCCTCACTCTGGCTGGCCACGGGGGTCCCCTCTTCCTGACCCCGCCGCGGAGCAGTGTCCTCAGTGAATGTGCCCTCGCTCCACCCCAGAGATGGGCGAAGTGATGGCAGAAGAACCGTTTGGAGCTTTGCTGTGCACAGGGGCAAAGTGAAGCCAGCCCGCTCGGAGGGACGGGCCTGGAGGGGTCTGTCTAGCCTCTAGCCCTGCCTCTGCCACTGACGTGAATTAGATAAGTTCACGGAGAACAGGTCCAGCCATGGCTATTAGCCAAGATGGCCAGGGACGCAGCCCGTGCTCTGCGTGTCAGCTAAACCTTCGACTGCCAGAAGCTGGGAGTGGCTGGATCACTCGGTCATCGCCCTGTTCAATTCACTCCCTCTGACCGGCCACCGGCAGAAGACGGGACGCTGGGCCAGATGGGCTCTTGGTCTGACCCAGTGTGGCCGTCCCTACGTCCCGTCACACCTTGGCACTTCACTCCGGCCTGCCTCATGCACCCTGCGGTACAGCCGGTTTCTCCCTCCATTTGTTTCCTAGGCCCATCGGTCCAGCCCGGGGCGGCAGGCGACAGAGGAGGGCGAAGGTGTCGCTCTTTCAGACGCCACGTTGAGCCCTGTGCCAGGGAGCTGGAAAAGTCTGGATTTGCCGGGTTTCCCTAGGGAGAGACAGACAGACAGCCTTGAAAAGCAGGACTGAAAACAAGGCTGAGGAAATGGAAAGGGGGCCAGTGGTAGCTTCCAGACCCCAGCCTCCTCGGGAAATATTCCGAGAACCGCCCCGCGTGGCCACTGCGCTGCCTCGCAGCCGCCACAGGTGGGAGCAGGGCAGATCCAGCGGGTACACCTGTGCGGGCAGCGCGATGAAGGACCCACGGCACTGCTGGCCCGGGTCAGGCTCCGGCTGTGGGGCTATAAAGCTGCAGGGCAGATGTTCGGGCTGGAGCCCAGGCTCCAAGACCAGCCCACGTGCGAGGTCTCCAAGCCCAAACGTCTACACTGCAATTTTACAGCCAGAGCCGGAGTCAGCCGATCCGGGCGCTGACACCCGGTGCCGTGCGGTTTTTTTTATCGCCGGGGAGACGTGCCCAGTGCCAGCCCGCTGCTGAAGCCGAGCGAGTCCCTGGGGGGGAAACGGGAAACCGGATCAGAAGTAAAAGGCCTTGGCCCGCCAATCCATGGGCGGTGTGACGAGCGCAGGACTCCTGGCGGGTTCTCTGCGCGGGCCGGGACGCAGCACTAGGCTGGCGATCTGGGAACGGACTGCCCGCCTAGGCTGGGGTCTCTGAGCGAAGCGCTTTGCCTGTGAAGAGGGTAGCTCATCTCCTCCCTGGAGTCTCTGACTCTTCACTGAGCTTACGGGTTTCATGGACGGAGGCAGCGGCCCGCTGCATGCAGGTGCTGGCTCCGTGCAGCAAGAGGCAGTGCAGGCGCCGCAGGCATTTACCAGCACCGGGCAGGAACCCCCCAGCCTCCCTCCCGCTGCATTGGCCTCTTGCAGCAGCATAGGCCGGCGGCTGCCGGGGGCGGGGGCCCAGGGGCAACACGCACGTTCCTGCGCGCCAGCCTCTTGTGCTTCCGGGGCCTGGGCTGCATCGCACGGCTGTCAATAGACGTGAGAACAGGCACTCATCCAGAGCCAACACACCCGTTCACGCTGATCAGAGTCAGGACGGCGGCGCTCAGCTGCGTTCCCTGTGGAAACCGGTGCTGGACGACTGATGGGAACGCAGGAAAGGCCTCACGGGAATTTCTTAGCCTGACTCCCAAGCCCCAGAATTCCAGCAGGCCCCGGTCTGACACTCTCAACGCACCACAAGGGAAATCCCAGCTTGCAGTGTTTAGCAGGAGGATGTTGCTCCGTGGGCTCTCCACCCAGAATGCTGTGCAGTTATTTAGGAAAAGCCCAGAGCTGCGTGGAGACAACTCGGACAGGAAGTAGCTTCCACTGACAGAGCCATGGGGAGGTTCTCTTTTTGCGCAGTTATCGTGGAAAACCACCGCCCAAGAAAACCTCGGCGCATAGACAAGGCCTGTGTGATTTTGCTGTGCATGGGGACAGAGGATACTGACCGCTGGCCAAGCCACTCACTGGTTACAAACTCAGGTCAGCTTTGCAAGCAGCTTTCTCATTACCCTGCATGTCCCCACGCAGATGGCCCGGGGAGGAGCAGCCTTCTACATGTTGTAGGCACATTTTTCAAGCAGATAAGGGGCTGTCTGCAAACTCAGCTCTCGCTCACCTGCTCTCGCAGCTCCTAACTGATCCACACACATTGTGACAGCGGCAGGAGCCGGGCAATCATTCGTACGGTTTGGAAAGACTGTCTCGGTTTGGAGGTCACGCTCCCCAGCAACGCTGATTGCATTTAACGCACATTTGCTCAGCACCACGAGGTTTTCAAGTGTGTACAAAAGAAAGCCTGAGCGCGCATCCACAATCAAAGCAGCTTCGAAGGCTGTCTGGAGTCAAGCCCCAGAGAACAGTTTTAGTGGAGAATTTATTACCTTGGCACATTTATCCCATTTTCTCTCTAAAACTGGCCTGTAGCGTCTTTCTGCTTTACCAGACGCCCTCCTGGTATCCTAGCCTCTCTTCTCACCCGCACCCGCTTGTAAATGGCTGAGCTCCAGGCTGCAGTGGTACTGTTAAAGGCCCCGATGAGTTCAGCAAAGAGGTGGATTTAAAATAGATTTGCTACAAGTAATTCCTCCTCCTCCTCCCCCGCAAAAAGCCAGTGTTTTCCCTGGGGGATCTTCAGCCTTTGGCTTGCCCAGAGCTGCTGCAGAACAACAGTAAACCACGTCCTAAAGAACGTATCGGTGTCAAGGATTAAAACAAAAAAAAAAAAGCCACTGGGGAAAGCACAAGAAACATGTCATGGAGGAAACCAGCCGGCTTTTCTATCGTGCTTGTTACCAGCTAACAAGGGCCTCTGGGAGCAGGCAGGGTAGGGAAAGACTCGGGAGTTAAACCGATTGCAATTCTAGCGCTCCTGGTACTTCTGCTTCTCAAACAGATTAGGCTTGAAACACAGAGACGTCTCCTTGCCGTGCCCACCTTCTCGGCCTCCTGGAGCCTCCCGGGAATCAGGTAGAGCACCACCATTCCCATGGGGACAGGCTGCTGGAGATGGACTTTCCCACAGGGTTTGGCGTCCTGCTAATCGCTGTCTCTACTAACGGCGTAACTGAAACGCGGCCTCAGGTCTTGTCTACACGTGGCGACGAGGTGTAGGCTGCAAGTGGCTTCAGCTAACCCGGAACGAGGCGCTTGTTCAGCAGGAGCAGCTATTGCATTTTAAATTCACATCCCACCTTAAAGCCCCATTCACTTTCCAGTGCAGACAGGCTCTTCCTGGCCAGGGCGACACAGGTGACCAGGGCTTGGGATTCCCCCTGCTGATATGGATGGGCGGCGGCAAGCAGTGGCCTCAAGTCTCACTAGGGAAAGGCGGCGTGCACTTATTACCCCGTGTCAGCTAAACACATGGCAACTAACCCAGCCCAGCCCTAGTGCAGGCGAGGCCGTGCTAGTTCCCAGGTGTGTTATCTGGCAGAGGACACCCCTAGGCGTCCCCCTCCACCTGCTAATGTGGGAGGACTAGAAACTGCCTCGCCCGCACCAGGACCTGGCTGTCAGAAAACACCTCTGCACTCTCTGGGGCGTGGCGTTCAGCTGCGGCACGAGGGCGATGAACGGGCCAGACCCGGCCGCCACTAGATTGAGGCCCCACGACCCCATTTCAGGAGGCTGCCCAAGAAGAGAAGCCGTGCCGGGGAGGGCGCCGACGCCGGGGATGGGGGCAACACCCCTGTAAGTTGACACAGCGGGTTCCCACCCCAGCGGAGGGGGAGCGTTGAGCTGAGAGCAGCTGCCCTGCAGCGAGACGCTGTGTGCACAGGAGACGCCGATCCCCTCCAGCACGGCACACGCAGCCCCCCGCTCGCTTTGCTGCCTCTCTCTGCGACCCCGGACCCCCGAGGAGCTGGCAGGGCCCTCCCGCTCAGCCCTGCCACTCAGAGACAAGTGGGACAACCGCCGCTATAGCAGGTTGAAGGAACGCGATCTCCCCCGCGCCGCAGGGCGACGGAGACCCGGGGAGATAGGGACGGTCAGTAGGAGCTTGCTATGCAACACAGTGGCCAAGAAAAGCTAGTGTGGGGACCCCGTCACGCAACAGGAAGCTCTCTCTGCTGCAGCGAGAGCTCTGGGGTGCAAGAACACCCTGGGAACACCGGCGGGGTGGAAATATCAAGCCGGACTAGGCTCATTTTGGCCAGGGAACATCAGCCAAGGGAATTCCGCAAAGGGGAATTTTGGCTAAACGGCTGGAAGTATTTCCTAGTGGTGAGGCCATTTAAAGGCTTGGAAGAGGTCCCCAAAAGGAAGGATGGAGCCAGGGTCAACTGGGGGGTTGTTCCAGGTGGGTTTTTCTGGGGGTGCTTGTCAGACTCTCAGCTCGTCACTGACAGCTGGGACGGAAACCGCGGCTGTGAGACCCGCTCGACCTGCAGCGTGTGTGAAAGCAGAAGCGAGCTGCCCGCTCCACCCAGTGATCCTATCGAGGGCTTCCCTCTGCTTTTTGGCGGTAGATCTCCAAGCGTTTTACAGAAGGGCAGGATCACGGACAGATCTGGGGTTGAGTGAGGTGCTCCGAGAGGATCGCGCGGTGTTAACTGCCACCCTGCCAATCGGAGCAGCCAGAGAGCGCCACGTTATGCAGACCAAGGGCTCAGGTGGGTCTGAGATAAAAGGGGGCCTAAACCACGATCCCGCCTTGAACAGAAGCAGTAGCTGCTCTCAAAGGCCCGGATGCTTTCCTGGGCCAGTCTCCTCCCCCTCCCCAATTGACACTCAGAGGACTGAAGGGGAGCCCACGTGGCTAGAAGTCTGTTGTTACACAGCCACTGCCTTTCACCAGGCTAGAGCGGGGCTTGGCTTGATCCGTTTCGTATGAAGTCGAGGCTGCCTCGTCCACACCAGCTATAGCTAACATCCCTTTAAAGCCCACGCTGGACAAGGCCTTGGAAGCCGGTGCCCAGACATCCGCACCCCCGGCAGAACGCTGCAGCAGGGACGGGGCTGAGCAATCTGTGTGTGTGAGGGGGAGACGCTGATGATTTGCGGGAGGCTGGGCCCGCTGCCCTGCTTCAGTGGGATAACTTTGGTGTAAGGCGGATGACGAACGGCTTTATCTCCTCTGCATCCCTCCCCTCCCGCCTGTTCCCGTCAGATGCCATCTCGCAGTAGCACGGCGGCCGTGACTCATGCCAACGCGTGGTCAGCGCCCGCCGCAGTGGACGTCCGGAGCGGTGACTCACGGGGGAGCGGAACAGTGGCTGAAATCGGGAGCGCTCTGATCTGAGCTTAGCCAGGCTGGCCCAGGATGAGTCAGACCGCGAGAAGGCTGGAGCGCGTGGGGGGCGTGGAGGGGAGGTCACGGCAAGGTAGGTTCTGGGGAGCAGAGGCACCGGGCAATCTGCAAGAGGGCTGAAGGGGAAGGGTAGAGGAGATTGGGGGGGGGGAAGGGGACCCTGCATTTCTTTCTCAGTATCCCCAGGTGATCTGGGTGGGGCCACTGAGTGCCTGCTGCATTTGAAACAAACAGGTGTTCCCCATCGCAGGCAGACAGTGCAGCTTTTCCCCAGCCACCCTCGTATCGACCCTGAGCCCAGGAGAGTCCCAGCCAGCCCTGGAGAGAGGATTACTCTGGAACACGCAGCGGGCGCAGCTGAATCAGAAAAGCGCAGGCTCCTGGTAAACACGCAGCCCGAAAGATTAACACACCAGCTGTGATAGCCAAGAGAAAACATCCCTGATCCCCCCCGCACTCTTCTGCTGCGCGAGGGCCATCGGACGGGAAATGCAGATGACGTAGCTTCTGCATGATCTTGAATTTCACAACGTCCTGAGAAACAGCAAACCCAGAAAGGCACGAGCCTGCCGGAAAGATGAGTGATTGTGCAGGATTCCTGCACTTGGAATCTGGAGGAGACATAACAAAACCCACACGCGTGCCACTGCTGACCAGATTTTTATTACCTGAGGCAATGGTGGCCCCCTGGTTCTGCCACGTCCAGGAACGTAGAGCATGGCACAAGACACAAGGGACAGCGGCAGCCTCTGGCCGGCGCTCCCGAGAGGATAACAGCCTCCCTTATCGCCGCTCCAACTACAGTTTGGGGGAAGGGGGGACACAGTCGGCCACATTAAAAAAAAAAAAAAAAAGCTAAAAAATGTTTTAGAAGCAGCATTAATGTTCCTGCAGCTTCACTGATCTCAGCCGGGAAAGACCCAGGCTCCCCCCACCCAGCCAGGTTAAAATCCAAAGCGGAAGTAAAACCGAACGTGTTTAAAAAGTTACCCCCCGCCCAGCCGCGGAGCTCGGCTGGCGCGGTGTGAGGGCTGAGTCGTAAAAAGGAGCCTGGCGGCACGGCGGAGCGGCAGTCACAACGGGAGGCGATGGAGCCCTCGGCCCTCACTTCTCTCGGCCCGGTCTCTCGAGCACAGCGCTGTACTTCAGGGGGCTGCTGTCAGACGTCAGGACGACTTCCACCAAAGTGAAAATGGTGATCACCTTCAGCAAGGGAGAAAAGACAAAGGGAACCCCCGGGTTAGCTGGCTTCAAACAACGAGTTAGTCTACAGCCAGGGTGGTTTTGAGGCTTCTGCTGCAGGGGCCGCCCAAACCAGGGGTGGGATGCCCACATTTATCCAAGCCAGGGGCCGCACTGCTAACCTGCCAGGAGCCTGAGGGGGTGGAGAAGATGCCAGAGAAAGCTCAGCTTTAACAGAGAGGTGAAGTCCATGAAGGGCTCCAGGTTCCCAGGCATTGGCCACCTGGCAGGGAATACATGGAAGGACATGGAGGGACAGCTGATTGAGAGCATCATTATCCGGGCCAGCCCTGCACATGCCCCGGCGCGGGGCTCACCACTGTGAATAGCTCCAGGGATTTCTGGGGGACTGTAGGGTGATCGCTAGAACCAGCAGCATTTCCAGGGGATCATACTTCTCCTGTGAACTGTTCGATTGTAGACAGTAACTTGATGGCACGCCAGCAAATCCCCAAACTACACCAGGTCCACCAGCAAAAGGTCCTGGCGAGGCAGTGGGGGATTGACTGAAGATTTAAGTATGTCTTCACTGAGATAAGAAGGTGCGTTCTTCACTTCGGAGAGCTAACTCAGGGTAAAGTATTTGTGAGGACACGGCAAGTCGGGTTAACAGCTCCAATTTAACCCCCGATTCCCCGACAGGCTTTAACCTGAGCTGCTAACCTGAGTTAAAGCTGAATCACTGTCTCTGCACTGCTATTTTAACCTCAACTCGCTAATCTGAATTAAGAACACACCTTCTGCTGCAGTGTAGACAGACCCTAAGTGAAATATGGAACATTTTTTTAACCTGCTGAGGATCAAATTTATCTACAGAATCTAATAAGAGGTTCCTCCCGCTCCCCCCCAAGAAAACCCCCCAGCTGGATTACCAGGAATTCCAAGGTTTCACGCTGGGGGCTGGTCTACACTACAGACTCGAAGTTGGCTTTTGTTGACCGAACAGCGCACACACTGAGATGCTCCTCCCACCGACGTAACTCCCCTGCTATGCCGACATCATAAAACCACCACAATGAGAGGTGCAGGGCTGATGTCGGTGCGGTTGGGCAACGCAGTGTCAGTGTAGACGCTGTGTTCTGCCATTCTTGTCAATTTCACCGCTCCACTGCCCCTCGCAGGGAGGCGGGAGCCACGCCACCGACCCCAGGGGCATCAGCCACCTCTGTAGTGAAGACAAGGCCTCAAGCCTTCTATGCACAGCCCCACTGAGCCTGCTTCCCTGCTCACGCTGGGGAGAACACAGCTGATGAGCGCACTGGGCCGAGGCCAGCCCCCAGCGCAACGGGCCCTGACCCTGGTCAGAGCACCTGCTAAGTCCCAGAATGAGGGGGGAGAATCCGCCATTGGCTTCACTCCCGCTCCCACGAGTGAGCCCAGTGCCCCACCCTCCCGCACTGCCGAGTGGGCAAACTGACCCATCTCTTCCCAGCCCACTCTGCTGCTCACAATGAATCATCTGGATGAAGCCAGGTCTCATTTGGACTCCGATGGACCCCACTAGCCTGCAGTGAGTGAACTGCAGGGGAGATGCTTTCCCGAACGACCCCTACGCTGGCCAGTTTAGAGTGTCTACACCGGGGCTGTAACTCCCACCTCGGGAAGACATATCCGCACTAGCTTTCGTAGAGCCAGAGCGCCAAAAACGGCCGCATAGCCACGGCGGCTTGGCCAGCTGCCCCCCAGGATGCACCTCGAGTTTCAGACGGGATTGTACCTGCGGCAGCATCCAGCTGCCAGCGCAGCCTGGGCTACGGTGCTGTCTTTAGGGCATTCGCTCGCTCCGATGTCTAGCCAAGGTGGAGATGTGACCCTGACTCCCTCCCCGCCAGCGGAATAGCTTGCCAAGCCGTTGCAGCTAACGCAGAGCACACGGGGGCTGTTCCCACCACGGCACTGGGCTCAGTCCTTCCGCTGCCTCCCTTTACAGCGCGCCTTGAGGGGAGCCGGGAGGTGGGGACAGCCCCCGTAGAGCACAACAGAAACTCAGCTGAGCAGAACCCCAGACAAAGGATCTGCTTTGTAACCGGCCCCTGGGCAGCGCTGAGCAAAGGCTCATTCAAGCCCCAGGGACTGCGCTGGAAATGAGATGCCGCGGTCCCAGCAGAGCTACTGACCAAAGACAGGGTGGTCCCAGGAAGCTGGTCTGGAGGATTAACCCTGTAGTCTCGCTGCTGTCACCAAAATTACCCGGGGGGAGGGGAGGGAGAGAGGGGAAAGGGTGCAGCTGGAACGCCCCCCTGGAGCCCCACTCCCCCATCAGCACTGGGGATGGGGCTAGAGGTCAGGATCCCTGCGCCCCAGAGCAGCCGCCCAGATTCTGCACGTTTAAACCTATTTTGCAAACAGCCTTTCGGGATATTCTCACTGCCTGGCTGGGCCCAGCCAAACCAGGAAAGGGCCGCCAAGCATCGCAAAGGCGCGCGGGCCCCTCCCACCGTGCAGAGCATGTCTCGGGGGGTGGGGGGGCTGCCTGGGCTGGCAGGCTAACTCCAGGGCGTGAGGGGGAGAAGAGCCTGTGCTCCAAGGGGGGCGTGACTGGATGTCGAGGTGACATTGCTTCTTGCTGCTTCAGCAAAGCTCTGGGAGGGCTGCAGCAGTTCAAGGGGTTAGAGATTTATTGACACAGGGATCTCTTGACTTGGAGGAAAAGTACACACTGCAATCCCAGCGCAGGGCTCCAGTGTTTTCTTAGGAGGCGGGGAAGATTCATGGAGGAGTTTCCTCCATCCAAAGTGTTTACTTTACAAGAAGGATTGGCCCCGGGGCTGGGCTGGGCTCCCGCAGGGCAGCCATTTTTCATGCTGCTCGCTGGAAGTGTGTGAGCCTAGCTCCTGTACTACAGGATGAATTGGGGCCACTTGGGGCGCTTTCCAGGAGCCTTCCCCCGCCAAGTCAGCTTAGAGTGGAAGGCTCGGCCTTACAGGACGCACACAGCTGAGAGAGAGCCTGCAGCAGCATCCCGGCGCGCCGCACGGAGGCGATCCCGGCATGGCGATGCCGCAGGATCCGTGCCCGCATAACCCCGTAGTGCAGACACCGACGGAAGGGGGCTTTCTATCAGGGCAGGAACATCCCCTCCCCCACGGACGGAAGAATTCTTCTCTCGACAGGGCTGGGTCTGCAGCGGGGGTTAGATCAGCATAGTTATGGGGTTGGTGGGGGGAGGAGATTTTTCATACCCCTTTGTCGACCTAAGTTTTAAGTGTAGACCAAGCCTCAGTGAGGGGCTTGGGATTCATCATCCAGAATTTCAAGGCAATCAAGACGACCAGCATTTTAAAGTGTTGCCAACTTTTGTTTGGCATCAAGAGAGCGCTTAATCAAGCCAGACAAACGCAATCAATCCCCTTGATTGAGTTACTGAGTCAATAGATGATGAGGACACAGGAGACAGATTTCCAGACTATCAAAGCATTAACACCATGTCTCAGGAAATGTGACTTGAAACACTGATTCTAATTGAATCCCAGCACTGCCTGCCACATGGGCTGAAACCTGATTGCAAAAGCAGGCCGAGGGGGAAGGATGAAGCCAGAGCAATGAGGTGATCGGTGTCCAGCCAGGAGCACAGGGCAGACCTGAGCGCCTTGAACATCTTAATTAACGATCTAGAAGAGGGCAGTAAACAGCACGTTAATTAAATGCTCAGAGGACACTGGAGCGGGAGGCCCGGCCCACAGCAGGGGGAGCAGTGGGGCTCCAGGCACCGGCGGTAAATGGGAGCCAGTGCAGCCACGTGGAGAAACAGAAGCCAGAACACAGAGATGTAATGGGCAGAGGCGGCTTTAGGAGCAGAAACGCAGTCTGCTGCAGGGATTACAGCAAGGCTTGGCCTGCGAGAACCCTGAGCCCAGCTGAAATCCTGGTGCGTGGGGAGTGCAGAGGGACTGACTCTTAGACGAGATCTGTCAGGCCAGCACCGCTCCAAAGCCAGGGAGGCACGGACCCATTTACCTGCGGGGCAGCTTCCTGCTCTGGGGTTTCCGGCTCCCACAGGAGTGTCAGTTCAGGCTTCTTCCCCACCTTCTGAAAGTGGAACCCCACCAGCGGCAGAGCCTGCAGAACAAACAGCACGTTGGGGAAAGCACTGACTTCCAGAAACGTTGCCGGAACCTAAGGATTCTGTCCCCCACCCCTTCCTCAGTAGCCCAGGTGGCTACGGCTCGTGTCCTCCCCTCCTCAGCTGGACAGGGAATCTGGCTGCTCCCACAAACCTGCTCCTTGTTCAGCTAGCTGCAGTCCTTCATTGGACCCGGCTGAACAACGCTGCTTACATTCTGTCCCCATCGCAGCCCAGTTTGTAAATGACTGGCCGAGTTCTTTTCGGTCGGTACCTGTGTGAAGCACCCCCGGTGCTCTGTGAACTCCCAGGAGGAAGGAGCTAGCCCTGCACACCCTTCCCGAGATCACGGTGAAACACCCCGCCCAAGGCCATATATCATCCTGTCCGTTGCATGGCAAGATGCCATGGCCAGCAATATAGCTGTCACTAAGTGCAGTGCTAGATTACAGCCAACCGCTTTCAGCTGCTCCCAGATTTACGATTTGATCAGATGCAATTAAACCTGCTTCTCCCTTTCCTCATGTCAGACCTAACCCAATCTGTGTCCCACAAACCCTGGGTTTGTGTCACGTTTCCTCATGAATTGTTAGCCAC
The DNA here is from genome assembly GCF_026122565.2 of Emydura macquarii macquarii. NCBI lineage: Eukaryota > Metazoa > Chordata > Testudines > Chelidae > Emydura > Emydura macquarii. Next base: position 4,020,843 of record NW_027132502.1, on the reverse strand, counting down.
ACCCGGCCTGCACGCCTGCGAAGCAGAGGAGATGGAAAACATGAAATCGCTTCTTTTACAGGCAAACGCGCGACGGAGCATTCTGGCTTTCATCGCTTTTGCTCTTGTCCTGGGGGCTTTGCGTGGTCTGAGGGAAACCCCCAGACAGAGTCACTGGAGACTGACAGCGTGAGGGAACCTCACATCAAGGTCTTGGTCTCTAGCATCCCAGCAACTCCCACTGCTCCTTAACCTTAACTCTGCCCTGCGTGTGGTGGGTTCATCTGCTGGTGTTGGTTACTAGGGTGACTATGCAGAAGTAGCTCCCTCACTTTAGCACAGCTCTCCTTCCCCCACCCGGCCCCCATCCCACACCCCCCCCCAACCCAGCTTTGGAGGTGCATTAAGCCCAGGCGAGTTGACCCATTGGGAGGGACCCAGTTAGAGCCCAGGCTCCAATTTCACTCGGGCTGGAACTGCTTCTTTGGATCCAGGCAGAGAGTCCTCCAATGCCTTCCCACAATTCCCCTGAAGGACAGAGAAGTTCTCCAGCAATGGACACCCCTGACTGGGAAAGAATCCTAGAGCGCCTTAGCACAAAGAAGCAAGAGGGACACGGGCAAGTACAGAAATGGTGAGGATGCAGTAACGTGGGTAGGGCTTTGCTGTGGGGCCATTTAACCCCGGGCAAAGCCTGGGTTCCCTGTGCAGTGAAGACTCTCCCCCTTGTGGTCCTGCACGGTTGCACTGGGCCCAGGACAGCTCTGCTGGTGGTGAATGGCTCCCGGGTTCTTGGCACTGCTCTGTGCCAGGCTAGAGGGCGCAGAAGCGCCTCTACCAGCTCTCCAGCCGTTAGCCCCCAGCAAAGCGGCACTGGAGGATTAACGGCCCGGCCAGCCGAAGGGGACCCCGTAGCTCAACGGAACGTACGTTACAGTAGATGCGTTTCTGAACTCCGAATCTCAGCACCAGGACGTCGAAGGCCTCGTTCAGGACCCCCATCACCATCGCCTCCGACTCCAGCGGGCCACACTCCTGTCGACACAAAGCGCGGTCACGAGCGAGATACCCCAGATCCAGCCATCCCCGAGAAGGGTTCCCATCCCAGTGTCTTACAACCCTCCTCCCACCTGGGTAGTGCCCAAGGTGGCTGTAAACCTCCCCAGTGGCAGATCCTCTCCCCAGACCCAACCGGGAGAGGGGGGCACAAGCTGACGGGACACCCCAAAGACGGGTCCCGTAGCCGGTCCAAGCAGTCAGGGGACGGATGGTGGACCTCTCCAGCGCTGTGGAAAGCACAGCCACCTGCACATACGCTGCTTGGACTCCGTGCAGCCGCCCATGCGGAGAGGCCTCAGAGTCCATGGCCCTGATACGACAGGGAAAAACAATCAGCAGAACTGAAGCCATCAGCAGCACTTGCTCCGGGTGGGACAGAAGAGGGAGGAAAGCCAACGGCTACTCAGGCCAGGGACCTCCTGCAGAACTAGCCGCAGCCAGGCTGGCGCCAGAGCAAGCCTGGCCCCGTAGGAGAGGGTCACTTGATGTGGGGAGGGAGGTGGGAAGCGTTCTCGGGAGACCGCCCCCCAAAGGGAGCCAAGGAGCCATCTCAATGCCCGAGGGCGGGAGCCGGGAGACGGGCAGCGCGTTTAGCGCAGCGGTGGCCGGGGTCTCACCCGAACGAAGGCGGCAAAGAACAGGTCGGTGCTGAGCTCCTGCACCCTCTTGGACGCCATTTTCCGGTCGTTGCAGTGATCGGCTTGCTTCTGGAGGGCCTCCTTTCTCAGCCTGACGGGGCGTCCGGAGCCTGGCAGGAAAACGAGCCACAGTTACTCTTTAGCACCCTGCTGCTACGGGGGCAGCGCCCACTCTAGGGCACCAGGGGTCAGTGGCGTACCAAGGGGGGGTGGGGTGGGGGCACGATGCCCCGGGCGCCGTCCTGGGGGGGGCGCCATCCAGGCCCTGAATGACATGCAGGGGGTGGGGGACACTGGAGGCTCTGAGGGGCGGCTGGACGGAGCCCAGGGGCAGGGAGCTGTGGGTAGCCAGAAGGAGGAACTCTCCCCCGCCCTCGCTACCCCCTGGCTGGGAGGTGAGGCCGCCCCGCCTGGTAGGGAGAGCCAGCGCCGGATCTGATTGGGCTCTGGGGCCGGAGCGAGAAAGGCAGGTGCTGCGCAGCGGGTAGCTGAGGGAGGGGTGGGGGCGGCAGAGCCCCCCCAGAGCTGCCACCATGAGCACCAGAAAGCCCCTGGGGCACAGGAGGAGGAAAGCAGCGTGTCCCCCCTGCAGGTACAGACCCTCCCCTCCCTGCCCGGGGCAGCTGAGGCGCGGCACCATCTGTTGGGAGTCGGGGACTCCTCCTGTCCTACGTGGGTGGGACGTGAGGCCGGGGGGGGGGGTTTGCAAATGCAAGCTTTAGCCCCCAGGTGCTGGAGACCAATGGTACGCCTCTGCCAGGGGTCTGGTCTTTCCCCGGGCTGTACCCCGCTATCCCAAAGCGGGTCAAAGGGCTCGTGAAGCTGAATTCCTTCCCTTCCCAACCGCGAGGCTCCAGGACAGAAGCGGTCAGGAGGCAGCAGCCTTTTCCTGCACCGGCCTGGATTGGGCGGCCACGGGGCTGCGTCCATCAGGCACTTACCGAGGGAGGCGTTGAGGAGCCGGTGCACCACGATGTCGGCGAAGCGGCGGATGGGCGAGGTGAAGTGCGTGTAGAGCGGCACGTTCAGGGCGTAGTGGCAGAAGAGGGTCTCGTCTTCCAGGACGCCAGCGCAGAAGTACAGAGCCATCTGGAAGGGAAAACCCCACGGCCAGTGAGACTCCAGAGAAGGGCGGGAGCACGGGTGCAAACTGCCTGCGAACCTGCCTGTGCTCTGCTCCATCGGGACAGCCCCGTGCGCCTAGCCCTCGGAGCCTAGCCCAGAAAAGGACCCCGAAGCATTTTACACAACAGCAGCACAGGTGCCCCGGAGACAGTTTAGACGGGGACAGGCAGCCGCTCCCCCAGGGGAGCATCGAAGGCGTGGCTCCGCTGGGCAAAAACCAGCCCAGCCCTCCATTCTCTGCTGGGTCAACATCTCACCAGGCCATTTCCATCCCTGCACATTTTCTTCCTCACCACCCTGAATCCTCCTCGCCCCCGCCCCAGAGCTCGGCTGTCTGTACGGCAGGGAAATATCCCGCCTGGCCTGGGGGAAATGGACGTGGGGGCACCAGAGCTTTCTGTTCTCGAACTTGGAGGTGTCTCAGTGAGCTGCACAGAGCCCTTCTCGCGTCACGTAGCCTCCCGGGCCGGGCCAGATGCACTGCAGTGGAGTGAAACTGATTTACCCCATGGGACGAGCGGGTCCTGTGCCACTGAACGCACTCAGCTGTCTGCACGGCAGGGTTTGCCTCGTCTTCGCTACCTAACGCTCAGCCGGACGCAGAAACAGGGTCTCAGGGCCAGGCCCCCATTTCTCGCCCTCAGAGGCGAGTGGAGCCCACCGCCCCCCGCCCTTTGCTGGAGCAGTTACAGGGTGCTAGGGAACTTGGGCCATCCTGCATGCTCCCTACTCACCTAGGCTGGTCCCTGAATGCTAGCACGGTGACCTAGCACGCCCTCTCGTGGGAAAAGGAGGGAACGACACGCTTTGGAGGCTAATTTGAGCACTGAGGAAGAGTCACCCCGGCCTAGTGTGCGGCCTGGCAAGGAAACCGTAATCCAGCTTGCGGAGGCAGGGGGCTGGGAGGGGATGCTCTGCTAAGCAGTCAGGGCAGCGGATCACTCTGTCTGATGGGCTCCAGGGAGCTCCCCCTGGTCCCCTGAAAACCCCCAGCAGCATGGAACAAGCATCCGATGTTCCTTCGCCATGATCTGCAGTGCGGCTGCTGCACGGTACGGTCCGCTCACACCATCTGCTCCCTGCCCAGCCGCACGGTCTCTTCTCATCTGAGCAAGGGACGGGAGCCCACCTCCTCCAATTCCTCTCGCTGGGACGGGCAAGCGCCCAAGCATCTTGTCTACGCTAGGAGCACAAGAGCCTGTCTCACCGCAACAGCCAGCAGCAGGGCAGCCGCACTGGCGCTTGGCCACTCGTGTAGTCAGAGCGGAGGCACCGCAGTTCTGCGCCCCCCGCCCGGCCCCGTGGGCGCTGCGCTAGAGGTCCCAGTTTTGCTAGTGCAGATGGACCCCAGGATGCTGTGCAGGTGGTTTGTTCAGCCTGGCCGTACGTGTGAATAGCACATCTTATTCCTTTCTGCACCACAGGAAAGGGAAGAGCCAGCCATAAGAAAGGGGGCGGCTGCCTGCAAGATTCAAACAATCCTGCCTTCAATTCCCAGCTCCCGCCCAGCATGAGCCAGGGAACTTCCGCTGCAGCAGGTCTCCTGGGAGGAGTTGGCTTCAAAGGGCGTGAACTAACCCTGGCTTGGCCTTCGCACCATCACGGGATTTCAGCTGACTCCCACCAGCCAGAAAGCTGCATGTGGCTCCCCCTTCTCCATATCGCCCACCCCCCCAAATTCCAAGCCAGGCAGGAGCGCTCCCTGCACGACTGCCCTCGGGAGAGAGGGAACAGGCTACGACAAGGAGCGAGCTGGCAGCAGTGTCGAACAGCTGGTGATGTATGCGGGAAGTAGGGCTGCCGTGATTGATTTAACAGACGAGCCTTCGCGTCACAGGCCCATGAAGGATGCTGCCCCGACAGAGGATTTCCGCTGTGGCCACAGTTCCAGGAGCAGAGCAAAACCTCTCCAGCAAGATCCAGTGGGGGTCCTGCCCGAGGCCTGGCCTCGGGGTTCAAATTTATCCCCCGACGGTGGGTGGGGTTCCCCATCGAAGAGCACGGCTGCCTGTTCACCGCTCGGGCACCACAAGCCAAGCCTTCCCCTTCCGCTGGGAAATGGGAAACAGACCGCTGCCCTCCCCACCACAATCAGTCATGGGGATTAATGGAGCTCCTTGATACTGCTAGCCGGGAACAGCCGCAGCTTGGCTCGTGCATTATTATATCTGCACAGTCTAAATAACAGCTCTGGAATAAATCAAAGGCAGCTCATAGAGCCCTTCTCCTGGAAGAAGCCACGCAGCCAAACGGACAGCCCAGGGACCTGCTTCACTCAGGATCTCGCTGCGTTTGCCGGCCCTCCTCAGCCTGCTCTCTGGTCGGTTAGCGATACAGTACTTCAAGCTGCTTCTCTCTGGGGCGCTGTTCAAGAGACAGGGGCGTGGGTTTAAGCATCTGTGAGGCTGCACCAGTTTCCCACTTACCACGAAGCTGGAGCCGTAACATCAACGTGCTCTGTGGTTCCCAGCCCGGCTCTCTTCATGAGCCACTGAAAAAGCCTGAAAGTCCTTTCTAAGTAACCTACCACCAGGGGCAACCAAGAGACACCAGCACGTGCCTTGCGGCATAGCCGGTGCAGGTGGAGGAGAGCAGACAGCTGCTCAGCACCCCCCCAGGGCTTGGTTTTGAACGTAGCATTGCTCAGAGGCACTGGACCAGCTGTGCTAGACACCGCAGAGCTGGGCCAGCACAGATCACGGCCGGTCGAGTTTCCCCTCTAAGGCGTGATTTAGAAGGTGAGAGGGGAGTCCTGCCTTCATGGCATGTTGCCATAGGACTCTGCTTGTGTCATTTAGAGCGTTTGTGTGGGCATGCTCCCATCGTGCCGGCCATCAGCAGCCATCCATGGCAACAGCTTTCAGCCCCCAGCTGAGGTGAAAAGCTCTGTATCCCATCACAGCCTGCAGGGCCAGCACGATCGGCTCAGCGTCTGCAGAAAGAAGAGACTCCCCACTCATGCCATGTGCAACGGGAAGATCCTTTCAGACCCCCTGGTTCACACAAATGACTCAGTAGCAATGCCCGACTTGCCATGGCCTTTTAGCCCTCCCCGGGGCAGAATCTCCGTCCGGTACGCTCTGTGCTTACAAGGCATCTCAGACAGCGTCCCGCTGAGGGCACCTACAGACCTCCGGACAATCGGGGGGTGTTTACGCAGCGGGAAGAGCAGGAAGGACGTGCTGTATAGACCGCGTTCTCGCAGAACATGCATGCGCACACAGGGGTTGATGGGGCACCTTCCACTCTTGCAAAGGAAATGGAACCCGCTCCAAGGTCCATTTAACCAGTGGACCTGGGTCATCTGCATAGCACCCCACAGTCTGCACGGTGCTTTACAAATCAGTAAGATGCCAGGTTCCTGCCTTGGAGAGCTTACCATCTAATCCGCTAAAACACAGCTGGGGGGTGGGGACAGGTGCAACATACAAGCCAAGCGACGGGCACTTGGGAGATGGCTTGTTGGGGCCACGATTTATGCAGGGGTCTCCCCTTCGGCTGCCATCCCCGCCACGCCTGACCTCCTGATCTTTATGTGGGCAAACGTCTCTGAGTGCTAGATATCTGTGCAGGCGTCGTTACTGCTCCCAGAGCTTAAACAGTTTAAAACAACAGCTTTCCTATTCACCTCTGAGAAGGGGATAAACTTGCTGTGATACCTGCTGCTACATTTCATGAGAAGCGGCTCCAAAGTGAACTGCTGGTATACGCGGCTAAATCAACACACGAACGGTGCTGGCCCTGCGTTTCCCAGCAGCCTCTTCAACGGGCACTTCGCTAGGCTGTGCAGCTGCTGTTATTACATGTTACAGCTTTTATTTTTACATCTGCAAAACACCAGCCCTAAGGGCTGGAAAAACAACACAGACAGAGACCGAGCAGCGAGGAGAAGCCCCTTAGATCAGGGGGGTTGTGGCGGGGTTATGGCAGAATGGCGATTGAATGAACCCATTTAAAAATAAGAGCGAGAGATTTAAAAACAACGGGAGTAGCCTGCTCCGATTACAAAGCTGAAATCCTGCCCTGGGATTCATGGTTCAGGCAGCTGCCCCTCCAGTTCTCCATCCTATCGGCTTCGCCAGCTCTTGCTGAGTTGCAATGCACTGATCCGGGCAAGTAAACAGAGTAGGTTAAAAAAAGCAGCATGGTCCTCGCCTTATTATGAGACCCAATAGCTGGGATCGGAGCACAAACAGCTGCCAATTTCCACAACGCAGGACTAAATTATTTCTGATGCACTCAACGAAACGCAGTCTCCGTGACTTAATTAGCCCCGTTCCCCAGTGGTTAATGGTCTGCAGGGCCGTGCGGGAGACGCGTTCTGTTCCCGTTTCTGGGCGCTCTCACGGTCTGGGCTGAGCAAGCTGCATGCTCAGCGTCTGGGGAAGAAGAGTGTCTTTCGCTGTGCGGCCATGCCGACAGCCGGTCACCAGTTACTGAGAGGAGCCCTCTCCACGGGGCAGAGCCACTCTCCCAAGCCAAGTCAAGGCAGCCTGTCGGGCTAGGTCATGGTCTTAGAGGAGAAAAGCCCCTCTTCAAGGAAGACCCAGAAGAAGTGTGGATGTCCTTTTGCCTTTCCCCAGTCCCTCATGCTAGTGCTGGGGTTACAGCGTCTTTCCAATCCAATGCAATAGCAGGGTCCTAACACAGCTCCCCATAGCATTTGTTACAGGAGAGAGGTGCTGGCCCCACGGCCCTGGCCAATTCCAGTTTGGGGATTTACCATTCTGCCTCCTCCTGAAAACTCCCCCCGGTGCTGCAGTTGGCTTTGGGATCCTTCTCGACTCCCTGCCCTAGACTGCGGCACAGGGTTGATGTTCTAAAGAGTTGCTGCACGGCACCCGAGGTGGCTGCACTCCCGCGGGGGCTGAAGTGACCCGTGTGCTGTTTGTAGATGAGTCGGTAAAACGCTTAGACGATTTTTATGAGGTCACTTCTCAGGGGCTGCCGGGAGGATACACTTATCAACAAGGGCAGCGCCGAGTAGCTGTTGTCACCTGCCCGACGGGGCTACGGAGCGACCCTGGCACGGCACACAGCAGATGTTTTCTCATTAACGGATTCAAATGACAAGTGCTCTCAAATGTCCTTTGTGCTCCGTTCCCGAGAAGAACTGCAAGGAGCGTGAAAATAAATGAGCCAGAGCCGACCAAGGGCTGCTCTGTTCTTAAGGACAGATTGAATCCCCGAGTGGCTGAGCCCTTGAAAAATGAGGTGTGTCTGTGCCTTCATCTGTCACAAGCTGCCAGGCAGACCAGAATCCAGGAGCTCCCACTGACACACATTATGAGCTTCCTCCCGGCTGCCTCCTGACCTCCCCCTCGACTTGAAAGGCATTCTTCCTGACCAACGGGTCCGGGGTGTGTGTGAAAGACATGAGACCGCAGGATCATGGTTTAATTAGCTACCACAGGTTTCTGGCCGGCTTACCTACAGCCTGATCTCTGACACACGAGCCTCAGTGCTGGGAACGCAAACGTAGCCAGGGAAGCAGGCCGTTCGTTAATGCCCAGCGCCAACGTGGTCACTCAAGGAAGCACTCAGGGGAGTCCTGGCCCTGCCACCGATCCGAGTGATGGCCCATGTTTCCCAGCACTGAGGGAAGAGCTGATCCAGAGCCTTGTCCCACGTGTGGTTTTATGCAGTGGCTGCTGGAGGAAATGCTGTTGGCAGGGGGCAAAGGCTTGCTGTCCTCCGCCCCGTACTTCCCGACGCACAGCGCTGCAAGGAGAGCTACAAGAGTTGGAGAGATGGGAACGGTGGACGGGCTAGGAGACCAGAAGGCCTGTTCTGGGCCACATTCTCCACTCTGCTGCGGCTGTATTCTGCCTGCAGGTGCCAATAGAGGAGAATCTGTCCAGCCAGCCAGCCTCCGGCACCCTCCCCCAGTGCAGGGGGCATGCCGGAGAGGAGCTCTGCTCTGCTTCTTCTTCACTGGTGAAGAACCACTTAGGGACCAGTGAGGCAAGTTAAGGCAGCTCCCTCAGCCAAGGCCAGGAGTGGAGAGCTGTGACCAGAGGCCGCAGGTCCCTGCCTTACGAGGAGCGGAGCTTGGCGGCAGAGAAGACCCTTCCCTCCATCTTCGACTACTTCTGTGATAACCACAGAGCTTCTTGCTGGTGGGAAAAGAGCCTTTCAAGGATCACATCTGAAGTTGTGACTGGAAAGACGACACATGTCACAGGCTGCAAGCAGAGTAGGCGCTTCCCTAAAATTCATCCCCTCTCCTTCCCCATGCACCCACAAGAACCCATATCTGTGCTTGCAAACAGGCAGCCTGGGAAGTGCGTGTGTCCCGGATGGCCCTCGCCTGGCATCCCTTGGAAAGCAGGGCCTATAAGTGTTTTCACTGAAATGCACTGAATCCCAGACAGCCCCAGCCAGTTGGGCAAAAACTGGAAGAATCCCTTACCCAAGGAGAATTGAAGTACTGATACAGAATTGAAGTACAGATACAGATACTGAATATAGAGATGGCCAGCCGATCGAGGGAAGTGATTAGTCCCCTCTATTCAGCACTGGTGAGGCCACAGTTGGAGTACTGTGTCCAGTTTTGGGACTCCCCCCCACTACAGAAAGGATGTAGACAAACTGGAGAGAGTCCAGCAGGCAGAGGGCACCGAAAATTATTAGGAGGCTGGAACACATGACTTGTGAGAAGAGGCTGAGGGAACTAGGCTTGTTTAGTCTGCAGAAGAAAAGAATGAGGGGGGATTTGATAGCAGCCTTCAGCTACCTGAAGTGGGGTTCCAGGGAGGATGGAGCTAGGCTGTTCTCAGTGGTGGCAGGTGATGGAACAAGGAGCAATGATCTCAAGTTGCATTGGGGGTGGTCTAGATGGATATTCAGAAAAACTTTTTCACTAGGAAGGTGAAGAAGCACTGGAATGGGTTACCTAGGGAGGTGGTGGAATTTCCATCCTTAGAGGTTTTAAGGTGCGACTTGACAAAGCCCTGGCTGGGATGGTTTAGTCGGAGTTGGTTCTGCTTCGAGCAGGGAGTTGGACTAGATACCTCCTGAGGTCCCAGCCAACCCTAATATTCTCTGATTCTATAGCTTGTCCAGACATCTGGCAACCCAGGGAAGCAGAGACTTACTCATGGCCTGTTAGCTTACAAAGCTGGTTTCTCAATTCATTTGTCATGTTCCCCACTTTCCACGTTCCTCCAAGTCACCTTCCATCTCAGAGGAAACAGTGATGGCCCAGAACCGATGTCAGGTAAGAATGACCCATCAGGAGCTGCCTACAGGCTGGCATTGTGTCAGTTTAAACATTTCACGCCAGCAGGATCAGGGAATAAGGGTGATTCAGGTTAATTAAAGCAGAGAAGGCGGTGTTGGCATCTAATGCTTACAGCAAAAGGTCACAGACCTAGGAGGGTTGTGGGTTTTTGTTTCTGGCTGTGTAAATGACTGAGTATGTGACTTGGGCATATATCACCTAACTTTGGACTTCTCAATCCTGCTGACAAACTGGGTGAAATGCAGGAACTTCACTTACTTCTGCATTCGAGGTGAACCTCCTTGAGAAAACACACCATAGCTTCATCAGTTAGATAGCATGTAACCTCCGTGGCAGATGCCCTTTAAACAGTTGTCCCGTGGGTTCCATGCTTCCTCTGCCTGGGTAACGTGCAAGATTACAGACTGCTTGGGGTAGGAATGTCTGCACAACTCCTAGCACTATGGGCCTGTGATCTGGCAGGGGGCTTCCAGCGGCTATGGTATGAAACAACCATCTTGAGTTCTCCCCTTCCTCCAAGGCAGCTCGCTCAAGTTCCTTTCTCTGACTGCGTTGATTCTGACGTGGCACAGCTCCCTGTTTGATGACGTACACCAGTCTCCCTACAACTGTGGTTTTTTAAGCAGCGTTGGTAAGCAAAGGTTCCTCTGCCCCATTCCAGAGGGGAAAACAAACATCATTTGATGTTTCATCATGTTTCATCATCATTATGAAACGCGCATGGTCTACCAAGGACGGTTGCATCAGGCAGAGTGACTGTGGTTGATGCTGTCACAGTGGAGGGAAGTTCCCAGGTCTGGCAAACTCCTGCGAATCCACAAGTTTGGGCAGTCAGGGCAAACATCCCTTCGCACGTCAGGGGGTAGTTTGAGAGCACAACATGCCAGGGTGTGTGACTGAAAACAACACCTCAAACCCCCCCACATTTACCAATGTCATGTAACGATGATAGGTTCTGTACAAGGCATGCCTTGCTGGGTATTATTTTAAACGTCTTGATCTGCTAAACATTAATGCCCTGTTGGATTGTGTGTGTTACCGCAGTACAATGGGAAGTTATAAAATAGCGCTGTAAATGCGGCTGGAACATACTGTGAAGTGGGAACCACCTAAACCAGCTTTTCAGGTACAACAATGTAGTGGCCAGACACACTAACGGGCCATCAAGGGAAGAGTCTACTTCCAGGAATTGCTCAGAGTGAAGGCTTCACTGGAGGATGCGCATTTGCAATGGGGTTGCTGGACCAAAGGGAAGCAGCCGCCACGTCACATGCATGGACTGCTCTAGCGAGCTGAACAGACTATAAAAGGAGGCGTGTGACACCATCACTTGGCTCCACTCCCATTCAGCTGAACACCTGAGGGTCGTCTGGAAGACAAAAGGACTTTGAAAGGGGGGAGGAGAGTCCCGGGCAGGGAAGGTCGCTCCTGGGCTGAACCCCAGGAGCTCTGCATACTGTCACGGGTGTGTGTGTGTGTGTGTGTGTGTGTGTGTGTGTGTGTGTGTGTGTGTGTGTGTGTGTGTGTGTGTGTGTGTGTGTGTGTGTGTGTGTGTGTGTGTGTGTGTGTGTGTGTGTGTGTGTGTGTGTGTGTGTGTGTGTGTGGCCATCCTGGTGATACAGCTGAAGAGCATGCAGCGTCACTTCTGAATAGAGTGAGTGCAAGGCCACATCTCTGCGAGATTATGGCATTTCGCACAAAGTTGAGCCACTTTCTGCTCAGGATAGTGCCAGACTAGTGCCAGGGTGAGAACGCATCCCTGCTGCACAGCTGAGGTCGGCTAGAAATGCGGCAAAAGCCGTGGACCAATGTGCACTCTTGCACTGATATCGGTGCGAAGATCGGATTTGCACCCCTCCTCTGCAACTGCTAGGTTCGCCGGAGCTGGCAGAGTTTCAGCATCAGGCACAAAGGAAACGGGCCCGGTTCCATCTTGGGATAGTGCTGAAAGGCAGCTGGAAAGCAAATGAGCCTTCCAAAGCACCCAGCTCAGATCAGGAGATCATTTGAATGAGACATTGCCCAGCCCACCCGTTCACCAGATCCTAGGCTCCCAAAGACATTCCTCCATATTTTTTCCTCTCATGGAATTCCTCTTTGAGGAAGTAAAGACTCAACATCACTGCCGACGATGGGCAGATACTGCCAATCTGGCTGTTGTAAAGGCATGTGCTTGCGTGGCAGGTGAGTTTGCCAAACAAGCAGAGATAGCTGGTGGCGGAGAGCAGGAGGGGGCTCAAAGTTTATTCTCCTCCTCCACGCTCCAGCAGGCTTTCCATAGAGCACAAACATGGCTTTTGAACATAAAGAGAAATGAATTGTTGAACAAGAACACATAGTTTAAAAAGCTCTCAGCGCCCCATCCTGGGCTTTGCTGGCCCACCTGGCCAGTTTCCTTCTGTCCAACCCTTCAAAACACCAGGCCGTCTGGTACCTGGGGAGCAGATGTGGGGTCATGACACCACACAACCAAACAGCAGGCTGGAAGTGGACCCCACAAAATAGATACTATCAATGGGATTCAACTTAGACAGAATTTCCCATTGAAAGGGAAAGAAAGCCACCCAGGCCTCCGGCGTTTGAGGAGAGTGACACACGTGAAAGCCAGACAAAGGGTCATTATCTAGAGAAACATGCTGTAAAAACACACCCGGCTGAAGAGCGGAGAACTGCGTAGCAGCAAACTGTACTAATAAGTCCAACGTGTGCGTGGAGGGGAGGATAATTACCACGCGGTTTGCGCTAATTGCCATCATCAGAGCCTCCCCAGTTACATTTGCAAACAAGCATTAAGACACTGAAGTACAGCAGGACTTCAGGCAACTGCTAATGAGTAAATGGAGCAAATTAACTAATTAGAAGAGTGACAATCACATGAGTAATGTCAGGAAGACGATGCATTCCCGCGGTGCTAAACAGTCAGCGGCAGAGAGGCTGCTATGAGCGACGTGTCACCTTCTCCTGGCTGGTGGGCTGCGCTCTCAGAGCTGGCCTCCCTTCGCATTGCTGCCGAGGTGACAGGGCAGACACGTCACAAAAACGATCCTGTTTTGTCCTCTCCGTTAATTTGGTGCCGATGAAACGCGCTGGAGTAACTGTTCGGGGGGATGCACGGGGCACCACAACGGACCCGGCCCAGCCACAGCTGGGCAAGCTCCCCTCCTGCCTGTTCTCCCACCTGGCCCAAAGAGACCATCTCTAGAGACGGTGGCCCACTCAAAGCTGGGCCTCTCTGTTGACAAGTGCAGGTCAGTGCTGGGTTTTGATGGGATGCCTGTTTACTCTGAACTGAGACTAATTCATTTAATGTTGGACCAAACAGCTGTGATAGGGTCTGACCTGGGCTCTGAACCAGTAACCGAGAGCTACATGGCTCTGACCCCCGTTCTCTGACTCCTCAGCTGTCCAGGCACCTGAACTGTTCTTTAGGAAGGGAACTGCTACCAGATGTCATGACGAGGTTTTCACGTGGGCTGTTAGGACCTGACCCAATTCCCTTGAAGTCAAGGGGAATCTTTGCACTGATGTCCTTGCAAGCTGGGTGCTCCCAGAATCATAGAATATCAGGGTTGGGAGGAACCTCAGGAGGTCATCTAGCTCCAAGCAGGACCAACCCCAACTAAATCATCCCACCCGGGGCTTTGTGAAGCCGCACCTTAAAAACCTCGAAGGATGGAGATTCCACCACCTCCCTAGGTAACCCATTCCAGTGCTTCACCACCCTCCTAGTGAAAAAGATTTTCCTAATATCCAACCTAGACCTCCCCCACTGCAACTTGAGACCGTTGCTCCTTGTTCTGTCATCTGCCACCACTGAGAACAGCCTAGCTCCTTCCTCCCTGGAACGCCCTTTCAGGTAGTTAAAGGCTGCTATCAAATCCCTCCTCATTTTTCTCTTCTGCAGACTAAAGAAGCCCAGTTCCCTCAGCCTCTCCTCACAAGTCATGTGCTCCAGCCCCCTACATCATTTTCGTTCCTCTCTGCTGGACTCTTTCCCATTTGTCCACATCCTTCCTGTAGTGGGGGGCCCAAAACTGGACACAATACTCCAAATGTGGCCTCACCAATGCCGAATAGAGGGGAATAATCACAGTGCTCCTACCAATGCAGCCCAATGTGCCGTTAGCCTTCTTGGGAACCAGGGCACACTGCTGACTCATATCCAGCTTCTTGTCCACTGTAACCCCCAGGTCCTTTTCTGCAGAACTGCTGCCTAGCCACTCAGTCCGTAGCAGTGGGTCCCTGCTGAGCAGTCACTTAAACCCTTTATGGCACAAAAACGTCCTATGTGACATACCCAGAACTATGCCCCGGCGGTGGCCATCATAAGAGCCTTCTGGCTGTGTCACTTGAGGGAGACGATCCAGCTCAGCTGCTTGGCACGCACTGATTGGTGAACCCCGGCCATAAATAACCAGACGCACCTCACTGGCAGGAGCAGACTGGACACATTGGGTATAAAAGTGGGTCATGCGATACTTCGGGGCTGCTGGGAGTTTCCAATGACTGCGCTTAGCTTCTTCATCTCTCTTCCCGCCCTCCCCCGTGTAACAGCATCTCAGGAGAGGGGACGGAGCATAGACCTGGGCTGCCAACACAAAGCAGGTGGCAATGGGCCTGAAAACATTCTGGTGCTGGTTGCACATTGGCACCTGGCCGCTCTTACCTGCATCGGCCTGGAGAACATGTTGGTCAGCACTTCTTTCCTGGCCTCTGCGTAGCTGTCTGCACCAAGCATTTCATTCAGACTTTTCTGGGAGGAGAGAAGTGGGGAAAGACATACAGTGAGAGGCTGGGGGGGGAGAGGGAGAACAGACAAGTCCTGCTCTTTGCTGCTGTCTTACTGCTCCGGGGATCTTAGAAAGGGCAAACACTTTATAACAAAAACCCTCTCTTCCCTGTTTATTCCCAGCACTTAGAAACTTGAACTAAATGTTTTCCTCACTCAGTGTTTTTCCTCCAGATGCACAGCCTGGCTGGCTACGGCAAGGTCTTTCCTGGTCCCAGCTTGGTGCTCAGAGCCTGGTTAGCTAGGGCAGGGCTGTCTGACATCACTAGGGTGCAGACAAAGTTTCTGTACATTGCACAGTCACTTACCACATTGCTCAGCATCCACCCCCCAAAGGCAGCCGCCATCACGTGGGGCACAGAAGCCATGGGACTAATCTCCGAACATTCACAGTGATGGACTTTTAACCTCTCCCACTCCATCGGCAGATCGAACCCCCTGGCCTGGTGACTCCAGCTCCCGGCCCAGCATGCAGTAAAGCAGATTGCACTGCCCGGGCTCAACGCACGGTGTAGAGACCTGAGGGATGCATCGTTCTGAAAAGGCCACTGCACTAGACTAGTACAAGCAGTATTGCCTCCTCCTCGGTGGGAAGGGCCACAAATGTTCACTGCTCAGAGGAAAAGCATCCCTTGGTCTTCAGAGGCCCTGACAATGGGGATCATGCAAGCTCCAGAGGAGGCAGCAGAGCAGCGGGGAAGCTGCCCACACCTAACAGAACAGCACGAGGGAGGCCGATGAGGGGCCGCATTACAGCAGTCTAGGGCGATGAAATAGAAAATACTGGAGTCCCCACTTCACTTTCTATCTGGAGTTAAGCTTCATGACTTGGGCTACGGAGAGTGCTAATCTGGGGACCCTTCGAATACCCTTCCTTGCATACATAGTGCATGAGGCTTCCCAGCACTGGTCTCCGGTCCCACCCTGGAAACCTTCATTTTTCTATGCAGAAATTGCTTTACTGCAACGACTGGCTGGTGAGGACAGAGTGAGCCAGGGACAGAAACGGCAGGGCTGCCTGAACACACACAGCTGCCTCGGCTACCACCTAGGAAACACACTACAGCCGCCTCAGAATCCTTTCTGTTTCTGCCCCTGGCTTTTCCTTCCCCGCCCCAGGGAGCGTGTGGTTTTACATACCCCCAAGGACGAAGGGCCTGAAAACAGGGGCTTTGGCCCTGATGGAGTAATTACACACGCAGCAGCATATACTGGGACTCTGAGGTTATCCTCTGACACAGGCACTTATAGCACACTCATGAGCACAGCATCCAGGCATCAGGTACAACAAAGATTGGTGCTGAATTTATTCCTAGCAGCCCCATCTCTTCTCCATCCCTTACTTCAGCTGCTGCTGGAGATGTCTTTCCTCTCCATCTACGGCTTGTTCACTGCCCCGTCTCTGCTCTCATTCTGCAGTTTAGTTATTTGCAAAGATTCCTTGGAATTTCTGTCTCTGCAAGAAACACCCGTAACCCCATCATCTGAGGGGTTCAGGGTGCTTTGCGCATTCATTCATTACATCTCAACACCCCCAATCATAGAATCACAGAATATTAGGGTTGTAAGGGACTTCAGGAGGTATCTAGTCCAACCCCCTGCTCAAAGCAGGACCAACCCCAACTAAATCATCCCAGCCAGGGCTTTGTCAAGCCACACTTTAAAAACCTCTAAGGATGGAAATTCCACCACCTCCCCAGGTAACCCATTCCAGTGCTTCACCACCCTCCTAGGGAAAACGTTTTTCCTAATATCCAACCTAGACCTCCCCCACTGCAACTTGAGACCATTGCTCCTTGTTCTGTCATCTGCCACCACTGAGAACAGTCTAGCTCCATCCTTCCTGGAACCCCCTTTCGGTAGCTAAAGGCTGCTATCAAATCCCCCCTTGTTCTTCTCTTCTGCAGACTAAACAAGCCCAGTTCCCTCAGTCTCTCCTCACAAGTCATGTGCTCCAGCCCCCTATATCATTTTCGTTCCTCTCTGCTGGACTCTTTCCCATTTGTCCACATCCTTCCTGTAGTGGGGGGCCCAAAACTGGACACAATACTCCAAATGTGGCCCCACCAGTGGGGAACAATCACAATGCTCCTACCAATGCAGCCCAATGTGCTGTTACCCTTCTTGGCAACCAGGGCACACTGCTGACTTATATCCAGCTTCTTGTCCACTATAACCCGCAGGTCCTTTTCCGCAGAACTGCTGCCTAGCCAGTGGATCCCCAGTCTGTAGCTGTGCATGGGATTCTTCCTTCCTAAGTGCAGGACTCTGCACTTGTCCTTGTTGAACCTCATCAGATTTCTTTTGGCCCAATCCTGCCATTTGTCTAGGTCCCCCTGTGATCAATGAGGGGAGTTTGAATTACCTAGCTTCCTAAAATACTTCTCTGGCCCCCATCACTGTAGCATCCAAGCACCTCGTAATCTTTAATGTATTTATCTGCATAACAGCCCTGGGAGGCAGGGCAGGGATATGATCCCATTGTACAGATGGGGAACTGAGGGACAGAGCAGTTAAGTGACTTGTCCAAGGCAGCCCAGGAAGTCTGTGGCAAAGTGAGAAATTTAGCTTGGGAGACCAGGGCTGTGTCCTAACCACTAAGCCAGCCTCCCTATCACACCCACTGTACAGCGAAGGTCACCGGGTGCTCACCTAACATAGCCGAGATCAGACTGATGCAGTCACTAGCACTAATGGAACACACGAGTCCATATGGCCAGTTCCCTGCTCTAACCACTATACGACGCTCCCCCCAGTCGGAGGGGTAGCAAACATTCTCCAGCACAATTTGCCCATTGCATTTAGAACTAGATCCGCTGTGTCTGGACATGGTAGGGTTTGAGGTCAAACTAGTGTGGGAGGCATTTCGCTTCAGCTGGGTAGACCAAGCCACAGTGGATGCTGACCTTGGAGATGACATTAAATCACTGTAAATCCTGCTTCTTTGCTAAAGGAGAGGGAGACAGGGTATGTGGCATCTGGAGCTGCCTGCCACGATCCCACAGACTCTCCAACGCTTCTCTCTGACCATTCTTCATGTGGTTTGTGTACCAGTTCTGGCCCAGCCACTAACTCCCTCTGTGTCTCAAGCAATTCCCTTCAGCTCTCTGCCGTGACCTGCCCAGCTGTGCCACAGGGAGATGCCTCCCCTGCCTGACAAGGGGCTGAGGGGATTAACCAGTTACTGTGTGGGCAGCACTCAGGAGATGGGAGGTGTCTGGGTGGTTTTTGGGATGGTCTTTTCCTCAAGATCCTCCCCTCCCGAGTCATTATCAGTGACCTCCACTCCACTCCCCACGGGGGACAGCTCAAGAGACCAGACAATCACCGGACAGACCAATACCTCTTGTGGCTTTCTCATCTTTTCTGCAGCATCACTGCTTTCATTTTTATACCCTCTGAAGAACATCACATCCCCCTGCACGAGAGGTGTTTGTCGGGAGGCCCCATATTTGGTTTGAGACAGAAGGGCATTACCAGCCTTTTCGGAAAGGTTGGCTCTATTGGACTTCACGAGGAGACAGATTCTAGAGACCTGCCCCCCCCAGCTGAAGATGGGGCAGAAGGGTTTCAGATGAGGGAGCGCCAGTGCACCTGGAAAAGAACTGACATGGCAACCCTCTCCCTGCTCTTTATGCCCCGTGTGTGTCTACAAAGGTGAAAGGGCAGAGGCACACTCCTCATTTCCAAACTCCCCTGGTCCCCCCCTTGGCCTGCTCTGCACGCAGCACGTTCTCCAGTTCAGTGGTTGTCAGTCAGCTGCAGCACCGTGCAGAAGACAGGATAGATTACCCAGGGAACAGAGAGCAGGTAACCACAAGCCATTACACGAATGCTGTTGGAGAATGTATCAGTAACCCCAGGAGGGCTTCACCATCTAGACAGTCTCCCGTGGTGCGGTCTCCACTCACGTGCAGGGCTCCAGCGCTGCTGAAATCTATCTCCAGTCCCATCTGGTCGCAGAACTCCATGAGATCGTTCAGCATCTTAGTCTGCGGTGGGGGGTGACGGCGCAGCAAAGCCTGTTGGGGGAAGGAGCGGTAGACCTGATGGGCGACGGCCATGTTTGACAGCAGCATGAATTCTTCCACCAGCCTGCAGCGAGAAGAGACATCATGAGAGTTCGAGCAGGAATTCCTTGGGGACATGAAGTGCTAACCTTAAATCAACGGACAACCCAGCTTGTACTCAATGCTGGGAGCTAATGTGGCAGGAGAGCCTGGAAGAGCAGTTATCAGGAGATTAGACCTGAGACAAAAGTAACACCCCCCAAAAATCCTCTCTCTCCAGCTGAGGTTCCCCCTGTGGACTCATACTGGGCCATCCTAGTGGTGCAGATATGCAGAAGCCAGCAATGAACTGACTGCTCAAATTACAATAAAAGAATCCTGCTGCAGGTCATTGTGTCTCCTGAAACGTTTAACAAGGCAAGCAAATGCAGTGTGAGCGACAGCACAGAAGACAAACACAGATAGCTGTTGTTGCAAGCCAGAGGAAACACAGTGCCCCCCACCCTGAGAACTACAAGAACAGTCAGCACAGCCACATGAGTTTCATGCAAATTTCCATACTAGGACCCTGCCTCAGCCTTACACAAATGCAGAGGGCAAAGCTGGAAACAGAGACAGATGGCAAGGAAAGCAAAGCAGGGCTGTGTACACGATAAAGGCAGTACCATGGCTATCTGGGGCTTCTCCTTCATTAGCTGTGCTCTATGGCAGACACTCACAGAGACCAACTCGAGCCAGTCCAAGTTCTCCTCTCACTCGCACTGAATACACAGTCACTAGAGCGAAACCTCGAGAGCAGCACCCGGGACAAAATATAAGTCAGAGCACCAAAGATGATCCCAATGGCATCATGGGTTATGCTTTTATCACTGCAGCACTGTGTCACAAGAGACATGTTTAACAGGGCTTCAAGAAACAGAGAAATGTGTTTAATTGGGCTTTCCACCATTTGCTCTGTGGATTTCTCAAGTTGAGCTAACTGCCAAAAATGATAATAGAGTTGTAAACGCTGCCTCCCGCTCTCCGCGTTGCATATGCATATTACCACTAATTGTGCTGGCATCTGAGCACTGCTCATGCATGCCAAGTGGCCATCACAGAGCAATCTGGGGAAGTCCCTGGAGGTGGGGCCCATGTGCCTTTGTGGCAGATTTGTAGGACCAGGCACAGTACTTTGTTGTGCTGTGTGACTTAGAACACAACAACGGAGACCGCTGGGGAGTTTTGCTGTATGTGCTACTGAGGATGACTAGCAACATGTGGATCACGCGACACTATATTCCAGAGGTACACTATAATAATTGCGCATTCCAGACTCATCGTATGGTCAACCGATTGCACTTGTGAAGTACCCAAAAGAGAAAGGCAATAATTAAAGACAGACCCAGAGGAGGAATAAGCAAGTAACAGCTGTAATCAGCAGTGAAAATGCTCATCTGCAATGGATCAGAACTCCTCTCCTTAGGGACTGTGGAGATAAAAGGCCAACATCCTGGTTTCTGCACACACAGCCCAAAGGGCTGACAACTTCCCTACCGAGCCAGGTTTGAAAAGGAGGCTGCGGTGAACAGGGTGAACTGCGGTGAACAGTCACCAGTCAATTACCAGCACTATAAACGTTAACATTGGGCCAACTACGATTTTATTTTAACTGATAACATTTACACGCAAGCCCTTGCAGAAGTGACAAGGGCTGCAGGTAACGCAGTGGCCATCACAGAAGGAAGCTGGGTTCATTTAATACACACCGATGACAATCCGTTTCAGAGAGGAAAGTGGTTAAGTTCGATATGGTAAAAGCCGCTCTGGCGCAGTTAAACCAGCAGATGGCAACATTGGTCCCTTTATGGCAGCTGGTACCCACAGGCCGTTTGACAGACGAAGGGATAAAGCAGCATCCTGCAGGCTGCTGTGTAAAACAGGAGTTTCTAAAAGGGCAAACCAAACCAAACAGGGGTAGCCGGGTTCAAATAGCTCATCGGTGAAAGGAAAACATCACTGGTTTCTGTCGGAGCCAAACACTCTGTGCTAGATAAAATAACCACAATGAGTCTCCAAGCCTAGATTTCAGTGAATCATTTGGGAAGCAGAAATACGTTCCTGGCAGCCTGGGACATGTACAAGGCAAAGCACGGTCATCAGTGCCCGCACTTCTACAGCAAACTCCTATTGCGATGGGTGGTGGAAAAGCAAATGGTTAATTGAACCATTCTGGCAAACACTAAGGCCAGTAAAACGTATCATCCAGATTCTTTTCTTTTCTTTTGCGCTGATCACATTGCAGAGGAAAGTCAGAGGGTTACAGTACTAGGCAGAGCCACCTGAACACATGGGCAGATGTCCCGGAAACACAGGCGCTGCTGTGACACACCAGGCCCATGGTCCCTTTAGTCCAGGACCCTCTCTCTATCAGGTCTTTCAGACACAGGTGTAGAATTTTGCTAGAGGACAAGACAATAACTTGCCCAAGAGGGAAATTTCTTCCTAATCCCTGGCAGTTAGCATTGTCCTCAGGCATGAGGGATCACAGCCCTTGTAATTCTTTATCCAAACTCAGGGGAATGCAGTTTGTATTTTTATTGTTCACAGGAGTGTCTAATCCTTAGCTCTTTGCCTCGCTGATAACTTGGGGCTGCAAATTCCACAGGTTCAATCTGCTTTGTATTTTTTTTTTAAATATTTTGTTTCATGAGGATTTTTTGCCTTTTAATTTTACTGGGTGTTCTCTTGTTCTCATGAGTAAGAGTAACTGGAAGCATCTGACAGATAGCCTCGATACCATTTATTATCTTATATATCTCTACCATGTCCCCTTTGCTTTGCCTTCTCTGTAAACTAAAGAAATGTCATATGCTGCTTCCTTATCTCTCAGCAAATGCACATCACTCCAGATTTGCAAAACTCCATTCTGGGGGCCCATCTCTATAGCATTTCCGTCCTGCCCTGCTACTGTAGTTCCAAGCTTATCAAGGAGAGATGTTAAATAACTGGGTGGTTTGGGGATATGGATAGGAAGGACTTCAGTTGAGACCCAGCCCTCCTAACTGCTTTCATCTGAGACTTGACGGGACATGAACCCAGCTTTCCAGAGGGGAGAGGCTAATGGATTAACTCATCATGCTGAAAACCCCTAGCAGAATGCTTGAGAAGAGAAGCTAACAAACAGAGACTCCGTAGAACATTTCCCTGTCAATGAGTCCAGCTTTCTCCCAAAGGGAAGGTGTAACTAACTAAATATGGCAGAATGGTTAAGCGAGGCTGGGAGCCGCAGCAGAAGCCTTCCCTTTTTGTTGTATGTTTGCCAGCTCTTACGGTTCTTTACCAGCATATTTGTTTCTTCTAAACAAATGATCCAAGGCTCTCTGAGAGCTACTACAGCAATACATGCAGCCCAGACACCACGAGCAAGCCTACAACAAACCAGTACGCTCACACAAAGGAGGGAACCGGCTTTGGTAAGGAGAGAGGGCTTAGTTTCTTGTGTCCAAAGAAGAGTTATCACAGTCAGGATAAAATGTTGTAGAAAATGGCAGCCTCTAGCCCCCAGCTGGTCAGTTCCTATGGGCCAGGGTCAGTACAGATCTTGTACTGCTGCATGAAGACCTGTAAAGGTTCCAGTGCCACTGATTCAATGGGGAAAAACTCCCATTGCCTTTCATGGAGCTGGAATTTCATCCGTGGCTGCTGGGACAGAGTGCTAACCCCCAGCTACCCTACTTTGGGGGTGAAAGAGCCAGTCTTTCCAATTTTAACCCTCCTAGATGCTGTGTCACTTCCGCAACCATTCTCTTTTCAAGTCAACATTTCTCCTCCTCCTTTTCAGAGCAGAGATACTTACGCGGGTTTTTTTCAGTTTCCACAAAACAGATCGAGTCATTTGAGTTCCGCAAGCGTGAAAGATGAATTAACACTGAGATGCTGCTTTGCGCTAACTCAGACGCTTCTGTTTTAAACTTCGGACTGGCCAGAAATGTAGTCACCGAGGACAGTGTATACTGAGTGCCCGTCTCCAGAGGGACAATCCCCAAATGGGCAACAGCTCTCGAAAGGGAAAAGTCCCATCTAGGCTAAGGTGAAACATGAGAAATTCCTGCCCGGAGTGAAGACCTGACAGGCTCTGAGGAAACAAGTCAGGATTTCAAACGAACGGATGCTTTCCCCGTGTTGGTGAGCACAGGAAGTGTGTCTGTGGCTCAGAGCCCACAGGAGGCCACGTCTGGCTCAAACATGTTAATGCATAGGGCTCACTGCATTTATGAAGGATGGAGAAGTGTTTCCTTCTCTGGGACTGAGATTTTGTTTGGATGTTGAGGAATCGGTGTTGTTCACCTTTAAGGGGAGGATACCAGGCAGTTACCCAGCATGGGTGGCTAGTTAAAAGCAGAAACTGACCTTGAGAGGGGAGGGCCTGCAGGAACTGTCATTGCAGGTGGCCTTCCCACCTGTGATCGAGTGCAGGCTGGGGATACCCAGCTGTCGGTCGAGTCTAGGGCTGTACGACTACAAACCAGGAAGCCCCCCAACCACTCAGCTCTCGAAGGCCATTTCAGAATGCAGCTACTGCAGGCTGTAACTCCAGCTAACATTTTCGTTTTGAGAGCACAGGGCTTCAAGTCAGCAAATGCTACTTTGTGGTTCGGAAAAAAGAAATGGATCATAAGGCAGCCTGGAGCTGAAGTCTGGCTGGCAGGGTCTGGAGGCCAGCACTGAAGCCTGGCTCTGTCATTAATGGGAGCAGAGCACTGAAACTGCTAACTGTCGGCAGGTCAAACGACAAGAGAGTTTTTTTTCTTTTTTAAAACAGCCTAACTTGGAGTTTGGCTGGGTACATCTGGCAGGCTGGAGCGAAAAGAAAAATATTTCATGGCTAAAAAAATGGAGACAGAGAGACTAGTGCTTTTGAATTTGTACGGAATGAATCCCATGTGAAATGCATTCTAACGCCATCGCTACAGTTTCCTCTGGATTAGCTGAGCTATCCTTGGCTCCCAGCTGCACAAAATCCCATAAACAATCTGATCTGAACTTTTGCCCTTTGTGCACTCATGCAAGGTTTCCATATCCTTCCCGCACGGAGAGGTGGGGATGGAGCAGGTGCTCGCCCTTACCATAGGTTCTTCCTGATCATTGCAATCCTGCTCTCTGTGCCTGCAGCACAAAGAGATTTCCAAATTTGTACACTGCAGCATTTTGTGTGTGTAACATGCAGAAGCATCTTTTGCAGGCCCTTTGGCCTGCAAACTCAGCTTGCTTATGAATTATGGACTGGATGCAGGAGTTACAGCGTGAAATTCCATGGCCTGCATTATGCAGATGGTGCGACTAAGGGTAACAAGTGATTAAGCTACACAGTCAATGGGATTTAAGGCTCCTAAGTGTTACCCTAGAGGATCAGAATGGTTCCTTCTGGCCTTAAAATATATAAAATATTGGGTTTGCATCCCAATTCTTTGCACAGTAAAGCGCAGGCAAGTAGAGTGTGTGTTTGGGCTGCGGTTTCAAGGCAAAGCTGCTATTCAACCATCTTCTGATCTCTTAACCTAGACTCTTCCTGATTAGCTTCCCGAATGATATTAGTAAATTAACGGCTATTGCACGTCCAATGTAGTGACTGCAGGTACAGCCCAAACAGACTGGTCACAGCGACACAATTCTCAGAATAGCAGCCCCGTGTTCAAATGTTTCTGACCCCCCCGTGCTCATGCACAGCACTGGAAAGTTCATGACCCAGGATAAGATAAAGCACACCCCTTCCTCTGTGTAAAAGCTTACTTGACTTTCAGCCTAGTTATCTCCGACTTCTTAGAGGAGAGGTGACCAAATAAACATACTCCTAAAGTTAGCATACCCACACCGCTGATACAAGGGGTCAAATCCCACACCGTGTGTGGCCCTATCAGGGATGGATCTTCCTGATCTTGGACAGAGACCCGAGGAGTCAGCCTCATCTTTACACTTCGGCAACACTTGTCTAGCTTGTCACACCACCAAAGTCTCATTGAAGTGAACTGAGTCCGCTGGGGTCTCTCTCCATTTGAGACCTTGGCTGGTCTAGAGTCAGTGCTTTATCTGTTTAGTTAGGTAATCTATTCATGCTGAAAGCATCCTCCCAGTTTCATTCATTCTTCAGCAGGATAAAATCCAGGTCATAACATTAGACAGCATCTCAGAACTGAGCCAAATATGACCAAGTAATTCTTGCAAAGGTTACCAAATTCACTTCATCTTGTTGCTGGTGCCCTTTGTTACAAATCCTGTGCATTGGTTTCCGTTCTGTCTCAAATCCAGGCTAAGATCCAGCCCCACCCTTCCACTTGTGGCAGAAAAGACAGCCTTTTGCTGCTTAAATTCCTTCACAAACGTCAGTATATCCTGCAGGCTGACTTGCTGTCTCATTTGTCGTGGCATTAAGAAACAGGCATCTTTCTCTGCTTCTCTGTCCAGCTGTTCACCGCTGCTCCACTTTTCCAACCTGTACTGATGTTTCCGCTTCACGCATTACAGCGTTATAGCTGGATCCAAACATGACTGAATTGAAGGGTGGGTCAGAAGGACTAATATGGGGTCAGATTTGGATTTCAATATAAACCATACAATAAATATGAAAACTTAGCACTAAGTCAAAAGGGAATGCTCTGTCTCGACAATTCATGCCGTCTTTCCTCTTAGACAGAATTACAGAGCTTGGACATTAAACCCCAACCCCCACCATACACTCGAGTGGGAGACTGAGCCGGTGTGCTCTCACCAGGGCCACTCCAGCATTAGATCACCTCTGTTCTCGCACGCTAGAGGATATGCAGAGATCTAAGTGGCAAGCTTTGCAGGAGTGTGGCGATGAGGCGTGGCCTCCCTCTGAGACAGACAGGGAGACGCTCACCCTCACCCCCTCATGAGCGGAGCTAGGGCATCCACGCCCATCTTGCTGGAAGCAGAGGGGTGGGGCAGGAAGTATAAAAGGTGGGCCCTTTGTGGGGAAGCTGTCGGAAGAGAAGGATGTCTCTCCTCCGACTGCTGGAGCTTGAATCCAGCTGCCTGGGTCGCCGAGGTCTCCCTCACAGACTGACAAGGAGGGACAGCCCCGCACCCCTAGAAGGAGCCAGGCTTTTTTACGGTCTGAAAGGGCCGGAGCACACTGACAGCACTGTAAACACATGAATTGCCGATATCCCAAGAGTGATCTATTAACAAGTGATGGTCTGAAGCTGCCTTGAGGAACCCCAATCACAAAGCTCTGTTGTACCAGCATTAGTTTGTATTCTGCCAACAGAAAGTTACCTTTATAGGAGGTCATCTTGCACAAAAGAATATGATACAACGACTTGGCTTCACAAAGAAAGAAAGAAATAGCGGCATCAGCCACCTCCAGTGTCTGAAGATCAAGAAGTGTGGCAGAATTCATTGTCTGAAAAGCGCAGGTCTTTACTGAGCAAAACTTTACTGCCACTCATCCGGTATGTTTTCTTTAGAGAGTTACGTCCAACAGATCTACTCCAGTGGCCTAGATACAATAGGATTTTTATTTTTATTTTTTAAAACAAAATCAAGTACGTTTGCTTTTGATTCCTGTTCTTTCATGAAGTGAAGGAACTTAGAAGGTTTTGATAAAAGCTCTTCTAAAAGCAACATTAGTTAACCCCAAGTCTCTCCAGAGCACAGCCAATGACAGAATCATGCTCTTTGGCTAATAGTGGGTAAAAGACTTGCAATGGTTTTATCCTTTTTCAGTCATGAATACTGCAACAATGGTGTACTGTGTCTCAACAGAGAATGCTTCGCTCATCCAACAGCCATGTGCACCTTTAGATGCACAGGACAGAATTTCATTCCTGGTTGAACAATTATGAAAATTAGATCTCCTACTATTTACAAACTGGATTTTAAAGTTATATATGAGCCTTATATATAACTTGCAACGTTGGTGTGGGGCTGTCTTTGCCAAAGAGGGGTGCCAAAAGCCAAAACACATACTTTTTATTTTTTATTTAAAGAAAACAAAACAGGAATGCTGGCGGTGCCTGGCTTGATGAAAGTAATTTGTGTTATTTTCATAGCCAGCAATAGGGTTGAACAAAGCAGCTCCGAATAATGGAATTACTCCACTTTCTGAGATTGCTCAATTAGTTCTTGGTTAAAACTGTTAACTTGGAAACTTGATGAGAATAGCAGCTCCAAGGCACTTTCAGATTCAGGTCTTACAAAGCCAGAATGGCTTCTCTCTCTAATGAACTCCCTTGCTGGGGTATAATGACCTTTTTATTAGCGAGAGCTGTGTCTCAGTAATAACTTCCTTTGAACATGAATGCATGGAAGATTGTTGGGAGCACGAATGTCATTTACTGGCCACTCTCACACCTTTAGGCTGGAAATGCCACAGTACCATTTTCCCAAATTAAGTGCAGTACAGTGGAAAGCAGTTTAAGTCCTCGGTACTAAAGCCAGGCTATTGGAAGCATTCAGGATGATTAGCAATTAATTGCTTAAAGCTTAATGTGCTTGGTTTGCACATAGGGATTCAGAACTCTGAAAAACCTTAATCATTTGCCTAAGTTTCTTTGCTGTTATTGACACCTCTGCATGCTATATCACGGGGCTGGCGGAGTTCGGGAGAGGGTCTTTAGGTAGGATATTAGAACATGGAAGAGTACTACAGCGAAAAAAGAACCATTGTGGCATGATAACCCTCTGAGCTTTGCAGCCGGTCTGGCAAAATGCAGCTCGCAGGACACAGTTATCCTGTCTGACTCATGGTCACCTTCATATTTAACAAAGAGCTGAAACTAGAGAAACTACGGGTCCCATCAGAAAGCAATCCGATGAAAACCAAAGAGTACTGCAGAGAGGGCTTTGTCTCTGCAGGCTGTGCCTCTATTAAAGATTAGCGTGAGTGAAATCTGCTCCATCTCGTGCAAATTTGCTGCAACCTGGAGACTCTTAGCAAGAGACCAGTGTGCTGCTCAGCTGGGCACAGCTTGGGCACGCCCGCTGTGCAGTGATCTACGGCTCGAGGCCTAGCAAAGACCTACGCATTAAGCCACCTCATTGAAACCAATTTTCTTGGTGAATGCTTCTTTAATCTGACATGGAATCACAAATTCATCAGTACTCCATGCAGAGATGTGTGTATGTGCATTTGGAAATAGGCTCTTTGTTCTTGGCTTCCACGCTCACTGGAGTTTTCTCCAAAAAAGCTTCTGTTATCTACCTCAAGTGTCCTGTATTTTAGCCATACAGCTGAAACACTGTACGTCTATTACATGCGAGACAGAACACTAAAAGTGCCTTTAAGTCAGTGTCACTCTGCCTACACAGCATCCTGCAGCCTAGAGTCTCTCTTTGGTCACCATACTGTATTCTACAGATGGCGCAATGGCTAGGGACGGCTGTGGGCATTCAGTGTTATTGTGGTACAGGATTTCCTAGCTTCTGTTGGTGTCTCAGCATAGACACGTCAGCATTTTTAAAGGTACTATTATTTTTGTGGGTTTTTTTTAACATATGCCAAAATGTTCTTTGTAATTTTCCCAAGTGGTTTCATACATGGTTTCAGATTATTTTGGGTAACTATTACAATGTGCTCTGCAGCACACCTTGGCTATTTTGTTTGGCATCCTAATGTAGTCCTTACAGATTTGTGTCAACTCTATTTTGCCATCATAACAGTCCAACGTTTCAAGGAAGTTTAATCTCTTCGCAGGAGTTACGAAAGGAAAAGCCAGGGGCCTGCTTTCTTTCCATAAGACCCTCAGTGAAGGGACGACTGGAGGCCTGCAGAACACAATGCTATATTCAACGACATGGTGTCACAACTAGGAACCATTGCTCAGGATATGTCTACACAGCAATAAAACACCCATGGCTGGCCCATGTCAACTGAATGGGGCTCGCAGAACTCTGGCTGCAGGGTTATAAACTGCAGTGTAGATGCCTGGGTTTGGGCTGGAACCTGGTCTCTAGGACCCTGTGACGGGGGAGGGTCCCAGAGCTCAGGCTCCAGCCCAAACTGGATATCTACACTGCAATATTATAGCCCCGTGGGAGTTTTAGTGCAGTGTAGACACACCCTCAGGCTGCAGATTCTCATTCGGGGGATGCTCTCTGGAGCAATCTATTGAAATGTGACAAGAACAGCACATGACAAAATATTGTTACAGACATATGATAACAGTCTAATCTGGAGCTCAGCCTAAGAGGAAAATGGAAAAGAGTCCTGAAGAAATGCAGACCATTAATCTTGCTCTTGACATGATAGTTTCCCACCCACACACCAAGCCAGCACAGCCTGCTAGCAGGCCACATTGCCTGCTTAATTTAGGAAGCAGGAACGAAAGGTGCTTTTCCTTACACTTGAAATGATGCAAGTGATTTACGGGTAAAAAATAAAGTAAAGTCGAAGCCTGCTTCAGACAGTGGCAGGTGTTACATGGCTGCCTACCATAAATGCCAAGATCCATTAGGCAGATGCAAAGGGCAGCTCGATGGAAAGTTAAAGATGCTTTTTGCCCAAGTAATTAATTAGTCAGGTCTGTTCCTCATCCCCTGCAGCTTTCATTAATGTAACATTGAAGTGAAGGAATATTAACAATTCAGATAACACATTAATATTGACATGACACCTGCAAAATGCAAATGTAAGTCCATTAGTTAAACAGCTGATCTTACGACATCAAGACAGAAATAACATCCTGACATTTCATAGCAGGAATATCCTGTGGAGTTACTATTAATTGCTTCGCTCTGCAATAATGCCATGGTTCTTATAAGGAAGTGGACATCAGGTCTCTTCGTAGCTCCTGAAAGGATGAGAGGAACTTTCATTTCCATTAAAGCATTTGCCTGTTTGATATGGAAAGCATCTTTCTAAAGCTGTGTCATGATCCAGAAAGATCAAAAGGGATTTTCAGGAAGGGATTTTTTACAAGTTTCTTTGCTGGTGAAGCAAGGAGATTAAATCTGAGGTTCACAGATTGAAAATATTAATCTGAATTTAGGATCTTTCAGAATCTGAATCTTGTGTTAAAATGCTTTAATCTGACATATTTATACAAGGAAAGAAATAAACAGTTCTCTCTATAATGGATATCAGAGATCTTCTAGCACCACTGGTACAAACAAAATACCTAGAAACTGACCCTTTCACAGCATGCATCCATCAGGTTACTAACACTACTGTGGTGTCCCATCATACATTTTCAGCTAAGCAGACCTGTTCACATTTTACACAAATTTCTCCGTTGGGTTTAAACCTTGCTCTTAAGAGCTAATCTGGCACGAAAAGTCCGAGCACGTGTTTCCAAAGCTGGAGATAAACTGAAGAAAAAAGAGAGGGACTGGATCTATCAGACAGGGGATGTGTGCTCTAGGAGATGAGGAAGGGTTGGTAAAACTGTCTATCGACCGATCTGGAACCACTCCTGGGATGTACAAGCAGGAAATTGCAAGGGAGGGGAGAACATACAGCGACGGAGTAACAGATAAGCCAGAATCGTTCATCGTCAAAAAAGTAAAGTTACAAAGACCAGCATCTATGTTAAAGATGCAGGAAGGGCTGAAGAATCTGGCACTTCCCGCAGCGGCAGCTGCTGCTCCACCCAGCTAGCCTGGCTGAGCACCAGCAGGGTGCAGCCCCTGGTAAAATGCGTGGCGGGCCCCTGTGTGCTCCCTGGGGAGATGCACCATTGTGCCTGGAGCCCCCAATCCTGCCTCTGGCTGGCGGGATCCCTGCCGCTCCTCCCTGGAGCCTTCCCCATCGTAATGTACCATCCCCGGCCCGGCATTCCTGCCATTCCTTCTCCTGCCCCTCGTCCCCATTTCCTCCTCTCCCCTTCCATCCTTCCAGCCAGGCAGCCCTATCTGCTGCACCACACGGTTGAGCCCTGGCTGTGGGGCGCCTTCTCCCAGCAGCTGCTGGCTAGGGGCTGTGAAGCAGGCGCGATCTGGGGCAGGCAGGGTCACTAGCGAGCGGAGTGCTGTCACTCGGCCAGGGAAAGGCAGGGGCTGGGGTGTTTCTTGCGACTGAGTACACTCTTCTGTGACATGATTGTAGGGTTTATAGTATTTTTAGTGATGTCAGTAAAAAGTTAACCGTGTCAGTAACAAAAAAAATCAACTTCAGATCTTCATGTCAGTAAAAATTAAAATGCAAGGTTGGCAACCCTGAGTCGTCAAAGGCAGTAGCAACTGAGGAAGCCACATCCACTCTGTTACGTTTAATAGAAGGAAACGGAGGTGGTGAACCTTACACATCTTGTCAAACAAAGCCCTGTTTCTCTCCGCTGCGAAAGCTACTAGTAACCCAGCTGAATGGGCATGAATTTCCAAGGGAGGAATGATCTTACAACGGGAGGAAGATATTTTGATGACTGCTTTGACCCACCTGGAGGCAGTGGATTTTGAAACTGTGTTCCATTTAAAGAGAAAAAAAAAATCTCAAAAAGTGCATCTGATTTCGTAACTGGAGCTCTTGTAGCTAGACCTTATTTAAGAACTTCTAGGAACATCAGGGAGTGAAAAGCAATCTTCTTCCTGCAAGGTGGTTTAGGTCAGGAGGAGGAAAAGGAACTCTGGATGGTATGGAAAGGGGGAATAAAACTTTCACTGTGAGCTGCAGAGTGGTTCTGTTGGGGAAGAGGGCCGGAAAGGATTCTAAACGTTCTGATTTAGGGTGTCAACAAGAAGAAAGAGCCAGAAGGCAGAGGGAAATTTCCCCCGCAGGGTCAAAGGAAGAGATGTTAACACTCTGAGCACCAGATTAAAAGTTCCATTTCCCCTGAGAACTTCTGATCAAAGGCTCCAGTCACTTGGATGCCTAAAGAAAGTGGGAAGCGTTAGGATGAAAACAAAGGCCTATTAAATTCAGAGCTTCAGAGACCAAAACTTGGACTTAGAAAGCATTATAGTAGAGATTGCTACTGAAGCCTTCCAGCAGGAGTTTTAGGACGGAGCCCACAGGTAGGGCCTGGAGTGGAGTTCAGATTTCTAGAGGGACACCAGTGGAGGAAAATAGCCAGAACGGGTGAGCCTTTAGGATGAATTTTCCTATAGGAAGATTTCTATGATCTGGGGAGAGTAGCAGAAGATTTAGGGAATCATATCAGCCACCATGACGAAGGTCACCTCATACAAACCCTGTCTGTATATAGGTTCTGTGCTGGTGCCCATCATAATATCTGAGCTTCTACTAGGCTAACAGTTCTACAGAGACATCAGAGTCTTCAGCTCTTCTCCCTTCTCTGGTTATGGGAAGCTCTGCTTGGGGCGTTGTTTAGGGGGCTTTTTCCGTGTGCTTACGGTGCAGAGAAGCGGAACGCTGCACAACACTGCTCACAGAGGACCGTTTTCAGTTGTAGCGTGGAGTGTGGGCAGGTTGAGGGGAACAGTTGTATCAATAAGTGGTGAGCAATCCAACTGGCTCCTGTCTTATTATTTTTGGTCTGAACTAATTTTGAAGCACAGCATATGAACGTTCTGGTTACCAAGACTTTCAAAGACATGGAAACATTGGGGGGGAGGGGGGAAGGGAGGCATGAAGGGCACGGGAGGCAGATTGGGATTAAAGCAGATGGAGTAAGCATTGAGAAGAGGAGGGAAAGCAGGTAGTACACTGGGGGGTTATTTGTATAATGACTATTTAAATGCTCTGGGCAATCTCGGGGTTTGGGCAGCCTTTCAGCATATTTAAATGACCCAAAAGGTTTCGTATCCAGTTCCTACAATCTTAAACTAAACCGAGGTGAGAAAAACGTGTCTCGATGCAAGGATTCAGGCATAGCTCTGAGCGAAAAGCAATGGAGAGGAGTTTGCTGAAAAACACAGCAGGTTTGTTGAATATATGATCACCCCCCTGCTTTCTTTTTTAAATATAAAACCAGGGAAATTCATTACAAAGAAACGACGTTAGTGTGATTCCATGGTGGTGCTGCAGGTCATGCAAAAGAGAGGAAATTTAAAATTATGCTTCCCACAGCAACCGTAACTTTACCAATTGGTATGGACTAAAAGGCCAGGTTAAAAATATTACTGGTTTAATGTGATACATCCTCTATCTGCAGGACTTCATCCTACATTGCAATACATGATCGACCTTTTCCAACCGCAGCTTAACTTCAATGCTTTAACCACAAACCGTGGCCATTTTTGTTCTGTAACTGGATAAAACGGGTGTTTGATTTTTGTAGGCAATGACCAGCCTCAGGGTAAGTCTGTAGTGCAATCAGGTGTGACTGCAGCAAGCAGAGACATCCCAGAGCTAGCTGTGATCTAGCTGGCTCTGCTAACAATAGCAGTGAAGTCAGGGCAGCGCAGGCTAGCACATACCCAGGGTCCCAGGTGGGCCTGTACGGCCCATGCTGCTGCAGCATCACTGCTGTGGTTATGGAGCTTGCTAGATCATAACATAAGGACGGTCACACTGGGTCAGATCAAGGGTCCATCTAGCCCAGGGTCCTGTCTTCCGACAGTGGCCAATGCCAGGTGCTTCAGAGGGAATGAACAGAACAGGTGATCATGAAGTGATCCATCCCAGCAGCCGTGGCCACGTGCCTACCGATGCTGCCATCACACCTCTACCTGCAGAGCAGACATACCTTTTAACCCCGGGCTGTGCCTTCGGGTATCCATGTTATTTCACCAGTAAGGAACCGGACCAGTGCAAGTCTGGACTATATCAAGGCTTCAGTGACCACACGTCTTCTAAGCGGGTATGGAAGTAGCCTTGTTTAGGCAAAGAGTTAGGGAAGAACAATCTAAACACTCCACGAGATTCGAGCCCATGCACAGCCACAGCCACCCAAACATGCAATGGGAATAGCCAGGACAGCCAGGTGCTTAATTAACTACTTGCTGCTCCAGAGAAGGCCCAAGGGTAAGGTTCAGTTTTGCTGACAGAGGTCTTTCTTTGACCCCAGTCAGAGGTGCATACAGAGACAGATAATGAAGATACGAAAGCGCTTGCTGCTCGCCGTTTCAATGCAAGCATGGCACAGAAGCAGCACTTGTGGAACACGTCCAGACATTAGAAAGAGCTCTGTCTCTAGAGCCCAGAGGAGAACACGATAGCCCCCAGGATGTGGGGACAGCCAGACAGCACTTGGCTCCACACCACATAGTCCTGTTGCCTTCATTGCATAAGAGTTGTCAAATCCCATTCAAACCATGGCCAGGAAACAAACCTCCGGCACCATTACGTGTATGTGATGAATGTCTCCATGCTCAGGTGCCACTGCAAGAAATTCAGCCTAGATATTTTTATTTCCTTAAATACTTTCACAGGTCCCTTGGTTCCTTCCAGGATGGAAGCAATCCAAGCTACATTTAATGAGACCTTCCGAAATGTCGGGTCAACTGCTCCACTGGACCCAAGGGTGGCCTGGGAAAGCAAAGGGTGGGAAACCCCTCCTTGTTTCTAATACCTACACAAGATGGTCCCCCAAATGCACTACTCACGGAGGGGCCACTTCAGAACTGGACCTGAAAAGCCACCTTCCTAGCTTAGAACTGGGAGCTTGTTACCATGGAGATCGGTAGCCCAGATCCCAATAATGTACTAACAAAATTCCCTCATTCAAGAGGTCAGACACGGCTCCATCGGCGCATTTGTGCTGTTGGATCCCAGGGATACCAGAGCGGGTGTTCTCGCCCCTCATACCCAGACCTAAATCCAAATGGGACTTGCAGAAGAAGAGAATTCCAAGCATCTCTTTCCACCTCGCATTCAAGAATTACAAAGAGGCTCTGAAGCCAGCAGGCGGTTCTTTCCAGAGATCTGGCACCGGACACTCATGGCCTCCAGAGGCACCGTAGTAGTGAAATCTTTGAATCCGTGAGGTCTCCAAATTGATACAACTGCGGTGAGTATTGTATCCTCACATCCCACGGTGTCAGTTCTTGGCCTGCCAGGGCCTCAGC
This sequence comes from Emydura macquarii macquarii, assembly GCF_026122565.2. Taxonomy (NCBI): domain Eukaryota; kingdom Metazoa; phylum Chordata; order Testudines; family Chelidae; genus Emydura; species Emydura macquarii. Next base: position 3,986,094 of record NW_027132502.1, on the reverse strand, counting down.
AGCTGGATTCTCATAAACCTGGTCCTGGATGACTGAATTTCCGCTAGATAACTTGTGTCTTAGCTATGGGCAGGGAGCCCAAGGGAACCCCAACAGGTCCCAGCCAGAACCAAGGGGATGGAATAAACTGGCTTCTAAGGTTTCTGATAGTAGGACAGTATGGATGGATCTGTCCCTGTCTTCTCAGATACCTGGCAAGATTCTGACAGGTGGAACATCCATGTTCTACATCCAAAAACAGCCAAGTAGGAAGCGCAACGTTAAACCACTACCCTGTAGCGGAAAGGTCCAACATCCTGGATCCGATCAGACGCTCGTAAGGACCTCCACATGGGGTCTGTTGGGCTCATGGCATTATTTGGGGCTCAGAATCAGTAAAGCAAGTGGTTCTGCAGAGATCATCACCTGGGAACTGCAGAACTGGACTCTAATGGCCTTGGCAGATCCAGGCTTCACCTGTAAGGAACCACGAGATAAGTGACTCAGCAGTCGAAGGTGGAGGCCCTGCAGCCGTGCTTGGCAACCCTTCATATTTGGCCTCTGAATCCAGATTCAGGCTCTGGTCCTGGGTCCATGTTTGGCGGCCAGATCCAGATGTAGGCTGGGTTGCTGGCTCTGGGTCTGTACTGGTCAGCCTCAGTTCTGTACTCAGCTGTTAGATCTAGATTTCCCCTTCCCTTTGCATGTAGGTGCACGCGCATGAATTCCAAACCCTTCCTTCGCTGTGGCCCCTGGATCCTGGTCTTGCAGCCTCGCTTGCCTGCAAGTTCGAGGTTTTCAGGATCTGGATCCTTCAGAAGTCCGAGCCAACGGCCAGAGAACCACTTTACCTACATAGCCAGGCTCTTAGGTCAACTTGGACAGATCTAGGAACCTGGATGGTGACTGGATCCTCAAGGGGAGGCTGGACTTACAGACAGCCAGACTTAAATCGACCAGGCCTGAGGAACCTCCCTATCAGTGGTGGGGGAGGTAGCCTTCTTGCTCCTAGGGGTCCAGACAAAGCCCCTGTCGGATGGCTCTCTCCTCTCCTTTTTTAATATCCCAACTGATTGACACACTGACTATAAACAACATTTACCCCAAAAAGGACAGGAAAAAAAGAGAAAACACGATGAGGAAAGCGTCGAGGACACCGTGGGCAGCTAGAAGGGACTGAAGGGAGATGGGGACCATTCCTCCTTTTATGCTCTGGGAACTCTCCAGGACAGGAGGAGTAGCGAGTGACCCCAACGGACACTGCTTTCCAGAAGATTACGGAAGCTCGCAGCGCAGACAACTGAGTCGCACCAGTGGCAACATACAGAGGCCACTCAAAGAAGAACTTCAAAAAACCAAAATCTGCATTTGTCACACGTCTGATACAAGCAGATTTGCAGTAAATTTCAAATCCATAACCGTGACCTTTCCAGCAACGAAAAATCTCAGTGCAAATGTAACATCCAACTTACCACCCAACATCATGGCATGAGCCTGGGGGGCTCGGTTAGGACTGCCAGAGAGGTTAGCTTTGAATTTCCTGATCTTGTTCTAACAGCAGCTTCTTGCATTTGAAACACAGTGTTAAAATGTCACTGTTCATAGGGCACAACAGGTCCTAACTGCAGAACTATTCAACAAGGGTCATTTGGGTGCCCATGTCTTGTCACGGTCGCAGCTAGGGATGGGGGAACCGCCAAAGGTTTGCCAACTCAGTTAGAGGTTTGGGTGCAATTCTGCAAATTGGCCAAAATCTGTGAGGTCTGCACAACTGCGAAGGAAATCCAATGAGGGTGAGCCCTGTCCTGCCTGATTCCCATGGGGACCAGATACACAACATGCACCAGAGAACTTTCGTGGGCGGCAGCAGGACACGCACCAATAGTTGGTTCACAGCACTCCAGCATCCTGTATTTACAGCCCATCTTCCCACATACGAACTCGCCAGCTAAAACAAGCCCTAAGAAAGGACTCTCTTGTGACATCCAGGCACTCCTGCTTCCAGACCCGGCAACACAACTGTGCTGAGGTATGTAAAAGAAAAGAGGCCATTAAGAATAGTTACATCACCAAGATTCAACATGAGTTTGCAGTGATTTGTGGTCATTACTTGATCTGAACTAGGTAAGCCACCCACAGGAGTTGTTATAGTGGTTGCTATTTCTCACATTTAGTGAGATGGATGAACATGTCAAGCGTCTGCTAATTCTAATGGGAATGCTAGTGTCCTCATACCCGAAGGAAGGGTACTTGCTAGAAATGGTTAGTTTAACCTTGCATTGCAATACACAGAATTCTATATCAGCAGAGAAGCACATATTTAGAATGGATGCAGCTAAGGAAATATGCCGAGTTTACTTGAATGACAAGGGATAAGAAATGCAGGTTGTTTGGGTGCAGCACAACTGCATTACAATAATACTGTTTTCAGCTCTGGGGAAGCTGTTCTACCATAGTTAATTAGCAGCCTTGAAATTTCAACCAGAGATCCTGTCTCCCTTCCATCCCAGGCATGACTTGGGGTCAGAGGCGTGCGCAGGAATTTAAATTTGACCACTTTTGGAGGGGCACATTGTGTGCCCCTGCTATGGCCCCAGGACCAGAGGATTTCTGCGCCCCTGCTGATTACTGGTGGCCCCTGCTTGCCCCCCTTGTGCACACCCCTGCTGGGGGTATGGAATGGCTGGGAATATAGAACTGGAGCTGGAAATGGACTAGGGAAAGAGTGAAATACTTTAACTGTTGCTCTGCCCATATGTTTTCCAGTTCTTCTCATATTTCTTTTATTTATTTATTTAGAGGTGATCAGAACATTTCCACCAATAAGTTTTAATAGCAAGAAAAGATATTTTATTTTTTACAAACAGGTGTCAATTTTGTTCCCAATTTCCACTGAGCTCTAGAACACAGGGTATTAATCTACTCTCCACTAGCTATCATATCATTACTTTCCAGACAAGGGTTCCAAATTAGCAACCACACCACCACACAGATCCAGCCAGTTAGGTTTTCTGGGTTGTTGAACATCTACCTCACAAAGTGACTGCTAGGAGCGAGTTTAGTGGAGCTTTCAGAAGTTAAGAGCGAATATACAGGGAGAATCCTCTCACTGGAGTAACTTAATTTGCACTTAGTAAATACTTCCCATATGCAGCATTAACATGGATCCAGTAAGTAATCTACAATGTCTCTCAACCTTTCCAGACTACCATACCACTTCCAGGAGGCTGATTTGTCTTGCGTACCCCCAAGTTTCACTTCACTTAAAAACCTACTTGCTTACAAAATAGACATAAAAATACAAAAGTGACACAGCACACTTACTGAAAAATTGCTTATTTTCTCATTTTTACCATAGAATTATAAAATAAATCAACTGGAATATCAATATTGTACTTACATTTCAGTGTGTAGTAAATAGAGCAGTATAAACAAGTCATTGTCTGTACGAAATTTTAGTTTGTACTGGCTTCACTAGTGCTTTTTATGTAGCCTGTTGTAAAACCAGGCAAATATCTAATGAGTTGATGTACCCCACAGAAGACCTCTAAATACCCACAGGGATACACCCCGGTTGAAAACCACTTGATCTGCAAAAGTGAACTTTTCCCCTCAAATCATGACAACATGACCTGATACCTGTTCAACGAATAGAGCTCCCACATATCCAGGCTATATACACAGAGAGGAAACCTAAAGGATACATACATTATTTTTCCTTATTTTGCAGCTATTAGAAAGATTTATACAGTAACACTATTCTCCTCATCCCATTATGAAATATATTCTACCTAGCAATGCTGCTCCTGATATGCAGCTTGAAAGTATTAACATGCTGTGTAGAGAGAGGGGAACACAGAATAATTTGAATATAAGGAAACTGCACAATGCAGAGCTCTTCCTGACAGCAGCTTCTTCACATACAGGCATGTTGCATTGCTTCATTCCAAACTACAAAAGCTTATCATAAAAAATACCCTCTAACACAGACATCTCTGTGTAAGAGGCGAAGTACTTGGGTGATTAAGATCAGCATTTCAGTCTGTGCTGTGTAAATCCAAGCTTCTGTATTTGAAACTCCTTGGGATTGTACCAGCAAATGAGAATAATCCAAGTGACTCCTTTTCACACACACACCTACAGCACATCTGAAGAAGAAGTGGAAGCTTGGTCAGTTGACTAGAGAGGATTATAAAAATGCTGCTCGAACATGCAGGAATGAAATCAGGAAGGCCAAAGCACAATTGGAGTTGCAGCTAGCAAGGGACGTGAAGGGGAACAAGAAGGGTTTCTACAGGTATGTTGCCAACAAGAAGAAGATTAGGGAAAGTGTGGGCCTCTTACAGAATGGGGGAGGCAACCTAGTGACAGAGGATGTGGAGAAAGCTGAGGCACTCAATGCCTTTTTTGCCTCCGTCTTCACAGACAAGGTCAGCTCCCAGACTACTGCACTGAGCATCACAGAATGGGAAGGAGGCAAACATCCCGCAGTGCTGAAGGAACAGGTCCAAGACTATTTAGAAAGATTGGACATACACAAGTCCATGGGGCCAGATGCAATGCACCCGAGGGTGCTGAGGGAGTTGGCTGATGTGATTTCAGAGCCATTGGCTACTATCTCTGAAAGCTCGTGGCAACTGGGGGAGGTCCCTAATGACTGGAAAAAAGCAAATATAGTGCCCATCTTCAAGAAAGGGAGAAAAGAGGATACAGGGAACTACAGACCGGTCAGCCTCACCTCAATCCCTGGAAAAATCATGAAGCAGGTCCTCAAGGAATCCATTTTAAGGCACTTGGAAGAGAGGAAGATGATCAGGAACAGTCAACATGGATTCACCAAGGGAAAGTCATGCCTGACCAACCTGATTGCTTTCTATGAAGAGGTGACTGGCTCTGTGGATGTGGGGAAAGCGGTGGACGTTATATATCTTGACTTTAGCAAAGCTTTTGATACAGTCTCTCACAGTATTCTTATCAGCAAGTTAAAGTAGTATGGGTTGGATAAATGGACTATAAAATGGATAGAGAACTGGCTGGAGCATAGGGCTCAATGAATAGTGATAAATGGCTCCATGTCTAGCTGGCAGCCGGACACAAGCGGAGTGCCCCAGGGGTCGGTCCTGGGGCTGGTTTTGTTCAACATCTTCATTAATGATCTGGAGGATGGGGTAGATTGCACCCTCAGCAAGTTTGCAGATGACACTAAGCTAGGGGGGGTGGTAGATACCCTGGAAGGCAGGGATAGGATACAGAAGGACCTAAAAAAACTGGAGGATTGGGCCAAAAGAAATCTGATGAGGTTCAATAAGGAAGAGTGCAGAGTCCTGCACTTAGGACGGAAGAATCCCATGCACAGCTACAGACTGAGGATCGATGAGCTAGGCAGCAGTTCTGCAGAAAAGGACCTGGGGGTAACAGTGGATAAGAAGCTGGATATGAGTCAGCAGTGTGCCCTGGTTGCCAAGAAGGCTAATGGCATATTGGGCTGCATTAGTAGGAGCATTGCCAGCAGATCGCAGGAAGTGATTATTCTCCTCTATTCGGCATTGGTGAGGCCACATGTGGAGTATTGTGTCCAGTTTTGGGCCCCCCATTACAAAAAGGATGTGGACAAGTTGGAGAGAGTCCAGCGGAGGGCAACAAAAATGATTAGGGGGCTGGAGCACAAGACTTATGAGGAGAGGCTGAAGGAACTAGACTTGTTTAGTCTATAGAAGAGAAGAATGAGGGGGGATTTGATAGCAGCCTTTAACTACCTGAAAGGGGGTTCCAGGGAGGATGGAGTTAGGCTGTTCTCAGTGGTGGCAGATGACAGAACAAGGAGCAATGGTCTCAAGTAGCAGTGGGGGGAGGTCTAGGTTGGACATTAGGAAAAAGGTTTTCTCTAGGAGGGTGGTGAAGCACTGGAATGGGTTACCTAGGGAGGTGGTGGAATCTCCATCTTTAGAGGTTTTTAAGCCACGGCTTGACAAAACCCTCGCTGGGATTATTTAGCTGAGGTTAGTCCTGCTTTGAGCAGGTGGTTGGACTAGATACCTCCTGAGGCCCCTTCCAACTCTATGATTCTATGATCTGTGCATCCTGTGCTTGCACACCTGTCATGGAAAATGTAGACTGGAGATGTAGATTTACTGTAGTTTTAATGTAGATTTACTGTAGTTGCTGTCTCCTAATGTTTAATGCCATAAAGATAAGTCATTTTGCTTGCTGCAAAAGATTTTCTCAGTAAGAAAGAATAACTCTGCACAGTTGCATGACTCTGACATGTGCGGCTAGTTTGCAGCTCACAAGTATTTTTAAAATTATCCACTTCAAGGCATGGTCAGACAGAACCAGAAGTGGTCAGAAAACAGAATGAGAGTGCAACGAAAACTCTTTCCGACTCCACTTCCGTAACCAAAGGGAAGTTGCAGGTGTACAACCGTGTCTTGGTAGAGGCACCTCCTGGCAAGATGCCAAAAAGGAACCCAATCTCAAGTGAGATTTCCAAGTTCCCAGCCAGTTTATTGTATTTTGCATCTGGCGAGCTCAACTATGAGAAACTTACCCAATAAAATGAAGACAAGAAAAGTTTTGGGGGATTCAGACATTCAAATTCTCATGGACTTTGACAGACAGCATCTAGGCGGTGGTGGGGTTCAGCCCTCAGTTACTATCAACATCTGACTGGTCTGACATCCAGCTACAGGCCAAAAAGGGAATTGCTCTGAGAGCAGCTATTCTTGTGAACGAGTACTTGTATTGCAACGAAGGGAAAGGAGGAGGTGATTACCATCAGACATCCTTGAAACCTTTATCTTTCTTCCATAGGCGTGGGAGGGCACTTCCTCTGTAAACTTTAGACAAATGAAGTCACAATAAAGCACCTCTTGTATCCCTGACATACACTGGTAGAAGGCAAAATGACTTTAGTCAACCAATAACTACCATACAATAAATATACCCAGCGAGTCTGACACGCTCACACCTCGCTGGCTACTTCAGCTGGCTGGAACTATTTGTTATGAACAATTTGTTCCTTGAATTTAGCTCGTTTGGCTCCCCTGTCTGCGAATCAATGAAGGTTTTCCTGAAATTGTCTGCGAGTTGTAATTGTCCAAAGAACATTTTTATAGCAAACATATTTCAGCCCCGAGGCTCGTATGTGCACTGCAGTTCTGATGTCTGGAATCCAGTGTTTGATGGTGTGTGACTGGCCACCCAAGTCAAGTCACATCATATGCTTTCAGTTCCCTTACTGGGAGAATCTAACCTTTGCAAACAGCGTTAGTCCCCGAGGAAATCCCCGGGGAGTTGAATCTCAGAGAGAAGATGGGGAACACTTTCAGGACAAAGACAGTAAATAAGACTTGTATGTCTAAAAGATTTCATCTGGTCCCAGTCACATTGAGTGGAATGTGTGCTGTATATGCACACTACACTCTTCCATGGCCTGCAGCCATGGATGGCCCAGTTAAATGCCTGAGTCTGTGAGCTGGGGTTTGGGAGAGCTGCTGTTCATTCTCCCATCTCACACACAACACCTGGATGTGCCAAGGCCACGGACTGAATCGCCTGGTTTTCACTTGATGTTATAACTGCAAGGACCCACTCACATCCCCTTATCTATCTCGTACAGCTGCAGCAGTGACCGCCAGGTCCCTGGCCTAGGACTGGGGGAAAGCTGTATCACTGTTGTGTTAACCGTCCAACCCAAGGACGTCTGAACGTATTTCATATATTTGCCAAGTTGATGGACTTGGGTTTTCTAAACATTGTGTCCCCTGCTCCTTCTGCCTCAAAACCTCCCGTCTTTCTCCTTCCACCTTCCAACTCTGGGACTGTTTTAATGTGTGCACAGGTGTACCATTCAGGACTGGTTTGGGGACAAATAACCGTGGGTACCAGAAGTTGAACAACTTCCACCATTCATACATTTTTATGAGTAACTCAGCAGTTGTGTGCGCACTCACAGCAAAGGAATTCTAGGGTCCCCCAAACACAAGCAAAAGAATGTGCCAATTTTAAGACATTAAAATCTTCAAACATGTTTACATTATTCAACCAGCTGTATTGATTACTCAGTAATAGTCACAACAAGTGTCTTATAACTGTGCTAGTTGCACATCAGGAGGACATTGGTTTCAAGTAATAATAAAGTCATTTCAGGCACTCCTAAATCTTCCTGCCAATTTGTGTGGTTTTACAATCACATTCCCTATTTGTGAGTGTTTCTCTCTCTCTCATGGCTGTGACTCACCCAAACTGGCTGTACAGATAAACAGTGAAACTGACTATACACAAAAAGGTACCTGATTTTCAAAGGTACAGCATACCCAAGGCTCCCCCTGACTTTAACTGTAGCTGTAGGGACCCAAACCTGTGAAGATCAGGCCCAAATTGCTACTAAATGCACAAAGTAAGCATGTAGAGACTTTTCTCCCCACTAAAATCGTTTAATTCTAGTGGATCTTGTGTGTTACTTATACCACTCAAAGGTAAAAGTCACATGCCTGAATGCGTTTGAGTTGATGGTATCTCTCCTTATTTTACATGTTCTGTTAGGTTTAAGGTGGTAATGGGAGTTCTGATGGATCTCAGCAAGAATAGGATTGGGTAGAAGTTAGATATATGATCCTGAACCTACTAGATGTCACATTAAGTCGTGTTCAATTTGTTTAGGCCCATGTGAAACGATCTGTGGAAAGCAATCACAAACAGCCAAATGGAGAGGCTTTAACATCCACACGGCCTTCCAATGGGCTGTGCTTTAGGTTGACTCTCATGATGCGGAGTAATATCATAGATTTCTTCACCAGCTCCCAAATGTTACAACATAACATTGCTTGTCTAATAAAATATGCTGCAACATACAATACGTGATGTGTCATTTACACGGGCCTCTTTCGTGTACAGGGCTCACCTGGTTTTAAATAAACCTGTCTCTTCTTGGAGGTACAGAAGCAGGAGATGAGCAATTATGTTCTCCGGTTAATAATGTTTTTGTACTGGCCAATTTAACCACTAATCTTTGTACAAACTGTGGGCCAGTCCCTCAGCAGCTGCATTTGCATAGCGGAGTCAAGTCTGGCTATTAAATCATACTTCGCGACAACAGCTTAGCTGTCAGCTATAAACAGCGACTCTCTCCAGCATTATGCAAACGAAGCCCATGGGTAAAGACACATAATGCTCTGGCACTTTGCCCATGATGACGGCAGCGGTTCCTGCTTATTTGAGCTCTAGGGAGGTTTACACCACCACAGATCCAGGCACAAGTGCCCTTGTCTCAGTCTGTTTGGTGGGGCTGTGTGGCATGCTCAAGAATTGTGCTCTCAGCGCCTGCATGTCGCGTTCTGTAGTAGGTTTGTGTAGTGAAAGGCCAACTGGTATATCCACCTCTCCCCCCATCTTTAATTACCAGGGCCTTTTCCATTTAGTTGTAGAATAGCGAAGACCTTCAGGGATTGTGGGGACTTTCCTCCACTACAAAATTTCTTCCCTCCTCCTTCAGCACCACCATCTGCCTGGCAAAACAACTCTACTTTTTAACACTTATTGCATACGTCTACACTATGAAACATAGCACCTTTTTTCAGTAACAGCGCAGCTGCTTGGGCTAGGTTTCAAGACACACTGCTAAGAACACCTGAGTTTTCACTATTGATAGCAACAGTGCAGCTGCACTGTTGCTAAGAACAAGTACTAATTTTTCCAGTGTAGACAAGGCCACACCTACAACCTCTACTACCTCCACCATCTTGAATTCTTTTCTCAAGCCCTCTTTGCTCCCACCTCATTATTCAACCTCCCTCCCAAAATCCCACTTCTTCCCAGAGTAAACGTCAGCCTACTTTAGCACTATGCCACTATCCTCTCCCTACAGCACCTTCACTCCCCCAACGTAAAACAACGTTGCAAGTTCTCTCTTTTCTTCAGGGTTCTCAGTGTCTGAATTTGTCTTTTAGAAAGCAAGCTTGTTGGGACAGTGATTTTCTGCAGGTCCTGTACAGAACTGAGCAGACTGTTTTCATATACCAAGTAACCAGACTGGAAGGTCTTTTAAAGAGTTAACACTACAGGCCTCACTATATGAGGCCATTATGCTAGTTTGTCTATATTGCTGTTTGCACAGTAACATGGTCCAAAGATGCTCAATCAGAATCTGGACTCTGTGCTCTAGTGCAATGTACTGTAAGTACATATTATATAACAACAGACCGCCCAGACTGATGCCTCTTGCATTAACAGTGCCACCAAATGCAGTGTTATTGAAATGATACAGAGTAGATGGAATTTTGCTGTATTAATTTAAGGGTGACTTTTTGCCAGGCTGGCTTTTCTGGTGCATCGATGCAATCTGCAGTATATAGTGCACTGAACATGGTTTTCGTGCAAGGAATTTAAGGAGGTTCTTCCCTTTAACATGGAAGAGAAGAAAAGGTGAGACTCACAGGGTATGTCTATATTGACGGTGGCGCTCTTGGATCGATTCTGTGGGATCGATTGAGCTGCAGTGGAGACCCGCTCAGTCGATCTGGAAGTCGACGCTGTTAATCCACCCCCGCATAAACAGTAACGCTGTATTGACGGGAGGGTATTTCCCATCGGCGCAGCATAGTGGGGATACCACGGTAGGCAAAGTTAGGAAGTCAATGGGAGATACGCAAACTACTCTACGTAGCCTGCATATCTTCCGTCGAGTGCTGCTGAATTTCACAGGCAGCGTAGACCAGGCCTCAGACTGGAAGCAGCTCATGGCGCTTAGTTAGCGGCTAGACAGAGCAAACTGGATTCATTCTGTTTGGATCATCTTTGTGGGATGGGACGGACGATGTTAGCTACAGACACTGGCACATCTCTGAGTGAATGAGCGGCAGCAACCTGCCACACAGCTAACATAGGATTTCTACCAGACACACTATTTCCACTAGCCCAAATCACAGCCAGAAATACCGTGGACTTTGTACACATACATACCCAGAGACTGTACAAATCCATACAGTCCCCATGCTCACTTCAATGACTTTCACATCAGACAAGGCAGAGAGATCTTTTGCCAGTGAGTGAGACTGTAAAAGAGCATTACGCATAAATGAAGCGTGAAGCATCTATTCATGAAACGCCTTGTCCAATCAACAGTTGCAACACTTTAGCATTCCCATCCCTGCAAGCCACGCTATACATTACAGCGAATGGGGCACCCAGCATTTCCACATGGGGATGGAAGCAGAGACAGTAAGAACAAACTTTAAAGACACCAAAGGTGCAAATGACTGACGTGTATGCTGCTCCTGAATGCTACACCATGATGCAGGTCCCCTGCCGTTCCCACCCTAGGAGCCCCTGGATATCAGCTGACTCTGGAAGACTGCAGGACAGCTCTCTGCTGAATAAGCTACACAGACGAGGGGCTAATTCTATCCACCTGAGGGACTCAGTAATAAAGTTTATTAAGTTTTAAAAAGAGAAGTTATGGATGTCGGAAACCAGTAAGTAACAGAGGAGCGGGAAAAGCAGAGAAGTAAGGGAAGCGAACCAATGGCTGGTGACGGTCCAGTACAGGGAGGAGTTGAGCACTTTGAACCAAAACTAGGCTCTGTGCGTATCAGAGACAAATCACAGCGTGGTAGTGTCATCAAGCTGACAGGCAAGAGAGCTAAGCATGCTTGCTGATTTGATAATTAAGGCTGAGCTGGCGTAGAAGCAATAATGCTTGGTTTTCCTCCATCACCTTCCATCAGAGGATCTCAAAGTACTTTACACAGGCTTATAAATTAATCCCACAATGCCCCTGAAGCCTAGGAATCATTCCCACTTTACAGATAGAGAAACCGAGCACAGACAGGTCACCTTGCCTGAGGTCACACAGGAAGTCTGTTGCAGAGCTGGGAATAGATCAGATCTCCCGGCTCTTAGACCTGTATGTTGCCCAACAGGAAGGAGAGTGAGACACATGGACTAGATATGTTAGGATAGCAGCCAAGGACCACAGGCTTTGAGAGAGGTGCAGTGGATGGAAACGTATTCACCTTGTGTTAGCCTGAAATTATTTAGAATGGTGTTTAAAAACTTTCCTGCTTTTTAGCTCCATTTTAGACAGGGCATATGGACAAAAGTGCAGATTAATGGTGGAGACGTCCTAGACCACTTTGACAGTCTCAACCGATATATGGAAAGGTGGACTGCAGACTTATCAGAATTAAGATTTAATAGCACAGAGAGAGTCGGGAGAGGTGAAGGTGCTCAGCTGAACATGAAATCCCCTTCCAAGTGGATCCAGGCGCAGTGAGTGACGCACGCATGTAGGTGAAACAACACACTTGTGATTCACAGTCCTACATGAAGGAGTTTGGCACCTGCTGGTGAAACAGCAAAAACGCAGGGGGGACAGGAAATGGATTTCATCACTCCACGTATCTAGCTGGGGTGAACTTCAGAGAAACAGCTGTGAAAGCCACAGACCATGAGCGGAGCCGAGCCGCAACCGGCACAATTAAAAGAAAACTGAAAACTCTCACCCCTGCTGCACGCACCACTGGCGGCTTCCTCCGTCAGCTCCTTAGTTCTGAGGAAGTAATTTCAAGCGAGTGGGAACCTTGCGCAGCCTTCAGCTCTTTCAAAGGACAAGAAGAAGAATTGAGCCAATTAGCCACCTAGCAAAGCTCCTTGTCCTCACAGGTCAGGCAAAGCCAACTTCCTAATGGTATGTTTTATGTCAAGTCAAGCTGATCTTTTGCTTCAATACAAGCAAGGAACAGCGCTCCTCAGATTCCAAGGCCAGAAGAGACCCTTAGAGCATCTAGTCTGACCTCTTGTTCAATGCAGGCCATCGAATTTCACCCATTTACTCATGTATTGAGCCCAATCACTTGTGTCTGATTAAAGCATCTCTACTAGAAAAGTATCTAGTCTTGATTCGAAGATCTCAAGAGATGGAGAAGTCACCACCTCCTTTGGCAGTTTGCTCCTCTGGCTTGGCAAACTGGGAATAAACTGGATAAACTTCAAGGAAAAGATTCCCTATTTTCTGATGGATTGAACGTGCATTTGTTGAGCACTGTTAGAGTGCTTGGAGTACAGAACACAGAAGAAGAGATAGCCCTGATCAAAGATGTTTGCCAATCTAAGACAGACAGACAACACACCCCAGACAATGTATCGGGTTGTCAAACAGTGATCAGAAGGTCTCAACTAAAAGCAGCATTGCTTTTATTTGTGGTGGAGAAGCAGAGAGAGCTTTGCGAAAGCCATTGTCTTTCTTTTTGAAACATCCCATGGAACTAACTCATTCCAAAAACCTAGCATCATTTCCAATTTATTTTTAAGTTTACACTCCACTCTTTGCAATCCGGCCTAAACGTAATTTAGTGACAGATTCTCCTTTACCATTTGACACCTTTGAACGCTCTCCAGATGTTTTTTTATATATTTTAAAGAAGCAAAAGAAGGGCACTCATCCATTGTCCCCTGGCTTTCCTTGAGAGGTAACCTTCAACATCATGGAGAAAGTGGAAAGCAGAATGTTAGAGCAAATTGGAAAAGTCATCATCCTGGCTTCTACACATACATTTACACCTAGCGCAGTCTGCATCTCAGGCCTAAAGAAGTCCCGCTCCAACACCAATCTCAGAAAGCCAGTAAAAAGATTCCACTTGGTTTACTATGAGAGTTCTCATGGAGTCATAATGTCTTAGTGACTCAACAGCCACGGCCATAGGAGCTAGTCCATCTTCAGTTCCCATTTTCATCCATTTTGTGAAAAACCTGTTGCAAAAACAAAAAAACCCAAACCAAATAAACCAAACCAAAAAACACCTTCTGCAGGGCTGCCATTTTCCTAGCCTGATCTCAGCTCAAAGGTAAAGAAAATGACAAGGCGGAAAATGATTTGGTTTTTGAAGAGTTCTCCCATAACAGGAACTATTTACTCCTACACATTCAGACCTGTGTTGGCCTGCCTTCCTGAGTGCCAGTGCATGGGACATGTCCGAATGAGAACGTGGCTATTTACACTTCTTTAAAAAGCAGTGGTGCCAGGTAAAGTGATGCTGATTCTGATACACCGCTCGCACTCAGTCGGTATGCAGAGACATAGGAAGGAAGTGCTTTTGATTGCTTCCTAGGGTATTGTTAAGCAAACAATTATGTAGACAGACTTTCAATAATACACACTGAAATAGTTTTTTTTCTGCCTCCGCTATGATTGCAGCTATATTTCATTTCTTCTTTATAGCTACTGATACCCAGACATCTAAAGTGAAGATGGAGGTTTTACAGCTCTTCCTAAAGGATGCAGACTCAAGCTATTAAGAGGTTCTGGCTCAATATACAGGGATTTAAGCGTAGCTACTAGTAGTTCTAAAAAGAATGGTGCACACACATCTGTGTAATACAAACAGAATGACTCCTGATATTAGAGGGCATGCAGCTCATTGATTAGAGCGGGAAAAGCAGGGAGGAGATTGACATGTTCTTACTCAGATATCCCAGCACTGTGCAAAGAGAAACTGACAGCACAAGAACTATATAGGATATCAGCAACAGGTATCACAGTTTTGGACATTAACCTCGTTTCAGCACGAGCAGGAATGTTAGCCAGGATGCAGGGGAATACCTGACCCTTCATTCAGAGCGCGTTATGGGATCGTCTGCTTCCATCTGGGCATAGAGATGGAGAGTGCTTAGACATCTCTACTCAGTGCATTGGCCTGGTCACTGTGTCCATGACGTCTGTTTACAGTACCCACACACAAGGATGTTGTGAGGATTAAGCAGTTATTTCTACAGCACTGGGAAAACCTAAACCCATTATTAAGTAGCAAGGTGTCAGAATCAGAGAGCAGGGCTCCGCTGGAGAAGGAATGCATCCTGGAGAGACAAGATGCTGAACATTTATTATCAGGCAGTTAACAATTTTGATAGTTTGAGACACTAAGCAGTACCTGGGCAACATCCTTTTAAAGAGCCCTGTTTACTCTGAATGAAACTGAAACAAGGTCCCTTCTGCCTGGGAACAGCTACTCCAATGGCTGCCTCAGAAAGTCTCTGGTGACTAAATCCATTTTGTGGTTTACGTCCTGCAGCCTTGTTTGCTGTGGTGTGTACAAAACTGAGCCCTCATCTTATTAAAACGATTAAGTTTCCTTTAGAGTTTTACAGCACAACATCTGGACTAATTCTGCCTGACAATTTAACATATACTGAACCCGTGCAGAAGCCAGAAGGACTGGTTTACCTTTGCATATGGTGAACAAAGTCAATTACCAGCCACGTAGAGCCAAGTGAGTCAGAGGTTTATTCTTTGGCAGGTGCAGAATATACATCAATTTGGGTACAGTCTGGTGCCAACTCAGTCAAATGGAAAACAAGAGTCTCTGCATCATAACGGAGGAACTACATCCTGCTCCGTCACCTCCTTCCTCAGGGTCTGTCTTCACAGCAGAGCTAACTCGGGTATTTATTCAGGTGTTGTCCCTTCCATCCACACACAAGCCCCCTTCACCTGAGTTTGGTGGTGCTTTAAACCCAGGCAAGCTGCCCTGGCTGGGTGTATAGGCTGCATGTATGATGCTGCTTTCACTCAGGCTGGTAACTCATCCACTTTGCAGTGAGGACACAGACTAAATCACTCAGGTGCAGAAAGTCCTCCAAAACCTTCTCACAATTCCCCCCTCCACCCAGGTGGCTGGAAGGACAGACAAAGGTTTTCCAGGAAAACAAAAAGAACAACTCAGCTTATTGCAGTACAAAGAACCATGGGATATGCCTCCAGAAGTCTTAGCAACCCACGTTGAGGAGGGCACAGTAACTTGGATATGGCTTTGCAATGTGGCTGCTGTCACCGGGGCTAGGCTAACCCAGGTCGATCATCTGAGTTAACTCTGAAGTGAAGACATGTCCTTAGGAGGCTGCGTACAACTAAAGAATGCAATGCTGGGGGTTTAGAGCCCTAATTTCACTTTGATTCTGAAATGCAAATAAGACATTTAATAAGCTTCAGCCCACCAACTTATGGCATACAGCATTTCCCTATCTCCAGCACAGCACTTTATAAACATATATCCTAGATTTTTTGCATCATATAATCCTGGGATTGGTGGTACTGCAAATCTGGAATCAGACACTGGTATAGGATTGCACTTCCTACCTACAATTTGCAACTCAAGCCGAATTACAGAAACTGCTACCTAAACAATCTCCCCACACCACACCAATCAGAGTAGGATGAGATGCCATATTTGCTGGCTGCTGATTATGAAATCAAAAACTCTTCGAAAGGTCAGTTAATCTCATTTAAATACGGCAATTCAATTAGTGCTGCCGCTCTAGGAGACATGCCACTTGGCAACTGTGAGATATCAGGGACAGGTTTTTAGACCTGTGCGCGCACAGCTGCACATGCAGCAGGGTAGCTGTTTGCACAACTTACATGCAGACAGTTCTGAAAGTCTAAACTCAGTTCGCTGAGCTAAACAGATCAGCACGAAACTGCCAGCTCACCTGATTTACCTCTGACAGGAAAATGACCTGTTTGTGCTAAAGTTCAACAAGGCTGAAACGTATCCGTCAGGTGAGTTTAAAAAGTTGCTGTTGCTGCATCAGCTGGTTTATGTGTTATGTCCATATCACGTCTAACAAGCAACTCTCCTTGTAAACAGAAATAAATACTAAACCGTGATGCTTTGCATAAGCTCTGGCTGCATCATACCAACGACAGCCCAGAATAGCAGCAATGAAAGCAGAGAGCTAATGTGTAAGTGATAAACAACTCGATCAAACAATTCAATTTCAATTACAGGCTGGCTCTCCTGATTTAAGTCTTGGTTCATAGCTGACTGTCTTAAATTCACTTTATGGAAAAACTGCACAGAACAGCTCTGTAACATAAAGGGCATTATTCATCAATAGCTTGTCAGCATCAGAATTGGATACACCTGGGCATTTGGAACGCTGGTATTTTAGGCTACGTCAATGCACCATGCACCATTCTTCTACGTGGAGAAAGGAGAGTCATTTTTCTGTTTCAGTGGTAGATGTTTTTCATTTCCTGTCCTAAACAGTTGTGTAATGCTGCCCAAAAGTGGCTGCACTTCACTGATGCAAGAACTGCCCCCTGACTAGTTTGTACATCAGTTCTGTCTGTAAATCTCTTTGGGAAATGAAAAATTATCAATGTACTATCACTGCTTCAAGAAAAGGTTTCTAAGTGTTTCTATTTGAGATCCTGTTCTCTTGGGGTTAGAAAGCTACTCCAAAGATAACATACAAAGCCCCGCCACAAATTCATAATCCTGACACAAACCCAAACCATGGTGAGGAATTAAAATGAAATTCATTGGAAAAATGGAAGTTGATATATCGGAGGAAAAGTTATCCATAATGGGAGGGAGAAACCTGGAAAACAGTATAATGCTGAAAGACTGAGGTGAGCATGGACAGTACATTAGATCGGAGTTTGCAACATGCTGTGTCAGCAAAAAACCACCACTGCAAATGTGGGGTACATAATCGGATGCATCTTGTCACAGACCGACAGCAGTTTCTCTTTTATGTCTCTGGATAACAGGGAACCTGGAACATTGCATTCCTTCTTTGAGAGCTATGCCAACTGGAGAGTCTTCAGAGGGATGGAAAATAATTAAGGATCTGGACTTACTGTGCATATGCACTCAGAGTAGGATGGTGGGTGCAATGTAAGTGCCTGCCTAGATCGATATACATAGAAAACATGTCTGATCTCTATGCTGATTGCAGCAAAATAATTCTTGCACTTAATTTCTTCCATAGGATCAGCCATAAGCCAAATGATCTCTGGGTTCCGACTGCTCTTGTTCTGAGAAGTTTTCCATGATTTTCCAAAGTCTACTCAACCTCCTTCTTTGGAGTGTCCTTCATGTTGCTGGTCAGTCTCCCATTACAGCTAGAAACACTGCCACCGCAGTTCTAGTTGGGGAGAAAGACTGCAATGGCTGTCCCACTATATCCCTTGACAAGGGTCTCAAGGGGCCTTTTCAATACAGTACCACTATCGAAACGGCCATGGCTGGAGTGGGGTGGCCGGGCGTAGTGGGTGGATCTGGCCTGAGAAGCCTAGAGCCAGAGTGAGAGTCAGAAGCCAGGAAAGGGAGGAGGGCTGGAGCAGGGCTAGGGCAAGACTGGAGGAAGGGCTGTCATAGCAGCTGGCTGGGGATCAGTCTCGTCACACAGACATCTTCCTGGTGTCCCCTGCAGGCTTAAGGAGTGCGCCTGGAGCACACAGACACTGTGGAGCAGGCCAGTCAGGCCCTCTGCGGGCAGCACGTCCTATGGTGCTTGGGCCCATCAGGCTGAAAGCCCTTCCACCAGTGTCTGCTAGAGCTGCTGGGATGTGGCAGTCACCCAGGGAGCAGCAGAGCTGGGTTCTAGACCTGCAGAGCCTCACACAAATCCCTGCATCGGGGGCTGCAGTCTGAAACACAGAGATATCTGCAGTGGCTGCATGTGGGGAAAGAGAAGACTCAGTGTAACGAGGGGCTAGGCCAATCTGGCCCTGCATCTCCCTACCTGCCAGTTAGATTGTTAGGCTACATCCTAACACGCCACACAACCCCGCCCAAACAGGAGGGTAGACTCAAAGCCTATATTCCACCCCCTCCCCTAACCCCCCGCCACTGGCTGCACCCCCATTGCCGGGCTCCCAGCAGGGGCGCTGTCATTTCCCTGGACACGACTGGTTCTGTGCCACAAGGGAGCTGACAACTTGACTCTGTGCGGAGCTTCAAGGAAGAGGTTTGGTTTTGTTTTAGAGAGGCAATTAACAAGGTTTCTAGCAACACACTTTTCTTGTCAAAGGCACTCCTAACCACAGCGTCTCAAAATTCACGGCTCCCAACCTCTCTGGCTGTAGTTAGTTCTGACATGCTGTAAAGAATTAGGTCTAACCCGACATTCTTTATAAGGACCACACCATTGTGTCTAATCACTGCATTTTAGAAAGACAGACAGACAGGCGTGCACACACACACCCCCACACACCAGGATGACAGAAGCTAGCTATCCCCCCGAGAAGGTATTTGTGGGACCAGAAAAATCTACATCACCTTCTCCCCCTCCCTGTGCAAACTAAATGGAGGGGATCTTTGTAGCCTGGTGGGAGGTGTGCATTGCAATGGAAATGTATCCTCTGACATTGTAGGAAGGTGCTAAGACAGGAAATGTACAAATCACCAGTTTTCAAATGGCAGTTGCTGGATTTTAATGGTGAGAAGAAACAAAGATGAATAGGACCGCACCCCACTTGCCCATACACACCTCCACACCGCCCCCATTTGTTAGCTGAGTCAGTACCATGGCACAGGCAAGTCTGTTTCCCTTGTGGATTAAAATGATTTGTGCCCATTGGGGTGAATGAAACAACATGGTTCAAAAAAAACAAACTGCCTCCATCTGAGCGAGGGCCCAGGGGTTTTCTCTGGGCCTTGGAAGATGGAGGGAAGGCACTTGAGGTGAATAAGTGCTGAGAAGGAGTTTGACTGGCAGCTGGATAGATGGGAGGACGGGGGAGATGGCTGCTTGTGAGAGCAGGAAGTAGGAGAAGCGGTAGTTACATTTGACAATTGCTTATTTGTTGTCTGTCTGTATATGCCTTGTATTTTATGGGCAGGGACTACATCTCAGCCTGTATTTAGACAGTGCCTAGCAGCGGGGGGTCCTCAACTTAGTGGGGCATTTAGGTGCTGCTAGATACAAACAAATAATAATAATAATGGCTTGGGACGTGTGTGGAAGGACCTCCAGTCCAGCAGGGAGCCGACAGCCAGCCAGATCTCTTTTTTCTTTCTTGGCCCAAGGTATTTAAATGTAGGTTTTCCAAGGTAAAAAGTTGGCACATTAATCTGGCAGTACCCCAGAGCGTCCATAACCACCTGCCTCTTCACTTACATCCACAACATTACTTTAACTCAGGGCTATGCTTATGGATTTTTATTTGACACCAAGGAGCCAACGTAATAATGAAACGATTACAGTTTGAATTGCGAAGAAGCGGCCAGATGGGAACTCAATCTCATGTTTGAAACCTAGGCTTCTCTGGAGGCACAGGTTCCAATTCCACCCTGGTTCATTCAGCCTGCCATCCTCTCCAGGAAGCACAGTTAAGATCTATGCAGTGTATTGTGGGTGCGTAGATAAGGCCAAAGAGAAGGATCCAACACAGAGATCCTATCTGCTCTTCATGTCCACTAAATGTCCCTCGGTATTCTCAGATCCCTGGCCTCCCACTGTTGTGCCCGGTGTTGTGTCGCATCTCAGAGGTGCCTCTCTCTGCTACAAAGCTTACAAAAGCCCTTTGAGGTCCCTCGAGATGAAAGACACTGTGAAAATATAACCCACATATTCTGGGTTCCAGCTTCCCTAATGCATTTTGCCCACAAAGAAGCAATAGCTTTAAATGTCCCCAATGAATAGGTGATTTATACACAATACACAACAACTGACCCTCAGCCACAGTGCTGAAAGCGTGACAATGGAATAGCAGCTGTAATGAGAAGTTAATGAACATTTAAGAATGTTGTCTTAAAGGCAGCATATTCCAGTGCATCACCCTTGGAGAGAGCCTGCATGGTACTTGCACTTTTAAGTCTAGGTAATTTAGAAAATTTAATTGCTTTGGTAATTACATTTTAAGGCTGGAAATTTCAAAAATATGACTCCTTTGTTCAGCAAATGCAAGGCCACTATACATTGCTCTCTACTGCTCCCCTCTGGTCAGAGCAGGGTTAACCATCTCAAGGAGGGCCTGTGTCTTTGGAGGAAGCAGCATCCCGAGTCCCTGCCTGAATGACTGAGAACATTGTGGATACAAACCAAACAACACATTAAAGCTCTGAAGGCTCCGACACATGCAGGGACTATTTCTACTTCCCATCTCTAAAGCTACTGTGCAGCAATCCCTAGATTTATGCTGTCCTGTTGCAACTCTGTTATCATCACTTGTTACATCCTCGTCCCGTGAGACCAGATGCTCTACGTGAAGGCATGCTACCGGATACACATTTCCAACCTCTCTCACACACACCCACGCATAGACACACTTCAACATTTCTCTGGTGGTCCACAAACACTTGGAGACATTGCCTACATACAAAAATTGTACCACTTCAACTAATACAGGCTTCCTGGCGGCGACACAATTATACCCAGTATACACGTGTTTCTCCTGATATAGCTTGCTCCTTATTAGCTGTGTGTAGACCAGGCCTAAAAGTCTGCTCTCTGAAACAGCAAAGGGACGATTGTGACAATCATGTTAAAATTGTAGGTAATAATCCAAGAAAAGGGGTAAGCTTTTGAGAACCAGGGGTCCTTCCTCGCAGCATGACTGACTGGACTGGCAAAGGGGGAGAAAAGGAGATAGTAAAATGGACAAGCATTTGTATCTATCAGTTAATCCAATGAAAAGCTTCTTGTTTTTAAACTAAGGACAGAGCACATGAAGTTATCACACTCCACCTCCATCACTACTGTACAGCACAAAAGCAGGTCTCCTTAGAACTGAGCTTACGTTCTGATAAAGGAGCATCCTACTTGCACAGAAAGGTCAACTGTATCACATGCACAGATGCTCATTACTAAGCTTGAAAGACCTACTTTTTTTTCCACTTTCCAATATATTGTGCAAGTATTTTCCATCCTCCTGGTCTGCGTGCATGGGCCCAGAGGGAAAAACATCTTACAATCGAAAAAGATCCCTGATAACCCATTTGTTAGTTAAGATTTCTATTTCTCAAGGAAAGCCTGTCGCCCACTTTCACTGGTTAAATGACCTATGCAGTACAGAGCTGGTACCAGCTGGGAAATATAACAGAAAGAAATATTTTATCTGGGACCATCTGAAACATCTGAAATGGAGAGGGGGCAGAAAACAGGGCTGCTGATTTTCAAGATATATACAACACAATAAGAAGTGCTGGATCTATAAACATCCTTAAAAAAACCAAAACAACCAACAGGTCTAATAGTTTTATGTTTGCCCCATTGCCCATTGTGTGCAGTCCCCTCCTAAAAGCTCGTAAAACAAACGTTCTTTCCCTGTGGATTTGATCCTGCTGAATTTAACCAGCACGTTTCCCCTATTTTTCTAGTGGAGCTGAAGTTACTGACCCTTTGTATTTGTACTTCCGGGGCTGAGCTGTTTAGTGGATAGCTCTGTGCACAAGGCTTGTAAACTTCTGCTAAAGAGATCTTGGGGGGCGGAGCGGGAGGAGGAGTTGACATTTTGTTTCTCTCTGAAAAACGGTCTCCTCTTTAAATAAATGGGGTTCTCTGCTTAAAAACAGACAGATTTTGTTTTAAATGATACTTCAGGAATTGTTCTCCAGATCCTTTTAAGGCAGGTCCAACAGCAGGCTAATCTTCTGAATGTATTTCCCTTTAACAATTTCCTATACTCCTTTTTTCTAAGTTAAACTTGTAAATTTGGAGAAAAAAATATAACTCCTGGGCATGGGTGAGAGTCTGAATTTCTGGTACCCTGGTATTCATGACAAATTACCTAGTGCTACAACAGAAATATCCAAAACTGGATTGCTATTGTCAATTGGACAATGAGAATGTGACTTGAAATAAAACACCTTGGATGCCAACTCACTACAGCAGCTAGTAAAAATATGCAGGAATACCTAGAAAATGAGGAGACTCTGTTCCAGCTTGGATATCATGAGGTGTCTTATAAAAACAGAGTGCTTGGTTGCACTTGGATCTCAGGAAGCACAAATGACAAGCCACCAAGTGAATCTGCACGTGTGTTTGAGCAGAGAGAGAACAGCTGGTGGGAAAGAGATGAGGCGTTACCTCCATGTCATCAGAATCATCCAACACAAAGTATCCCAGAACTTGAGAGCAAACTCTCCTTATTTGGAGAGCGCAGGGCAGATTTTCTAGAGTGCTCAGCAGCTAACAGCTGCCATGGAGGTAACTGAAGGGGCCTGATTTGAGAATGGGTGCACTTTTGAGATCTGGCCCCACTTTTGTCCGACACATTTTGCATGAGACCTCTGCAAGTCAAAGGGTGAGGCTGAAAGCTACTGTAACCTCCATTTAAGTAGCACAAACAGTTCTGATCGTCTGCCAGGGAGTGGGAACGTGAGGCACCTCGGCAGTGAAAGTTTCCTTTAGGTGCACCTTCCTATCTGCACTGTGTGCAATCATCTGCGGGACTTACTTGTTGCTATCCCGATATTGATAGATATAACAGCCTTGAGGCATCCCACTTTCCTTGTCCAATGTAAACGAGAGCTTCAGCTGCAAAGGGGGGGGGGGGGGGGCAAGAAAAGAAAAGCAGATTTAGGCTGCGTTCTCAGTCACTACAGCAACTTCATGAAAGGCTTGTGGGAGAAAGCAAGCTCACCAAGGCTGACACGCAAACACTGTGGCCTGGAATATAACACGGGGTTCCAAACCTCAGCGAAAAGTCACATGCATTGCAAAAAAGCTCTCTCTTTTTCCACCCTTTGTTACTATAAAGTGTTTGTGGTTCCTCTGAAATGTATGGGTCATAATGGTTCACCCCTCCAAACCCACCCACACACACATCCCTTCACCAGAGCTATTGCGGTTCTCCTCAGACACTAAAGAAATGAGTGTTCTCCATCAGCAGCTGTAGTTCCCACGAGCCTCTTTCTCTGAAAGCCTTCCCGGCTGCATCTCATTCCTCCAGTGCATTAGAACAGAGGAGAAACCACAGAGGGAAAGGTGACAGATTTTTCCTTCTGGGCAGAGTTATTAAAGAGCTGTTAAGAGGGTTTGTAGTTTGGACCAGTGTCCAGCAGGCGGCTATGATGTGACCTGGAAAGCTGTTCCCATTGCAACTCCAAGACGGGATTCAGTAAGAGTTTTCAGATTTCACATGTAACCTAGTCCAGTTTTATTTAAGGGGAAAAAAACTTAATCCTGCATTGACAGACAGAACCAATGCAGTTCTGCATGGAGCACTGTTTAATGAGAATTTCTCTAATGGTTTTATATCCTAAGCTACCAGAAAACAGAACGGGGCTTACCTTTTAAATACGGAGCTGTGGCCTCGGCTGTCTACGGGTCCCTCTTGATCTACATGGAAGTGGCTCTGATCAAGAGGAATCATCACGTGCTGCACCCAAGTGGTGGGTGTCAGCAAATCTGCTCTATTTACAACCGTTAGGTGTAGCCCTTATGCTACTGGCAAATCACACGTGTTTCCCCAACCCGGGCAAAGATTGGAGATCACAATGTGTATTGTGCACTCCGGACAGGATAGGCAGTATGCTTTGGAGAAAGTAGCAGCAGTATTTATGTACCAGGGCCCAGATTTCTAAAGATATTTGGGCACCAAACTCCCATTCAAATCAATAGGAGTTAGGTGCCTAATCATATTTAGAAATCTACCCCCGGGGGGCTGCTTTAGTTTTGATCTAGGCTGAATGGAGTAATATTAAAGAAGGGGGCCCATGAACACCTGGACGCTGCCAGACTCTTGAAATGAACTGGACAGCCCATCTCTTTTATGCGTGACGTATAGAATTTGAAATGAGTTTGTTACTGTGGGTCCGCCCTTTTTAAATGAAGGGAAATGCTAAGCCACTATATTTATTTACAAATTCCTCTGGCTTATGATCTCCAAGGAAATTGCTAATGAAAATTAATGCCTAGTTAGGGAGAAAACGCTGTATTAAAACATTTTTTACCAGTAGGCTGTTAATACAACCAATGTTCTGGACCATTAGCTGTTGTACAGATTTTTCCTTCTCCATGGGATAATGAATACAAAGAAATATAGTGTGTGCTTACACAAATAAAACTAAAGCTGCTGGAAATTTAGTCATCACTGTTACTGAATAGAGAATTAAGCACAAGGCTGAGATCTGAACCACCTCAACTGCTGCATGGCTTGGAGTTTCATGCCAGGTGACTGAAATATACTCTCTAGTTATTTACTATGCACACAGCTATCCCTTGCATACTCCTTGGACTCCAGGTAAATAAACACATCCTTATTTTGCGTCAATCCATGTAATAAGTGCCATGTGCCATATAGCAGACCACATACTGACTCCAGTTTCCTGTATGTAGCTACTTCTCTACGAACACCGGATTTCTAAGACCCATCTGCGAAACAACTAGAGTGTAGTGGACTGAGCATGGAGTTTGGAGCTGCCCTAAGAGAAATAGGTTTTATTTTCAATTGTGCATGTTTAACCAAAGCTTTCCTGTCTTTGTAGAACATTTGCCCTGACTCAGGAAATCCACATCCATAAACTTGGGGAATCCACATCCCTAGCCCTAATTATCCTTGGTCACAGCTCCACAGAAGCTCTGGAGATTCTGGAAAAGTGGCAGTAAATCAAATTTCAGATTTGTATTGTGAGACTATAGCAAGGAAGGTGCAAAACGGTATGTATGATTTCAATTAGCCTTGACAAACCAATTCCAACGGGCACCAATTGACATTATAATGAAGTCTGTTCATGTCTGTCTTGGATCTACAGCCATTAGAAATAAGCTACCCGCAGTGCTCACATTTTACCCGGTCACAATTTCGGTAAGCTAAATCAGCATCTCTAGTTCTGCACAACTAGCCTTCGTGTCTCCAGTAAGGCTCGCTGCTGGGAACGAGCTCCACTCAAGGAGACAAGGAAGGAAGAAAAGAGTTTGGGAAGAGAAACAAATTTCTGTTCACTCCAGGGGAAAGCCAGCAGCAATTGAGCTACCAGGTACGGGAGAGTAAACCCCCCTAGACAGTCAGAGGCAGCAGTGGCAGAGGTGCACCCCAATGTTTGGGGGTGCTGGGTCACGTGGAACCTACTTAAACTGGCAAGGAAAGATTCAGTTTAAGACAGACAAGATGGATTTAGGCTTTTGTTAAGTTTAGCTTCTCTCTCTCTGCTTCTGGTGTTCCTATGGATAAACAAACGATATACTGTTTTGAAGAAGCTGTTCCCTGTCCCTGCATTTACCAGCTGGTCACAGCTCCCAGAGAGGGTTCTGTAACAGCAGCCACACCAGCTGGACCTGCCGGAGGCGATACGGTTAGAAAACAAGAGGTGTTGTAATGAGACAGAAGTGGGATGGATTGCGGGATTCCACTCAGAGGAGTGCAGGTCACTTGAAAGAAATGCCCAGGTAGCCACAACTCACTCCATAACCATAACAGTGGATGGCAGATGCATGCTAAAGCAGGTGTGGAATGGGAACAGATCCTCTATTGATCTGTTGCAGTAGTGGCTTGCTAAAGGCTAGAATGCAGCAGTAGCCAAACAAGGAGCATCCTGCAGCTTGTCAGAGGCTAGAGAGAGAGGATAAGGGCTGGGCTGCTCTTTGCATTTTCCAGTTGGTCACAAAGGGCCTTGTTTTGCTTCTGCATCTGTAGCAATAATGCTCTGACCGAGCCCTTGACAAGCAGTTGTGTGTGCAGAGCGTTTAAACTAGACTGGCTAAATGCTGGTGTTTGTGGGGAGAGCAGGAGTGGACAGAGAGCAAAAATCAGAATGGAGAAAAGCCAAGAGATTCAGCAGGGCGAGAAGCAGCAGCTGAGCATTGTGGGATACAAACTGTCTCGTGCACAGACTTTTTAAGTCTAGCCTTGGTGGCCTTTAATATGCTGCTCCTAAGGATTTGTAATGCTGTGTTACGGAGATTCCTTCTCCATTTAATATGCTGCTCCTAAGGATTTGTAATGCTGTGTTACGGAGATTCCTTCTCCATTTAAACCATTTTGAAAAGACATCCATAACACGAAGCAGGAGCACAAGTCCACTGACTTTTAGTGGGATATCCTATGGGACAGTCCCATCGACTTCCAGGGGGATTTTGTGCTTCCAAGTCACGTAGGTGCTTCTGAAAATCCCACCGGTACTTCTTTAGATTTGCTCATCGCAACCCGACAGCAAGTCCACAGGTGCTTACGAATGCATGCTTCAGAGAATCAGCTGCATGGACCACGTTTGCCCAGGCAGGCTCAGACACAGGCTGTCAGAGTTAAATAGCCAGCAATCTGGGAGAGGGCTTATTTTAGAGCAGAGTTGGACTTTTTATACCTCTGCTTACATATATAATTCAGAAGACACACAACATCATCTCACAAAATCAACAGAGTATTAGTATACCTACTTCTCAGACTAGTAAACGGAGGCACAAAGGTTAAGTGACTTGCCCAATTACACTGAGAGGCAGTGGCGGAGTTGGAAATAAAATTCACACTCCTTTCTCTTAGCCCCTATGCAGATCTCTGACCACCAGACAATACAATCCTTACTATTTTGTCCTACATAATCATCTTCTCCATTCATCGCCTCCCCAAAACCCATTCATTAAATAGAAAGAATTCTATTGATTAACTGAAGGGGGGATGTACTAGTACAGTAGATGTCCCTGAGCAGATTCTCTGCATTATCATTCATCCCAGCTGATTTGCTCTACAACTGCAGAGATGTCACTAGACATCCACAGACTTCCAGATACGTAAGAACCTATAAAACCCAAACGTACCGTTGCTATGCCCCCTCGGGCACAACCCTCACTCTATCCATTTGACAGCACTGCTCAAATAGCTGCAGGATTTTGAATCTCCTTCCCACACCCTAATCCTCAGCAGAATCCAGAGACTTGCAGTGCAACCGATGAACAAACGGGAAGACAAAAGACGGCAAGGCCACCCATCCCAAACTAAAAGCATGCTGACTTTGTGCCTGGGGGCGTGTTTCCTACAGAAATACAAGTGCAGAATGACCCTGGTGACCAAGACCCCATCAGAGCAGGCGATTTCTAGATTATGCATTTGCAATCACCTGGTTTTATCACATGCTTTCAGGCTCAATGGGGGAAGGAGGAGAGCATTAGCAAATGTCTCACCCATCTGTATTCTTGTGCGACCTGGCTTAAATTGCCCCTTTCAGCTAGCACACCCTTGAAATCCACGGACCAATGAAGAATCCTGTCCAGCTCCTCCTTTTCCACACAAAGGACTCGTCGTGCTATGTAGGTGAATTCCAGGGGAAAGGGAGCTGGCATGTGGCATTACTGAGACAGAAGCCAGAGACGGATGAGGGCTATCTGATCAATTTCATTCTCCCGCAAGGGCAGGATGTAGACTGAGAGAGACACAGACAGACACAGATACTGAACCACCTAAGCTCAAACATCTTCATTCAGAATATCTAGCCCACTGCAGTTCCGCCAGACCCACTTGCACAAATCACAGCTCCCTAGATCAGTACACACGCACCTGCTCTCTGTTTCTGTATAGCTTAATCCTGGAGAGGTAAATAGTCAGTCGAGAACAGGAATGCTCTCCGACTTCTGCACTGCCTTCCATCAGAAGATCACAACACACCTTACCAACAATTAAAGCCTCCATACACGTTCCAGGCAGGCAAGGATTATACAACTTACAAATGACAGGAGGAAGATAAGTCAGGGCAGAGACAAGAAGAGAGCTCTGGATTTCAACAAGAGGCAGTGTTGCCCAGTGGATAGGGCGCTGGACTGGGACTAAGGAGACCTGAGTTCTATTCCTGGCTCTGCTATTGTTCTCAGGGAAGTCACTTCCCTCCCTGCCCTTCAGCTGCTTTATCTGTGAAACTGGGAAAATGAGACTTACTCTCCTTTGCAAAGTGCTTTGAGATCCACGGCTAAAAAGCTTATACAACAAGAGCTAGGTTTTACTATAATTTTATAACTCCATGGTCCCAGCTCTCACCTGGTCCCCCTGATTTCTCTGTCCTCTAGCCACAGAAAGGGCAGGGCATTTTCTCTTGGACCAATGACTTCTAGTTTTCTACTGCCCACCCAGACAGCCATCACTCGCAGCTTGCATCCTGGGCAGAGACACTTCTGTCTGCTTCGGTACAAAGCTCAGGCCTGACTGGGGGGCATTTGCGTGCTGCGATAATAGAGATGTTTAATAAAGGGCGGCGTAACTCATCTGTTCATGCCACCCCATATGGCTCACTCCCTCTACTGTGCTCAGCAGAGCCTGACAGAAACAAAGCCCAGTTCAGGAGGAAGGGGGATTTCAGCTCCCATTTTCAGCCAGGTTCCTGTCCTCATTCCAATTTGCTGAGACAGGGGAATTCGCTCCTGTGCTGTGGTCCTTTTGCACCAAGTAAATACTGGTGCAAAGAGGGGGAAAAGAATCCCCAGGGAATTCCCAAAGTGCGGCAGATCCATTGTGGGAGCCTCGGGGCTGCATTTGCCAGCTCCACACTGCCTGCCTCCTGCTGGAGGCCGGGGTGGGCCGCAGGCAGGCGAGGGGCCGTTGAAGGTGTAGGAGCCCTTGAGGTCTGGTGGCTCTGTGCCACTGAAAACCCGTAAGGGTCTTTGCAGGAAGGACATAATTTGGGCTGCCCTATCCCAAGCCAGGGGGCTTTCCCTTTGTCCCTGGCCCAAAGACCCTCAGACTCCTAAAAAACACAGCAATTCAGCCAGCAGCTGTCCCCATTTTTAATCGAAAGGTTTAGACTTGTAGCAATTACAAGCCCAGGCATGTAATAAAGCCAGGCAGCTCAAATCAGAATGAAGTGTTAGGAGCAGCCTTCTGGCTTCTGAAGCTTTGCCAGTACCTACACTGCCTTGACTGGGCAAATGTGTGCGCCCCTCGAGTAAATGGTTTGGCTTGGATCCTCTTCGTTCCCAGTCCTTGGCTCTCACCAGAGACCCTCTGTCATCTGACAGCGAGAGGAGGTTTTTCAGATGCATGCACCACGCCAGAGACGTATTATCAATCCAGCCTAAATAAGCAGGTCAAACGTTTCCAATTTCCCAGTTCTGGGGCAATTTAAGGATCCGAGTCTGCCACCCTTAGTTCTCCACTGAAATCAGTGGGAATGCCCAGGTAGCAAGATTCCACTCAGCAGGAATACGAGGGGCAGAATGTGGTCCGAAATTAGCAGAAACATCACTGATGAGAAGCCCTGATTTGAAGGTTGTATGAAAATAACAGAACAGAGTTTCCTGAAGGATTTAGCGTTTTGGCACGTGTTCAATTCTGCTAGCGTTACCGCTGTATAGCCTTCCCCGTGCCTTGCTTTTATCTACAAGAAAGAGGTGACTTCAGTTTTACCCTGTTATCAAGTAAGTCCAAGAACTGCTACTGAACCTCTCTCTAGGAACAAAGGTTTCTCATTCTAGGACCAGCTCTAGAGAGCTTTTTAAGAACAAACTTAGTGAACAAGCAGGTTTCTACGCCCCGCCCAAGCTTCAGTTTTGACCTGAAAAAAAGCCCTGAAATCCTGACACTCCACTTTTAAAACCACAAAAAATGAGCCTTGCTCCAGTAACGTAATCGTGGCGCTTTCTGGCACCTGGTCCTTTAAAAATACATCCATCTGCCTACACACAAGGCCATCAAACTCAATCTTGTTCAGAATGGATTTCTCAATTCATTAGAGCTGGAAAGTTTGTAGTGATGCTGGCCGGTCAGACTGAACCATCCCTAATAGAAGTGCAGTCTGTAAACCTCACAGCTGTGTTTTCACTTAAAGAAACTTCCACTGAATCCGATGCATCTCCTCTCCAGAGTGCTCTTCTATTCTCACTAAGGCTAGAAATTTCAGGAGAGAGATCTCTAACAGAAATTCTGCTTCGCTCAGATCATCCCTCTTTCTGAAGCCAATGAGAGAAGGTCAGAACGTGTCTAATAAGAAAGTGATCAAAGGATCCTAGCACAGGAAAGTTCATTTGGTCTTTACTGGGCACTTCTTTTTGTCTTAAGGAAAGGGGGCCCACCTGATCAATTTCAGCATTTAATTACAGCTCTGCTGTTCCCACTAGTTTAGGTAGGCCTGACATGTTTGCCCTTTTGCCTCTTCAAGCAGGAGACACCCGCCCGACCCAGGTTTTCAGTCCTTCCCAGTCATAGAAGATGAGGGCTGGAAGGGACCTCAGGAGGTCATCCTAGTCCAAGAAGGACCAACCCCAACTAAATCAACCCAAACTAAATCAAGCAGGACCAACCCAAACTAAATCATCCCAGCTGGGGCTTTGTCAAGCCACACCGTAAAAGTCTTTAAGGATGGAGATTCCACCACCTCCCTAGATAACCCATTCCAGTGCTTCACCGCCCTCCTAGTGAAAAACTTTTTCCTAATATCCAACCTAGACCCTTCCCCACCCCTCCAACTGCAACTTCAGACCGTTGCTCCTAGTTCTGTCATCTGCCACCACTGAGAACAGCCTAGCCCCATCCTCCCTGGAACCCCCTTTCAGGTAGTTAAAGGCTGCTATCAAATCCCCCCTCACTCTTCTCCTCTGCAAACTAAACAAGCCCAGTTCCCTCAGCCTCTCTTCACAAGTCCTGTGCTCCAGCCCCCTAAATCATTTTCGTTCCCCTCCGCTGGACTCTTTCCAGTTTGTCCACATCCTTTCTGTAGTGGGGGGCCCAAAACTGGACACAATACTCCAAATGAGGCCTCACCAGTACCATTCACCTACATTTCTAGTTTAAATTCACAGGGAGGAACATGAAACAGTTATTTCTGCCTCTGTGCTCACAGTACGGCTTTTCTGCGGCAGCGCTGCTTACCCCTGCGAAGCATGGGCAGAAGCAGTATGGTGAGCCAGTGCTTGCTACCAGCTCCTCAGAGAGTGGTTTGGAGGAGAGGGCATTTGCAACTATTCTCTCTAGTTCCCAACCCCACATAAATAAAGCCACCTACCACCGAAACCTTTGTGACCCTGAGACCATCAGCCAAAATAAAAAGCAGGAACAGAAAGGGATGAATAACTGACCAAACCAGTAATCAACTAGACACTTCTTAGCAGGACAAAGGCACTCAGAAGTGTCTGTTTGTAAAATGACAGGTTGTAAGCATCCTACAGAAAAAATCCCCACATCAAGGTCAGGCCAACTCCTTCCTTTATGATGTGGAGACAGGATTTAGAACTGATAAATCACAGAATGAAGTTTTGATTTTAAAAGTTCATTTCCTTTTCATTCACAAACTTGTATTCAAAGCCTTGATACCTTCAGTGAAGGAAAGGTTCCTTCTTACTCACTGCTGCTAAAAATGGCTAAAATAGCACCATTAGCCTTGGATTTTATTTGTTTTGCATCATCCAATCATTTCAGGTGTCACCATCACATCCTGTGTCTTTGGACCTGACCCAAGAAGTTACAGGCTACAGAGATTCATACACGTGGACAAAGGGGCAATGTCAACTTGAAATCTAATCACCGTCTAAAAGGAGTTTTAACTAGTTCCTGGTATTGCTTCTGCCCAGAGTCCTCCTGTACATTCTTGTAGTTTTACAAATCACATTTTTCTAGTTAAGCATCTTTCCTCTCTCCTGTTGCTGTGTGAAACGCCCACACAAACAACAGGGGAAACTGGACTGAGTATACAGAGGAAAACAGTGAAGCCAACCACACACAAAGCACTGCACAAAACAAACACACCAGAAGATAGAGGGGGCAAATGTTTTATTTAACTAAGGTATTTTATAGGCAATGTAGGTGTTACTTGTAACAATATGTTACCAAATCGCTCAGTGAACCTTTTTCCACCTACTCCTTTGGGGACTAGGATACCAGCCAACGAAGTTAAAATATTTTACAATAAAAGCAAAGCATCCCGAGGAAATGCCACAAAGTGGGGCACTAATGAGATGCATGTCAAATTTCACTGCTCATCAGTACACTACACACACTGCACACTTTCTTAGATCCTGTCCACTCGCTTTTGTTTAAAAAACATTCCCTGATCTTCAGGGCAGGGAAAGGAATTCGCTTTCTTGCCAGTCTGTACTGCATCTTGCACGACACTGTTGCTGCTAAATGATAAAACGTAATCGGAGTGATTGATTTTACTTTTAATCTATGTCAAATTATGTGTGGGGAGGCACTTTAAGAGCCTCACGCAAGCCTCCTCTATTACAGTTTTTGCAGGTAATGGGTGGAGCTGGACAGGTCTAGATTTTTCCGTGCATTGTGTGTGGCTGGATAGGGGTGGACTTTGCTGTCCCTATTATTTGACATGATTATAATCGGAATATTTATTTTGCATGGGCCTAGATGAACGGGATATGCAGGTTTTATACATTAAAGGGTTTAAATCAAGCCCCTACTTTAACCACAGATTATGAACATTTTTGGTCTCTCCCTAATGTGCCCATTATTAACCACTGTTGCAGGGAGGATACAGGGCCTGAATGGACCTATGATCTCATCAAATATGGCAAATCCTATTTTCTTAGGTTTATTCATATTAACTGTTTTCCCTTGCTAAGCTGGTAATGAAGCTTGCAGAACTCAGGAGCACAGATTAGTTCAGGATCCAGGCATTGTCTCATGCCTTAGGGATATTTGTGGAGTTACATCTGAAGACAGATCAAAGCTCATTACTTTCCACCCAAGAGATGAATACATTAAAACAGGGACAGTACCTGTGCTGACATGATAAGGGCTCTGGCCAGGTAACAAAAACAATCACAACAGTCTTTCTAAATTATTTTTGCTGACCATTAAACTGCAGTTGAAAATATGCAGATCCTAATACACCCTATTTATAAACATACTAATTTTTGTTTAAATTCCATCCCATTCCTTTACAGACACTGGGGAGTGTGGTGTGAAATTTCTAAGGTCCCTGGAGCCACGAAGTCCAGATTCCAGCATGGCTTACTCAACCTTTCATCCTTCCCAGATCGATATTTTGAATACTCTGCAGCTTAGTACATGGGGTTGCTATGAACTGTGAGGACCTGTCTTCTCTGTCTGATTACAGATGACATAATGCTTTTCACAAGATTACAGGAGGAGGTCCAATGTGCTGGGTCAAATTTCCCCCTCCCACACTGCTCTAACAGCATGCTGTACACCACATGCCAGACTGGCCTCAGTGCTCCATTCTACAAGGGGCTGCACGTTAGCAAGGAAGCAATTTCTATATGTACATGTTTGAAAGGGGCTCTGGGATCCTTCAGCAATAAAAACAAGTCAGATATTTTTATATGGCCAAAACGATGTCTGAACTCGCAGAGCCACTGTCAATCATGGGATTGTAGTGTGTGGGGTACGGTCAGTGAGGTTCTTCCAGCATTACTGCACAACAGGCTATTATAACTCTTCATTTGACACTGTTATTTAACATATGTAAGGGGCTTGACATGGTTTATGTTCAGTAGCTGTGGTTACGGTTTGCAAAGCGAAGATACATAAAATGTAAAACAGTATTTTTATAACCAGTCCCTAATCTATGAACTTGTGTGTCAATATGCTTCTGCCTACTAAATCTAAACCACCACACACACACAAAATCAGGAAGCTCAGATGTGTACAAACCACGTTCCGAAGACCTCAGGGATTTATTCTGCTATTTAGAGTTGTGGGTAAAAGCATATTGTAGGAGGAGACTGGGAATCTAAAAACTGAACCAAAGCACGAGGTACGTATTAAACAGTTTGCCTCAGCAAGTGTAAGAAAATTAAAAGGTTTCCTCCCTTTGGGAGCACAGTATACTAGCAACCTGATCATGTAACATCATCAAATCAGATCATACCCTTCCCTGCTCTGACCCCCACCCACTCCCAAAGAAAGTCACAGGATAATTGAAATTTCAAATTCCTGTTTTTAAACATACATCCCCCCATGCGGTGAAATCCACTGGGGCAGTGATGAAAACATTACTTGGAGATATCTGTAGAAATAATCCCCACTGTAGATTCCAAAAAGCATCTTTCCCTATAGATGCCTGACTTTTGTAGACCATGACAGCTGCAGCACAGCCTTCTCTTTTTCACAGAGAGCTTGCCTTATTCAAACCTTCCAATTTTATGGGTTTGGAGGAACTGGATGATTTTCCCCCTCTGGTCAGACCTTGATTTGGAGTTGTCCCTGTTAAGGGACATGTTTTAAAGGGCAGTAGCCAACACAACACTTTACAGAGACAGTCAAGCTCTCAAAATTAGTTATTTATTTTAAAAATACATTACAGGAGATGTACAGCTTCTCCATCATTTTTCCATCCACGGTGTTTTGGTTTTTTAAAACCCTCGAGCCCAATCCCTAATTTCTCCATGGCATGACACTCAAGACAACACTCCCAAGAGAGCAGAAACAACCTGGTCCTACCAACACAGCATTAATCAGCTCCTCTGATTTTTTAAATGCACCCTCAAAATAAACACAACCAATATCTCATCTCCCAGGATCCTGCCTTGGCTTACGAAGGAGACAGAAACAATGCCCGAGGAGTTAGAAGGGAGCTAATAAATTCTGAAAGTGTAGACCGGGAAAGGGGGTTAAAGTCTGGTGATTAAATTAACTAATGCATGAATAGGTTCCAATGCACAACATCACTCAAGCGCTGGACAAAACATGGCAACAACGGAAAGTGCTGCCCAAGAGGTCACCTTTAATATGATTAGCTATGGACGCCTGAAGCGATAGCTCCAAAATGCCAGTGTGCTAAATCCCCATTGTGCAGGGCAGAGAGCACCCTTTTAAAGTCTTTCAGGCTCTGTGAATCCAGCACAAATGGCTGCTATATGTTAAGTGATGTGCCCAAGTCCATTGAAAATCGGACAAAAAATGGGCATTCAGGATACTCAATTTACTGAGCGTGGTATTGTTCCTGCCTTTCCATGGCACCAGCAGGGGTAGTCTCCAGGGTGCCCCACTTGACAGCTGGGTCACACCACGTGCTACTCTGTTCCGCTTGGACTTTTCAACTCCTCTGGCCTGCATTCACGAGCAGAATTTTCTCCTTTGAAGTTATAGAAAACTGCGTCATCTATCACTGACATGAAGGGCTTCAAAAGGCTTGGGAGTTAATTCACTTCTTTGCAACTGGAAAGGCTTTTGCTGCACGGAGGGAGGGAGTGGAGGAAGAGTAATGAAATCCAAAGAGAGCCAAATGATGCTTTCCTCCACTCGAAGCCAGGGCTGGAAGTGCTTGCTGCTGGCACAGCCCCGGTGGGAGAAAGGAGACTTTTTTGGGGGGATGCCATTAGCTACTTCCAAAGGCCTCGGTTCATGTTTACCACAGCCACCATGTTACTGCACTGGAGAATTTTTTCCAGTCCTGTTGACTGTGCTGTAGAATATACCGAGTTTACTTGGAAGCCCTGCTCACAGAAAGGAGAAGAAAATTGCTTTTCTAAAGGGCTTTTTCTTTTTCTCCTCCAAAATCAACCCTCATGCTGCTTTCCACAGACTGAGCCCCGAGCTGATTTTCCCATTTAAAACAGAAGACTAAAGGCCCCTACTAGAATTCGCCAGTTTCAGCTATTTCACAGCCATCTACCCACGCAACAGGAGCTATCAACCTATGGAGCAGAGAGACAGATAGCGGGCTATGGCAGAGCAGAGCTATGCCAGCACGTCTGCACTAGGGGGCATCTCACTCCCCAGGATTTCTTCACAGCAAGTGACACTTCAGCTCTTTAAAGTAAAACCCAATTACAATAAAGGCAATGACCAGCAGGTTATCTTGTTGACTATAATGAAAAGAAACACCTGATGATGAGATTAAAGATAATCACCTGAGTCATTTTGCATGACTTGTATGTAACCAGATGAAGCTCTTTAGTCTACTGAACTATACCCCAGTGTACTGCGGAGCACACCGCAGAGCTCCTTGCAACGTCTCTGCAGGCTCTATTTTTAAATGTTGAAAACTCTAGAGAGTGACTAATCAGGTGCATAGCAGGGATAGACTCTGAAGCAACCTTCCCACACATACTCCACATCTACACACTGCTGCTCCTTGCTTGGGTGAAACTCACTGAGATAACCCCAGGGGGCACATAGCTCATCTCTGTATGGGCCCGAGCAGACCCAAAGATTTAGTGACAACACACTCACAAATACATTGTAGGGAACAAACCTGCCCTGGTTCCTACTGGTGACGGGGAAAAGGTAAGTAAGTCCCTTTCCCATCTCTAACTTCCATGTCATAATTCCAGCATAATTATGTGCATCAAATAATATAGTACAGGACATTCTACCGAAAACCATAGGCAACACTGAGCATGCACCGGGACCATCTTCAGTCTAGTGGGAGGCTTTTACCCTCTTACAAATAAGGGGCCAAGAGCACTTGCAGAACACATTGACTTCAACAGAACTGCCACAGTGCTCAGCACATCTGAAAACCAGGCAGAGGGTTATAATGGGAACACCGGCAACGCAAGGCAGGTTAGCATTAATGGGGTTTTGCTATAATGGTTTTTGGAATCTCCTTCGGAGTCTTTCTGAAGAGTAAACAACCTTTAGTCCGGTTGACTGGCCGAAAATTCATGAAGTTTAGGCAAGCACTTGTTGCTAGCACCTAATTCTTGGCCTGCCTTAAGTCTTTACCCTATTCTAGCATTTTGCAGAAGAACGAAGGCTACTACAGTGGCTATTTGTACAAAATGCTAATTCTCTGTGTTGGGCATGAAGCCAGCTGCAGGCCTAGTGAACAATCACAGCATGGATAAAACCAGGCCTGCCTGTGAGGGGTACTATTCAACATCAATCCAAGAAATGCGCCAAAGGGAAGGATTCAGCTGCAAGATGAAGGTTTCTGTGGATAGTTTGATTGAAGGGGGTAAGTTTAGATTGCGTTGCTCCGCTGCCCAATAGCTAGGTCTTTCTGGCCCACGAGGACCAGACTACAGAAGGAAAAGTTCACTTATTTTCTTTAATGTTCTACATGAGACAATAGCTTCAAAATTGTAAGCGAGGAGGGACAGCAACCAAGGAGCAGCTGTTTCTCACTAAGGTGAAGGATGTAGGTATGTGGCCAGCTCTTTAGAGCTGAACATCACTGTCGGATCTCTTCCTCACTAAAAAAAAAAGCTGCCTATACATCATCTTGTCAGTTTTGTCGTGTTGAAAACCATTGCTTCAGGTATCTGGCTCTGCTGAATACACTTTACAGTGACAGATATCCCATTTACATACCGTGTTTACCTCTGGCGACACTCTCGGTATTTACTGTCATCCTTCTTACACTTTACCCTGCTTTCCCAAAGCACAGAGACACTGCGGTAGCAGAAACTTCCTCTAACTGAGGATGATCTCAGGAAACACTAGTGACTTGCATTTCAGTTTTACTCTACGGCACGACACACACAGCTGGGAAGGAGCATACTGAACTCTTTACTTCTACATACAAAAGGTGGTAGCCACAAACAACGCAGCCAGAGCAGGCCCTTCTGCCAAACCTGCTAAGCAACGTGACCGGCAGAGTACAGCTTAAATAAAAGGAAGGCTTAAAACATCCTCAAATGAATCGATCTTTTCTCCAGCGTGGAGAAGCTGAGAAGTTGCAATAGCTTAAACTGGGAACAAACAGAAGAATAGCAAAAGAAAAGAACAGTTAGCTTGGTGCTGTGAAGTGGTCCATTGTGGTGTGCATCCGTGTATCACCCACTCCTATAAACTGGACAGAGGCATGCATGGATAATGTATCTCCTTAAAACAAAAAACACAAAGAAAGGTCCCGTGAGCCAGCTCAGCACACAATTGTACCATATGATTTTTAGTTTATTTTGATTTAAATAAACACAGAAGAATGCTTATTTAAGGACTTAAAAATGTGTCACCTTAGAGCACAAAGACTCCAAACCACTCCTTATAATGATCTCTGTTTGACCACCCCTCTGCCTGGTAGGAGGAACGGATCCCACAACAAACTCACCTCCTATTCAAGACGCAATCAGACTTGCCAGCTAGTTTAATTAGCTACATATTGCTCAATGAATGGCATATTTACAAAAACAACGAAACATCAAGGCAATGTGAAGACAGTACTGTTTCAGCAGTGTTCGAAAATAATAAAAAGTAGAGAGTTGAAGTGAAAAAAAACAAAACCCTCCAAGTAATTTCAACCATACATACATGAAAAGGGAAAAAAGTTTATAGATGATGCAACAGAAAAAGTGACTCATTTTCCCTAATGCCAAACCCTGGTTTATTTCATTCTGCCTTCTGTACCTGCTAAACGCGTCGCTGACAGAGCAATAATTTACTAAATTGCATTTTTAAAGTCCTATTTTAGTCATTTAAGCATTTCATTTCTCAGTATTGCGGGCCAGATTCCACCAAAACGTGATAACAAGGAGCTAAATGCTAGCTGGATTAATGCAGATATCTCAGAGAAATGAAGGATGGTCTTGTGATTAAAGCACAGAATTAGGAATCGGGAGATACAGGGTGAAATTCTGGCCACACTGAAGTCAATGGGAAAGCTCCCATAGACGTCAGTGGAGCCAGGATTTCACCACTGAGTTCTAGCATCAGAGACCCTGGGTGACCATGATCAAGTTGCATCTTTGCAGCTTCCCAGCGTGCAAGATGGGGATAGCAGTGATCTAGTCATCTGACCCCACACAGTGACCTGCCACAGCAGTGTGCAAAGTGGGGGATGCAGTCCCCAGGGAAAGCGGGGGGCACAAGAGATTCTGTGGGGAGGCGTGAAGAAACTGAGATCCCACAGGTCCCGCCGCTGTTCTAGCTGGAGTGGGATAAAAAGAGAGTGGGCATTGCCCCGGCTTGCAGCTGCCGCTCTCTGGCCACCCAGCTCTGAAAGCAGTCCTGCTGCCAGCAGCAGCACAGAAGTCAGGGTGGCAATGGAGCGGGGAGGAGGGTGCAATAAATTCCATGAATGGTGGGGGGGAGAGGGGTCCACGACTGGAAAAGTTTGCGCGCCCCTGGTCTAACTGATACTGATGATCAGTTAAATTATAAATTACCCATTAAGTTTCATTCAGACTGTAATATAGTTTTCAAGAGCACAGAGTCACCAAGTTTGTCTTTGCTATTTCACAGCACTGTGATGGGAACACGTCAAGTGCGCTTAAAGGAATTACTCACTTAAAAGGCTGCAGAATCATATCATGAGAGTGGCTCCTTCCAGCTGTCTGTGAAGTGCCTAGCACATTTTTGGAAAAGGCCACAGACTGCCTCCATCTGGTCACTTCGAGGCTAGAACTCCTGTTTCACTACTCTTCGCTTATTTCTGAACTGTCCATCTTTTTTATTCCATCCTAATATATAAGAATATGGGGTCGTAACTGACTAAACTGGTAGTAAATGTAGAACAAATAAAAGGAGATATAGCTTCAAACAGCATATAGCCAAACTGGAGAGTGTAATAGTGCTTAGGTTTCCAGGAGAGAGAGAGAATTCCATCACCTCGAAAATTCATAACTTGGGAGTAATAAAAACTCACACATCAGGTTAAGGATAGTCTCTGGGGGATCAGGAAGGACTGTCTCCTCTACATACAGCATGGCACAACAAGTAGGTGCATTTCCGGAGGAGGAGTTTCCTTTCTTCTGAGGCATCAGGTATTGGCCCATCTTTGAGGCAAAGTGCTAAGTGGAGGGAGCATCTATCTGACAACATGGCATGTCTCTCGCTCCCATTTTAAACAATGACACACCCATGTGAAATCTGCACTCTGAATGGAGTTCACAGGGTATAAAATGTTCCCTTATCATTGCACATGGATGATATAGTAAGAGTAGCAAGGGGTTTAGATCGCCTGAGACAGATCCGCAGCAAATAGCTGGACAAAAGCAACACGCTATTCAATGACTTGCAGCAGTTCTGTCAGAAGGGAAATCCCAAAAGATCCAGATTTGGCCTTTAAACATGTTTCAAGATGGGCTGAAGCTGGGCTTCGTCAGTGAAATAATGTAGGCAACAGCTAGTTAGTGCCCTGGGACCCGGAAACCCAGGGTTCTATTCTGAGCTGTGCCACTGACTCCCCGTGACCTTGGGCAAGACTCCTATGGCCTGATTTCATCAGAATGGTGAGGAAGCTACAAGTGCTCAGCTCTCTGAAACATCAGACCATTAATTCCTTTGTGCCTCAACATCCCATTTTACATAAGGGGAAAAACCCTCCCTCATTTCACAAGGAAGTCCAAGGCTTGCAATCTGTAGAGTGCGCCAAGATCAGCAGATGAAAGGAGCTACAGACGTGCAAACAAGCCTTTAAAAAAAAAAATGTTTTACCACCCTGACTTTGGAAGTGAAATTATCAGCTAGAAAATCACAGGAGTGAAAAGTTTAATCTTTTTCCAAATGTTGCCTTTTGTCATTATACAGTTAGTTTTCCCTCTATTTACTGGCAGGTGACACAAAACCATCTTTGACACGGATCTGTTACGTTTTCACCTATGGCACATGCACACAGCACCTATGCATTCGAAGTTACATCACTCAACAAGCAGTGACAAAATGCACCAAGAATGATGGATTAGCCATGCTGTCAGCTATAATTAATACCTGAAAAAACCTTGACAAGTCTCAGCTCAAATACGTGCTAAATGGAACCTAAAACAACAAAAGACTTTCGGATGACGTCCGTACATAACTCTGCAAGAAAAACACTGACATCCGATAGGAGGGCAAAGGACTCCACCGGAGCAGAGATTGTTTCTCCATTAAAAAAAAAAAAAAAAAAAATCAAAATTTTACCCTGCCATTCACCCCACACACACCTCAACACAAACACACATTTTTGAGGCTTTTGTTTTATCTACATTGTTAACAGGCTCACTCAAGAATCAGCTGGTTTCTGTTCCACTGAGATAACCAGCTTTTCCACCTCAAGCCTCTTTCAAGATAACCAGCCAAAGCGATAATCTCCCTTCTAACCACACTCCACAACACCACCTACCAGTGCGCTTGGCTATATTCAGCATTCAAGCATCATCTCCATCTTTTGCACACATGGTACGGGGCAAAAACAATCAATCCCTATGTCCAGTAAGCATCCGCTGAACCCCCCAGCTCACCCCACAAGAGCAACACAGAAAGGGCTGCACTCTACCACGAGCACAGCAAGACTCCATCTCTGTCAAGCTACTCATACAAAGCAGTGATGCTCAGATCTCAGTGGTTCCAGAGCCAAATTAGCGAGCGACATTACCCAAAAGTCCCACAGCAGTGTGAATTCATTCTTTCATTTGCTATTTATACATGTATATAGATCCCTGTGAGACCCCACCGGAAATACACCCCATCGATAATGATGCTCTCTTTACCATTATATTTTGAGAACTATCAGTTAGCGAAAATTTAATTAATTGAATGTGCGCCGTGATAATTGTGTATCATTCTAGTTTTTAGTCAGAATGTTACGTGGTACCAAGTCAAATTCCTCAGAGAAGTCTAAGTAGATTGTGTCAACACTATTGCCTTTATCAACCAAACTTGTAATCTCAACAAAAAACCGATACCAAGTTAGTTTGACAGCTCTATTTTCCATAAACCCATGTTGACTTGTATTAATTACATTATTGTCCTTTAATTATGAATACAGTCCCATAGCAGTCCCTCCATTATCTTTCCAGGGATCCATGTCAGGCCAGTGCTCCAAGACTCATTGAAAATCAACATTAACGGTAATATACTCCTCCTTCACTGACCTTCCCTTTGTTCAGAGATTGCGTGACCTAGATTGTAAACTCTTCTGGACAACGACTGTCATTACACATTTGCCCGTTAAGTACCGTGTTCACCTATGGTACTGCAGAAATAACGAAGTCATTTTTCCTTTTCTAACAGATCTGCTGTAAACTCTCCTCAAATACTCACAGGTGGCAAAGTGCAATAACCCATGGCAGATGCTCATGGCCTTGCGTGCTCATTAACAGAGGATTCAGTGGTGCTGGTAGAAAGGCTAAAATCTCAAAAGGAAATTCATCTGAAAAATGTCCACTTTCATCACGACTGCCTTGAGTAATATAATATAACTGACTGTCCACCAGTTAGCGTACAACTCCGGCTGCCCTCCTCCTGGGCATCAGAGATCTCTTTTCAGACAAACATGAAGGCAGAGGAGAAGAGAATGGTGGAAATGTGATATAAAATGATTAGAGGAAAGTCACCATCAGCATTTGTTTCCTTTTCTCTTACACCACCTTAACTGTAGGTGTAACTATAGCCTTTGTTGTAATGGCCTCTTTAGTGAAGGGTACCTTGACAATTTTCATTATAAGCCATTTTCAGGCTTTCATATCTAGCCCATTTAGCATTTGTACTAGGACTAAAACATAGTGCAAATATTTGCACATACCATCCTCTACCCTCACTACCTTGAGATCTGCCCCCTGAAAGAGCTTAAAT
Source organism: Emydura macquarii macquarii (assembly GCF_026122565.2). NCBI lineage: Eukaryota > Metazoa > Chordata > Testudines > Chelidae > Emydura > Emydura macquarii. Next base: position 3,943,058 of record NW_027132502.1, on the reverse strand, counting down.
CATTAAGGAGATTGGACAAGGCACTCTGTGTTAAGCACATCACATACGTTTTTCCATGTGGTATATTTTGTTCCAGATGCTTGAGTCATGTGACTAACACACGGCCTCAGCTGTGATCCAGACCATTTATACCGCAAATCCTCTTGACACCTTTAAATGACACAATCTAAAAATGGAGCTGTGCTATATCAGCCAGCTGAAGAGTTTAGAATATGGCTTAAAATCAGCCCGCCAGCCGAGCCCTTATTTCACAAAGGGCTCATACCTTATGTTAGTAGGACTACAGTGAGTAGAAGTAACTACCCATGTCTCTCTGCTGGTGCTTTTCTGAAGGAAGCATCCTACACTCCGCCACACCATTGAGGCAAATGATCTCCAGCACACGCTCTGGGGCTGCTAAAGTGCTTAGTCATGGAAACGCCTTTTGCTACTGGCCAGCGGAAGTAGCCAGTCTGATAGTGAGACATACCAGGATGAATTCATCTTCTGTGTAACCAAAGTCAGGGATGAATTTGGTACCATACACCACGTCCTATGTGCCAAATGCCAGATCCTTTCTGCCCTAAGATACCAAGCAAGGCCGAGCTCCTTACAAGAGATATGAGAGAGAGTATGGCTCCGCTACCCATAGGATACTGCCAACATGGAATAATAGTTACAGGGAAGTCATGTATTTGTCTCTCAAAGGATCCCTGCATTGAGAAAACAGAGTAATGGCAAGTCGTGAGCAGAACAGTGACTTGGTTCTCTAAAGAAAAATCCAACCACTGCACTGGTAAGCTATCGAACCACATTATTTTCTAAAACTATACCGAAGGCAAGAGAACCAGAGTCCCTACTGTGCTGGGGGGGAAAGCACGGGCAGGTACTATTAACCCATCTACACAATATTTACAGTCCTTTCCTGTCCCAGAAAAACAACAGATCAAACAACAGAGGAAGAACCTCCTACCCCTACGTTCAATAACATTAGATACATTTCATATATCTCCCCATAGGCAGAACAGCCACCTTACCGAAATCACATGCTACCTCCACAAAGCAAGTAGAGGAGAACTCCAGGGCTCACATCAGACAGATAGAAGAGAAGTATGACAAAGTCATTTCCTATAATTGTTTTCAACAGTCATTTATATGGGAAGATTTGAATGGAGATGGTGATTAATCTCCAGGTCTTAGGAGTTCCAATTATAAAGCATAAGGAGCAGCCTCTATCTAAAAACATGGGTTTCTGTCCTCGCCTGTTGGAAATATTCCTATTAATTGCTGTTAACATACCAGACTATGTCAAAGCCCATCTTCCTTTTCCCATTTGTACCTGCTCATTTTTTGCATGAGTGTCACGCGGTGTCAGCTTCTCAACAGTGTCCACAGCATTAAGGCTGATTGTCAGACAGATGAACCCACAGGACAGCAAAGTTTTGTCCGCTTCAAAAACTGGATACATTTTGTGAGCTTACCAAACACTTTAGAGGACTGCGATACACTCTTTGTGAAGAAACACTATTGTTTTGAGATCATACACCACTTAGTAACACCTTTTGATTCCTCTTCCTCACGTCTCAGTATTTTACTGCAGAGGCGTAGCCAGAACTGATTATTTGGCAGAGCCTGTAGTTGACATGGGTGGGCAAAAGCCTTGTGTCACAGGCCAAACAGATAAAATACGTGGGATGAATTGCTTAAAATCTGATTGGGTGGGCCTGCTTTCAAAGTGGATGGGCCATGGCGCACCCACAGCTATGCCACTGCTTTACTGTTATTAATCCTGCTTCAGGAGTCCCATCTTCTTAGTTAAATGAAGCAGCTACCAAAGTTATCCAATGTGATGCAAAAGTTCAGGTGCAGAAATGCAGTGTTTAAATCCATCAACTTCTTTCAAAAACACTTCAGAACCCTGGGTCAATGCAAACCTCACACATATGATCAGCCAGTGGCAGAGATCCTTCCTAAGTGTGCAGTTTGTAAACAAATACAGAATTTAGTCTATTCCTTGTGTAGTTCAATTCTGAAATTGAGTAATATTCTTATCTTCTCCATTTTTCACGATTTTTCTCCCTTTCTGCCCTCATGCCCCAAACCCAGCACCTGTTGCTCAAAAACACGAGAAACTCTTTCAGTGAACGTGGTCCACAAATCAATCAGGTGCAAAGGCAGATTTAGTTATTTTCACAATAAACTCAAGTCAAACACAGAATTTCAAGCACACGGATGTGTGCGCTAGGGAAAGCAGCTCCAGGGAAGAACACCTAAAGCCATTAGCCATCTCACAGACACTTGTTTATAATGATGATCATAAAGACAGCTCATGACCCTAGCTTATTTTCCTTTTGAATGTGCATAGACCTCTTCTGTAGCTAGTTTTCTTGTCCCTGTAGATCATCTCCAAGCAGCTGAAGCAAAGGAGAACATTTATCAACAGGCCTCTCCTAGATGGACTTGACCTGATGATCTCTTACATGTTCTTGTTAGTTTTAGCCAAAACTAAGCTAAATAGATCGAGCTCCTTGAGTCTTTCACTGTAAGGCCCATTTTTCAATTCTTTAGTCATTCTTGTGGCTCTTCTCTGAATGCTCTCCAGTTTACAAACATCTTTCTTGAATTGTGGACACAGTATTCCAGTAGCAGTCAAACCACCACCAAATACAGAGGTAACATTACTGTTTATGGAGACAGATCTGCTATGGCCAGGGAGCAGGTAAAAGAATCACATCTGCTGTGGGAAAAATTTGTACACCAGGCACAGAAAGCTTTAATTATCGCGAGTGCACTATGTTTTTCCACTCGTTGGGAGCTTGGCAACCTATCGAATCACAGAACAAAAGAAATTCAAAACAAAGCACTAAGACACCAACCTTAACACCAAATTCATATGTTCATTTAACAGATATTCTCAATGACCAGCAGCTAAACAACCTTAACTCTGCCCCTGAAACAAAACACGCAATAGCTACAAAGCATAAATTAACTTTATCCATTCATTAACACTCTCAACTCAGATTTGTACATAAATACATTCATATCTTCCTCTGATTCATACAAACGTTGTTTAAAAGGTCAATCTACAATCCATAAAATCAAAGATACTTTACCAATTCAACACTCCCTGAATATCTGTCTGATCTATCTAATCCTTCGTGGGTATTTCTGTAACACCCAGCAGCAGAGTAAGTAAGAGATATCCAATGACAATCTTCCCCTACTGAGCAAAATAATTCCATGTAAAATACCATTAAAACAACATCGCATAACAGACACTGCTTTTATGCCAGACCATAAAAATATGTCCACCATGTTCAAGCAGGAATTATTAATGTCACAACGAACCATCCAACTTACTGAGGGCTGTGATGGTAGCAAGTTCATTCCTGGAAATTCATACTGTCTTAGATACTATTATTATGCATATGATCATAGTCACGTGCCTAGGAGTCCCTGCCATGGATCAGGACCCCATTGTGCTAGGCACTGTACAAACACGGAACAAAAAGATAGATTGTAAACTCTTTGGGGCAGAGACTAAGTATAAGACAAGACACAGCAGATGAACACAGACAGGGGAGACAGGGAAATATTGGTCAGTGTGACTGGCAGTGTCCTTGGCACACCGATGGCATAACTCTTGTGAGTTTTATGTAGCTTCACAGCAAAGTAGAGTTTTAAGGAGGGTTTGAAAAGAAGATAATAAATTTGTGTTGTGGATGTTTGCAAGTATCTTCTCCCAACTGTGTGGGGCAGCCTGGGAGAAAGCACAAGGGTGGCTGTTTGAAAATTTAACAATTGGGCAACAGAGCCTGACAGCATGGGCTGATAGGAGGCAGAAGCTGAGTTTTCAGTACACTTTAGAGTTTATGCTGTGGGGAGGAAATACTCATAAGCACCTTTAGCTGAATTAACTACGTTTTTGGTAGGGGAATAAATATTAAGTTTCAACAACCCTGTGAGGTAGTTGCGTATAATTCCCATTTTACAGATGGATAAGCTGAGACAAAGGTGAAAACCAAACCCAAGGTCACAATGAATCAGTGGCAGAACTCAAGTTCTGATTCACAGTTCCTTGACTAAGCAAGAGAGTCCGATGCCTCCTCATAACATTAACGAGAATTATGACAGCACATCACAGCGACAGATGTCATTAGAGAAACTGGCAAAGAAACTAGGTCCCAAGCTTTGTTCAATCAATACTGAGAGCAAGGCGAACCCAAATGTAATTTAACACACAGAAAGAGGGCTCAAAAATCCCTTGGAACAAAGAATACAAAGATAATCTGACTCCTAACAACCCCTGGCAATGCAATCTTAAACTTTCTTGGTTTATGCGCTCCCCATTCCCTCATGCTGCGTGATGATCGTTTCCTTTAATCTGATAATTAATTGCTTTTGGTTTCCTCTGTTGTAGTTTGTCTTCCATTGTTCAGGATTTACATTACTCAACAGGAAATCAGAGAGAGGTCCTGCGATTAGAAAGGTGTGCTTCCTGTTAAAGCCCACCCTTGCTTGCTCGCTCAGATCCAGAAATCAGACCGTCTACAGAACTATACCAGTGTAGCTAAAGAAAGCCATGTGAACAAAAGCAGAGGGACTATAATTTTGTTATAGTAAAAAGCTACATGAATTCACATTATCCTGTATAACATACATGATACACACACACACACACACACACACACACACACCCCTTTATACTCACCTTCACACTCCACTCAAGGAGCAATAAAACAGTTTGGGGATGTAAATGTTCACTAGGTATTAGGATTAGCTCAAACTAATTCTCTTCTGTGCCCTAAAGCAGGTTTGGATTCCACATCTCCAGAGGTAGCAGTCTTGTGCGGCAGCTTTTTAACTGGGCTCTGATTTTACAGGTCTGAACAAAACTAGATGCCACTAATTTTTCACAAGGTTACCACTGGACAGGATCTTCTTCCCCTAACTAAACCATCCAATGAAGCTGCTTTAACAGTTACACAGTCATAAAACAGGTCTCAAGAGATGCAGGCACATGCGGTTTCTATTCAGCACAACTCTGCAAGAACAGAATCTATATAACACAGCTGGTGTATATTTCATGTGCTATCCCAGGGCTCACAGAGTAATCATAGCTCTTTTCCACCTCTAACATCTATTAGCTTATCTAGTCCATCCTGCTTCCAGTGCAGGTTGCTCTTTATAGTACATTCCCTAGTGTTTAGAAGACAAGAAATGATTTCATTTGTGAGCATAACAAAACCTCACTATTATCTATTAAATGACAAGCCTCAAATATTTAAGGATATTTTCCAAAAGAGAAGGTTAAAAATGAACTTTCCATGTGAGGCTGTTCAGAGAGTGAAGGGGGATTATTTTCCAGACAATATTTTTAGTCTCATTTTGATCAGATACAGTAAAACCATAGAGCTTTGTCTGCCAGACTGATAAACCCCTCTGTTCTCAGAAGTATAGCAACTTTTGGTAGTTTCACTGAAGAGGTGGCTCTACGGTTGTGAACAATGAAGTCCACAGCACTCTGAACTGGAGCCCAGAATACCTGATTCTACTTGCAAAATAGAAAATACACGTAACCCAACTGATACAGCCCAACTTACATTGTCACAGATAAGAAACCACGTCATTTACGTCTCTTTTATTGAAACACATCCACTGTATACACAATTAAACTGTCTTAGATAACATTTTAATTCTTTTCCCTGCCCCGAGAACTGATATGAGTGCTGCTGGAAAATATGATTATTCCAAGTACAACATATAACAGGAAATAATGCTTTGGAGATGACCCTTTTTGGAGTAGTGAAATATGTGCTTCATGCACCTAAATGCCTGGACAAAGCTATTACATCATCCTCATCTCTTTCCATTTATAAGATTTGTATCCATAGCTCTATGTGCCGTAAGAGCCAGTGAGGAATTCTCAGAGCGTGATCACTGCCCGTGTCTCTTTTGTCTAGTAGATTTCAACCCAACTATCTTCTTTTGGTTTCCTGGGTTATTAGGTGCCCTGTATCCGCATAGCTTGGTGTAGTTATAGTTAATAAAAAAATAACTTTGCCACAAAACCCTACGTTTTTATTCAAGTCTGATTTTCCCTTTGGAGTCAACTGTGGGACCCAGCCCCATGAGGGGTGGGGGAGGGAGCGCCAACCAGCCCAGCTCTGCCCCCAGCCACAGCTCCACTCTGCCCCCTACCCAGCTCTGCCCTCATACGCTCTCTGCCCCCAGGCCAGCTCCGCCTCTAGCCCCAACTCCTCCCCCATCCCCAGTTCAGCCCCCAAGCTCTGTCTTCAGCCTAAGCTGCTCTGCTGAGCCTACTGTGCTGTTATGGAGGGGGGTGGGCAGATTCCATGACTGGTAAAGGGGGCATGACAGGGAAAGTTTGGGCACCACTCCTTTAGACCAATCAAGAGACCAAGGCAGTCCAGCTTGGATTTGCTGAAGTAAAGGCTGAGAGGAGGGGTGACAAGCCCCAGGCCAGCGTAAAGCGCCTGCTATGGACGCCAAGGTTACTGACCTGGTCTAAACGAAGAGCACCATCAATGAAGCGCTGTTTGCGCAGATGCTTGGCGATTCGGTGGAGGTTCAAGACAGCTTGGTGGATTTCATCTACCGGATGCTGGGGAGAGATGGGAGGCAGTTCTTCTGACCGAAACACCTTCTCAGGGCTTTCAATCATGCTCTGTGCATGGTCATAGCTCAGCTTCACGCAGGAACAGATCACTGTTCGCCCAAACCATTCCTCAAGGATCTGCAAAAATCAGAAGATGGAAATAAATTCATTAGCCACAAGAGGAAGAATCTTCCATCCGTCACACCAGTTCATGCTTTTTTTTGCTAATGTGAAAAATAAGAAGATCCAATTAAACAGAGAAGGGGCTTGTGTGCAGATTGGTATGAAGAATCGCAAACACAGGCACCTAATCTTCACCCAGGTGACAGTCTAATTGGAAACCTACTAGAAGCTGGAGGTTCATATCTAATATGCAGCAGACTGCAGCCACCTTTGTTACAGGGTGTGGCCGACAAAGAACATAAACTGTGCTATAAGGTTAATAGACCTGCTTGGATCAAGATAGGAGACTGCCTGCGGGGACCTCCATATTAGACAAATGTTTATAGGCTATGCTGTAGAAATACTTGGGGGTGTCCTTTGTCCCCTGCTGGTCCAGACCGACCAATCTCCATCTCTCTCTTTTCAATTGGTCTTAAACCCATTACTCAGGCCAGGGTTCAGCCCGAAGAAACACAAAAAATAATCCATGAGTTTCCACAATCTTTCTGATCCAACAAAGAAAGGTTGCCAGTAAGCGCATCTGAAATTAATTTAAAAAAACTAAGACAGAAACCACCCAGATTTTTAAACTATTTAACAATAAGTCTACATGGAATTTAATCTGAAATTATTCATTAAGACAGAAAGGAAAAGACATTTTCAGATGAGACATGATACCAATGTGGCAAAGCTGCTAATAGCAGTGAGACCGTGTGAAGGGACAAAGCGGAGCCTGCTCTCTGGGACAGAGAGAGAAGGGAATCAGATTTATCAAAGGGTGAGGGGGTGATGCAAAGTTTGGAGAAGAAGGTTGAGGGTAAAACTAAGCCGAAGCGCTTAGAGAATGAGTGGAGCACTTTAATTCTGGCTCAGATATATCTGCAATCTTAAACTCGCAGTCGAGCAACAGGACTACCCAAGGAGGAAGTAGCTTCTTCAAGTGGGAAGGCGCTCTAGGAGGAATGTCAGGTCTCAGTAAGGCAGAGGGATCAAGGGCATTGCCAGAGGAGGGCATGAACCGGAGGATTCACCACGGACTGAACTGATTTACCCACCACTAGGACCCATGTTATTCACCTCCTTAGTGCACTACCATACATACATGCAGCATAAACTCAACAGACTGGAGAATTGCACATCACTGGGCATCTAGGTCTATCTCCTATTAAATGAGTCCTGCACACCGGGAAATATTTTTCTAAGTCTTCAGCAACTAGAGGGTAATGTTTTGTGATTTAAAGTTCTTGGAAGGGTAGTTGATGTTGTAGAGGGTGTGTGTGTATATGTATATAATATATATAACCTTTTAGAGAAGCTATTAGAATGAATAGAGCTTAAAGAATTAGATGTCCTCCAATTCTAAAAGCTATTCTGTCTGATCTCAGCTTTGCTGCATTCTGTTCAGTTCAGTCTGACACCTCATTCTGAGTTGTGGGGTGCTGCTTTTACTTGGTCATTGACACATGGGTGAGATCTGCTGCCATGCTGGTCTCTTTCTAGCAGGCCTCCTTCCTCTTCTATATACTTACTGTGTTTTGGTTTTGCTGAACCCAGGCCTTTGAATTCCAAGTCTCTGCACTCTTATGCAAAACACATTAGGGCTATCGCAGAAGCTCCCAACCCTTCAGGGTGTCATGATGTAAATATAAGAAACTCCATTCTCGCACCAGTGTCAGAAATCAGGAATGATATCCAAGGGAAAATGCTGGGCTCTTTCCCCCTTTAATAGAGGAGTAATGACTACTCAGAAAAGTCTATATTTCAGTGCTTAAAAAAAGCTCTAAAAGTAAATTAGTGCTATTTTTCAATGTCACACACATTTCATTTAATTGTTACTAAAGTCCATTCTCTAAAGGCAGTGGCCTTCTGAAAGGGTTAAAGGACTGACATTGTTTTACTTACAAAAAATCAGTCACTCCCATGTAGGGAATCTCTAGGCATTTTAATGGCAGACATATTAACTGTAGGTTTATTTGTGGTGAGAGGGGTAACATGGGAATTGCTGGCAAACCGTTACCCTATAGTGGTGCTATCAGGCAGTGCTTTATAAACGCAAGCGTACTGTTTTGTAGGCTGCGTAACGGAAAGGTTCTCATAAGTAGAGCCCTGCAAATCTGCAGATATCCGGGGACCATTTCTGCGGATAGCGGATGGACGTGGATACAAATTTTGTATCCGCGCAGGACTCTACTCATAGGGCCCCTGTGTTCCAAGCCTCTCTCCATGTTACATTCCTTACAGCTCTGCATGTCACTGAAAGAGAAATCAAAGTTCAAAGGCCACATTCAGCAAGCAGAAGGGCCTGTTGACAGACTTCACTGCTTACTAAGCCTGAAGAGAGAAAATTATCCCATTCTCCTGCCTATACCTGCATCATAGTGTAGTAGCACTAGATGTGCTTTGCCCTGACTCTTAACGATAAGGTCTTGAAGAAAAGCCAAGCTGGAAAATGGTTCGTAGTTGCATCTCATCTTAGAAAGAGTAAGGTTCATTAACTTGCCTTCTATTCTTAATCAAACCCAGTGACCCAAACTTCCATTGCAGACTTGAAAGGCTTCCCGGGAGAAACCAGTTTGTCGAAGTGGTGGCAGGCAATCAGACTTCCAAAAGGAAAGTGCAGACTCTGATGTCAGAGACCTTTCCTAGCAGAATGCAGCCTGACTTCAGAGATCAGCATCCCTGATTCATGAGGAAAGATGCTGTGACTCCTCCAAACTTTTACTGGTTCAAACGTGGTGGATCTAAATATTGTTCTAAAACCAAGCATTAGTATCTAAGAGTTAGCAGCTTATCATCATTATTCAAAGAGCAATCAGTGGTAAATAAAGGGCCAAATGAGTACCTGGTATCAGAGGGTGCCTTGAGCAATTAGAATTCAGGACACAGAAAGCTGAAGACTTGCCAAACAACAATCTAAATCCTTCATAAATGCTAGGGATGGGCCTATAACTAGAGATAAATTACAACACTGAAGAAGTTTGGATACAGAGCTGCAACTGAACTTCGCAGTGCAGCCCCACTGCTAGTACGTACAAACGGAGATTTTGAACCTCTCCGGAGCAATGCAAACATTCGCAATGAAGCAAAACCAATTTTCACGGGAAAGATCACCTGAGGTTCACATCACCACAAAAAACAGACACGCCAGCCACCTTTGGCAAGGCCACAATGCACATGAAACAAGAGCAACGCACTTATGGGAGAGCGGCACGCTTGAAATACCAAAGAACTCTCCCTGTTTTTCAAAGCCTTTTAGGGAGAGGACGTGCGGTCGCCATTTCTGAGAGGGCCCTGCCACCAAAAAAGCAATCGAGGAGTAGTTATGCTGTCCAGAGGGATGGGAGATGAACAGGAGAGAAAGAAACGAAGAGCCAGCCAGAGCTGCTTGCTTCCCCCCACCCACGAGGGGTCAAACATGAAGACAAGTAGAGTATCACTTGATGCCCTCACTGACAACATGCTGCACCGCCATCCCTGAAATCATGACAATCATTTACACACTGCACAGCCTCAAAGAATGCAACCGGGTCTGTTCGAAAGGGCTATATCACAGTATGCCCATTAATATCATTTCTCGTTCTGGACGTAACAATCCAATCTCATGGCTAAGGGTATAAGCTGCCCACCACTGGGGTCAGGAAGGAATATTTTCCTCAGTCAAAGCATTGCATAATTGGCTATGCAGGTTGCAGGGCTGGAGGTGCTGAATCACATTTCTCTGACGCATCAGATAGTAACTTGCTGGAGACAAGATCCTACATGGGCAAGTGGCCTAATGCGGTGCAGCAAAAACCCTATATTCCTAACATTCATTCTCTCTCCCAATCACTGTAAATAACATTGCTTCCCTCCCTCCCTCCCAGTCTGACATTATGAGGATGTTCCAGTCACTTGTTCCACAGCATCCTATCCACAGGAGGAGACAGGGCACCCAGGGTTACCTTGCCTTCCGGAGTTAGCTTCCACAGAACAGAAAAGGTCAGTCTGTCTTTCATGGGATTGAGACTGCACAGCTCCTCACAAAGCAGCCTGGGCAGCATGGGGATCACCTGAAAAACAAGACAGCCTGGGTGAGGACATTCATTTCCTTGGCGCCGGACTCTCCCAAGGCACAGGTCCCAGCAGAAAGGAAGGAAGAGGTCTACACAGAGCATATCTTCAGCTCTCCAACTTACAACCTCCACGCCTTCTGGTTGCCGTTTTAACACCAGGAGGGATGGGGAAAGCTCAGGGCATGGCTACGCTACAATCTCCAGTCAACCTAGGCTGAGTCGACTTACAGCCACTGCAGTAATTACTGTGGGGGCCGATGTCCACACTGCCCTCCTTCTGTTGGTGGTGCAGCAGGAGCGCTTCCACTGACTGAAGAGAAGCAGCGTGGGGGGCCGAAAGCCAGGGCTCTCAGCTCCACATGGCTCCCTGCAGGGAACCCAGCTGTCCCACCCCCCATGCTTCTCACCTTCCCACTCCCAGCCAGGAGCAGGGGGGAAGCCGCCCAGGGCGTCTCGCTTTCCCATTCCCAGCCTGGAGTGCGGGGGATGCTGCCGAGAGCCCAGGGGGCAGCCGGGCACTGAGCCGAGCCGGGAGCTTCGATGCAGCAGGGCTCCCTGTGGGGAACAGGGAGCCAGGACCCCAGAGTGCAGCCTGGCTTGGAGTGGAGACCGAGCAGCAGCGTGGCTTTCTTGTCAATTTCACAGTGCCAGTGGAAAGCTGTGGATTTACTGTGGCGGTGTAGCAGGGCACTTACGTCAGCGTGAGCAAGGCTGTAGTGTGCACACGGACATAGTCAGGTCGACATAAGCTGTTTTATGTCGACTTAACTGTAGCGTAGACCAGAGCTCAGTGAAGTATAGCTGGGAAAGGCAAGAGTTTTCCAGTGATCAGAGGCGTAGGAGTCTGGATTCCTGGATTCTGTACCCTTTGCAAAATAGGTATAAAACTGCCTACCCTATGTCACAGAGATGAGGCAAGGCATTACTAAAGTTTGTACGGCACCTTGGTAGCCTGGGCCAAAAAGCAATAGAGATATTGGCCAGATAACCCAACAGAAACACTTGGTTTATGAGTAACCTACACGCAGCAAGGGGATCGAGAAGCCAAGGCAGGGAACAATGATTATTTTTAATTGTACTCCCTTCCAGTTCAACACAATGCCAGTGTATATCAAAACTAAACAGAAGTCATTGATAGGGATTCCATCTGTGAAATGACAGCCCATGTCCTATCAATATTTGTGGTGCTGAGCCCTGCTGCCTATCCAATGAGTTATTCTTAAACAGACTATAGCGGAGAGTAAAGGGTCGGAACCCAGTTCTCCTGATGGGCTAATTCAACATAACTCCAGCGATTTTAATGGTGGTGCACTGATTTATGCTAGCGGAGGCGTTCTCTCTCAGGTGAAGCCTGCGGAAAAGATCTTATTTAGCAGCCATTTAGCAGGTCAAACCTTAATGATTTGAAGTTTTATTTTCTTATTTCCTCTCTCATTATTGACCCTTCTGGAAATCAGTAAATACACTGATCAAAAAGAATGTATTCTTATTGTTTATGTAGGGTTGGTAACGAGCCTGGTGCTTTACAGGCAAGGAGGAACACAAATCCCCTGCTCTGAAGAGCTCACAATCTAAACAATTTACATACTGAGTGTAAGTTTTATTTCCTCTGTTAAATCCCACCATAATAAATACAGAAAGAGCGCTCTCTAAGTCACATGAACATGCACTGGTCCAAGCCCTGACGCCCATAGATTTTAGAGATACTACAGCAGAACTATCTGGAACTCTGATGAATAGCTGGGCTCTTAAAAGACACAAGAAATAAAAATTGGGTCTTTTTTTTTTCCCCCAAAGTGCACACATTTCATATTTAGCTTTCAAAGAAAGTTCCTAAAATATTTAATTGCATTTGTAGTTTGGCACCAGACCACTGCTCATAAATCCACTCTGACAGCACGATGTAATAATGCCAAAAGGTTAACTGTATGCTCTCTGACCATTCAGGAGCCATTTTCAACATGAATCAGCAGTGCTGGTTCAGCTAGAAGGTCAGAAGGGCATAGATTATGATAAGCTGTTTCCCACAACACAAAGGCTGTCAACTCTGTTATTCCAGTTGTGAAAAGCACGTTAACAATACTAGTAAGTTCATAATTTACAGATATACTACGTGAGGTCTGCCATGCTGCCTGGAAAGGCCAACAACACAAGGTTATAAATTTAGAATGTATTCTGTCAACACATAACAGAAAAGAGAACACAGCATTATGTCGGGAACAGCTAAGGGATGTTGGAAATTCCCACTTCACCAAAATCTCATGGGATTGTTTTGAGTAAAATCCTTACTGACATGTAAAGATCACACAGAACAAGTGGCAGTAGTTTAATAAAATTCCTAAATGCATAATCCAGAATAAAGAAAGCAGTTCCAGGTGCCCCTTCTCTGGCAAATGCCATCTTGTGTTAACTAAGAATACGGAGATCACATCCAAAATCTAGAGGGGCCCACTCTCTGGGATGGGGGCATCTGAAAGCACTGAACCCAAACAGACCTCTTGGTTGAGAGCAATGATACCTGTCTGAATATTTATGTGTATGACAGCTTTCCCCTTCCCTCATCTCCTACTGAAGCAACAGTATTCTACTAGAGAAATACAGGATCCAGTATGCTTTGCAATGAACCTGTGGTGCCCGTAAGCATAAAATACAGCTCAGATGATATGAGGGGATGCTCTTGTTTTAAAAAGTCCTCTTAAGTGTATTCGAGCATGATTCATAACTGATTCAAGCTGCTATAATGGCATAGAAGGGGTTCTGATGATGTAAAACACAACAAAGCTTTAACTTATATTATAATGATAGTACTAAACACTTCTCTTCAAGCAATTAATGGTTACAAAGCTACTATATCGAGTAGGGAAGTATTACCCCCATTTTACAGATGGGGGAAGGAGGCAGAGACAAATTGACCTGACTGAAGCTAGAGAAGTTATTGTTAAGGTTAAGATTTTGTCAGGGGTATTTTTAGTAAAAGTCACAGACAGCTTGTGGGCAATAAACAAAAATTCACAGAAGCCCGTGACTTGTCCCTGACTTTTACTAAAAATACCCAGGGGGTCTAACAGTCCAAGCCTGCCGCCAAAGGCTGACTGTTGCTCCAGACCCGGCCGCTGCTCCAGCTCCGGCCACTGCTCTGGTCCTGGAGACTGACCCATCTCCGGCCACTGCTCCTGTGGCCAGGGCTGAAGCAGATAAAGCCCTAGAGGGCCGTTAAAATCGTATTCTTAGTCATCGTGCAAGGGTTGTTTCAATTCACAGTCCCGTTTCAGGCCTTGATTCAGCAAGGTGCTTAAGTGAGTCGTCCCACTGCAACCAATAGGACTTCTCACGTGTTTAGTTACACACATGCGTAAGTGCGCTACTGAATTAAGTCCTTAGTCCTGTGTTCAGGACACACCTCTGTCGCCCTGGTCAGTTGTCTGCATCTGTTTAATATCTGGATCCTCCTACATATTTTACGCAGAGAATAAATTCACAAGTTTTTAAATGCAAAGTTCGGCTCATAACTGCACATTTCATCTCATGGCCTGAGCACTAACATAACACAGTCAAATACGGTCATATCTCAGAATACGGTCAAATACCAGATTGCTTTATACACACGAGTGCAGTATTTATACACAAAGCAGCAACAGTTCTGTCAGGCTGAGGGAGGAAGGGAGTTAGTAGGGGTTGTCCCGTGGCTCCTGCTTCCACCAGAAAAGGCTTTTGCAAGGGGGAGGAACAGTCGGCTTTTCAGATGTGCACATTTAAAGATCTGTGAAAGATTTGCAATGTGTCAGTGATGCACAGCGGTGTCTCGAATAATCAACGGACGTCTCATCTCTTCAGATGCCTTACCCTGAGAACGTGCGAGGTGACCATCTGCCAAGAGATAGCGAAGTGTGCCCGCCACTACATGGATTACTGTGGAATGTAGAGATTCAGCTGCTTGAAATGTAGGGAAATGGCTTTCCAGGCAAATGACTAAGGTCTGGCCCCGACGGGGCCCACCTCATTGGACTCTGTTTTTACTGTAACGGGAAGTGGCATATCACTGAAATAAAGTTCCCAGCATGATCACAGATACAGGGACTGAAGGGCTCAGCTCCAATTACTTTGAGCAATACAGCTGTAGAGCTCTAGTGGTAACTAGAAAAAAATAATTTTTCCAAATGAGAAGTGGGGAGAGAGTTCCAGCCCCCAGGAAAGTCTTTCTAGTGAATGTTGAGTAGAACCCAACCCGGAATCCTGGTTAAAACAACGGAAAGTGCATTTAACTTCAGTCAGAACTAGAAGCTGGTGAATACAACACTCTCTGCTGTGGTTTGCATTTCAAATCAAATTACAGGCAGAGGGTTTACTCTTCCATCTCTCTCCTCGGATAAATCTTCTTCCTGCCCATCTCCAAAGCATGTAGCCGAATCAGTGAGAGCCCAGCCAAACAAGCCAGCATCTTGAGGGAAACCAATTTCCTTTCGCCATGTTTTAGCTGCTCCCCATGGTGCTTTCTGAGTCAGTTACAAATCCGTTTGACAAGCTTTGCGTACCCTTCTGACACTGGAGGTGAGAGGGACCAGATGCAATGAATTAGAGGTCTGTTTCTACAACGTACGAATTCTGGTTGATGATGTGAAGTTATATTATGAAAAACTGCTGTATCAGGAGTGCCTGCATGTGTGTGGATCCACTGTCGCTGACAGGTCCCGTAGCAGGTACACACCAGACAGACAGAAAGGGAGATTCTAAGATGAATGACATTACCTTAACCACACAAAAGTTATGCTAAAAAAGCAGCTCAAGCCTTCAAAATTCAATCTAGCTGACCCCTCTGAAGGGAGGGGGAAGGTGCAAGTAGTGGAGACTTACACAAAAGGCAGAACGAAGGTGGCCAGGTGACCAGGAGGAGTTTAAATAGCAAGCCACATGGCAAGAGAGGAGCAAGACAGGAAAATGCAGCATGGGACAGGAGTGAGCAAGGCCAGTGAAGCTGGGGAAGGGGCTGTATGAGTGAGAAACCACCCATCATGTAACAGCCCGTGTGAGGCAAGGGCACACTGCCTGCCTGGACAGCAATGGTCCCTAAGGAAAGGGTCCTGTTGTAACGCTCATTGTGTTGTATGATCCGCACTCTCCTGTGCTTTATATATCTAAGCATAGAAGAGCATTAATGTGTTAGACTCTGTCTTAACTGCTTCACAACTGCGGCATGCCTCTGAGAGAGGTAAACTGTAACCAGGAGCATCACGCTTTTGGGGTGGAGTTCCGGGATTAACTGTTGAAGTGCCGGGGTTATCTCAGGGGTCAGCGTAGCTCCTGGGGACTTGGCTGAGAAGTTCCATTTCAGAGTCAGGGCCCAGGAAACATGCCCGAGAGCCCAAGGGAGGAACCAGAGCTGCAGCCTGCTGAGACTCCAGAAGCTTGAAAGCCCTGGGGATCAAGAGCACAGAGACATGGATTCCCAATGGGTGGCCAGCGGGAAGCACTCACTAGGACCTATTACTGTGACACCAGAGTAGGAGAAACATGTACTGAAGATGGAAGTTTTCCTATATATTGTCTTTCTGGGGCTATAAAACTGAACATGTCCTGACATACTGCTCGAGAGCTGGTCCCTCTAGATGGAAGGTTCACATCACATTATGTGACTCTTCGACCCTGCTTCTGAGAACACTGGGCTTTTGGCTTTTGCGCGTCTTGGGCTAATAAACTGCCTCTAGAATCCAATGTCTAGTTTCCAGGCCAAGTACGGATTCCTGGAGAGCTGTGGGTAGTTGGAGGGGGCATACACGCTGCACTGTAAAACTCACCGTTAGCTTTAAAAGGTAGAAACATCGGCTGGAAGTGTGACTTGCTCAGCAGGTGAGCCAGGGCAGCTCTATAATCAATGGGAATTGCCACAGACATTTATTTAGGGATGGGGGTGGGGGTGGCGTGGAGAGAAAAATCAATCAAGATAAAGAACAAAACACTGTTTAAGAATAGCCCTCTGGCATTTCCACAAAGTCACATGGACAATTTTATTTCCCTCAAACAATCTAATTCCCTTGCTGCCTTGGCTGATCGCTCTCAATTGGTTCAGGTTAATTATGATCAGCCTGCTGACTTCCCCGAGCGATCCCCTTCATCGCTGGTCTATCTGCTGGGGCGGTATTACATTACCAGTCTAAGCCTCCGTCAGCTGCTCTCCCCTGATGTAGGAAGGGGAACACTGAGATTTAACAATGGGGTGGGCTCAGTTAACCTATCACTCATGCACTGAAAGACACTCAAAGGAAATAGGCAATTTGTTTACGAGCCAAAATTTCTGCTTAAGAGTTCTCTTTTCTGTATCAACACTTCCATGAATTCAGATTTCGATCAATTCTTTGTTACCCAGCTTGACTTTATCAAAATATCAACACCCTGACAACCTGCTGGTGTCAAAAGTGAACGTCTAAAGTCCTTGGACTCAACATGTACACAGGCTTCCAGTTCCAATCTTTGATCTCTATTATAAAACAGGACCAGTAAAACATTATAGGGATTTATGGCTGACCTTTCACTCGAGTTGCTTCACACCTAAAATAACAACACCGTAAGATGTGCCAAAAGGGAGAAAACTTTAGGTTTTCTTGCTTTTTAAAAATCGATTCACTTATTTCTAAACCTTTGACTTTTATTAAACAAATTGTTAGCCATTACACAATAATTCATCTTCTGGACAGATGGTTCAGGAGAATTAAATATGTAGATTTATTTCATTTCCTCTTTCGGAGAATTTGCACTATTCTAAACCATGGCAGCATCATAGCTGCCTTTGTGGAACAATTCCATCAAAGGAAAGTCTATTTTCTCTGAGCGTTACCTTGCCATCTTGTTTCAAACCAGCTTTTATTAACCTCTTCTGTCCAACCCCCCACTTATTTTTAGCTATTTTGTTAGAATTAACTAACATCACATTAAAAAATTAGGAATTTTAAGATCCAACACATGAGCAATTTTTAACCAAGTTAGAGTCACTGGGAAAAATCTTCCATATTTTCAATATCTCACTTGATCTGCACTCCTAAAATCTATTCATTCAGGGCAAAAAAATGGATAAAATGCCACTCCTGGAGCTAACAAACAAGGCAGTTGGAAACCAATAACGATTTAGGTCATGATGTAAGTGGAAATCATAGTTAAGAATTATATCTAAAGCTGGTTGAAAACTCTCTGTCAAAACTGTTTTTCAACAGGAAATTGGGTTTTCAAATCAACTAATTTATTTGTAAAAAATGCCTGCTTTCTATGGGGAAAAAATTTGTTTTGGTTTAAAAAAAAAAAAACAGCCCCAAAAAAGCCTAAAAAACAAAATACCTTGATTTGGAAATGCTACCACCGTGCCTCATGGGTGTTTTAGTTTGACTGCCTCATATCACCATTCTCCTGTGTAAGGGGGCTTTCTGCAGGATTGTATCTCCCATGACGAACCAGGGCTAGCAACTCCCACTAATCTTGGAGAGGGGAGGAAGTGTGCCGTAGTAGATCATTGTGGGAGATGTCGTCCAACCAAGACGACCAGCCTAGAGAAGAAAACGGGAGCAGGAGGCATCCAAACTACAACTCCCATGAGGCATCTCAGCATCATTCACAAATCAAAATATTTCTGTTTTCAGCCTTCTTATATAGGATGGTCACTTACTGATAAGTGGAGGTCTCTGAACAAATTGTGTCTTCAGTTCCACACTGTAGCACCAGTGTGCCCTGTGTCTTGCAATGAGAGAATTATTCTAAAGCACTTTAGCCATTCAAAGCCCTTCTGCACAGACCACAGAGGCAACATTCC
This sequence comes from Emydura macquarii macquarii, assembly GCF_026122565.2. Lineage (NCBI taxonomy): Eukaryota > Metazoa > Chordata > Testudines > Chelidae > Emydura > Emydura macquarii. The sequence continues at coordinate 3,924,454 of NW_027132502.1, read as the reverse complement.
AATTGCTATTTCAAGTGGCATCCCCACGCCCATAAGCATTTAAAAAGCTCATGTATTTCTTTGGATCCTCCACAATTAGTTCCTACTAAAACTAATGTCATGGAAATAAATTATAAATCAACTGCTAAGAATAAACAACTGCAAACTGAAGCCAATGCAACAGCACGATCAGCATAAGAGAAATAGCTCTCAACCCACTGTGGCTGGTGGACAAATTAGAACAAAAGATCATTACTGGGATGTGGCATTTTATAAACAGAGGTCAATACATACACCCCTCTAATGGGTAATCTGTGTTACAATGTTCTGGGATCATCGTCCTCAGCACACAATGGTGGGGAACTACAGAAGCAATTTCATGAGGGAGAACTAAAAGATTTCTCTCATCAGTAAACACGAACCCCGTGCCTATTCTGCTGCACTGGGAAGTTTGCTCTTGCTGCATTTATGTCAGTCTGGCTAAGAGTGAGTAGAGGTTGGATCACGGTCTTTGACAGAAGTAGCTTATGCATACTAATTCCTTAGCACCTTGACCAATGCTCTGACCTTTCCCTGTTGTTTGGACATTGACTAGACATGCTTTAGAAGGTTTTTAAACTGTCCTGTGTCAGTATCGCTTGCTTTTCAATGGTCTCTGAAGCTCCCACTGAGATTTGAAGGTGCCACCTTATGAATCATAAGCAAATCTGGAAAGGAGAGGGATGGGAGACAGACCTGCACACTAAGCAAAAGAATGTTAATCAGAGATGCCCCTTCTTCTTTGCACATACGTGGAACAACAATGGATGGCATCTCTTTTATAAATAAGATGGAGCCCAACTGATCAGGAGAGAACAGGATCTGCTCTTATGAACTTTCTGCAGTCTCTTAATATTCCACTTTCTGTTGCTGCTGCTGAAAGATCACACAGCGGGTTGATAGAAAGTAGGCTATCTGGCTTCCTTCAATGCAAGAAGAGCAATGTAATATCTGATGTATCCTAAAAGCACTTTTGCACATTTAACTGCGAAAATCAGGAACAACATGGTATAAAATTTGGCCTGGAAACTTCCTAAACTTACCCCATCTAATAATGTAGTCAGCATTTATGCATTAGGATGTTTTACTTCAGAAATGTAGCACTTGTTTCTTAAGTTGCTTTGATGCCTGTTGAATTTCAATTTCATTTTATTGCATGATGAAAATATGTATTCCTGTTTTATGCAATGCTATCTTTGAATGTACTGAGGTTTTGTGCAACTTTGTTATCCGTGTGTTGGATCTGCTTGTTTCTTGTAGGTTTACTATAATAATGGTTTGAGTTTGTTTCATTGCTTCTGATAATGACTCTTTATAATGAATTTAAGGGAAAAGGAAGACAATTTTCAGAAGAAGGAAATCGCTATTCTTACCTTCTGCACTAGATAGACACTAGTTGCCCTTCCACTGGCCACTTTATCCAGCGCTGTTCCTTCCACAACAAAGTAACTCACATCTGCAATATGAACACCCACTTCAAAGTTTCCTGAAATTGCACACAGAAGTCAGGATATTATTAGGGAGTGAGGAGAGAAGGAAGTAACTGCATCCAAAAGTCACCTTTTAAGAAAAATTTCAACAATTTTACAATCACTAGACTTTCTGCCAGGTCATTTCTGGCAGAGCAATTAGCCAAGATGTATGAGCATAGAGTCATCAAGAATGAGACAGCAAGGAAAATGTACAAGAAAATGACAACATCCAATTTTCATGAGTATTTTCCCCCTTCGGACAGGCCTTTACATTTCCAGATATAGATTCTTTTGACTGATTATTCTATTTTAGCAACTGGCATGCTGAATTCCACCCTCTCCCCCTCCCATCTCATTGTCGAACCCCGCCACAACCTGCCAGTATTGCTGCCCCTAAGACTGGGTCTGACAAGAGTGTTGTATTCTACAATGCAGCTTGTGATCACCCTCATCTAAAAAGTTGAAGTGTGCGCTACAGAGACTACAATCTTTGGCCGGGACTAAGAATGATTTCTTTACCAAGGGACCTATGTGCCCCCATTACTGCTGCGGATATGCACTTAGTAAAAAATGTGTGACTGATCGTGTCTTTCAAATCTGGACCATGTTACAGTGATTCAGGCCTTTGTCACCTTGACATTAGGACACTGCAAAACCATCTACCTAGGCTGCATCTTAAAATCATCTAGAAACGCAAGGTAGTGCAGAATGCAGTAGCAAGCTTATTATGCAATACTGCAAACAGGAATAGCATTCCTCTGTTGAGCTCTGCACTCCTTTCCGCACTAGTTTTCATTTCATTTCCGGGTGGAACATAGGTTGCAGTTTATGACCCATGAAGCCTTAATTGGCTTAGCACACTAGCTACCTGAAAGCCCAGCTCTCTTCTTGCATGATACTGTTGTGGTTACAATTAAAGGAGGTATTTATTAGTGGCCCCTTGGTTTAAAATCCAGAGGGCTGCTACCAAAGTGTTTACCATGAGGCAGGCGTCCTTAGCTTGGGAAGTAATTTTATCCCTTGGTCCCTCAAGGAATGCTACAAGCACTCTCTGGTTTTTCACTAAGAGCTGGGCTAACAGATTTACAGTGGTTAGCTGTGGAATATTTTTAACAGCAGCGGTCTCTTAATTGTTGATGGGTTGGTTATTGTTTTTGTTTTTAAATAGGATTCACCCTAGATAATGACTTTTGTATCACAGATATTTATCCTTTTTTTAAAATACAACTTACACTAATTCTGTATTAGTAAACATCCCATATATGAGCGGGCAGCAGGTGTATAAACAAAGCGTGAGTCTATAGCATGATCGTTTGCATCTAATTTCTGTATTTTAAGTGTAGTTTGATAACACATACATATAATACAGTAGACGCTCGTTAGCAACAACATACTGGTGCCCTTTTCGTATATTGCTCCTAAGCGGCTGTTGCTATTAGGGGGCGTGTTGACAATTCTCAGCAGGGAAAGTGTTCTCAGGGAAAATGTTGCTCGTAGGTGGCGGTTGCTCTTACAAGGTGTTGCTGCAAACAAGAGTCTACTGTAATTAAGCACTGCTGTATATCTGACTGCACACCCTTCTGAGAAAGCTAGAATTTTATATGCTGGGAACTGAACGTTATAGATAGTAACAGCAGGAGTGAAAAGGTTCAAGATTGCCATTAGGACATCCACCCATCTTAAAATTCTGGTACATGGGATGTCAGAGAATAGCTGAGCGGCACACGGTGCGTGCATTAAGGTTCAAACATATTACAATTCATCCATCGAGTTCCACTAATTAATGCTTGTACAGTCATTTGAATATATAAAGTATTCAATTATTTGCAGTCCACTAATGGTCAATTCAATAAACCGTATCTAAAGGCAGCTGAAAAGTGCACGGAAGAGGGAATGGTGCAATTTAGGTTTGTCCGTCTAACCTGTATTCCATTAAAGTGGCCTGCAGAGACTAAATACAATGGGTCACAGTGGGAGAGTGTAATAATCCAGTCCCATACTGAGGGACAAACTCCATAAGTCATTAGAAAGCTTGGGAGAAACGTCTGTGGATTAAAGATCAAACGGTTCATCTCAGAAAGCTGCCTACAGCTGTGTTGTGATATTATCAGATGCCCTAAAAGCTGCTCTACATGGATCAAGAGTCCAAACCTGAAACTACTTAGAGAGTAAGTCTAAGACCAACAATTCTACCAAATGTTTTAATATTACAAGCATTTGAAACCAACACTTTCAGAAGGTATAAAAAAAACCCACCTGATTTCTTTTGAAGTCAATATTGTAATGTATTGACCCTACAGGCAAATATTGACCAAAGGAAAAGGAGTGGGGGTCATTACATCATGCCTTTAATGGCACCTGAATTCAATATGCACACTGTTACATACGTGAACTTTTTGTCCTCAGCAGGGAAGAAAAAAAAGAAGAAAAAAAATCGACAAACCAAGAAAGATCTCATTACATGAGATAATAAAACATGAAGGTAGCCAATAAAAACACATGGAGCAGAGTTAAATTTCACTCAGGATTCCCACCAGAGGTTCTAAAAGCAGGGGTCAACTTGAGCCCTCTGCTTTTGAACTTTTAATGGAAGCCCTAAGTAAATATTTTGTTACATATATTGACATAATGTGCACTGGCAGCTCTCAGGTTTGTGCTGCTGAAAGTATGACTCACTCATTTCTCCCCACCCCCCAAAATAAAATCCAGTCCAAGAGAATTTGGAGATACAGCGCAGAGATTTCTGTAATCAGCCAATGACTTCTCTTAAGCCACTGCTTTTAAAATGTCCTAGACAAAATATCATCCTCACCTGTTCAACAAACGCTGCACAGAAATACCTGTGGATTGTTCTCTTCTGGTTTATTTGCTAGGAAAAGGAAAGATCTTTGGGGATACAGAAATGTGGCTCTCCAGAATTCCCCTTCGGGTTTGTGAATATTTTTTTTTTTTGGACTAACTGAGTTTTGTTTTTAAGTCACAAAAAGGAAGTTTGTAAGATGGACATTATTTCTTAAGGAAAAAGAGAGTGTGATCTGCAGAGAGTGAAGGAGAGTTAAACCAGCACATTCCGCTATGAAAAAGGACAAATGTTGAGGTCTGGAAAAACGACTCACCACTGAGAACAGAGGCCTCTGGGAAAAGTAAGGGTGGGCACAGTGCAGGCCGCATATGGCCCGCTGCAGTCTACAAGTCATGTTTGATAAGGCAGTACGATTTCAGAGCAAATGGAGGCTGCACATCCCAGGATGCAATGCTCCATCCTGATTTTGTTTCTAGAGCACCTTTCTTCCCAAAGTGCTTTACAAACCGTCTAGACTTACTTCGCCACTGACAGGCAGCGACCTCTAAAGACAGAATGCAACTACAGCAGCGCGCAGCAACACACAGACTTGTGTTCAAGACACAGCAACCTTAAAGAGAAGTTTAAGATCGGATGCAAAGAAGAACACGGCGCTGAGTAAATAAATGCATAGGAATTTAATCAAGCAATTGTCCAGTTTGGAATCTAAGCAAAAGCTGAAAGCTAACACCTACTTTAGTGAAAAGTGCCATGCCAACTTTGATGGCCAAGAGAAGTCAGGACAACATAGTTTTATATCTCATCTAAAACTAAACAGCTTTAAACAGAAATAAAACTAGATTCTTCAGTCCCATTCTGACAGTGCCATCATGAGGCTGCACACAGCTCAGAAGTTTAGCACTGGGGGATTAGGACTGGACAAAACATATTTTATCATCTAACCATGTCCTCGGTTACTAGACGCTATGGATTAGGGAATATAGATGGTGCCACGTATGTTAGAGGCAGAAACTGGTACTGCTTGAAAGCAAACAATTGCATTGCAAGACCCAACAACAAAGAAAAGCTATCTAGAACTCTACAAAGTAGAAACAGATGCAATGACTTGCTCTCACCCAGCAAAACTGCCTTTAGGGTTAACACATTTTGCAAGATTAACGGTAGCTGCAGTCATCACACTGATTACATGCACTCTTTGAAATGCTGCAACTGAAAAACAATCCTGTTTCTCACGTTGCAAAAAGACAGCAAGCCTTTTCCAATAATACAATTCACTCCTACTTTAACAACAACTTAGCGGCTGGATAAGATGCAAATCATAGACTTGTGCCATCTCCAAGTTCCCTTAATACAGTGTGTGATCTCATACTGAAGTTTAACAAATGACAGAGCTAACAATGGCAGCCTTCCACTGGAATGATGCTTCACGGGGTTCCAATTGGTTTTTTAGAGGGCTGACTCTTTGATTTGAAAACCTGATTTGTTTGAGTCCATTCCAAGATGTTGTATGGATGCAAAGCTGATCGGATGCTGAAATCACATTTGAACAAATTACGTGTGTCACCTCGCAGGAGAGATAAGAGAGAGCTCGTTTTTGACTTCTTCGCTAATGACCTCACTTTCTTGAACAAAAACAGCTTAGAGAATTTTTTTCCTTCATTATAGAAAAAAGGATTAAAGAGGGTTGAAGGGGAGAGAAGAGAAAAGGCTCTTTCAATCTGGAAGAATTGCCAGCACAGCGATTTGTGTCAAGTGTTTGCTCTGGGACTTTGAAAGCTGAAGTTTATATTTATGGGAACAGCAATTAAGACAACACCCCGGTAATATATTCATACTCAGAGAAGGCAACCAAGCAAGTTAACATTGCACAGGGTGTTGGCATGCACTGTAAAGGAAAAAGCACACGTTTCACGGCCATGCAACTCAGAACCCAACATAAAGTTAAGGTGGCAGAAGACAATTCCTTAGAATTTGGAAACTCCCTCCCTGCTTTCTTCCACAACTCCACCACCACCATGATCAGGAGAAAAGGTGACAAACACTTCCATTACTGTTCACCTGAACATTTAATACAAGAACATGGCTGAAACAAAGATAAAAGACCACTTTATGTTGGCTTACTAGTAGCACTACAGTTGTGTAGGGGCCCTACACAAGAATCAGGGTCTCATTGTGCTAGGTGCTGCACAGAGAAGTAAAAGACAGTCCTGCCACAGAGAGCTCACCTTCTAGAGCATGGACACGATGAAATTGGTGGATGAAATAAATACAGGAGGGGGCTGGCAGGATTTGGTACCAATAAAACAATAGTCCCCAATACAAATCCTATCTGTAGGTTTCATGGCATCAGGTGGATGGCACTTACTGTAGGTCTGCACAGCCCCTGAGAGGGTACATCCGAGTGCAAGTAGACAAACATGCTAGCTCTGCTCACCATAGAGCACTAAGAATACCAGTGTAACCATGGTGGCATATGGGGTGGCTGGAGCTTGCTGGTTGAGCACATACCTGGGGGCTGGGATGAATTGTAGTTGGGTGCCTAGCACAAGCCCCCACCTGAGCCACCATGGTCACAATGCTATTTATAGCATGCTAGCGGGTGTCTGTCAAGCCATGCTGGGAACCGCCATCCCATCCGCTGCACTTCTCTAGCACCGGTGGCATTCACGGTGCTTTAACATCCACTATTACATGAAGTTCTTGCGCCAGGGAACTCCCACAAATCAGCAAGACCATCAGAGTAGCAGATGGTACCAAAGACGAGCAGACAAGGATTACATTGGTACCACCAAGTTTCACACATACTGAAGTGTCTGGTTTAGGAGATACACCGGAAGAGAGAAGCAGTTGTAAAAAGCTGCCCAGAGAAGTTATTTACACTGCTCTCATGCTCAAAGACAAAAAGAATGGCTTTTATTTGTCAACTGAGGTCACTCTTCTACCCCAGAAGGCCAAGCTATTGTTCCAACGGCAGATGTGATTTATTTCACTTATTTTAAAATAACGAGGGGAAAACGCTTACATTATATCTTCCTTGCATGCCCTGTGGCCGTTTTGGTTTCTGAAAGCACACTGCAACTGGGCATGAATATATTGCCTTATTTACCAAGAAACACTGAAACTTTTCAAGTCACAAGATGCCGTTTCAGCCATCTGAAGTCCAGCTACACATATTTTCAGTCATTAATATTTTTCTTTGCTCACTAAGTCCTCCTGTTACCAGCTCCTTTTGACATAAAACTTTAAGAAAAACTTTTGGCAAATAAAAACAGTCCCATTTCTTGGGTTAGTGGCTGAGTAAATGTGGAGCAAAGCTAGTATTTTCACTCAATTATCGGAGTGAAAGTTACTTTCTAAAAGATCTCCCGTATCTTCATTTCTGGAGCCTGCAGAGCTGAGCGGTAGAGAGAGAGCTAGATGCTGGCCCCCAAGAAGGGAGTTGCAGCACGCAAAGTCTGCTAAAGTCAACACTTTGAAAAGAGGCGAGAAAGCTGGCAATGCATACGCAACGTACAACGCTACATGGCAAAGATACAGATGAGGTGCCATATGCCACCGCTCTCTGCAGCAAGTGTCTACTTCAAGGGAGGTTCCTTTCCAAATCCCTCTAACACAGATCAGAGTTAGAAAGGCTCCCAGCACCTGCCACATAGTAGGTACAACTCTCCTGCTTCCCACCTGATGAAGAGACCTCTCCCTTCAGTAACAGCCTGGCTGAGGTCTTCAAGGCACTTGAGCTTCTCTCCACAATTCTGCAAGATGAATAATTAGTCATTATTTGTATTACTGTAGCCCCAAGAAGGCTCAGCTGCGGCTGGGTGACAGGTGTGCTAGGCACTGTACACAATTTGCAGATGATAGGAAACTACTCAAGATAGTGAAGACCAAAGCAAACTGCGAAGAGTTATAAATTGATCTCACAAAACTGGGTGACTGGGCAACAAAATGGCAGATGAAATTCAAGGTTGATAAATGCAAAGTGAGGCACACTGGAAAATATAATCCCAACATTACATACAAAATGATGGGGTCTAAATTAGCTGTTACCACTCAAGGAAGAGATCTTGAAGTCATAGAATCATAGGATTGGAAGGGACCTCAGGAGGTCATCTAGTCCAACCCCCTGCTCAGAGCAGGACTAACCTCAGCTAAATAATCCCAGCCAGGGCTTTGTCAAGCCGCAGCTTAAAAACCTCTAAAGATGGAGATTCCACCACCTCCCTAGGTAACCCATTCCAGTGCTTCACCACCTTCCTAGTGAAAAACTTTTTCCTAATGTCCAACCTAGACCCCCCCCTGCAACTTGAGACCGTTGCTCCTTGTTCTGTCATCTGCCACCACTGAGAACAGCCTAGCTCCATCCTCCCTGGAACCCCCTTTCAGGTAGTTAAAGGCTGCTATCAAATCCCCCCTCATTCTTCTCTTCTGTAGACTGAACAAACCTAGTTCCTTCCTGGTTTTCTGAAAATAGGAGGGTCTGCATCAGGATAGTCAATGACATGAGCGATGTCACAGAATGATGCATTCAAGGATCTCTTCTGAGAACCAGGAAGTTCCAAGAGGATTGCACAGAAAGGGAGAAAATTTTTTAAAATCAGCAGTGTGATTAGTGAGGGCACTGAACAGCAATCAGTGAATAACTTGTTTGCTTTGGAGTTCGCTCTTACAGTGCTGTTTTACTCTGAAAAATGCCTGCCTGAAAACAGCCCCTCATAATTCAGTGCTGTTCCTTGTGTGTACTGTGAGTATTCACACTCAGCTCTGCTCACTTCATTGATTAAAAGGCTTTTTCCAGTTACTTGAGAGAGAGCAAGAGCCTTATTCCCTTACTCCTTGTGCATCCGCGGCATCGTTTGCTAATGGTTGATCTACACTCAGTTTGTGTATGGCTTTAACTATACCAGTTTAGAAACGGATACAATGAAAGCAGTAACAATTCCCCAGTGTGGATGCAGTTGTATGGTTATAAAGGGGTTTATAACAGTATAGCAACAAACAGCGTGTGTGTAGTCAAGCCCTAAGTTCCAGTCACTTACACTTACAGTGCTAGTGATGTGTTCAAAGGGAACAAAAAGCCAGCTTGACGCTCAGAAATGAGGCTGAGCTCTTTGTATGGGAAATCATGGCGTGATCAACATGAAGCCCCCTGATGCCAGTCACTTTTCAGGGCAGAACTGCACTTTAATGGCTTCTCCCTCCCTGTCCCCCCATTTTTAAAAAAAATATCTTCAGAATATTAAAGTGCAATGCTTCAATAATCCAGTTTCTACAGCACAGCCTGTAGAAATTGGATTATTTAGTTGGGGTTGGTCCTGCTCTGAGCAGGGGGTTGGACCAGATGACCGCCTGAGGTCCCTCCCAACCCTGATCTTGTAGGATTCTACCTCTCTTCTATTTATCTCTAAGATCATTTGCATGACAACAGTACTTGCATTTTAGGGCTCTTCTGCTCTCACCCGGAGCTCATTTTACCCTCTGACATCAATTGAACACTGTGGAAGCGATTGCAGGTTTACAAACAGGATTAGGATTGGCTTCAGGTGGAGGACAGAACAGAAGTCATCGTTTTCATGACGCAGTTTTAACAATAAAGAACAAGTGAAGATGAAAAGCAGAAATATGAAATTGGAGCTAAACTGCTTCTAAGTGGAACATTTTCCAGAATTTCCATGGATGGATCAGCAGTTCTTCAAGTAGTTTTAGAATTATGAGGGGACAACTAACTCCATCTATTAGTAAATTAAATGCTGTAAGCAGGTCTGTCATAGAACCACAGACGGTCTTTATCCACAGCAGCTAATAAATTAAGCATCCAGTGTTCTAAAACCATTTCATAAGGGTTTAAGAGCTACCTTTTATACAGCAAAACTAAATGTGTATAGCACATCTTCATAACAAGGCTTTCTCCTGGCACTTTACAACCAATGCATTAGAGCACCCTGGTTATATATGCCAAAATCCTATGCCAAATCGTCTACATTTAAATTTAAATACCATAGGCAGGCTTGACATTTCAAATTGCTGCTAGGAATGAATTCCTCAGCACGGCCCAGCTCTGAAGTGGATGTTCTGAGTTGGCAAATGGAAAGTTCTACATCAACATCAGTCATTCCTGGGGTACAGCTAGTTCGGGTGTGTGTGTGCGCGCAATTCTTTAACAGGAAAGCAGCGTAGATCTTGGAGCATTCAGGGTGTCCTCTGAATTTTCAGCTCCTGTGACAAGTCTTGCTGTTGAACTTTGAGCCAGCTGCCAACACTCTGTGTGATGCCGTATCACATCCCTGAGACAGGCAAGCAAAGCATTGCAGGAGCTCGTTTCTGTGGTCACTAGGGCACCGGCTGCTTCTAAATCTGTTTATGCCAATAGGTACTGCTGCTCTCAAGATGGTAACATTTTCAAAAGCATCGAAGTGTTTAGGAAGCCTATGCCCCACTGTCCTTACACATGAGACTTAGGTTCATAAGTGGCGTAGGCTTCTGAGGAACATTTCACCTTTTAAGCTTTTAAAGCAAAATGTTTCATGCAATAGCAGAAGGCTCATGGGTGACTCAGGCTCCTGATAACTCTAGTGAAGACCATGGAACCATGTTCCCCATTGGCCTGGCAGATATAAGCAGAGGGACCCAACCATCCAAATCCCGACTGCTCAGAAGCATTTATACCATCGCAGACAGTATTCAGACAAACAGAGAGCACAGCCTGTTTGCTGGCTTCATGCATTTATGAAAGGTTACCAAGTGAATTCCAACTAGAAAGATTCAATATAAATTAGAACAGAATTGGCAAGAAGTTGCCCGGCTGTTGATCTTGATAATTCAGATGGAGAGTGTAAGAGTTACTGCTGGAAAATTCAGTTTGATATTTTCACAGAGGGGAAATGCCAGGGGGAGGAAATTGCCAAATATTTACAAGGGCACAGCTCAGTACTGCATGTATGAAGTCAATGTTTAATTGCAGGCTGGAGGGCAAAGCAGATAAGTACCCCAGAGATCAAGTGCACCACGTAAGAAGCAGAGCTTTGTTTATACCACTGAGCAAGAAATAAAAGAGAAACATGAAAGCAGGACACAAGTTTATTGGTGTTAACAAACAGATAAACAAGAACCGCACAATTGGTTAAGCAGGCACATCATGACGACGGGAAAAGAGAGCATCTTAGTTCTTTGAAGCATCAAATAGTGGCCAACAGGGGTGGCAAGATATCAGACTAGATGACCCTGTGCATGTCGCCTGCTCTGGCAACACCCGTGCACACACTGCAAGTAGAAAGATGGACATGGGCTGGGTGGGAAATTGCTGCAGGTGAAGGAAAGCTCTCCCCCATTTCTGTGATATCACCTCTTTAGATGTTGAGCTCTTTCAGGCAGGGGCCTGCTTTCCCATCAACTGTGCAAAACTGCCTAGCTATTTTGGGATATGGCATAAACAGCGAGTTCTCTTAAGCAGCTCTATCAGTTAAAGTGACTTTTTATTCACAAAATCAATAGATAGAAAATAAATTAATGAGCAAAGGACTAGTAATAGGGAGAAACCACAGCCAGTTTCTCTGCTGAACACAGAACCAACCGGGCAGGGAGTAGCAGAGATAGAAGGTCTGGGTGAATATTACTAACTTGGGCTCAAAGTGAACCATAGTTCCAGATCTTTTTCCCAACATATGGCTGTTGGAGGCGTACTCAGATTAAACCTCCCATGAGGACAAGTTGTTAAGCAGATCAGTGAGGCAGTGATTGGGCATCTGTGAAAACACATTTCCATCTCAGAAGGCACTCCTTGCTGGTAGCTGAAAGTTACCACAGGAAAGCTGTCCCAAGACCTTCTTAACAGCAAGGATCACAGCCAATGTGGTGAATGGGAAAGGACAAATTTCTGACATTCAAATCACAAATTGTTTCTATTGCCATTAAAGTCCCATTCAAGAAGCTAACTATCGCAGGCATTGACTTTAGAGAGATAGGAAGTGGCACCCAGCAGCTTTCAAAATGAAGTACAATCATTTAGGGTGTAGGATGTCATCCTGTTCGTGAAATGAAGATCTGCAGTGAGGAGGGATCAAGGTTTCTTTTCTACTAGGTGGGTCCCTTTTGTGATGTCTATATCGAACACAGTCACGTTACCCTGGCTGCACATGCCTTGGCCTGCAAAGAGACCTTGGGATTAAGTAACAGGCCAACCATGAAGAAGATATTTCCCCCCTCAAGCAGCTTTGCCGTTTCAGCTTCATTTAGGAGAGGGAAACCTCAGTGGCTACGACCTCTCTTTCTTTTTCTATCACGCATACCTTCCCATCATCCAACTTTATATTTATATCCTCCCTAAATGCTTACTTCTGAACTAGTTTTTACACTTTCCAAGTAATGAACATACAGTCGATGATCAAGGGGAAGGTACTGTATTGAATTTTACTATAAGAGGATTTCCCCCGCACTATAACATGGATCTTAAATTCCTAAGAGTTCACAAATTAAAAACTAAATTAAGCCTCCAGCTAACTGAGTATTTGCTCTGAATATTTTTATGACAGAGAATGAGAGCATCTTTGGTATTCGGACAAAACAAACAAAACACAGGAGTGAGATTAATTGTGTGGGAGTCTATTTTAAGCTCCATTCAGACCTTCTTAAGTTTACTCTTGATGGATCTTCAGAGTCCGATCTGTTTACTTTACTGCCAAAGCCCCGTTTCCACTAGATTTGCCTGGGCACCGCATATGATTTGAAGTTTTTCTTCATGGAGGTTTCAGTCCTCGGGCCTTGAAGATCCTTTGCAAAGACTGGAAACCCCAGGTAGGATGTCTCCAAAAGATAGTATATGAAAAGCACTCTGAGGCCCTTCTATCCAATTACCAGATTCCTGAACTGCACAGACTTCAACATTTGCTTTTTGGTGTTTTCTTTAATATTTAATTGAAGCTTATTTTTTTTTCTCCATGCACATAAATGGATAAAAAGATCCACTGGTACATGAAAGTCTGTACCCCTAAATCTTTGGGAACTGTCCCAGTTCCTGATTTTATGACATTATTTCCCCAGGTCTGGATAGTAACTTTGACTGGAAAGCTCATTCTCATGGCGAGAAGAAACAAACAATACCATTATTAACTGGCTATGCTGCTGCTTGCATAACCAAGTTCCATGCTTTCTAGTTCAAACTGTCCATTTTAGAATTTGAAGCTTTTGGGGACAGGAATGGAATCTTTCTAAAATAGCCAAAGCACCATGCAGAGTTGTCATGCAACCTACATTTATAAGAGTAAGGATTACATGGAGAGAATCCTGCACGTGTTCAAAAATTTAAGCTTTCATATGCAAGAAATAAGATCATAGTTAGATTCTAACAGCTGCTACCCCAGAACAGGTCGCGGTTCCATTCTCTATTAGCTTCCTCCCCGTGCTTTTCTACCAAAACTATCCGGGTGTTTGGAACAGTATATTTTCCTTGAACCACCATTTATTTGGGGCCAGTTTACAATGCCCTGACTCATACTGAACAGTGCCCTGCACCATGAGTAGGCTCAATGACTTGAAAAGAAATGCCTGTAGGGGAAGGGTGGCACCACCTGGCTCTCCATGATCCCATTCCATTCTAGCCTTGAAAAATTAGAGGTGATGCCTGCTAACGCAGGAACAACCAACATTTTCACTTAAAACAACAAAAGTGTAAGATACACTATGCGCAGTGCAGTCCATCTAGTATTACACAGGAGCTCACACAGTAGCCATCTGTACTTGAGAAAGACCTGAATATACACTTCATATTGCAAAGAATCTGCAACCACAGGCCCTTGATGGAAAGACAGGGAAATATACCTGTTTCTAATCATTGTAACGTGTCTCTTTCACTTTCCGAGTAACAGAACATAGCTCAGCTCCTAAACAAGAAACCACTGGATTAATCAGCTGGTAACATTGAAGTTGTGTTAACTAATCACATTAGATACCCAAAGAAAAACTGATTGCCTGTTTCCCAGAATCCCACTGCTTACATGTCTCCTTTAATTCTTTTTATATTTGATTCCTGCAAAAACCTTTTCCTACGTAAACTGCAATTTGAGCTTTTTGCATTAGGCTCATGTACTGATGCATGGTTTCTATCATTTTCTCTCCAATCCACAGCAGGTATCTGTTCCTCTTAAACACCTTTCCCAAAAGGAAGGAAGAAAGCACGACTCTTAAAAAATATAACTTTTGCTCCAACACCATTCAGTATTTTCCTGTTTATTGTATACACATTACTCCAAGAAGGCTGCTGCATATAGGATCTAAATGAAGTAGGTGAAAGCTCTACGATTGTATTGCCAGCTCAGGGAAGATTTAAGCAAAAGGTACCAAGTAGCTATGGGGGACAAAGCTAGATAAAAAGGTAACCAGAGTATTGTTATTCATTTCTTATAAAACAGTACAGAATTGCAAGACACTGTACAAAATGAAAGCCAAGCTCCTGCCCCAAAAAGTTTGCAATGCAGGTTAAAGGCAAACAACAGGGACTGAAAGACAAGATGAACGTCTGCTGGTTGAGAGGTTAGTGAACATGACCTGAGGATTACCAGGGGTTTTAAATGATTTAGTCGATCCATAAGTCGCTATGGTATATAAATAAGAAGGGCGTTCCAGGAATAGAGGACAACTTAAAAGACTTCACAGAGGTGGAGATGAGGAATGGGGCATCCAAAAAAGCAGCATGAAGGGAGGCAAAAGAAGACAGTAGAGAGAAAAAAGATATGGAGACAGTGACCGCACGTTCAAGAGATGACAGACCTGGGAAAGAGTTTTAGCAGAGAGAGGATGGAAAGGGATGGACAGACCACAGAAAGGTTACAAAGATAAAACCCTGGTGATCTGGTGAATGTGTCTGTGGGGGAATCCCCTGCTCCAAAATACCAAGGTCATGGGGAGGAGACCAAGGGGGAACCATGTTGATAACAGGTTTTGATATATTCTGCTCTGATTCAGCTTTCAGTTCAGGAATTTTTCTCAGAGTAATAACAGCAGCTACATTTTGTAAAATGACACGGGGCTGAAGGGGGAGAAGAAGTTCAACCAGAGCGGTGGTAGTTTTCAACCACCATGTGGAATGACATGGGTAATGTGATTTAGTGGTTTCCAGCAGGGATGTTACACAGCAACTCTGTAAATATGGCCAACATCATCTCTTTAAAACTGGAGTCATGAAATGTATGCAGAGAAGAGACAACCCTCTAGCAGCGCACCCTAAAATACACTGACATTCTGCAGCTAATCATTTCCTAACAGTCCACAGAATTTCTGAGGAGGAAATTGTTTGCATATCAATGTAAACAGTATGTTTACCTCCATGTTTCATATCAATGTGAACAGTATATTTACCTCCATGTTTCTCTGGTATCATTAATGAGGAGCACAACAGTTAATCAAAGGCAGCTTCCAACGTAAGTCGCTCCCAGAACGGAACTAGTTCATTTCCTGACATACACCCTAGAAAAGCTCCTAGCTGCTGCAGAATTTTGCCATGAGATTCTGCAGCAAATATGTATTTAGAAAAAACCACCACGTCCATCTCCTCATTCGTTCTTTGTCTCCTCTTCTGAGTACATCTCCCATTGTAATGGATCTGTGGATTTCCACGCAGAAATAGATGAATCATATATATTAATTACTGAGTGAGCATAGTATGCAGAACCCTCTCTTCATTGACAGGAACTAATGAAGTCTGCAAGTTTCAAGTGAAACTTACAACTCTATGTCTCTCTTCCTATGCTGGATAAGATCCCTACAGGCCAGGAAGCTTTCATGGCTCTGAATAAATTAACACAAATGTTCAAGAGGGAGAGAAGGATTCTAACTTAGAAAGCACTAATTTAGCCATCTAATAACAAAAGCCTTGGCAGTATTTTCTTTATTATTTATGATGGGTGATGCAGACCAACAGAGAGATTTTCTGAACTGGGTACTGCATTCAATAGTGATTTTTAGAGCTCTCCTGACATCAAGAATATGCCAGACATATTTTTTAATTTTTTCACATGAGCAAAAACGACGACAAAATAGTAATTTCTTAAATCTGAGTTTATTTTTGGAACAAAGGCTGTGTTAACTCTTAGCAAAATTTTGCCCTTATGTGAGGTGCAGTACTGCTGTTCCCCGATAAAACATCCACAACCGAAAAAATCTCTTGCCCAAGTAATTGTAACCAGGATGACACTCCTTAAATGAGAGAAATTCTTCAGGTCACTCCTGACAAGGAATCAAAGGGGTGCTTAGTCTATGCATTCTGTACGAGAGTTAGGTCCCAAAGTGGAGCAGTTGTTGAAGTAAGGTTGAAAAACGAGGCAGCTCTTAGAAAGCTTATGTCTGGATTAGAGGACACTCTGGCTCCTGCTTGCTCTCTCTTGTGAGCTGGAAATAGCTACCACTTGGATTTTAGAGTCTGATTTAGGCCCATATTAAGATTTTACTGTAAGACCTCAAATAACAGTAAGTGTGTGTTTGCGCATATGTGTGTTGTTTGCCTTGCCTTGACTGAAAATACCCATGCTAATGATTTAACTCTAGGCCTTCCCTATAGTCTGGGCCCAGATGCCACTTGTAGAATTTTGGTCCTTGAGAGTGGATTCCTCTTGCAGAGGAGGCATGACATGGAAGCATGGATGCCATCGGAATTGGATACAAGAACCAGGATCTCCGAGGACAATGTGAGGCCACCTGCTTCAATTCTGATATTGTAAAATTCTTCATGTGCTGAAGAACATGGTGAGCAGAAACAAACAATCACGCTTTTGGCCATGGAAGACAGAGCATAACTGAAACTATGGCCTATTGCTCTCTCCATCTGGAATAAGACATCAGTAACTTCACTGAACCTGGATGCAAATAGGTCCATTGATGGACAGGGGATCCATGGCCCAACTTTACTCAAAGACATTGGGCTGTAAATTCCACTCTCCTGGCCTCATTCGTTTCTTGCTTAACCAGCTGCTGTGCCTGCCCAGACAAGCTGCGCTGGAAGCGGAGCTCTCTCAGTATCAGAAAGGGGCTTTCCAGCAATCTTCCTGCAGAGCCCCCAAGGCCAAGTAACAGCCCAGTAATGCTTGAAACCCACTAAGTCAAATATTAATCATTTCCCTTTCTGGTTGTTTGCTTTTATTTTCTTGTTGCTCTGAGCGGGAGGTCTAGTAAAGCCTTCCTGCAGCGGCTGGAGACAGATTGAGCTGGTTAAGGCTTCTTTCAGGCCAGAAGGGACCATCGTGATCATCTAGTCTGACCTCCTGCACACTGTAAGGCCACAGAACCTCACCCACCCACTCCTGTAATAGACCCCTAACCTCTGGCTCAGTTACTGAAGTCCTCAAATCAAGATTTAAAGACTTCACGTTATAGAGACTTCACCATTTACTCTAGTTTAAACCTGCAAGTGACCCATTCTCCATGCCATAGAGGAAGGCAAACCAACACCCCCTTCCCCCCCCCCCCCCAGGGTCTCTGCCCCTCTGACCCAAAGGAAAATTCCTTCCTGACCCCAAATATGGTGATCATTTAGACCTTAAGCATGTGGGCAAGACTCACCAGGCAGACACTTGGGAAAGAATTCTCTGTAGTAACTCAGAGCCCTCCCCATCTAGTGTCCCGTCTCCAGCCGCTGGGGATTTTTGCTAATGGCAGCCACCAATGGGCCACATGCCATTGTAGGCAGTCCCATCATATCACCCTCTCCATAAACTTATCAAGCTCAGTCTTCAAGCCAGTTAGGAATTTTGCCCCCACTGCTCCCCTTGGAAGGCTGTTCCAGAACTTCACTCCTCTGATCGTTAGAAACCTTCACCTAATTTCAAGCCTAAACTTTTGATGGCCAGTTTATATCTCTTTGTCCTTGTGTACACACTGGTGCTTAACTTAAATAACTCCTCTCCCTCCCCGATACTTATCCCTCTGATGCATTTATAGAGAGCAATATCTCTCCCCCCTCAGCCTTCTTTTTGTTAGGCTAAACGAACCAAGCTTTTTTTGAGTCTCCTTCCATAAGGTAGGCTTTGCATTCCTCAAATCATTCCAGCAGCCTTTCTCCGTACCTGTTCCAGTTTGAATTCATCTTTCTTAAACATGGGAGACCAGAACTGCACATAGCATTCAAAGTGAGGTGTCACCAGTGCCTTGTATAATGATACTAACACTTCCCTATTTCTACCGAAAATACCTCGCCTGATGCATCCTAGAATTGCATTAGCTTTTTTCACAGCCACATCACACTGACAACTCAGTCATCCTTTGATCAACTAATACGCCCAGGTCTTTCTCGTCCTGTCACTTTCAACTGAGAAGTCCCCAGCTCTTGGCAAAAATTCTTGTTAGTCCCTAAATGCGTGACCTTGCACTTTGCTCTATTATTCATCCCATTTCATCTTACAAGGTCATCCAGATCTTCTTCTGCGGTTTTCTGGCCCTCCTCCGTATTGGCAATACCTCCCATCTTTGTGTCATCTGCCCATTTTATTTGCACCCCCCCACTTTTTGTGCCAAGGTCAGTAATACAAATATTAAATATGACTGGTCCCAAGACCAATCCCTGTGGAACTCCACTAGTAACCTCCCTCTAGTCTGAAAGTTCATCTTTCAGCATGACCCATTGTAGTCTCCCCTTTAACCAATTCCTTATCCACCCACAGTGGTGGGCACTTTAGCCTGACATGACTGATGGTTCTGGTATCTGCCTCCAAGGAGTTGCAAGCAGGTGCAAGATGCATTGAAACTGATCTGCGGACTTTCCCTGGGAAGAAGAAATTCCAGTCTAGGTAGATATTACCCTTGAATGTCTTCTCCTGAACATGCTATGGATAAGGGAAATATGCAGAAGTATAAACCAGGAACGAATACACTGAATGGAGCAGTTGCTTTTAAAATCCTTACACAGGTGACCAATACAATCTCGATGCACACCTTAGTTCTGAATGCTCTGAAATTTGCAGTGTTACTATAAATGTACAGATGGTTCAAAAGTAAAAGAAGCAACAGTGTTAACAGAAGAGGGTCTGTACTTTTTAAAGTTTATTTTATTTAAAAAGTCTGCTTTTATTTTGTGCAGACTGGTAGAGAGACAATATTGTTTAACTTTTCCTCAGAATTAGAAATAAATTTTACATTTCCTTTTATCCGGGATCTTGTATCTCTGTTTTATTGCCCTGTTATACTGTACTGTACCTGGATTTGAATGACCAGAGAATTTATTGGCTGTGTTACTCAAAACAAAAAAAAACCTTTGTGGAAGACACTTCTACCGATGACTTTGTTTGGAATTGTCTCTCTAACCTTTCTTGTTATTGTGTATCATCAGAGTGTGATCACATCAAACTATCACAAAGAAACAATACAGAAACTTATTTATCTGCATTAGTGTGAATGTGATCATCACTCCATATTTCTAAAGCAAATGCACCGTGGGAATTTTTCTGAAATAAACAGCTCTCAAGTCCATCCGTGCTTGTTTGGCAGTGCAGATATTCAAATGGGAAGGTGTAAAAGTCAAATCTTCAGGATTTGGCACATGGAACTTTTTGTCCTGCAGATTTACTGTATAATAGTTTCAAGTTGAGACAAGGCAAAACAGAAAACTTAGAAGGCAAATGGCAAGAGCAAAATGCAAATTCAAGAGGTACAATCTGCTAGTGTAAGTATTATGAGTTTTCCTGCAATAAACACCAAGAGGGAATTTCAGCCAACAAGGACCTTCAAAAAGGTATCATGTTCTTTTATCCAGGTACGGCATATCCAAGATCACGCAGTTCTACTAAAACCTCTAAACCCAGATGAGGTCTATGAGGCCAGTAGATATAACTCCCACAAAGACAGAAAAAGACAGCTATAGCTCAGATGAAGTTACAACTGTTATTATGCCAAACTTGTCGGTTCCACATACATCATTGCCAAAAGTTAAGAATACAGTCTAAAGAGTTCTGCTTAAGAGGTTTCAGAAAGAGGGTAATTAAAAGAAGAAAATAAAACTAGTTTAATACTCTACTCTCATTTAAGAAGAATAGGTTTGCACAGAAAATTAAACATGAATGTGTGCGCCAACTGCTAAAAATAAACACTGGGAGCATAGTTTGTAAGATACATGTCATACCATCAGGAAGCTGTTTGCAGGACAAGGCATCATCAAGGTCCCTGGCAGTTGATGGATCAATGGTGAAGATGCATTCTTTCCTATCAAAGAAAAAAAGGGAATTTTAACATCTTTTTTTGTTTTGCACCAGACACACAGCCCACCAGAAAAGTCCCACCAATAGATAAGTTTTCTGGAGGTAGGCTGTTGAAACATGTAACATCTTCCAATCTAATTGTTTTCCCATCTCCAGAGATTCCCCAGTCCCTCAGAAGCAACCTTCCCACATGAAAAAGGTATTTGGAATAATGGAACAATTAGAGGATGGTGTCTTGTGTTATGTTTCCCCCCCTCGGAATTGTTTGTTTTACATAGGTCTCATCATTATCAATTTTCCTCCACAAAAGTAAATAATCCATCCCACAAAGTTCTATTGGGCTGAAAAGTCCTTTCTGCCCCAAATCCTTTTTGATGAAGTCAAACAAAAATATGACAATTTTATACATTTTTTTTAAACAATGTTTAGAACAACCCACTTTGGCCTAGTGATTTGATACTGGAGTAAGCGGTCTGAAAACAGAGTACAATGGAATGGGAGCAGGGTGGATAAAAATCAATGATTTTTTTTTTTAAATAAATAATAAAAAAAAATTTATTTAAATCAGATTGATTTTTTTAAATCATCAGTACAATACTAAATCTCTCTCTCGTTTAAAAAATAACAGTTACAATTAAATCTCATCACAAACATGCTAAACCTACACTTACAGTCTCATAAAAATGAATTAACAGCTCTAGTCTGTCCAGCCTAACTACCAGCTCTTGCTTCTTGAAAGTTCTGGGCTTTCAGTTTCTGTTTCTCAATAGACTAAAGTCACATGTGCAAAGACAGCAAAGGCTGGATAGAACTGTTGTTGTTCTGTGCTTATATGGTGGTGGAGCTGGGCCAGGCAAGGCAGAGGAGTTAGTTAAGACACGGTCTTAAAGACAGAGAGACAAAGGATGGAGGCAGAGTAGAAAGGAAGAGTGAAGTGGACTAGAAAGAAAAAAAGGGAAGACATTATTCAGCACACACACAGCTTCCTATATTCCCCCACACTTTTGCCACAGAAAAACTGTCATGGCTTCTGGGCATAAGAGAGACCCTATCTGGGAATATTTTGAAGAAATCCCTTCCCTGGGTAAAAAAGGAAAACGTGTCAAGTGTAAGCAGTGCAAGAAGGAGATGCAGGGCCTAGCTGCAAGAATGAAACATCATAATGAAAACTGCTTATTGGGAGAAAATGATGTGGACGAAGATGTGGATATGTCTGAAGAACAATGGGGATCAACTGGTTAGTAACTTAAATAATTCACTTTGCAATGCATCATTCTTCAAGACTCTCTCTCTGTCTTTTAGTATGTGTGATTTAACAAGTAAATTCCCAAGCTGTTTGCTATGTTGGATGTTGCTACAAAAAAAGTTTAGCTTAGCTAATCCTTATGGCTTGTTTAATTAGTTAACTAGGTTTAGAATCTATCACCCAAGTATACTGTACAGAAAGCTGCAGTAAGAGAAATCTAGAATTGCCAGTTGCCACTGGGTGTAATTTTCTTATTTTATATTACATAATACATGCCCCTTATTTTGGAACATCATGGCCACAGACCATAAGGGTGATGCCATAAGTCTGTTCCCTATTTTACTTCAGCACAACTCAGCTTTCTCAATGGAACCTCATCCTATACTTGTTTTCTCAAAAAACAGACGTGCCAGTGAGTTCTATGGGGCTTACTCCAAAATGAAGTGCACTCTAAAAGTGCAGACAGTCTTAGCTTTTTTGGTAATTTGGAATCAGATCTGCATCCTTGCTGGAAAAAATGTAAATGATTAACTGAATAATAGAGTGAGAAGAACAGAGAAGAACGACTATTCAAAACCATTTTTGATTTTTGTTTCAGGATCCCATTTAAGCATAAGAGACTTTGACTGTGACTATCTGCAACAACTTCAGAGTCATCCGTTGGTACTTTTAGCAGCAGTGCTGCAACTAAACGTATTTCAGACAACAAAGTATCAGTAGCAAGCAAACGATTTCAGTCATCCAGTAAAACCACCACCATGGAGGGGTTTGTAGTAAGGACCAGCAAATACCAACAAGACACCACAGATGAAAAGATTGCTCGGTTCATTTATACCACAAATTCTCCTTTTCACATTGTTAACAATAAACACTTCACTGACATGGTTGAATCCTTACAACCAGGCTACACTCCACCTGGGAGAGCAGACATTGCTGGAAGGTTGCTAGATACAGGGTATGAGAAGGAACTTGAACGCTGTGCAAGAAATACTGAGGGGAAATTTGCCAATTTAAGCCTTGATGGGTGGAGCTATGTACACAATGATCAGGTAATACGTGCCTGTGTGACAACAGAAGATGGGGTTGCATATCTTTCAGAAACAATGGATACATTGGGAAATGCCCACACAACAGAATATTTAAAAGAAGTGGCTGTGAAAGCTGTAATAAACTGTGAACAAAAATTCAACTGTCACGTGCGCAGTTTTGTCACAGACAATGCTGCAAACATGGCAAAGATGAGAAGATACTTAGAAGAAGAAACGGAAGGATGCTCCTTAACAACATATGGCTGCAGTGCCCATTGAATGCATCTTTTAGCCAAAGACTTAAGTACGTCTTCTCCGGGAATAAAATAAAATGTTGTTGAAGTCGTAAAATATTTCCGTAACAACCATTTTGCTTCACTGAAAAGAGCAGGAGGATCCAAACTAATTCTCCCTCAAGATGTTCGACGAATTCTGTGGTTGATTGTTTTGAACAATTTATTAGGAACTGGCCTATTCTCATAAAACTTTGCGAAGAAAACCGTGATAAAATACATGGAAGTATCTCATCCCAAGTATCTAACATTGGATTAAAGAGGAATGTAGAGGATATGCTCTGAATACTGAAGCCTATATCCAGAGCCTTACACAAACTTCAGAGAAACTGTTGCTGCATTCTGATGCTGTCGAAATTTGGAAGGCACTTCAAGAGACATTGAAGAAAGAAACACCTCACCAGAAAGTTCAACTGCAGGCAATAAAGAAGCGAATGGATCAAGCACTAACTCCACCTCATTTTCTTGCGAACATTCTCGACCCCAGATATAAAGGTAGATGCCTAACTTCTGAAGAAGATGATGCTGCCATGGCATGGGCATCTCAAAATCACTCCTCAGTTATGCCGGTCATAATAAATTTCCGGGCTGGAGCAGAACCATTTAAATAGTACGTGTTTATTGATGATATTTTGAATAAAGTCACTCCCCCGAATTGGTGGAAATCATTAACCAGGCACCTTGAAACAGAGCTCCTTCAGTTGCTAAGCCAACTTTTCACAGCAGTAGCTTCCTCTGCAGGCAGAGAGAGAATATTTTCAGCGTTTGGTATTATTCACTCAAACCTAAGAAATCGACTGGGAGTGAAAAAGTAGGAAAACTCATATTTCTGTTTCAGTCTATGAATAAAAATGACAGTGGGAGTGGGGAAGATGAGAGCTAGTTGTGGAAGTTTTAAGGACAGCGTACGTTTAATGTTGTGATGACTTGTCTGTTAGAGTTAATAAAATCTGAAAATTAAAAAAAAGTTTAAGGACAGCCGTCAGCCGGCAACTCAGGAGACGGTTGCAATTGCAGATGTGAAATATTTATGTAACATTTAAGATTTAGTTTAATAAAATATAAGTGCTATTGTGTTTGTGTGTGTGATTTAGTTCTTACATTCCCAATGTACTGCTGGACACAGGTAATGAGTATTATGTACTATTTCCTAAATTAATAAAAATCAAGTTATCTAAAAAATTACACGAAGTATACCCTCCGAGATGTTGTAAAATGCCATATGGAGTTGTAAATTAACATGTTTTAGTGATCAGATTTGCACCATTATTTAAGAAATATGTGAAGAAGTATCAGTGGGAAACTTGATTTAAATCAATTATTTTCTCTTGGTGATTTAAGTCGTCTTGATTTAAATCAATCCACCCTGAATGGGAGACATTCCAAGTAGATGGTAGGTTGGGAAGAGAATGAGGGGAAAAGGGTACATGAATGGAGGAGCTCATAGCACTTGAACGTACCCAGTCTTTACTAAATTTACTACTACAAAATTTACTAGTCCCGAACACAAATCTGCTTATGCACTGTCCTCCTGGTGATGAATAATAATAATAATAATAATAAGAAGAAGAAGTAATGGTATTTAATTCTCCTGGGGTAAGTAAAATTTTGCAGGTTTTCCCCAGCTGTTTGCTAACAGAAAGTACTGAACAAGTGGGAATAAAAATGAGAGACTTGATGGCCACAATGAAGTTATGAATGAAAGGCTGATGGAAACAGACTGGTCTCCACATCAAATCCTGGAGCTTTAAGGAGCCCACTGGCAAAGTCGTATGTTGCCTTTAGGAAATACAAATCTGCAGGTATATTCCAAACACAGCATGTGTAAGTGCACTGAATTCTCAGTGTCCTGTGAACCTGTATTTCTTTAAGCACTGCACTGGAGTTTTAGTAAAAGGAAATTGTCAGCAACTGGTAAAACTAAACTGAACACGAATAACCTTCATTTCTGTTGTTAAATACTGAACATTTGTGAATAAAGCCAGATGCCACATCCTCTCTAATACTCCAGACAAAGCTAGAGCAAAATGGAGCCTGCTAAATGTTTAAGACCCAAACAGAAGGAGCACAGAGTGAAATCAAGTGAAACTGTTTGTCTGGTCTCAGTTCAGCCCTTAGTGAACAGACACTGTACTGTACAGTGGTTTACGCAGTCATGCATGCTATAAGCGAGAATATTGTGCATCTCTAGGAAAAATGGGGTTTGAAAAAGATTTGAATCAGCATGAACCTCAGAGAAAGTTAGAGAAGGAGGTGGATGCTAGGTCAGCTAACTGGAATTAGCTAACCAATTATTTAGAACTCAGAGGCCTCAATTAAGATTGGAGACCCACTGAAGTAGGTGTCATGCAGACACATTAGAAGATGCCATCCCTGCCTCAAAGAATTTACAACCAATACATATAATCTGTATAATATCTGATGTAGATAGGTAGAGTCATATATCAATAGCAATGGAATTATAAAAATACCAGAGATGGGGAATAAATCTAGGTAGGCAGTAGGTTTGTTCCAAGAAAGATAAGACAGAACACACAGTGTCTGACTTCAAGACTCATTATATTTTAAAGAGCAGTTTGGCAGAATACACCAGCAAGCTATAAACTGAAGCCTAGGGCTTGAAGTGCCCAACAAATGAATCATTTTAAATTCCTACGTCAGGGGCCTCCTTTAGTGGGGGCTGAACAAACTTCAGCAAAGTTCCTGTAACGCACGTGTATTGTGGCGGGGATCCAAATGCAGACAGCTCTGGGGCATGTGTGGTGGGGAAAATGGAGTGAAGTGGGCACTACAGCAATTTTTATTTTCCAGTTTAATCTTAAGAATGAGTGTGAACCTCACAAAACACATGCTGATATACAGTGAGGCGGCGGAGGGATAGAAATCTAACTCTTGTAGCCATCTCTTTGTTAGCCAATTTCTTGCTTCAAATCTGTAAGTCTCAGTTCCCTGAAGGTACTCCCATTAGGAGATGCACAGCTGAGAAGCACAGTAAACTTCTGCTTGCAAGAAGTGTGCGCGTTGGTTGGGGAGGAAGGGAGGGATCACGTTTGTCTGATATTTGCACAGATTTGTGCAATCCTGCCAAGTATACTAAGGAAATTTCCAATGCACCTAACTTCCATTTGAGCCTTTGAAAATATTCCCCAATACATTTGTCTTCTTGTCCTATAGCAAACCTGCCTAATCCTCAGATAAATGCTCACTTCTGATCCAGTTTATTACATATATCCAAACAAACTGGAAATAGTGATCCTGGAAGGTACAAGATCTTCTAAACTGCACTGATTTTGATCTGCTTACAGTCCAGCTATCCAGCACCGTAAATCAACCAATGTAATGACCTACAAACCATCTTGCTTCCATAAATACATACTCCTTAAATTAAAAGTCCATCAATGAACGGAATTGCAAAGTGAACTCCTTCCAAGGAACAGGGCTTACATAACGTCCCTATTTACCATTCTTCAAAGAATCACGTATGTACAGTGCAAGCAAACCCTCCACGTATACTAATATGTCACGTGCCTGCCTGACTGGTAAGACACGGGGCCACAGGTAAGCATCCTAGGGAGACAGCTATCACATAGCCTTATATCTCTTCAACACTGACCTGAACCCAAGTGCCCACTTTAAGCCTTGTCAGTGTAAAGGAAGAGATTAAGAGCTTCTTAAAACCAAAGAACATGGGCTCTTGTTTCAGTGGAATAGATAGCTTATTCCAGCTGTTTGGAGCTGCAACCACAAATGTGCGCCACCCATAGCGGTTTGTAGCTCTAGGCAGTTTAAAAATTAATAGACTAGTTTCAACAAAGTGCATATTTGCAGTCTGCGCTGGAAAGAAGGGAACATAAATATGCCCGTGCCAAATTCTGAATACATTTATACAATGTAGTACCTAATGGAGCTGCTTTGCTTCCAGACACTTGGCCAATTAAATCTATTGTAGAGGTCAACGATGGGGCCCGAGTTCATGAGAACACAAACCAGCAGGGACTATTGTATATACTTCCAGGCTCTGTAGTGCTACCACAGATGCATTTCATATGCTGTATCTCTAGAATCCAGGATAAGCATTCGCTACTGCTGAGCAACCTGCTTCCTTGCGAACGCTAGCCTGACACAATGCTCCCTGAGTGAGGCATTTATCCTTATATGTGTCAAAAAGACGACACACCTAGCCAGATTACTATTAATAAGGCACCCAGGATATTTTTTAACATGTTCAAAATGGGAGGTGAGGGCTAACTACTCTAGGCATCTGAACCTGGAGCTTTTCAAATGAGAGTTTTACCCTGTGCAAAGACTGTGGGATCAGAAAAAGCCACTGATGAACAGGCTATACAAGGCAAAAGTTCCACAGAATAAGGGCTAAGTGGGCAAAGCCATGGATCCAGGGAGCCAAGAGGCAAGCCTATGGTACACTGGACCTACATTCTAAAGCAAGCACTTCTGACTTTGTGGCATGGCAGTGCTCAAACTTTATCACAAAATGATACTTCCATAGCAGGCTAAGATGAGTGGAGAGAGCCCTGGAACTGAATTCTACATAACCGTGACTGCATTATTCATGTAATAAATAAAAAACTGTTGGTTTTGATTTTTTATGATTAATTATTATTTTTGTAGGCGGTTGGTGTATTGCAAAAAAAACAACCCCAACAAAAACACAAAAAAACCCTCACCAACCAGAGACCCAATTGCAGCATTTACCTATTGTCCACCGACCTATTTGTGACTGGAGGGATGGGGCTTCATTCAAAGGACAGGCAGTCTACTATCTCCTCTGATTTCTTCCTTCAACCAACCAACATCACCTCTAATCTACACTGTGCTTCAAATAGCTCGCTCTCACCCAAAAGTCTCAGTCACTTCAAGACACTGGAAAAGACACGGTGCCGTGTCATCAGCATACCAATAGTACTGCAAACCAAATCATCTCATGGCACTTGTTCCCATGGGCCCTATGCAAATGGAAAGTGAAGGGTGACAGACTGGACCCCTGCAATGCCTGAGGTAAAACATTTCCAAATGGAGATAAGAAACTGCTCGTTGCTCCTCTGACTGACAAGAGAAAAGCCACTCAGACGCCTTGATGTATCCCTGTCTGAATCTGCCCATGTAATGATACCACCTCAATAGACCACGGTACAAGAGATTTCAAAAGGGTCAGACTATAGCCCCCCCTGTAACTGGTGAGAGATGGCAAAACCAACCTCTGGTAGGTTTTTATTAATAAAACTCAAGGCAGCAGCAATTTCCATGCACCTGTCAAGGAAGAGACTGTTTAAGTGCAAGCAAATATTCTGGCTACGTGCACATACATTAACATTTATCACCCACGAATACAAATTGGGCACTGCCCTCCACTCCTGTCAGGCTGCTAAAGCGGCCCTGTGGGCTGCAAAATTTGGGCGTCCCTCCTTAAAAAATCCCAAAGGAACAACCTCTTCTTGTCATTATGCCTAATAAAAATCTGTTTTATTCATTTAAAAACGTCAAAACATACTTTATAAAAGTAACAAGCTGTTCCAGAAGTGTTCGTTCCAACATACACACCGCTTGGTTAACTAAAGGAAACTGGTTTAGGAGATATAGACATGCATGGAGTTGAGAGACTTTCCGGTCTTCAAGTTGAAAAGGACTAGAGATAAATGTGTGCGTCTTTAAGAACCCCCACCTTTGCTGCACTGACTGAAGACAAACATCTCAACGTGGAAACTCTTTACAGGAGCGCCTTCATCCAAAACATATGTTTAACACAGCCTTGCAAAGTGTACTCACTCTGGCATCTAGCTTTTGTTGATGGAAGAATAAAATCTCTTTCTTCCACCCTCCTCATGGGGAGAGTTGTATTATATGGCTGGGCTAGAAAATTCCTATGACAATTTGGTAAGGCTGGTGCAACAGATCCCACTGGGCGTATTATGAAATTGTTAATGAAAGGTACATGCACCGATTCTGTCATCGCCATGTAGCCTTTCAGGCATGTGATAAGTGTCCATGCGAGTGACTACAGTACTAGAGGGAGACTGACTAACCAACACCACCAGTCAAGGTGTAAGACAGCAATGCCACAGGAAAGGTTTGCAAACTAGTTCCTTCTACTACATTCAGAATCAAGCCTCCCACAGAAAACCTATCAGAATGCAGCTCTTAGTTTATAAAATGGTCATGCAAATGTGCACACAGACTCTGGTATAATCAATCCTGCATTAAGGAAAAGCGAATTATGTGCAGTTTCACACTCCATAGCTTAAAAAGACTGATTAAAGCAGACCAGCTTGTGTGCAGAGCAGTCAGATTTTTTCCTTTTTATAGGAGATAGAAAGACAAGCTAATGAAGTACTGGAGGTAAGTAAGATAAGCACATTATTGGTCAGCTGGCATTATCATGCTAATTAAAACATTCAAAGAACATGGAACGAACAAACAGTTTTGGTTCTGGGTTGTTTGTTTGTTTTTTAAGCAAACAAGTGTATCCATACAATTGTGTTTGCAAGTGACAGAGAAGAAATCACTCTTTTTATTGTATTTGATCTTTCAGCCCCAAATACACAATATCTCATAATCAAATTAGCTTTTCACTCAGCTAAACCATTCAGAGTTCAACGGATCTGTTAAAGTTATTAACCATTAAATACAAACATCTGTGAACCACGGCAACTACCAGCCCTACTAGTCAATACTCCATCTTCATTCAAGAAGCAGAATGCTTAGATCAGAAGGAAGCATTGCATGTTGTAACTACGACCTCCACAGATATTAAAGGTGTGGCTCCTGGCAAACTGCTAGTGGGGACTATGGTTGGGCAAAGTCTGGGTGTTCCCAAAGAGAATTTCAGGAAGAGTAACTCGATGCTGCTGAAGCAAAGAAATGACAGTTTGCACACACTGTATATTTCAGTTGAATGAAATGTTAAAGCGCTGCCATGCAAGCCCTTTGAAAAACAAAGGAACTGTTTCCTCAATTTACAGTGTGGCTGGATAAGCCTGGCAGGCGGAGGCATGAATCTCAGTCATATCTTTAATAAATTAAGGCCTAGAAACGGCCATTGTTAAGTTACAATTGAGAGAACTGCATGTACCTGGAAAAGCATTAGAAAGCCATAAACGAACCAAGAAGTTCCACTCCTAAACAGATAAGCCAACAATTTACACCAGTCTTAGGTTATGTCTATACTGCCAGAGGCACAGCTGGCAGTGCAGGATCGATTTTGCAGGTTCAATTGAGCGGCAGTAAAGACTCCCTCAATCAAACCCGGAAGCCAACGCCGTAAATACATTTCGGCAAGCAGCAGAGCGCTGCACCTACGGGTGGGCATTTCCCATCAGCGCAGCACAGTGGAGATGCCGCGGTAAGGAGATGTTAGGAAGTCGTCCCCACCCCAAAAAAAAAAAAAAAAAAAACGTTACAAAATGAAACAAGGAATTTATTAGGAGCTTCAGTGTGTGCTTATCCATCAGAAATATAGATGGAATTCACAACCGCAGGTTTCCAAAGAGACACACTGTTCAAAGAGTAAAGCTTCAGATGTAGTTATGTGGTTATATCCAAGGGCATACTAGAGGTTAACAAATCTATGCTTTGTGTCTAAATGTCACACAATGACACGAGCCTCCTTTCTTCCACAGGTCTTATATAGCACCTATGTGAAAATTTTGCAGCGGCACTATAGACTTCAGAAAAGCCAAGATGCCTGTGACTGCAGTCGCTGGTTGGAGGTGAGAGGGTAACGACCATCATTTTGTTTATTAAAGTTCAGATTTTGTGGGCCTTGTTTCAACTTTAATATGTCAACACTCAGACATTTACAATAGAGTGACTGCATGTCTAGACTCTTGCATCACATTTACATTCTTCCTCTTTAGATTGTCTTGTTCTCTTCACTTTGTGAATACATACAATAGGTGGGCGCTAGTGGAATTCAGTTCAGCATCCTGGTTTATCCCTATTAACTGTAACTCAGTGCTGGCATTTTAAAATGAAGTGCTGAAGACATTTTTAGACTCTTGCAGCCCTTCAGGGTCATCTCTAGGACCTGCTGAGCCATGTCTCAGAAAAAGTTAAGCAGACATCATTTTTCAGGTCTGGAAACAGTCATTCTAATTTGGGACTGGGTATCCCAGTGTTGTCAACTCTCTCCAGTGAAAGCTACAAACATTTTTTCACACAACAGTCTGATTGGTATGGCAACCACAAAAAATGATTCTCATTCTTCAGTCACAAGTAAATCCAACTAGCATACAGTGCTTATGTAGGTTTCTTACAAAATACCAATAAGCACGAGACCTGTTCCAATAGAGTAGACATTCATTGCTCAAATGGATATAGATAAAGTACTCTCTTTCAAAAAGGAATTTCAGACAATAGTCATTCCACACCCCATTTCCCCAAGATACCCACTGTTTCAGTTGCAGTGCCCTACTACATTTATCACTTTAAGTTTGGGCAGATTTCCGTTAAAAACCTGGGACAACTGTTCATAAGGCAGGCTCTTAAAAGGAATATTTTAACAGGAGAAGCAACTCAAATGAGCCTCTGAAGGCACTTTAAGATACTTTGGAAAAAGCACACACGTGCAGAAGTAATTCTATAACTTTTCCTTTTTACATTTAAACCAACACTGCAACATTAACTAATTATAAACTAATTGGAAGAACTGCAAAAAGGAAACTTGCTCTACCCCAGTCCACCCGTGGCACAAGCCCCCCAAAATCCACTCCCACAGGTGAACAAACATCAGAAGTCTCATGTTAATGTTAAGCCACTGCTGGTCTTCATCATTTTTCACGTTTATTTTTTAGCTAAAGCCCTGCCTTAGTTCAAATTACTGAGAAGGCTGACAGTGACACCCAATGTTTTATACAACAGGAATAATAAACATTTTAATTTTGATAGAACAGTGCTCCCCGGTTTGCCGAATCAGGGATGGATTCTCTGTACCTTGAAGTCTTTAAACCATGATTTGAGGACTTCAGTAACTCAGTCATAGGTTAGGGGTCTATTACAGGAGTGGGTGGATGAGGTTCTGTGGCCTGCATTGTGCAGGAGGTCAGACTAGATGATCATAATGGTCCCTTTCTGACCTAAAGTCTATGAGTATCGATTTCAGCTATTTACTTATGATTTCAGTGTAACACAAGCAATGTTCTGTGGTCTGATGACAAAACGTCAACCATTTAAAAAGCCAGGG
Organism: Emydura macquarii macquarii; assembly: GCF_026122565.2. NCBI lineage: Eukaryota > Metazoa > Chordata > Testudines > Chelidae > Emydura > Emydura macquarii. Next base: position 3,892,229 of record NW_027132502.1, on the reverse strand, counting down.
CATATAGAAGAGATCACTATTTAAATACCATTAACATTTCTACTAGTAATGTTATAGTTGTGCTTCCAGCATAATGGAGTTTTCTGCACCACCTTTCTCCCAATAAGAACAGCCATACTGGGTCAGACCAATGGTCCATCTAGCCTAGTGTCCTATCTTCCAACAGTAGCCAATGCCAGGTACTTCAAAGCAAATGAACAGAACAAATAATCACCAAGTGATCCATCCCGTCAGCCATTCCCAGCTTCCGGCAACTGCAATCTCTGCCCATCCATATTGATGGACCTATCCTCCATGAACTTATCTAGTTCTTTTTTGAACCCCATTATAGTCTTGGCCTTCACACAATGTACAGTCAACCTGTGGAACTCCTTGCCAGAGGATGTTGTGAAGAAATAACTTCCTTTTGTTTGTTTTAAACCTGTTGCCTATTAATTTCATTTGGTGACCCCTCATTTTTGCATTATGGGAAGAAGCAAATAACATTTCCTTATTTACTTTCTCCACACCAGTCATGATTTTATAGACCATTCTTGTATCGCCCTGTAGTTGTCTCTTTTCCAAGCTGAAAAGCCCCAATCTTATTACTCTCTCCTCACACAGAAGCTGTTCCATACCCCTAATCATTTGTGTTGCCCTTTTCTGTACCTTTTCCAATTCCAATATATCTTTTTTGAGATAGGGCGACCAGATCTGCACGCAGCATTCAAGATGCGGGCATACCATGGATTTACAGAGAGGCAGTATGATATTTTGTGTCTTATCTCTCTCTTTCCTAATGATTCGCAACATCCTGTTAGTTTTTCTTACTGCTGCTGCACATTGAGTGCAGGTTTTCAGGGAACTATCCACAATGACTCCATCCCATTCAAGGATGAGAGTAGGAGTATAATTAAAAACATGCTTTTATCATGTAAACTCTTTAATCATAGATTCACAAATGCTAAAAATGGAAGAGACATTAGGTCATCCATCCCCAGTGGACCCGGGCTGGATTGTTCTCTGCAGCATGTTTACAAGTTATGCAATGGGGTTTCCAACACGCCTTTGGAGTCTATGATAGTCTAATTTAGGATGAACAGAAAAGATTTCCTCTCTTAGTTTTAGCTCACTTGTCCTAGTAATATCTCTTTCTACCAAACTAAATAATTCCTATCACACCAAAGTGGTTCATATATTTGTTAACCATTAAGCATCACTCAAGCCTGTAACTTCGTCATCAACTAATACACATTTAACAGCTAATCTTTCCCTGAATGTCAATCACTTCAGGCCTCAGTTATTTTTATTACTCTTGTTCGAACTACATCTCACTTCTCTGCATCATTCTTGTATGGAGGTGCTGTGGAATTTGAAGGATAGTCCTTAGCGTCATACAGAAATAAAACGTCTTCACACCATCCATATTGTGGTTTGGGTTTTCTTTTAAATGACTGTGGACATAAGAACTCAAGACGTAGGAATCACTCCCCAAGAAGCAGTTTGATAAATCAGGTATCTCAGCTACATCAGAGAAGACACGTAGGACTTTTGTTCACTTTACTGTGCAGAAGGAATCTCACAAGCAACTACACTGGGAACCAGAATTGGGGAAAAGGACAGGAGGAGTCCATTCCACCAGATTGTATTCTAGTGACTCCATCTATGCGTCATCTGTGACATGACCCATGGAATTGGTTATGTCATCCTGTGCCTCGAGATAGGAGTTTGCACAGGAACCTAAGGCTATACAACTAAATAAAGACCAGCCAACAAAGGCAGGAGTAAAAAGGAGACAAAGAGGGGTCTGGTGTCTCTGCCTTAATAGCTGAAATGCACGGAGTGTGGAGTGGGCTCCTCAAACTCCCAACCCAGATGTTGAGATCTGCAAAGGCACTTGGTCATTGCTCCGAAAGTTCAGCATCTGTGCGCATTCCATAAGGAAACTTCAGACACACGGTACCAGAACGAAATCTTACCATGAAAAGGTTGTTTCTTGTAATGAACAGTTGGTCATGGCCTTGGCTAACCTGTCATCACTAACAGGGAAACAGTGCATCATCTGATCAAGAATTGTGAAGAAATTATTTTCTCTATGGTGGTGAGAGATGCCAATTTCAGCCAACATTTTCAACACAAATTTAGATTTTTAACCAAAAGTGACCTGAATTTCAGAGGGGCAAAGCACGATCATATCCTTCTGAAGTCAACGGGAGCTGCAGACACTCAGCACCTTTGAAAGCCAGGCCACTTAATTACACATCTAAATGTTGATTTAGCAGCATAACCTTAGACACCCAGGTTTGAGAACTGTGACCTTAGAGTGCTCTTTTTTCTCCCTGTAAAACCTACATCGAAACCTCACGATCTACCATTGAAAGTCTGACAAGAATGGACATGCTCCCAAATGGATTTGAACTGACTGGATTCTATGCCACCTGCATTATTCTTTACAAAAAAATACTCAGTTGTACAGAAACAATGCAACATGCATAATGGTCAAAGTTCAGTGTGATGAAAAGTCTCTCGGGAAAAACATTCCCAACTACTTTGAACTGATTCTTTATGGTACCAGAACCCACTGATGAGTAATAACCCTACAATCCACCAATTCCCATGCAACAGTTTGCATTTACTGTTGCACTTCTGAGAGCTCACGTTGCCTCCCTTACACACACACACACACACACACACACACACACACACACACACACCCCAGGTCACAACATGTGATAGCAGCCATTTAATGACATTAATGACATTTAATGATAGCATGTCATTTAATTAGAAGTTACGCTATCATGCAACTTTTTTTTTTCCAGTGCAAGCACAGGTTAGAAAAAAAAAGCTCTGAAGAAGTCAGCAAATGAGCTTAACCACATCACTGTGACAAGAACACAGCTGTGCATCATTACAATTGTATGTATTCAGCTCCGTCAGGTGTGCCTGCTAATATTAGTTTATTCACATTGGTTCATGAAGGGAATTGGTCCCCAGCCCAACACAGGAGGACAGATAGCCTGGTGATGGGGACTGTAAAGAACAACCTAGAGTAGATAAATACATCATTGGTCTTTTGCAACTGACCTTGCTAGCTACGGGCTAGACTGTGATCACCACTGAATAAATACCTTGTGCTCCTCAAATCAACCTATTGATTTCAATGGGGATATTTGCAGAATAAGTTGCTACTCCGTGTGAGTGAGGAGACATAATCTAGTCCTGTGTGTCTTTCCACAGTATTTTAGGATGACAGACTCAGATTTGCAGTGATATTTACACATTTACTAAACATGCCATTGGTCAGGTTCCTTAAGAAACCTGGGCATTTTTACATATTCCGTTCCAGTAGGATAAGTCTTGCTTTAATTATACTTAACACAAGCTTTCTGTAGTGGAAAATCTCCAGGAAACAAATTGTTTAATAATGTTTTATCTGACTTATACCCTTTCCAAAGGCTTAAGTCTTCCACCTGCCCAGAAGAGCCAACTGTCTCATAGTCTACCCTTTTCTGTCCTACTCACCAGGCACTTTGCTGGGAGCAGAATGCTGCCTCTTTTACCAGCAGCTCTAATTTTATCCACCACCAATCTACTTGGGCACGCACAGTTAGGAGTCTGATATCAAGTCTTTAATATAAGCACTGCTAATCCTTATTACTATCTGCACCATTCCTCAAACACAACACAGTGTTAGGGCAGAATTGCAATGCAGGCACTGTCCTGTTGCCGGTGGTTTCCAATTACAAACAGTGCTAAGAACAGAGTCTCCCTGTTCAGAATAGGACATAAAGACAAGGGAGAGCACCTCTGCTTTTTCTACTTCTCCTATCAAAGAAAGGAAGGATGCAATAGTTGTTAAGGGGCAGTTAAAATTACTATGGACTCAGCATAACTTTAGTAACTATAGGTAGCAATAGTACCTCTAAGGACATCACAACTTATGGTTAACATATATCTTATGGTCAGCATATATCTTGCCTTGAAATATCTCAAAATATTAACTCTATATGTGCCAGGATTTATTTTGGGGAAGTTTTATGGCCTGGATTTAGAATCTATTCATCTAAAGCTCTGTCGTCCTGTTGGAGCTTTTTATTTGTAAGAGCAACATTTCATTAACACCGCTCACAGGGCAACAGAATGATCATTAATTGTTCAATGACAACTTGAATGGTTTCTCACGTCTGTGCACTGGCTGTTCAGGTGGCTGCTTTGCAGACCTCTCAATAGTCAGAATTAACATCAGTGCTGCAATTTTGCTCATGAGACAACGTTACAGAGTCAGTTGGGGTGGAAACGAACATTTCTGCTCCTCAGACAATTCATCTTGCAGAAATTTCAGTGTTTCTTTCTCTGCTCAGTATTTTTAGCTCATTGTTTTCTATTTTGGCAGCTGAGAAACTGCAGTTTGTAATTTTACCTCCAGCTTCATATTTCTTCTTAAAAGTGAATACAATGTCCTGTTTATAATAATAAAATCACTAGTTGGCAGGATGACATCAAATGGAAAAAAAGAGAAAGCAACTGGAAAATTTAGAGCAAGCAATTTTGAGTGCCAAGTTTCACATTTGTAACGGTCCAGCGCAGGTCACTGGGCTCACTTATTATTAGGCGAATGGTAAAGAAATAGATATCCTCAAGTTCTTCCATGTTAGACTATATAAACCATCTCTACTTCAACGAGGTTTAGTGCTTTCCAAAAGTGTGACGTTATACATTTTCCACAGTAATACTAACAATGGGAGACATGCAAAAGGCAGAATTGCTCTGCAAAGATCGGCCTTTTTTCTCTCTCCAATGTTTAGGTTTTTGTTTCCCACTATGATTGGACTTTCCTGGCTTTGGTTTCTTGTCCCAGTTTAGCAGTAAAAGAAACAAAAAGATATGAATGAAATCAGAAACATTTGGATCAAGCCTTACAAATAGCTTTTAGGTTTCTTAGATTTTTGGCTAAACCTCTTCAAATGGTTTCCTCTTCTAACTCCCCTTACTGCTGCACCCACCTCTGAAATTTGAATTTCCTGGTTTGCTCTGATCCTCTTCTTTTCACTAGTGATGTTTCGTACCACACAGTTGAAACACTCAGGACAAAGCAAACAAGGAAATTAAATGTATGGGTCGTAGCAATGGAGAAGGGCAGAAAATGGCTGGAAGTATGTCACATCAGAACTTGCCTCTGCCACACCATTCTTCCAGTCTCAATGTTATTTTAAATAGCCAACCAAACATTCTTCTTTTCTAATTTAGTTCCAGTCAATTTGAGAGAGAGAGAGAGAGAGAGAGAGAGAAGGAATTCTGATCCTAATTGTGTTTACAGACTCTGGAACATACTTAATCAACTATACTGTTCAAATAACATAAAATCCAAGCTCTCTGTTGAACGTGGCTGTTGTCAGTACACAGTGATACCACTTAATAATCATCTAGCACTTTTCATTGTAGGATCTCAATGTCCTTTGCAAACAATTAAGATTGCAGCACCTATGAAATATTTGTCTCATTTTACAAATGAATAAAATGAAATAGAGAGAGGTCAAGAGATTGCCCAGAATAATATAGTGACTCAGTAGCAGAGGTGGGAATTAAACCTATAACAGCAGAGAGATTTTATAACAGTCTAAAGATTTAGTGCATTAGATACCATTAAAATATTTTTTTAAACTTTTTTGATAAATTATTAGAAGAAGGAAAAAACTGATCTCCTTGAAGAGACTATGTGAAAGATGTAGGATAATTCAGTAAAGAAAGTCCTCAAACATGGTAACAGTGCACCTTTTGTAAAGATGAAACTTTCAGGACGTTCGGGAAATGTATTTACAAGATAACGGACTAGTAAAATCATTCCTTTCCACTGATCAGCGTTAACATCCTCTCTGGATTAGTATGACACTGATTTATTTTGACCTAAAACTACGTTCACAATCTTTCCTTTGGGTGAGATTCCTTTTAGATAGCCTCTAGCTAAATACTCCAAAGACTTAATAATAAACATAATGAATGGTTTTGAAGAGACAATTATTCTACATTAGTATAGCCCACAAAAACCTGTTTTGAGGAGGAGAGAGTCATATCCCAGTTTCACCTGTTAAGAAATTTACTTTTAAAACTAGTCTCAGTTATGAAACCCCAGAGAGACGTGCCCTATCAACCATTCGGCCATCAAATAACAGAGGAATACAAGCAATAGTCAAGTAACTGAGAACATCTTCTACACTCACTGAACGAGTGGCAATAGCAAGCCGTACTAGAGGCTAGAAGTATTGCTAACATGGTTTTTGATCTGATTTGTGCTAACAACGATGACCGAGAGCCCACACAAGAGTTTTATAGATAGCATCTTATACTATAAATTTGTCAGCAGCAGGCAGGGATTGACTATAGGCTAGAACAAGCTGTAAAATGTAAATGGTGAGATGGTTATACCACGTTTACACTGGTCACATGTTAGCATGAACCTTATTTAAAGGCATTTCAGTAAGATGGCTCTCTCCGTAGTATAGATAAAGACTTACAGTACCACCATTTGTTTTAAATAATTGTACATACCATAGCTTAAGTGAAAATCACTCTCTATGTAGTAAAGAAACGAGACAGATCAACCATTAACATATACAGTACACAGTACACGCATACAGATTACAGATGCTCAAGTTCAGATGCATGTATGTTTGTGGGTGCCTAACTCATGCCCATGCAGATCAGGTATTGTACTGTGCTGACAATATACTGCCTGCCAAGAGAGTACCAGAAGCTGGCCAATACCACCAGTTAAAACCAAGGCACGCTTTACGACTACACCCTTTGCCAAGCCCTCCACAGCTGTCTCAAAGTGCAATGGGTCATGCCACCAAAGCAGAAGACACCCTGACCCACCACTGCATGGTCTGAGCATTTTTTGAGGGCAGGGGGACTGTAGGGGAAGGAAGAACAGACTCCCATTAGCTATGTCCCACATTATTTTTATTATTAAAAAAATCAATTTTGTTTAGAGTCGGCAAACCTCTCAATTTCAGGCTCTCACAAAGCAAGCTAATAGAAAGATTCACCTGTACTTGGATATAAAAGGTAAATTACACAAACTTCATACCAGCTTCATGTGTGTTTAGACTGGAGATGAATAAGTAGCAATATGGTAATTAACATTCAAACATAACTAATTATTTTGGAAGCTTTGACAGTAAGGGTTTAAATCTGAGAAAACAGAAGGAAAGATACTTTGCAGTGCTCACCATCTCTATGAAGAGACAGCCAGGTTAAGCAGAGAGAAAGATTTAAATGACCTAACTGCAAAAATGCTCTGGGGTGCCGATCACCTTGACAATTCTCACTGTAAAACTTTAATAATAAAATCAAGAAGTGCATTTGGAATTTGTTTCCAGGAATGACTGTGTAATCTGAGACAAGTCAAGATCCTCATTTGACTGCAACAGCATTACTACTAGGGCAGAAGAAACAAGGGGAAGACAGCTCCTCCTTCACTGAAGTCTAGCCAAGAGTCCATAAATAAGAACTTCCAAGTGACATCCACACTGTATCCTAATGTCCATGGTGGAGTGAAATCTTGTTCTATTGTGTTTTCAGTCATTCTGAAGCTGAAATCCAATATCTGAATTCTGACACTAGCAAATAAGGAAACTAGATTCTCCACTGAGTTATACCACTTTTATACCAAAGTAGTTCCACTGATTTCAAAGACCATGCCAGCTTTTTGCTCCACTGGAGTGGAGAATCAGGCTTAAGAGGAAACCATTTAATATTACGAAGAGCACAGACTTAAAAACTGGGAGAGAAATCTTTGGTAGCTCTGATCTTAACAGTTATAATTATTAAATACATAATTATCTACATCCAAGGATACAGAGAACTTCATAGACATAATTTAATCCACACAATACTGCTGTGAGGTTGAAAGTATCCCCATTTTACGCACGGTAAAACAGACACAGCAATGCAGTGACTTGCCAAAGGCCACACAGTAAGTCAGCAGCAGAGTCAGGAATAGGATCCAAACTTGGCCCCCGTCTCCTGATTCAACTGCTAAATCACCTTCCTTCTTCCACCTTCACCCCAGCCGAAAGATTTGTATACATATTGTGTACTGGTCTTTCAACTCTGGAGTCCAGATACAGATACTTAATGCTGGAGTCTATCCTCCTCTGGACACAATTTGTTACCCTTAATGGGAACTACATAAGTATACTAAGAGGGAATGGAACTTGATGGGGTTACAAACGCACGTGTGCCTTTACACCAACACAGATAATGAAAACCTCTGTCTTCAGAAATCAAAACCATGCAAATATTTTTACCTTAGTAACAATCAGCAGGAAAGCACCATTGCACAGTGTATGCCATGTCCACTTCCCTAAATGCAATAGTAATTGCCATGTCTTCAAAACAGTGAAAAAAGCCATAATCAAACCATCCAGGCTGCACATGGGATGCTCTCCGAGTGTGACTGAGCTTCAGCGTAACCAATCCAAAAACCCAAGATGGTTTTAGGTACATTAACTAGCAGTTCAATGAGAGTTCGTATGCCAGAAACATCTTTACATAAAACCCTGAATTACTGTCAGCACTGAAAAAAATAAGCACTGGGAACTTTTGTGAGTCTTTTTAAAAGTCCCATACGTCAATAGAGAAACATTGTTACAAAACCCACCACTACCGTATTTAAAACATTCCAGACAAAAAAGAAAGCTCTCAAATTAGATGCCAAGCATTAAATTCTTTATCTCTGTATTAATTTTGTTTTCAATAGTCCTTTTGAAGAAAATACTCTTTACTACACCAAATGCTTCCCTAAACCAGTGATCTTTTGCTTTCTTTTTGAAGAGCAGAGCTGCTTGTAAAGTTCACACAGGTAAAACTTAGGAAGGGAATGCCTTTTAATAAATAGTGTGATGGGAGAAGTGAAAAACAAACCAACATAAGAACAACCTGAAGACCAGAGAGAGTTTGCCATTACCTTAAGTCTCTTCTGTTGGCCAACTCTGCTGATGGGATGACCCAGGGCAGGCTCTGGGGAAGGCATTCCAGAACATCTTGGGAGAAGTCAGAGAAATCCACACCGTATTCTGTCAGGATCCCTTCTGTCTCAGGCTCAATCTCACCAGCCTGCCCAAGACTTTTGGCCATTTGCCTAGAGAATGGGAGAAGGAAAAAAAAGGATATTTTTATGTACCTAGAACTCTTGATTTGTTGCTATCCCTTAGAGAGGCCTGCTGCAGCGTTTTTGATGGAGCCATCAAGAGCAGATATATTTTCACCCATTTCATCCATCTCCCTGAGTTGTGGTGGAAGACTGGGAAGGGAGTAGGACAATACCATGCCTTCTGTGTGCTGGGGAAGATGTAAAATGCTAGCCAGACCCTATGCCACTGACGTTTTGTGTGTCTCAGGCTATGTCTACACTGCCGGCAGCACCGCAGGATCAATTTTGCAGGTTTGATTGAGCGACAGTAAAGACTCGCTCAATCAAACCCAGAAGTTGACTCCATAAATCCACCCCGGCAAGTAGCGTAGCGCTGCGTCGATGGGAGGGCATTTCCTGTCGGGGCAGCGCAGTGGAGACACTGCAGTAAGGAGACGTTAGGAAGTCGACGGGAGGTACGCAAATTACTGTATGCAGCTTGCGCATCTCCCATCGATTGCCACCGAAAACCGCGCCCAGTGTAGACCAGGCCTCATTTAAGGAGACCATTTATATCATTAGGTTGTTGAAGTATCCACAGGAAGTACAAGCCTATTGAGTTACAGGAAACAGAAAAGCAGCAGTGGCGATGTTCAGCATTAATAAGAAAGGCACAGCTCTCTACACAAATCGCCTCCGTTCTACGGCTCAGTGGTTCTCAACCTCTTTCACACAGTGACCCCAGGCTACAACAGAAAAACGTGGGGATCACCCCTCATCTAGCCATAAGAAAGAAGGTATGGTCTCACACTGGCCCTGTTCATAACAAGGGTTCTCTGCCTGGTCTCAGATAGCTCTATCTGAACAACAATCTCAGAGAACTGAGCACACACTGCTCTTCAATCCCGAACAAGCCAAAGGAGTCTGAGACCTAAGAATTGCAGGGTCCAGAGTGCAAACACACCTATGCATGGCATAAGGACTTACAACTTAAAGCAAAGATCTCAGTTTTCCATGATAAAACCCCCACATTTTTTGATAAAAAGAAACCATAAAAAGCAGTGTTTTCCCACAATTAAAATGAAACACTGAACTTTCGTTTCCCTAGGTACAGAGGGAGAGCCAACGTCCAGGCCTGACAGCCCAAGCCACACCCCCCGGGGTTCTACTGTGTATGTTTTCATTTTCTCACAAAATGTAAAAACTGACGACGCTCTGTAAAAATGTAAATTCCCATTTTTCCCACAGCAAATGGATTTCCAGTATCCCTGGTTATAAGCTTCCTGTCACTTAAATACTAGTGGATGCAGGGGCTCTTAAGTGTGAATATGCTCCAGGGTTGAAGGCCTGATACAGAAAAGTGAATTCAGCTAAAGGTAACACAGCATCCTCTTCAGCTGATGCCACAATTCCATCAGCAGATTGGTCCAGTCACAAACATAAACAAACAGAGGCAACCCCTTTAAAGGGCTGGCCCTCACCCCAAGGACCTCTTTGGAACTTGGAAATGGAGCAAATTCACAGAGCCATCAAATTGCGGTTGAAAAGGAATAAATTTGATGGTCTCCATAGACACAGGAGTTATTATGCCCCAAATACCTTTGCTTCTGTCTTACAGGAATGGCACGTGCACATATTTCAAACCATTTTCCAGACTCTGTCAAGGCCTGAGGACACCCAGTGATATAGCTCTCCTGCTCAGGCTAGCATAAGCCTTTGGACTCTTATCCTGCTGGAAAAGGGCTGAAGTTCTGAATGGGAGTCATAGACGAAGGGAACATTGTATTACACATTCTAATAATCTTTAATAAGGAGCTTTGCATACATTTGGGTGAGGCTGTCTGTCTATCATGCCTCCAGAAATCTTCCCTCAAATCTAGTGCAGATCTCACTAAATATCTTTCCAAAACCTCTGGCGTTAGGCGAATTCTCATTTATACAAGGATTTAGCTGAAAATGGCACAGAAACAAACGGAGACTCCACATTAACCAAGTGACAAGGGAGTACTCTCCCGATCTGACTAGAAATGTAACACTCAGTCCTAGACTCGAACCATCCTTTCCTTCACAATTCCTAGACTGCTCTGTGGATAAGGTGAAGTTTGTTGTTTGGTTTTTTTAACGCAACACCATTAGTGTGAATGGCACTTCACAGGCAAAGGAGACGAGTCCTGGCCCAAAGAAATGACCATCTATATTTATGTAAAGTCATCAGAATAAGACGGACAAGATTGAAAAGCAAGCCATAATACATCTTTATAAGGGGTAATTATTTTCCTAATATAGGGCAAAAAACTGTGAACCTGTAATTTAGACATGCAGAATGTTTCAAATGTGCCATAAACAAACTCCACTTGCAAGCTCATCTTTATAAGGGGTAGGTAACGAAAGGACTGCGCACTTTGTTCTGCAATAAGTTGTAGCGTTCATATTCGCTGGAAGAATAAAGCAGCTATAAAAGATATTTGCCTTCACTGATTCAATTTGATGTACAAGCCATATTGAAGAAACACACACACATTTGGCATCCAGCCTTAATTTTCAACTTCAACATGTTTGTTTCTGTTTGATCCTTAATGTTATTTTAATGCAAGTAAACAAGATATCATTTTATTTCTCTTTTTTTCTTTCTTGCAGCAGCAACTATTCAACATAGAAATGATCACCTAATGCCCAAAGTTTTATAGTAGTACAGGGAGATTTGGACTGGGTGAACCTACAGATTTATTTAGAATAACCAGGTAGCAAGTGTGACAAATCAGGATGAGGAAGAGGGTATGTAGGGTCCTATATAAGATAAAGCCCTTAATATCGGGCTGGTCCCGATAATATCAGAGCCTCTGGTCACCCTAGGTTGAGTCTAGGGGCAGCAAAGTGTGTGGTCACACAGCAAATAAAAGCTTGGGTCCTACGTTTGATTGCTTGTTCCCTGCACCAACCCCTGTAAGGGGGGGGAAGAGGAAATGTCTGGTCTCTCAAACAATATCCTTCTAGCCGAGGATGGATTAAAGAGAAGAAAAATGGCAGGAGTGGAGGGTTAAAGTATAACTCTTTTACATTTCCTCCACTCTCACCATGGCTCATGGCTGAATTTTCAAAGAAGCTAAACACCTGTTGCTCCCCCTGATTCTAGTGGAAACTAAGTGTTCACCACTTGTGGAAAAAAATCAGGCCTCTAGTGTCTCCCTTGGTATGTGTTACAAGTCATAAGAAACCTCCTTTTCATGTCAGTACGCTTTCCAGCTCAGATTCTGTAACCCATGTCCTCTGAAATTAGCTTATGATCCATAAGGATAAAGTGGAATTTTGATTACTTAGGGCTTTGATACGGGACCCAAATCCTTAACAGTAATTAACATGTGATTTACTATCGTCCAGGAAACATTTCTCAAGCACCCTGAAATAAAAAGTTCACAACTAATTTTAATTGGGGCCATGTTGCAGTCGCACAGAGAGGATGACTTGCATCAGAGAAAATCCAACAGATCAAGGGTAACGCACAGAGGATAACAGATAGTCCTGGAGCGAAAGCCTTGCTGTAATTCACTCAAGGGGCTCCACTGCCATCAGGAACAGCACAAATAGCTCAAGAGGCTTATAAATGACAGGAATCACATGAGCCAGCTTCAGCCAAACACGTCCTGGCCAACTCTTCTGTACTTGCAGAAACGCTGGGCCTGCGTCCATTTCAAAAAATTTCAAAGTCAAACTTTTTAAACTGCTAGAGACTTAACATTTCCTTTTTGTGTCGTCAATGGCTGGACATTACAGCTCTCTGGAGAGCTGTCTAATGCCCTTCGATTGACGTCAGGGAGAATGGGAATATCCTGTCATGGAAAACACTGAAAGGGAATCTGTTGCATTTGACAGTTTTGGGGGAGAATGCAGCAAAACGTCAGCACATCCAAAAAGTACTTCTCAAAAACATCCGTATTACAAGCAGTCTCTGTCAGATTTCAAAATGCATAAATGATGGTGAATAACTTCCACTTGCCTTTACGAACCTACTTAATCCCTATTCAGAAGAGAATCTCATTCATAAGAATCTTACATCCTGGGATCCTTCCAGAATAAAGAATGTGCTATACAAACTGATATACAAATACACTCAAGAGATGGCTGTTTGCATTTCTGAAATCAGCAACAATTTAACAGCCTGCTGCAACACTACACAACAGCTAGGAAAGAGAATGGAAGAATGACATTCGGTTGAATCTGCTGTAGAAAGTTAGACAGGAAGATTGTAATTATCCATCTTAGAGTTATTGACCATCATCTCTTGCACTTGGCCCCTGTATAAAGGGTGCCCTCAACCAAATCATAAGGACTACTTCCAGCAGCATCTAGGTCTTTGGAAGAGATCTCCTTTCAAAAATATAGACCGCCCTAACTTGAAAGTCTGAGACAATCATACACAGTGCAAGATGTTCAGGGCTCAGTCTCTGAATACTCAATTGTGTCATGAAGGAAAGGCGAGTCAAGGAATGATTTTCTAGTGATCACAAAGTCTATCCTTGAACTATTGAAGAGTCTCCCACACAACCTTTAGAAGGGTGCTTTGGTTGCATAGGCTTGGCAATTTTTGTTCCGGTAATGTCACGCCTCCTGCAAATGCAACTTTTCTTCCTAAACCAGCTGATTACTAAAGAAACTTAAATCAAAACTCTCCATTTTCTACTTAGTCATTCTGACAAGGCAAAGGTATCACATTTGCTCTAGCATCCAACCTGTCCTACCACAGACTGGCATCTCTCCGACCTCTCAGCCTAAACTGAGGAAAGGGATTGAAATGAAGATCTGGGTGCACAAATCTCTCTCTTTTTGTCTCCTGAATCACAAGTACCAGAACCGAAGGATTTGTCCAGTATAGGACAGACTATTTTAAAAGCTTTGGTTTGTCCACTTAAGATGACTTTTGGCGAGACTGTTCATGCTATTCCAGGGATCTATGGACTACAACACTCTATTTGCCATAGAAGGATGGCAACACCCTGGGTTTTGCGGTCATGGGAGACCATTTTGGAACCTTGCCATAGCCTTAGTTTATCAAACTTCTCCCATCATTGAAAATGCCTATGACCCTCTACCTGAGCCTCCTCTCTGACTAATCATGACATCATCAGACTGCTTAACCCTTCACAAATAGGAAGAAAGAGCAGGCAACACTTGCATTTCACTTGTTGCCTTCATTGGGCTGCCTAGGATTATCTAGTCTTTCCCCTTCAATCCAAGTACATCTGGATTTAAAAGAAATAAAAAAAAGACTCAAAACACTGAGCTGGCTTTGGAAGCAGCTGCAAAGCGAAAGAGTCGAGTGCAGGGTTTCATTTTATTTTAAATCCCGTGACAAATATCACCACCCTGACAGACAAAGATTTAAGACCTGAATTATACAAGTAATAGCCCGGGACCAACATGGTTCCAATAACATGGCATACCTGAATTAAAAAGTCATGTGGGCCCCATGTGTCCTTGTGTCTAAAAGCTAACGTAGAAGAAACTAGTGATTTTACATTTTACTTTGCTATTGTTTTATAGACTCGCCCTGCACCATGCTGGGCTGGGAGATAAGAGTTCATTCCGTCAGCCTCTCAGGAACAGAGAATGAAGCAGTGAGAAAGTGACAGATTACAGACCATGAAGAAGGTTCATTACCAATATCAAAGGTACTGGCCTGGCCCACAAAAACAAAGTACCCAAGAATATCCCTGTATCTGACACTTGTGTCTCATCTGTCTGGGAAGGGAGAGGTTGGCTTATAGGCTGGTTTGTTTTAACCACTACTTGAAGTGGAGAAAATTAAATGCCATTTCACTGCTACCGTAATATCACTCCAAATACTACCCTATGGGAAGGATATGTATCAGAGCTGTAGATATCCCTGTGCATCCTATGGATATCACTATCTCCACACATATGTGTATCCATTTTATCATAGAAAAAAAAAAGAGGGCAAGGAGACACTCTGTGTCTATCTGTTCCAAACAAAACAAACACTACACACTTCCAACGTGACAATGTGGCCTTCTTCAGAGGAGAAAGTATCTCACCTTTAACCACCAGGTGGCACTCAAGAGACACAAAAATGAACCCCCCTCCCCAAACATTCACCTCCAAGATGCTGCCAGGTTTTCCCCACAAAGTGTAGCAACAAATCTGAAGGTGACATCTGAACTGGAGTGTTGAGCAGCAGCTGACAGTGACCTCTGCCAAGTCCCTTAGCTCACCCGTTACTTTATGGGTCCAATGACACACAGTCACTGTGGAGAAAGAGGACATTTTGGGAACTTGATGTTGCTCGTGAAGGATGCTGCATTTCAGAAAAATCTAAGCTGTACTTCCCAAAGTGTGGTGGCCATTTTTTGTGTAATTCGTTTGGGGATAAGCGCAGGGTGAACTAATGAAGCAGAGTGTTGTACCTCTGGGAGTCTGGCAACACCTACAGAAAGTTACTTGTAGATCCCATGGCATCCAGGGGAGGAGTGGGAGATTTGCAGGCCCATTAAGACTGTTTTCCTATCAAGCATGTGTGGTGCAGAATGTATAGACAAGACCTACTGGTTCATTTTCACTCTAGGCCCCTCTAAGACAGACCTTTAGCAGTCCTTATCAGGCCTTCTTATAAGCTTCTCTATAATTTTTAAAACAGAGTTGACTTTGGAAGCACTTTAACTTAAAAAGAAAAAATATCAATCTCTTGATCACAGTGTATAATACGTAGAATGAATTTTATGTTAAGATTCTGGTCGCTCATTCTAATCCTCATGTTCTAACATTGAGTATAGTACTGTGCCAGCCTCTACACACAAGCATAATGTTAGAGATTAATAACTGAGCAAGAATCGAATGCAACTCGGCCACATTTAGCTAATATTATTATTGCTCTGACACTTGTTTGCTTGATTCTGTGATATCTATGCCAATACTCTCTGGAGACTGTCCAAGAGGCACCTTGAAGATCTTCAAGAGACAGTGACATCTAATGGATCATTTTCCCTTTTTTTAAAAAAATAAGAATTAAGGTGAAATCACCACTATGGATTCAGTTTTAGCCACGAAAGGGAAAAACAGGTCAAACACCATATTTTCCTCTTCTATTTCTCTCAGTAATGATACCAAAATACTGTCCATTTATTAGGTGATCTTCATTCAAAGACCTCAAATTATTTTACAAAAAATTGGAGATCCCCATGTTACCGAAGGAGAAACAGACGAGAGAGAGAATGATATTCCTTGAGACGACAGAGCCCAGGCTGGAGCGGAGACCAGATCAGGTCTCCTAGTTTTGCCCCCCTGGCCTAAGAGGTACATTGGGAAAGTGCAGAAAGTCAAGTACATGATGAGCTGTTGTCACCTGCTAACCATGAGGAACTATGCTAACCAAAAATAAAATCTCGGCCCCCTCTAGAGTTCCTGTATATTAATTTGACAGAGTTATTCAGCCACCTTTAGAAAAAACCAGAAAACTATCAGGCGCTTTGGGGCCCTCTAAGAGGTTTCACTCCTTTTCAGTGTTTAAACAAATGCATATTGTTAAAGTTGAAATCAATCATCAGCATTTTACACTACCAGCTCCCCAGGGCTCTTACTGAAGTCATAGCAGAGTCCCAGAGGAAACCACTATGTACCAAGACAATCATGGAAAGTTTCTTCAGTTAGGTTTCCTGACAACACCCTTTACATCTTGGAAACTATTGAAGTAGCCAAATCAGGATGCACAATACTGCACATCAAAAGAACAGATAAGAGAAGCACCGGTCACCCAATGAAAGAAAACATCAGCGGAGCCTCAAGAATTCCCCCTGCACTGCTGAACAGAGCATCCTTCATGATATCAAGAAGTGGTAATAAAATGAAGATGCAGACTGAACTCTTCTGATGAAAAGGGGAAAAAAGCAACTGCTCAACCATTATGTTAGCTGGCTTTCCATGCTTTATGCTCTGATTTCTGAGATTACCTACAGTTAGCTCCACCGCTCAGAGTGCAATCTTCTTGAGACAGAGGCCCTGTATTATGTACTTGCAGTGTGAGGGCCCTAGCATGCTGCAGAGATTAGTTATCTATCTTGCGGCACTCAGAGGAAGCCAACATTTTGTACAGCCAAGAGCCATGATGTTTACCAGCTATTCTAAGACATGACAATAGGCCCTCTTTAAAACAATAGCAGCAAGTTATTTGTCTTGTGTCTCGAATACACAGTTGTTCTTGTAGCACATATGAAATTAAAGTCAAATTAGGGATCCAGAATAGAAACCTTATTTTTCTTCAGATCGACTAGTAACCACATACCCTATTGCAAAGTTGCTGTCTTCCCTCCAATCCACAATACGACAGATAAAGAGCGTACTGGAGTAGTCCTCAGGCCTGCTCACAAAGTCTGGAGGGCAGTCTGCTAAAGACACATAGGCTCTAGGAACTCTGTGGTCCACAGGTGAGAACATGGCACACTTCTTGAAGAGTTCACTGTTCTTGTCTGCCAGCAGTTTGATGAAGCCTGTGGCTGCTCTGGAATGCTTCTTCTCCAAGATATAGACCACCTAGAACAACCACAGGATTTCAACAGTTATCACCTTCAACAAAGCTTTCATTTCCTATAACAGAATAATGGTGAAAGGAGAGCACAAAGGCACAGCAGAACATCTTGGAAATTCACAAGCTTCAGCACATTTTCCCTGCCTGTTTTTTTGGGTGCCCATTTACAAAGTGATTTCCTTGGCCAAACAAAAGCTTGCCATCTTGCTCATGACGACGGTGGAGCAATGTGCCTTCCAAGCATTAGCTTTTTAAGGCACTTTTCTTAATTACAGAACAAAACCAGACAAGAAGCAGATGCTGCCCTGCACAGTACATTAGCCACAATGTACAAGTAACTTCTGTAAAATCTGCGACTTGTATTCTCGCTGTAAGGAGTGTGATTTCAACATTCAATGCAGGAAGACCAGTCCAAAAACAGTGCCTCTACTGGATCCAGTGCTAACTACGGAGAGGAAAGGGTAAATTGTGGGGAGTTTGGCCGAAATTCTTTCCCTGTGCTTCTCCATAGTCATGGCTTAATGAAAGATGACTTTGAAAAGAATAATAAATTGCATACTATTTTAAATGTTACTTTCCACAGATGTGTTCATCCATGGTATATTTTTGGTAGACCCATATAAATCACTGGATACAAGCAGAAATATTATCGCTAATTTTCTGGGTTTATTCAGAACAATACTTTTAGAAGGGCTGAAGATTCATCTCTCAGGGAAATTTGGAGCATAGGGATCACCATCCTGGCTGAGACCAGAGGACAATCTAATCCAGTATCCTGTCTCTGGCAGTAGCCAGAACCAGATGTTTCTGCATGAGATGCATGTGGGATAATCTGCCTTCACATAGATCTCATCCTAGTCTCTTAATGAGTAGAGAGCACCTTAAACATGAAGTTTAATATCTCTTCCAAACCTGCCATCATTAATGACAACAGCTCTGAATATTCTTGACAGCCATATAAATGTCCAATCCCTTTTAGGATTTGCTAAGTAATTTTGTAGAACAAACAAATACGCTTTAAACCAGGATAAACAGTAAAAGTGATACAGAACTAAAGCGTTATCAGACAGTGAAGAAAATATTCTGACCCATAGGAACCTGATTCAATGAACACTACCAGAAGATTGCAGGGAGACCAAAGGCAGGGCTATTTCAGCTATTCAGAGCGTAATGCTGTTCAAGCCCTTCTGACGTGAAAGAAAGACCATTATTCTGATGTGACGTTACCTTTGCTGTTCTTTGGAGAAATTTCTCTGGAAGAAGCCTTGGATTGTTCACCTTGGAGACATCTTCTTGCTTTGCACCCTGTGCGTAACCACTCTCTACATCCTTCCCTACATCAAACAAAGCCACATACACACACACAGAGGAATTACTTTAGTACGTCTTCCATCATCAATTTGCTTTAGTCTTTTGCTGTCAATTCTAATACAATCAAGTATAAGTCTTAATTGAAGGGAACAAACTTGACTGAATGTCAAAATACCCAAGCAATAAATGTTATTTAATATTTCTCCAGGCCACAATGGAGAACAGATATATATTCACTTATTGTGCACATCTGCAAAACAAAATCAAAATAAACCCAAATTTTACAAGTACATCTATACCAGCCATAACAAACAAAACAGTGGAAAACACGTTCTATTTATTAAGTTTAAAAAACGGCTTGAATTTCCTGGCTTTTCTTAGTTGATGTCATTAACTTAACATTATATAAATAGTCCTCTAAGTACTTACATTCATTTAATATTTAATTTCCTTTAAAAAATACATATTTATACTAGAAATTTGAAAGCACATCTGATAGGTTGACACTCTTCGGCCACAGATCAGGAGTATTAAAAAGCCTTAAGAAAATTAATTGCTTCATATGACCACTTATTTTTTCCTCTTAATTTCCTTCACCAGATACCTGGAACGTTTAAGCCAAATTACCAACCAAATTTTAGTTTTGAATTTCAAAACATTCAAGTATCCATCAAAGGTAAGAGGCACATTCTAGGGCTTTAGATATTTACAACCTGCTGAAGCAATCCTAAATTCAGTAAGAGAAGTTTGAGGGTGGACACTGCAATGAAAGGTACGGTTTTTATCAGTCTGAAAGTGCATTTAGAATAGATACACCAGCCCAACCTTTACTGTATAACTTGTGTTGAAACTCCATCTACCCATGACATGTTCATTTAAAGTAGGATCCTGATTCTTCTGGAGATTATTGTTTTCCAAAAAGGACCGGCCCACTGCCTGCAAGTTTAAGGGAATGTAGGGGTCAATGGTCTTTTCTTCAAAGGAACAAGAGAAAGATATAAAGTAATATACTATTGAATGTGTTCCACAGGATGCCAAAAAAGCTCATGTGCACACCAGAAAGACTCAAGGACAGTCTTTAAAGCGTAGATACAGGCCCACACAAGACGCCCATCTGTCCAACAGGGCTCTCTTCAGTTGAACTTGCTGGTGACATGATGGATGAATGGTGAGCCGCCTCAGACTGGGAAAGGCTGCAGCTGCCGGGAGTACAGAGAAGGCACTCAACCCCACGGGACTGAAATCTGCCTCAGAACTCAGACAAGAGCCAATGTGGAACACAAAGGACTGCCCCTTATGTTTGCAGATAGCTCTGTGGGCACTGCCATCAAGAGGGTACATTCACAGATGGGCAAATTTCCATACCTGGAACGTTTTGCCATCGGGCGAGATTACGCTAGCAGTCATTTGGCAGTGACTGCTATCACTATAATGATACACCCATTTTCATAACTCTTCCAGAACATGGCCTTTCGGGATGAAGTTCTTCAGGTTTATGCTCTGCGCAAAAGTGCATTTTTATGAAGAATTTGAGCAAATTCCTTTTAAAAAAAATGGAGGGAGGGGTAACAAAAATCCCTCTCCGTTTTAAAAATGTAACCCCCTTTTCCTTCCAGATCATCTGGGCTCCAACTGGCACATAAGTAGTGTTCTGATGAAGGGTAAATCCCAAATGGATGTCATGTTGACAAATGAGTTTGAAAAAATTGCTTGGATAATACTTAAGCAATTTTAAAATAGGAGACTATTGTAGTTATGAGCCTAAGCAACAGGGAGGATAAAGAAAGGCAACATTTAACATTTCTGCCAACCGGAGATTGTATTAGGCAACAATTCTAAAAAGCCGAAAGGCAAGTAAAACTGTTTTAATGGGAATTTTTAAGAATGTTCTATAAACCTGAGATAATCTTAACAAAGGTAATGCCTTGTACATAGAAAGAACACATCCTAAAAGTTAATGGCATCAGGTTCATAATGCTGCAATCAAAAAGACAGTAATTATCCTAATGCACAGGAAGGGATGACCAAAAATTAAGAAACACGGGCAGGTTATGGAGGTAAATTAACTTGGTATTTTCCCAAAGACTGTATGTGAAAGCATGGATAACAAGCAGCACAGGGGTTTACTAGAACGAGCTTTTGACCACAGAACACAGTCTGCAGGTTGGAAGAGAGATCAGACCTACAATCTTTGCGATTGAAAGGAACACAAACTTACTTTCAAGCGGGACACAATGGGGATGCTGGATCTAACACACTTTAGGAAAGAATGAGATGCATGCAAAGACAACTACTATGCAAATTTCCAGGAACAATGTTCTAGGAATATTTTCTTTGATGGGGTGAAGCTTTGTGAAAAGTCTCTTTTACACATTACCTTCAGATTCACATCTCTCAAAGTCACTCACATTTTTCAGCTGTTCCAACCGAGGCAGATTTGCCTATCGCTTAGACAAAAAGGAAGCAGTGAAACCACTAACCTGTTCTCAGAAGACGTGGCCTGTGCCCGTGCACACATGCGATAGGTGCATGTTGAACACAGAACCGCACAGCACAGAACTGCCTACTGGGTGCATGAATGTGCCCTCTGCAGGTTCTTAGTCTAGGAGCTGGCAGAGTTTGTACATTTTTGCCAAATGTGAAAAATGAAAAGAGCTGGAGCTTTTAATCCACTGTGTTGAAGACAAGACTACCTATGATCCGAGCTGGAAAAAGTATTCACCTGAATTCTCACTGTAGCACCTGGTAGTATCCACCCTGTTGGCCACCGGCAGAGTCAACCAGAGGCCCTTGGTTGGCTGAAGAAAACCAGTGTCCTTGAGGTAGAAGGCTGCAATGCCTTAGCCATACTCACCAGAAAACCCAGAGCTCATCATCCAGCAGAGAGATATTGGAGTCTGTGACCAAATCTTCAGGAGAAGTAAAGGAAGTCAATCCTGAATCTGCTTATGCTCATTCATGTTCCTTATTGACACCTGTATATGAAAGGCCACTGTGCATACTTGCTGGAGGGGGGAGGGGGAGTGCTTCTCAGACAGGAGATGGGATGAGATCAGAAGATTGTGTCCTACAGCTCTTGGAAAAAAAAAGGAGCAAAAAGATGCAGGCTTTTCTAAGAGAACCTCCAACC
The DNA here is from genome assembly GCF_026122565.2 of Emydura macquarii macquarii. Lineage (NCBI taxonomy): Eukaryota > Metazoa > Chordata > Testudines > Chelidae > Emydura > Emydura macquarii. Next base: position 3,870,140 of record NW_027132502.1, on the reverse strand, counting down.
AGGAGGTGGCCAGCGTAAGGCAGAAAAAGGCTACTGCCACAAGGATCGCCAAAGGGACTAAAAGACAACAGTGACAAAGGCACGAGAAGGAAGGTGCCAGGAGATGGCCAGAGTGGCAAACCTCTAGCCATTTTGGAGGATGTAGTGCTATCCTTTGAGGCAGAGTGGATGTCACAGATCTGAAATCCACCTGGCTGGGCTGTCAGATCCCAGACGTCTGCACTAAAGATTCCTTTGTGGCTGATGAAGGGAGAGAAGCAAGAAGAGGGCTAGAGGTGCCAGATCCAGGGAGGATCTGGCACAAAAGTTCTGCTGTAGATCGCTTTGTCACAGACATCTGAACCAGCACCTCGGTCCGTCGTAAAAGCCCCTTTCGGCTCCATTTCATGCAGCCCTAGTGGGAACGGCTGTTCTAGAGGGTCCAGAGTTTGGAGCACCCACACAAATAGGTGAACTACAGAGGCAATTCTCAAAGGACAGAGAAGATCTGAAAAAAGGCAGCTTTTGGGCAAGTGGGGGCCGAGAGGTGGGAAGAAGCTCTTTGTCTTATGCCAAACCAAAACTGAATCATTCTGACCCTTTTACTATAGTGGTTATCCAATGGCCATTCAATATTTCCACCCTCTGAAATGACATGTTTTCTGAGAAAGATTTACTGTTAGCTTGGGCAACACTTCATAAGCTTATCTTACAGTGAAAACACACTTCAGCAGCAAGAATCCAGTGAAACTGTGTTATAATCCCCTACTTTTCCTTTCAGCGATTATCCAACAAACCAAAATTGTAATAGCTTTACTTAAAAAATTAGGTACTAACTGTAAGAAACCTCTCAAATTAGTTATGCTATTACCAGCAAATTAGATCCAGCAATTGCGACATTTGCATCCCTCTCTAAAAGATCAGTTTGAACAGTTTTCGTATATAGTCAGATGTATCTGGCAACCGTTCGCGGTCGAACATACTAAAAACAGCCCCCCAAAATTTCCTTGTACAATTAGATTACCATGACACTAACAGGTGGCCAAAGCGGCCTTACAGCCATCAGACTAAAATCCTTATTAATGATGACAGATCCAAAATTACTTTCTTCAGGTACGCATTGGTCCCTATGGAAATTTGCAATTCCTTCCAAAAGGAACACAATTAAAGATGCAATATCCACTTGCAAATGAAAATATATCACAATTTCAAATCTCAAAAACAACCAACTGGAAAAAAATAGTCTCCCTCACTCGATGGAAAGAAGAAACACTTACTGAATGCGTACTACTTCAGTTACAAAAATCTTAAAGAAAACCACTTAGCCCATTCCACACGGACTTGTCTTTCCCAACTGTGGACACTACTGACGTCTCTCCAGTTCCAAACACAGAAACTGCACTTCAGATTCAGGTGCTCAGATACTACAGGGATCGGTTGGTACATGTGACTCAATAGCAGGAAAAGTTTGCTGTTTGCTAATGAAGTAAGAGACAACTTCTCTGGTGTTTGTTTAAACAGGCAGCTTTCTGTACCAGAACATTAGCAAAGTGAGTTAAACAAAAATAAATCGACTGTTAGTAGATTTAATCTCAAAGATGGTGCACTATTCTCAATAAGGAAGTGTTTTTCAAAGCTTTGTCTATACCAGTATAAAGAGCCGCGTACAGGAAATAGGAAAAGTACACAAATATGTAGAGAATGGTAGGTGTGCACTTAGATAACACAAACTATAACAATGATTCATTTTTAATGGGCAATCAAAAGGAGAAGCAGCATGATTTAATAGTTAATATAGGGGACTAAGAGATGAGATACTTGAATTCTGTAACCACCACAGCTATGGCCTTCTCTGTGATATCGGAAAAGTCAAGTAACTTGCAGCACGAACCTCTATACAGCAGGGTAGATTGATTTAAATCAAGACAATTTAAATCCGTGATTTAAATAATCACTTAAATCACCAAGCAGAAAGCCTTGATTTAAATAATTGATTTTAATCAACTTTTCTATTTGTACTTCAGTTATTTTCTAAAGAAAGGTGAATTCTCACTGGCTGATATGACCACTGAAATATGTTAATTGACAACTGAATAGAGCTTTTATGCTTGATTTGGTACATCTTTTTGCTACCTAGGAGGGTACAATATAACTATAAACATTCATTTAAGCAATTATATCTTAATATTGTCAGAGTTTTATTAATTGTACATTTTTAGTATGTTAGAAAATAGGAAAGGATATATTGCTTATTCACTGGATAATTAACCTTTTGCTCATGATTTGTGTCAAGCTTCATTAGGATGGTAACTGAATTTAATTAATAAAAATAATTTTAGATGTTATTTTGTGTATTTTTAAACAGAACAAGCTTTTAATACAGCACACACCTATTGTGCCAGATGTGTAAAGCTTGACATTCAAAGTGAGATGTTTTTCCCCTGATTCTTTCTTTACATAGAAAAGCAGCCTTTAAGTCAAAGCTTTTGAGAGGCTCATGGATTCAGCATATTTATTTTTTATTTAAATGTGTTTAGAGACTATAAGTAGTTTAGGCCTTAATAAATTTTGTAATAAATTCAGATTTCATTTTAAACATGTGTATTTTTTAAAAGAAGAAAATTAAACAAAAAAATCCCATTTAAATTAAAAAATTGGATTTTCTTGATTCCTCCCCCTCAAATCATCAGTTTTTAATCCACTCTGCTATATAATGCAACGTAAGGATAAAATTGCTCATCAGATTCTGATTTTGGGGGGGAAGTGGTAATAACCAAGATTTAAAAAAAAAAAATGCATACATGTGGCCCACCATCACAAAAAATAAGAACTTTAAACGGCAACTTGTCTTCTAGCAGGCAGAGCTCAATACCCACACCTAGAGTCACCACTTTGCAGAAATGCATGTGCAGATCATGCTAGAGTCAATGAGAGCTGTGTACAAATCTGAGAACAGCACTCGACCTTTACCACTACAGCGGTGAAAGTCCAATGTTACACTGAGCGAGTCAGACGGTACTGCCCCAGACTAGATTTTATTGTATTTTTAAATAAACCACAAAAAAGTCATACTTCAAAAAGCAGTGCACAAGAAAAAGCAGCAAAGTAAGCACTAAACACACGCTTTGTATTCCATCAGTACAATACAAGATTATTTCTGAATTAAGGAGCCTATTTAGCTCACTTTGACTGGACCATCCAGTTCGTAGTTTTAAAATTTTTAATAATGGATATAGCACTTAGTTTCCTTTATCAGACTAATGGCCATTGGGTGAACATGCCCCCTTCTCCATGCGTGCAATGTACTGAGATAGCTCTGTGAATTTAAAAAAGCAAGGCAGTTTCAAGCCAAGATACTTCATAATATCTATTGTATACATTTTAATAGCACCAGCAACTTTCTTAATGGTGTTTCTTTTGAATTTACACTTAACAATGAATGGTTATTTCAGAGTGAGATTGCTCAATTCCTGAATGTGCTACACCCACACATCCAACAGTCCCAAAAATGTTTGAAGTTCAGAACTTGCAGGGTTAGAATGAAGACGACGATCTAGTGGCAAGTAATTTATAGACAGCAGAGGTATCTTAATCAATACCCAGGGGCATGCAGACAAAAGCAGAGCAAAAAGCAATGGCAGAAGGTATATGCTGCAGGTTTCCTTCCAACTATAATTTAGATAGATAGCTAGATAGATTGATTGATAGAGCGATAATGACCGAGGGTTAGCCCAATGATTTGACAGAGATGTTGAATAAGATGGAGTCTTGGGGAAAGAGTCTAGAGGCAGAAGTGTTGTTTCCCTCATGACCCTCCAAGTTTGATCCATAATCTCATGTAACTACCACTTTATCAACTAGATTGAGAGGGATCCGCAGCATTTCATGATCAGTCACTGCTACAAATACTGTAGGGAGAGACAGAGGCTTAGATTTTCAAAGCCAAGAATGGGATTTCAATTGAAATTCATGGCAGTCACGTGACTAAATCCCCTACTCTGATTGAAAGTCTCAACCAGAATGAGTATAGCTGCTTACCGACTGTCCATGGCTAGGTGAAAGTTGTCCACCAAGCCTCTGTGCCATATCCCTGCCTAAAGCCTGACTGAAAAGGTTCTAGGATACTGGCTGAGGTCAGGTCTTTGCTCGCTCAGAAATGGAAGATGAGACAGACAGTGTCAATTCACTAAGCTGGCTGTGTCAAACCGTTGTGTGTTTTAAAATGGACTAACACTCTCATGAGAGACTGGCAATCTCTGACCACTATTCACAGAGGAGCTCTCCCTGACTGCATTGAGGACAGTGTACAACACATGGATGGATGGCTATATATAACCCTTTACCAACTGATTTTGTTTGGGGATAGGGGAAGTAAAGGTGTGGGTGGGTGGATGTGTGTGAGTGTTGGGGGGGGGGACAAAAAAAAAGCAAAGCTCAAGATAAGGGAGTAAATTCAGAAGCTTCACTTCAGATTGTCCTACAGAGCATTTTACTAGGAACCTCACATTTCTACATGGAACATTTCATTATGGACAAAGACTGAACTCAGCAATGTCAAAATGTGTATTCCAGATATCTCCATGGATCCAGTACTGGGATAGAAGAACCTCAAGACCTCAAGGTCATCAGTTTCAGCCTAGGTCCATAGTGATCAGAAGTGTTACCATCGAAACGCTGTTTGGTGATCTGTGAAAGATGAGCTCAGAAGATTTCAGTCCAACTCTTTCTGGAGAGAAGTCCACATCACAAAACCACCATAACTGGACCTTCTGCCAGCAGTCTTGACAGAGCAGCAAAATTACTGAACTGGCTCTGAGAGTGCAGTACCCTTTGACAGCCCTAAAGATGGTCACTCCAGAACAGGGACAGGACTTCTACAGAGTTACTGCCAATAAGAGAAGACTTCAGTCTCCTGAGCTATCAACGTTGCACCTCTCATGAACACCAGATTAATTAAATTAAACAATAATTTAGGAAATATTTTTGTAACTGTGTTTCGTTAAATATTTAACCTGCTTGTTTCATTTCCTTTTTTAGTGTATGTATATTATTTTTCTTAAAGTGTTTGAGTCATTTTTCCCCTATGAAGAAATGATTCTGCTACTAAATGAAATGTACAGTATTTGATTAGTTTAGCCAAATAAATTTTTATCTGATTCATCTAGGAAAACTGTTGTTAACAATGACCACATTCTGCTACGTTCACTTTCCATGCCTACCATCCATTGTGAAAATCATGCTTTTTAGCCTGGACTTGTAACACAAAAGAAAGGAACAGGTGAATTAGTCACTTCAGTAACAAACGGTAATAGGTGGATTCGAGCTAATTCCAGTTACCTAACCGCAGGAGTAATTTTTTGCCTTGCTTTAGATATCATTGTGGCGTCATGAAGACTGATGTGGGAAGAAGAGAACAAAAGTTACTTGTCATGTGCACCTCAACACTGATTTCTATTGCAGACCTCCTTTACGCAATCAAAAGTTAAAAACAACTCAACATCACAGGCTAAATAAGATTCAACTGACAGAACTCGAAAACCCACTTGTCCAAAACTAATAGGAAGATTTGCCAGGTGGGTGCCATCAACTTTGAAAGATCTAACCCAGAGGGGGCCCTACCAAATTCATGTCCGTTCTAGTCCATTTCACAACCGCTTGCAAACCTGGGGGGTGTAGGGGGTGCTGTGAGTGCCCCAGCCCAGCCAGGACTAGCAGCGAGGGGTCCCCGCCTGGGGCACCCCCAGCAGCATAGGGAGATCAGATTTCACAGTCCGTGAAATTGGTAGGGCCCTACTCATAAGGACTAGAAACTTAACCTTCCAAACATGAGACTAGGATAAACCAATACAGTGCTGTGTTGAGAACACAGACAAACAACTCCAGTTTACCTGCAGCTGCTCATAGCTTTTCTAGGTTGCAGCAGAATGAAAACTGACATAGTCTTGTCAGTTTTACTGCTCCTAATGGAAAGCCTGTGAGTGACAGTGAATGCCAGGGAGCCAGCTGCAGCAGGGTCAGTCTCCTAGCAACACAATGGTCACAGCTGATCCTGACAGGGGCTGCCTGATTGGTTCGGCCGGGAGCAAGCAATTACCGGACCCAGCAGCAGCAGCCAGAGCTTACTGGCTGCTCGATGCATTCCTGCTTTCTGTGCCTGCTCCTGCCCAGTCTGCTCTTACGCCCACTTCACTTCCTGCCCTTACTCTGGCTCTGACCCCTGGCTCTGCTTCTTGACCACGTCTCCAGCTCGCTCATTGGCTCTGGAAGTTGGCTTCTGATCCTCCAGCTGCACTTCCTACATCTCACTCACTGGCTCTGGCTTTCGGCTTCTGATCTCTGGCTCTGACCCTCAGCCCCACTTTCAACTACTTCTCCAGGAATCCTGTGATCCTGGATTTTTACTCCAACTAGGTTCTGCTGTAGTCTCCAGGCCTAGCCATCCCCATGGCTCTGACCATTAGTCCCAACTGCCCAGGTCCTAGTCGTGATCCTGACAGTTTGAGCAGCTCAAGAGAGAAAGACCGAAGATCGGGCTTTGGCTGTGAGATTCACCCGTTAAGGCCTCCCGCTTCCTGATGGAGGTAGCGGGCATGTTGCAGAGGCTGTAAACCCAGATTGCAGCCCTGCAGGCACACGTCTCACTACCCAGGGCACTCAGGAACCAAAGATTCTGCTGCCGGCTCAGTCTGAATGCAAGAAATTTCATGAATCAACGCCGGCTCCTGTTCACGCTATGAACCCAGTTTCCCACTCACCAGGCCCAAATAGGGCTCCTTATTAGCCTGTTAACCGGGGCCCTCCTGGGGCAGCTTGAGGTATTCATCAGAGCAACAGCAATTGTCTTTAATGACCCAAATCACACCTGCTCTGCTAAGACTGTGCCCGGGGAATGGACCAGACAGGTTCACAGTGGAATTCCGGTGCTTGGTGGCCTACACGAGATGCTCTGGTCAAGCCATGCATCAACAATTGCCTGACTGAATATCAACTAGAAAGGGAGCCCAGTTTTGACTCCCCGCAAGCCAACCAAATTCAGCCCTGCCTTACTGACATAGGAGCTGGTGACATGCCATAGACTTATGCCTATATTGTGGGGAACCTGGGCACTATAACCACGGGTGCACCGGTAAGACTCATGTCCTGCCCCAGTCTGGAAAACCCCTTTTGTCAACCGGTACCCTGGTTGTCGTTGGCCAACAAGCCACCATCCTTTAATTTCCTCTTTGGTTACAACATCCTGCCATGTCTGAGATCGAACTGCGGATACTGGTGGACAGAGGAGCTTCTGACAACTTCAGGGACCTAGATTTTGCTTGGACCCATAACTTATCACTCAGTAACCGAGCATCTCCAAGTTGGCTGACTGCACTGATGGATCCTCCCCTCTCCTCAGGCCCAATTACCCATCAAATGACACTGATGACTGTGACCACACCGCCAAGTTGCCCCAACACTAAGTGGGCGGTAAAGTCCAGGTGTCCGCTCAACATCTCAAATCCTCCCACCCACCTACCAAATTAGACCATCAATATCTGGGTCCCTTTGAGATTGCTGAACAAGTTGACCCAGTAGTAATCCAATGACTCCAGCTGCCCAAATCTCTGAACGTCCATCTGGTTTTTCACGTGTCCCTCCTGAGGCCCTACATAGAAAATCCCTTCCCGGCAACCCTGTTCCTCCCCCTCCCATGGAGGTTTTGAGTCAGGAAGAATATGAGACCCAAGAAATCCTGGCTTCTAAGCGAATCTGAGGTAGACTTCTGCTGGACCGGGAGGCTTATGGCCTGGAAGAATGGTCTTTGGAACCAGAAAGGAACGTCCATGCCTTGGAGCTCATACATGCTTTTCATCAGAAGAACCCAGAAAAATTGGGCCCTAAGGCCCGTAAAAAGGCACCCTGGACAGGAGAGTGCTGTCAGGGAGCCAGTTGCAGGAGGGTCACTGGCCCAGCAACACACTGGGTACCGCTGATCCTGGCAGGGGCTGACTGATTAACTGCACTTCCTGACTGGTGGAGGGGTGGAGCTAGCTCCTACTTCACTCAGCAGCAGCCAGAGTTCGCTGGCTGCTCAACACATTCCAAGCCTGCAGCTGCGCTTGGACCCGCTTCCTGTGTTACTTCTGCCCTGCCCAGCCTGCTCCTGTGCTTGTTTCAGTTCCTGCCCTTAGCGATCCTTGGCTCTGACCTCTGGTTCCACTTCCTGACCACATCTCCAGCTCACCTATTGGCTTGGGCTTTGACCATCGGCTCTGCTCTCCACTATGCCCCTGGGCCTCCCGTGTGGCTCCTGCTCTAACCTCCAGGCCTGGCCACCCCATGGGTCTGACCACTAGGCCCCACTGCCCACATCCCAGTCATAATCCTGACAGTGAAACTGTTAAGATTAAAACCAATATCAGCCTGTTGCAGCCTGAAAGAGCTAGGAGCAGCAGCAGAGGTAGGAACTAGGAGCTGTTCACTGGAAACACCCCCCCAAAAAAAACTGGAGGCTGGAGAGGAGGAGATTAGTGGAGACCCCTTATGACCACTCGAGGTAACTAAGAGCATCTGGGTAGGGAGGCAGAACAGAGAATTATTCCTTCCAGCAGCCGGAGGGGTTGGAGGGCTTCCAATTTATCACCCAGATATTAGCAGACAGATACAAAAGACGGAGTGCCCCAGAGTAGGGTTCAGAAGCAGCATCTTGTTTGGACTCCCGTTAATCTCTCTTTTCCCCAGCTGTCCGCTCTGGGAGTAAGGGGGGGAAGAAGGGAGATAAGTGGTGTCACTTGCTTGCAGAAGATCTACTCACTCAGAATACCAATGGCAGCCACCACTCTCAGCAGTTTTCTTTGCAGACATAAGGGCTACAGATTTAGGAGATTTCTGAAGGCACTAAGGAGTGTTAGACCCCATCTGCCTGTTGTGCCTTTGAAAATGCCCCCCTTTAAAAAAGTTAGTATCTTGACAGCTTAAATTCTGCAGCACAAATACAGTTGTCTCCCTGGCTACTAGGATCTGATAAGCCTTTCAAACCCTGATTATACAGATTAACAATAATGCATTACTGAGAAAAAGACGTTCACTCCTACAGTATTTAACATGTGAACACATAGCACATACAGCAAACACTACAAAGCTCGCACTGCAAAGATGCAATGGGAAAGCGGGTCCCAAGTATTCCAGAGCTGTGGCCTGCGGATGATAACAAACTGAGGTCACCCAGCTCTAACCCAGGCCCCATTGTCCTTATCAGCTCATGGAAAAGTACCTAGCTAGAGCTCTCATTACACATTTAGCCGAGTTAGCTCAATTTACATGCACAATAAACCCACAAAACACAGCTGAACCATTTTTTGCTCAAACTTGGGAAAAAAAAAATCCTTAAGGCAGAGAACAAGCCCTAAACGTCAGTGCTTCTAAGTTGAAAGTTTCAGAAAGGTACAAGCAAGTGGAAAGAAGGGGGCAGAGGGAACCTCTTAGGCAACCTTAACTATAGTCACTGCCACTGCTATTATTTTACAGAGTCCTGTTTTTGTGAGTTACCCATGTGGAGCGGGGATAGCCTGTGTATGTGGTCAGCATACAAGGAAACCTCTTAGGAGCAGAGAACACAATAGATTTGTTGGACAAGGATGGGTTTTGGCAAGGTGACAGTGCTTTATTAACCTTACTGAACCCTTTTGGCAGAGAAAGTATCAGGAGCTTTTATGAGAATAGGTGCCATTCTCACAGTACAAACTGCTACTGTTTGCACTGCTGTTTCCTTATCAGCAAGTCTGAAGAACTGCTTTAGTATCTGATAAAACTGGCTCAAATTCAGATGAACTTCAGATTACAGATGAGCATAAGTGAGGATGTAACACTGTAAAAGCAGTACTGTGTACAGAACATTTCATGTTTGTCCTGGTCTTGGGCAGATCTGCAAGGTTTTACTGAATGCAGATACTTACAATACAAATATGAAGTGTGAAATATTTGTATTGCAACATTAACTGCTGGAGACACTGCAATCACATTAACAGCTTGATACCAAGAGGCAGGAGAGTGAAGAGAAAAAAGTTAGGCTACCTGAATTCCCAAAATGTAACAGTGGGAAATCTTCTATCAATATTCACAGATTGTATCATATATCCCCCTTATATGTGCACTTTGGAGATAGGAACACAGAAATCAAGAGTCCTTTAACCACTACCAAAGCAGACATTGTAATGAGGATCAAATGATGCAGACTGACACACAAAGCACATAGTACAGCAACTGGTTCTTGCAGATATGTCGTCCATAAGATTCCACTGTTGGTGCACAAGGTCAGATTCTTTTAAATATCAGTGTTGATTGGAGCCGGACCTGTATCCTGAGTGCTCTCTTCCTTTCTGCAGCCGAGGGCATACAGAGCAAGAGGACTGTAACCCGCACTCAGTTCCTTCATCAATAAGAATTCCCCAAGAGCCGGAATACGACCAGCGGGAAAGGAGGGCAGGTCACTGAATGTGTGGGGACACCATCTCAAAGCACCACAGTTCGTGTAAGGTTGGTAACCATACTCTGTTCTTCGATTGATTGTCCACACAGCTGCACTCTTGATGACTAACAAGCAGCCGCCCCAGTGCTAGGAGGTAGGCGAGAGGACGCCCTACCTGAAGGGCAATTATAGACAGCCCAACCAAACCTAGTATTCAACCTAGAAGCTTGAACCAAGAAATGATGAGTGGTAAAGATGTGGACTGAACCCCACAAAACTGCTGTAGAGCTTGGCTAAGCAAACCCTTAGGATACGTCTACACTGCAATCAAAAACCCGTGGCTGGCCCGTGCCAGCCGACTTGGACTTGGGCTGTTTAAATGCAGTGTAGACATTCGGGCTCTGGCTGGAGCCCAGGCTCTAAGACCCCGTGAGGAGGGAGGGTCCCAGAGCTCTGGCTGAGCCCAATCGCCTACTCTGCAATTACAAATCCCTTTAGCCTGAGTCCCACAAGCCCAAGTGAGATGGCATGGGCCAGTCGTGGGTGTCTAACGGCAGTGTAGACATACTCTCAAGTTTGCAGGAAGCTGGGGCATAAATCTATCGCATGCTAGCGTGCCCGCACTCAGTGTCCATGTGGAACCTGCTGCCATGCACTAGAAGTTCCCTAGTGTGCTCTGATCTACCCTGCTTTGAAATCGGAGTAGGTTCAAGTACACTGAAGCTTGGTCTATATCACCAACTTATGTCGGTAAAACTACGTTGCCCGGGGATGTGGAAAATCCACACCCCTGAGTGATGTAGTTATACCAACATAACCCACACTGTAGACAGCACTATGTCAGCCGGAGGGCTTCTCCCATCAACATAAGTACCGCCGCTCGGGGAAGTGGAGTACATATGCCGATGAGAGAAGCTGTCGATGGTAGCCACTGCAGTGCTGTAAGTGTAGACAAGAAATGTCTAGAGCATGGCAGCCAGATCCACGTGGACACTTGGTGCCCAGCACGCAGGGGTGGCGTCCATTTACACCCCATCTTGCTGTGCACTGTTTATTTAGACAGACTCCTACATCTCTGTGATATGGGGAGGCTACAAGTTACCTAAGCAGGGCAGAGAAGCCACCTGAGTCCCAGTGGAAGGAGACCTAACCTGTCCAGGTGGCCCTTACTTAGCCACAATGTCCTGACAGTCTGAGATTCACTTACCCCCTCAATGATACAGGTTTGCCCTTTAATCCTCTCAGCAAATGCCAGGAAGAGTCTAGGTATATACCTGAATGGCTTGGTTCTATCCAAATAGAATGAGTGTTATCCAATGTGTGATGTTTCATTTAACCCAGGGTGGAATGTCATTTAGGGAAGAAAACCTGGAAGGGAATAGACCAGTGGTTCCCAACCTTTTTGGCTCGAGGGCCACAAATATGATTTTTACAACCCTGAAGGGCCACCAGTCTCCGACAGCAGCCCCCCGCCTTCCCTCCGCCACTGCAACCAGAGGGAAGGAATTCAGTGAGGAGGATCTCCCGTCCCTCTGGCTGCAGCAGGGAAACCATGTGCTCCACCTGGGTCCCTAGGCAGAAGCTCCCTTCTGCAGCCAGGGGGATTGGAGATCAGTGCACCCCTCCCTCTGGCTTCAGCAGGACCTAGCGCCTAGGGACCCAGGCGGAGCGCTTTGTCATGCTTCCTGCTACAACCAAGGGGAGGGAAGCCCTGATCTCCCATCCCATTAGCTGCAGCAAGGAGCCTGCACCGGCAATGCGCTCTGCGTGGGTACTTAGTCAGCGGCTCCCTTCTGCAGCCAGCGGGAAGGGAGCCGCAGGCCACTCTAAAAGACCCCGCGGGCCACTTTTGGCCCATGGGCCACAGATTGAGAACCACTGGAATAGACTGATGTGGAACTCAAAAGCCACCTTACCCAGGAACTTCACATTAGGCCTGAAGGTGACTATCCTCATGATAGACTGTTGTGGGGAAGAGGAATGGGGGGCCTGCCATGAAAACCTGGATCTCTCCTATCCCTCTAGCTGACATGAGGCTACCAAAAAGGCTGCCTTCACTGACAGGTGGTAAAGAAAACAAGCTCAATGGGGGAGACCCGTTACTCCAGTTAACACAAAGTTAAGGTTTCAGGAAGGAGGGGTTCTCTGACTCATGGGAAAACATGTGAGCCATTTGTGGAATCTCAACCCCATGAGCTGCAAGGAAATGGTGTAGCCTTGTACCAGAAGATGATTTGCAGAGATCACTGTCATGTGTACTCATACTGAGCTAAGGGACAGAAAAATGATTGTTTTAGGGAAAGAAGATAGTTCAGAGAAGGATGACTGAAGTGCAAGTGCTTGTTTGGACCTCTGCTATACCTGATTGTGACAGCTGATCCCTTCACAGAGCAATGAAGAAGTAGATATATCTGTGTGCAGAGTACCCTGGAGAGTGAAGCCACCAATAAGTGATACTTTCCACTTGTTCACTGCAGCACTTACTCCTAAATTAAGCAGTTTCTGATCAGCTTTATCAGGCAGTGAAGTCAATCATACAGCTTGGTTTATTCTATTCTGTATATGTTCACATGCCATGCTCATCACTATAGTCTCTGAGTCTCTTCCAGTAGTGCAGTAAGTAACTTGACTAACATCCGTCACCTGTGGTTTATACTCTCATCCTCTCCCCAGTACGAGAATTGGGTGTGAAGTTAAATTGGGCAGGGGGGACTCTGTTTTTTGAGATATGGATTTTTGGGGTTTGTTTAGAATACAGGTTGGCTGAAATCTCTCTCGTTTGAAATGATGGCATCTTTCCTTAGCATGAATCCTTGAGGCTTTGCTGTCCTAAAAAGCTCATCAGAAGCTTCTGTTTGAGTATTGCACTGCTCCCATTATGTACCATTTATTCCAGTCTTGCCACTGCTCACAAAGGACAATATTTAGCCACATGCAGGGCCCCTGCAAAGGTCTATGAGCACTGAAGTCCTCACAATTTGGCTCAAGTATGTCACGCATAGGTCTTGCGGATTCTCCATGCACAGCAGTGAATTTCACCCTTATACATTCCTTTCGCCTTTCCTCTCTGTGCTGTTGATACAATAGTGATTTGTTTCAAGGAGAAGGGATTTTTATATAGGGAAGAGCCAAGATACAACAGCTTAGTACAAGAGATCTTTATATCATGGACGAAACGCGCAATGGACAGCATGAACGCACATTTTCTCAAAGGAAATCTAGTTACACTGTACACAATGAGGGACACTTGAACAGGCCAAGGGTCCAATCCACCAAACACACATCCGTGTACAAGTGTCTTTACTCAGGTAGTAGCCCCACTGAGTCCAATGGAACTACTTGATGAATGAAGTCACTCATGTTTGGAGGATCAGGGTCCAGTCTGTTGGTACTATTATCTGCAGCCAAAGTCTCCCTTCAAAATGTAAATATGGGGCTCTTTTTCAAAATGATATGGGCTGCATATGCACATGGTGAGGACAGAATTTGGCCCAGTAAGTCAACATTGACATGTCATGATCCTTTCTGCAACTCTATCACAGATTCAGCAATAATTGTGTCTGGAAAGCGGCTAAGTAAACCTAAAATCTGGATAAGTGAGGATACGTGGAACTGCGTGAGAGAAAGGAAACAAGCCAAATCAAACATCAATGGTTCAAAAATAGCTCCAGAAAAAGCAGCAGAAAAAAAATCTGTATAAAACAAAGGATGAAACAGTAAAAGCAGCACAAGAACAGACAAGAGGAAATATATGGATTAGATCACCAAAGAAGCTGAAGTAGTTGCTGAAAGAGGGAATAGTAAAACAATTTATCAACTCAGCAAGATTCAGACCAGCCACACAGCCTGTTAAAGATAAACAAGGAAAGACAGAGAACAACAGAAAAAGAACACAGTGATGGGCAGAGCATTTTCAAGAAGGACATAAACTAAATCCACAATAAACTACTGATTTTAATAAAGAAATTGAACACCAGAGCTGGATATCTTAACATCTCACATTCCAAACGAAGAAGTAAAAAAAGATACAATAAAAATGTTAAAACCTGGGAAAACTGCAGGTGAAGACCAAGTCACTAGGAAAAGTTGAAAACTTGTAATGGTGAGACCAGTGATAAAATCACCAAACTTTTCTACAAAATGTGGGACCAGGAAAAGCCTTCAGAACAATGGATAGTCAAAATACCAAAGAAAAGTGACCTTAGCAATTGCCATTGCTGGTAAGATGCTACACTCCTTCCAGTGATAAGCAAAGTCATCCGCAATATTTCTGAAGCAGGATAAAGTAAGCAGCCTGAGGCAAAGCTAAGAGAAGAATGGGCTGGATTTTGACGTGGAAGATCGTGTGTCAATCATATTTTACCCTAAGAATAACCATCAAGAAAAGTACTAGAGTGGCAAAAATCCACGCATCATAAATTTCAAGGTGGCATATGACAGCTTCCATCTCGATCCACTCCTCAGCACTTGACGTGTTAATTATGATTGTTGACATGCCATAACAAGATCAAGACCTAATATCAAAGAGCAGTTAAAGTAAACACAAATCTGAGCAAAAGGTTTAACGGACATTGGTGTCAAACAAGGATGCACTCTCTCACCTCTGCTCTTTGGAACTGCCATGGACTTCTCACTGAGAAAAAGCATAGATGGATACAATGCAGGCATTGCATGGCTTAACAACAGTAGCCTAGAAGATTTCGATTTTGTTGATGACATAGCTATTCTAAGTGACAGGTCAAAGACATGCAAGCAAGGAATGAAAGACTGTCCAGCCTTACAAAAAGAAATGAGGTAAATAATTAGTTATGAAAAAACAAATCTAATGAGAACCCGAGCAACCCCCAATCCAAGCATTTAAGTTAGAAGACAAAGGAATACAAGAAGTGAGGTCATAGACATACCTTGGCAGTAACATGCAACCCAAATTGGTAAGGCAGCAGCTGCAGTCACTGGCTTAAGCAAGATTTGGTCAACAAAAATCTAAGACTTAAAGACCAACCCACAAATCTTCAACTCATTTGTTTTTTACATTTTAACATATGGATGTGAAAGCTGGAAAACCACCAAGAGTATACACAGACACCTCATTGCCTTCAAAAGCAAATGTCTCAGCAAAGTACTAAATATTAAATTGAATTTAATTTATGACAAATGCTGAGATTTGTCAGAGTTCAACAGTCCTGACTCCAATATTATCCAGAAAAGATAATGGAAATATCTGGAACATGTATTAAGAATGAAGCCAGAGAATCTGCCAGGACAGGCATGCTATTGGGCAGCTGGAGGAACATGTAAAAAGTGGCCAACTGAAAGAATCCCTCCCATCCAACATATTTAGAGAGGGAAAACTTATGGGACTTAATAAAAGACATGCAAACAGAGGCCCCAAACAGAGAGGAATGGTGGAACCTTATTTGTGCCCTATGTGACATCTGATGGCACAGAAAGGATACAGATTCAGAATAAGACAGCTTATCTTCACAAGGATCACATTATTGCTTTAATTTTATTTTCTTTTAAATCAGTTTCTTCTTCAAAGAGCTGAATTACAAACGTTCAACTTTGCAGCTCAAGAAAAATCCAAAGAAATTTCATTCTTACCCCCAACATGAGCCATAGGGATTAGAAAACCAGCCTGAGATGGAAGGAAAAAGCTACAGCAACATCTTGAGCCAGTGAACAGCAGGACCACATACTGCACGGGGAATCTCAAATATAAAGGAGTGATTTTTGTTCTATAGAGTTACATTGAGTCAGTTGAGGTTGAACAGAATCCAGCTTTCAATATCCATTCAGAACCCAACCTATTGATTATTAAGGGAGCTTGGCGTGGGAAGGAGTGGGTAGAAATGTATTAAACTTCCACGTTGCACTTTAAATCCTGTAGCAAAGAAAGGCAACAGAGAAGTACTTCAAGTTTGCGGATATAAAAATTTAAGACGGCAATCTGACCCACTCACCCTTTTCATTGGTATCCATAGAAAGTTTCTTAATGTCATCGGCTAGCACATTCTGAGAGCTCTTTTGTCCATTCTCTGCATCATCATCATCATCAAATTGAGCCTCTATAATGACATCCGGACTGTCAGCGTCTCCTTTCTTTGGCTCTCGAGGAAGGCACGTCCCCAACAGCTTCCCAGGGACATCTGATTCATGTGTCGCTTCTGTTTCCTTGTCACTGCCATCTGGCTTTATTACCTGAAGAAGCAGGGGGGAAGAAGACGCATGCTAAATCACTGAACTGAAAAAACATTATCTTCCTTTTTTCATCTGTGTCCGGGGAGGGCAGGGAGAAGAATGTCATAGATGGCTAATGGCATAGTGATTGCCATGCAATTAGATGCAGACATTGTATTATGGGCCGAGGTTCCTCTATGGGGAAAGAGGGGAGGAAACTGGGGAATAATGTGGCTTTTTTGCAGTACACTTACTGAACATTCCTACAGTTGATACCTACCTCCCACAACCTGAAGATACACAGGAAGAAGCTCTCATCCTAAGTAGAGACACAGATGCATGGGGAGAAACTTCACAAGTAAAGTAGTGAACAAAGCCATGAACAAGAATACCTCTACCAATAAAGTGACAGGGGCTGACAGGACTGGAGGATGTAGTCCTTCTCATAATACAGAACCAGTTACTGTTCCATCTGTGACTCTGGGAATCAGAATGGAAGATATCAGATTGGAACGCCGCATGCCACCATTCTAAGCCTCTCTTGTTGCTTCAAGTTGTCAGCTCTTGCCCATTCTCTGTGCAGACTTTGATTTGGGATATTGCATCTCAGCAATAACTGAAAGGCCAGCTAAAATTCATATGTATCTCTACAAAGAAAGCATGCTTTCAAATTACATGTTTATGCTTCAGTGCTTTATAATATATTTGTCGGACCTCCCCGGCCTCTCTCTTTTTGGTATTTGTATTTCTTGGGAATTTTCCACGCAATTAACACTCACCAGGAGGTTCACAATTCTTTGTCTTCCCAAGCCAGAACATGACAGCACTTTATAATACCAGGAGACAGGTAATGGGAGCCCTCAGATATACCACAAAAAGCTTGTCTATAGCACTAAATATGGTAGATTCTAGTAATTCAGATCTATAGTAACTGGCCTCAACAGATGCTAGCTACAGACAGCAGTATTAAACTAGAAAAATGGCATATAAAAAAAGCTTCCTAGATTTCTGTTTTAATAATTGGAAAACAAATAGATCAACCAATGTTCTGTAGGAAAGCTTTTCAAGATTTCAGACATACCACAGAAGTACTTTCAACTAAGCAGTCCCCATGTCCTTGTAATATTTTCATAATAGGCAATAAAAATAAAACCAATTTTAAAAGGGATGGATTTCAAATCATTTTTTAAAATTAAGATGACATTATTCTGAACTCTCGTGAACCTTTCGTGACTCAGTGCTTTTCATCTTCATTTTTGCTTTTTTTTTTTTTCTGTATATAGTTTGTTTCCATAGCAGGTTTTGAATTAAATAGTACATTGTTAAAAAAAATGGGGGGAAATGTCTGGCAGAAGTGCAAAAATGACTGATTATTAAACCTGACTACATTCAGCATATAAAATACTGACACACAATGGTTTGGGCAAGAAGAGTCTATTAGATTCGAGAGCTGACAGGGCTCAACATGCTAGTGACTGTGCCAGTGTGGCTATCCAAAAAGAAAACTAGTGTCAACAGTAACATTTGGACCCTTACACGATCAGATGTGAATGTGCTCAGCTCTTAAATTTCAGTCACACTGGAGCTTCATTTTCTTCAATGCATGCACACTTCACCTGAATTGCTTTTTACCTTAGGACAGTACAAGTGATGTTCCAGAGTGCTACATTATAAATCCTTCCATATCCAGTGCAGCTAGCAACATCAATTATATTGGAATAATAGTGACTGCTCTTCCAAAGGTGTGGCAATGAAGAGATTAATGCTTGCAGAGTTTGTGTGGAATTAGAAGAAAGAACAGCTATTGCATTAAAAGATGCTACACATGAAAAGATCCCTGAATTTCCCAAAACTCAAAGTCATGTCCACTCACAACTGTTACAGACTAGTATAACATCCCACATGTGGCAAGCAAAAAGTCCAATGACATTTTGTACCTAAAGAAAATGAACCACTATCACCTGTGGCAGGTTTATTCGCACAACTCAGAGGAGTCCACAAAATGTGGATTTCATTATTACGGACCTATGCACACGACAACCATGAGATCAGGAGACTGTTCGTGTGCTGCTAGGAGAGATTCATAGACTGCAAGTCCAGAGAGAACATTGTGATCACTAGTCAGATCTCATGTATAACAATGGCCATTGAATTTCAGCCCGTAATGCCTGCATCAAGGCCAAAACTTCAGGGACGCTATATGACATGAAAGGACAGTGCTGCTCTAGAATTCACGAAATCAAAAGCTAATGGGCCTGATGAAAAAGCTACTAGGCAATATGAGTGCAGCATGCAGATTCTATTGCAACATCACTCTGAAGTATGGAATAGCAGCACATTTGAACATCACACCAGAGGAAATAATTACATGCAGCATCTAAGAGTATCAGGAACTTATAAGCACCATAATGTAGTTTAATTTCATGTTTATATTACTGTGGTTCATACACCTTATAACGCTTGTAAACCAGGTGCCAGCTCTTGCCAATTCTGCTGGCATCAGGTGAGCACTGACAAATTTATGGTCAGAAACTAGGCCAGCTCACCTGTGTGTTAGAACAGCTCAAGATAGGTGTTAGACTTGTAAGGATGTGTTTGGACTCTATAAAATGCTTGTAAATCACTGCATGCATTAATTTTACTTGTAATATGTATAACCCATGCTATGAGATAATGTGTACGTTTTGCTTTATAACTGTAAAAATGCCTTCTCTGAACTTGTGAGCCCAGCCAGGAGGAATGGGTTCCCCTTCCCATCAAGAAGGGTATCAAGACTAAATTGGCCATTTTGAAATATCACAATACTAAGACTGAGTTAATGCCCCTCTTATACTCCTGAAGGTGCTACCTCCAAAAAAGCTCATCCCACTAGCCTGAATTCTGGAAGAAGGCAATAAAGACAGGGGACACGAAAATTCTTCATCTCTTTGCTGTTTGGACTCTCACAGGGCTGGAGCTAGGAAACAAAAGCAGAGATCCCCAGGGTCAACTTTGGTTAACCCTAAAAGACAGTCAGTGCTGACCAGTTACTACAACCCTGTCTCCTTTCAGAACCACAGTAACTCATTTGTGTATACATGTTGTCTGCTATAACCTGTAAATAAAACTCATTTCTTTTTCCAAGTTAATAAATCCTTAATTAAGTTAGTTAATTAAGTTAATTAATTATTAAGTTAATTAAGTTAATTAATTATTAAGTTAATTAAGAATAGATCCTTAGTTAGTTATGAGAGCTGAGGAACAAACTGATGTGGGGAAAGTGACTGGTCTCTTAGGACTGGAAGCCACCTGCCTCCTTTGTGATCTTTGGTGTAAGTGATCATTTATCACTTAGTCCAGCTTGCCCCGGTGGCAAGATACATTGGAATGCCCAAGAGGACTGTCTGTGACTCCATGGTAAGACCATTCACGAGTTCACATTTTTTACTAGGTTGGTGAAATCTAATTATAGAACATACAACCAGGTTGGGGTGTCTGCCCTGCTCAAGGCTGGCACTCCTGGTCGTGAACCACTCCAGACAGCGTGACATACACAGTAATACTAAAAGCCATGCATATATGTGTTTATGATTGTATATTTACTTTAAACAGCACTGTTACAGGCAGTTAATTTGCAGTCTTTCTGGATGAGTCTTCCCAGTGCATCTCTCACTATTTACTGCGAAGTAGGATGTCTCCCCCTGTTCTGAAATCATGCAATGAAAGACCCTACATCCAAGGATGCAAAGTTAAGGTTTCTTAAAGAACGCCAGCTCTGAATCTCCTGACTTTTGCACAAAGTCTCAACCTGAAGTTGTGCTAAGATTTTTGCATGCTTTTTTAAATAAAATGTAAGTTCTAATAGGCTTTTTGTTCCAAGTCAACTATTCACTTGAATGGCTGATTCTCAAGATAGTGGTTGAATAAATTTTCTTGCAACTTTCAGCGAACATCCTCCTCTGAACAAGCATCAAGATTCTGCCACACCATGATTTTGGAAAGTTATAACCCGCTAAAATAGGGGCTTTGAATGAAAGTACCATCTCAACCACAGAGGATAATAAATACAGCTAGTGGGCAAGTGCATCTTGGCATGAATAAGTAAAATCTGTACAGCCTGATGGTTGCCTCTCTATATTCTATACAGGTTAGAAATAACCATAAATTAAACAATTGTCCTTACTTGTGCGGAATTAATTCCAAAAAGAAACCGAACCAGGAAACTCTGTATCTGAAAGCATTACGGTTACCCTTTGAGCTATGGGAGAGACAATTTTCTCTGTCAGTAGTGACCTGTTTTACACATTCCATAGACTTTCCACTTATTAGTCTATCCATAGAATGACAAAGGCTAGTCCTATTTATTCTTTGAAAAATCATGGCTTTTCTAGTTACTGCTCTTCAATGGCAATGTTAATCATGCCCATAATTCATCTAAATTTCACAATCTGAAATTATTAGACTAGACGTCACTGAAATACCACGTCCTGCCCTCGTGCAGACCTGTATCACCAAGTGTGCACTTTATGTTGTGCAAGTTAGTACATACTGAAGGAAGCAATTGAAGTCCTGCCGCATTTAAGTCTCCTTCACTATGCAACTCCATTAACCATACATGCATAAACAGTGCAGCTTTCGCTCAGAATGTCAGTAAATACTAGCTTAAAAACACTGCACCCCAGGTGCAATTTTGCAACTCCTACAACCTGGTTAAATCAAAAACACTTTCACCAGAACACTTGAGGGCAGTTCTGTTCTACCAGGACAATTTGGGCAAAAGATGTTTATCTGCCCGGGGATATTATTATTACCTCAAACAGGAAGAACCTTCAAGTTATTACTTAAATAACCTACTGTATATGCTCAGTTTCCAAAATCACAATAATTTATTTCAAAGCAGAATTGCTTCAGAAAGGTCGAAGGCAGTATTTGTCTTCATTTTCAAAGCCTAATAGCTATTTTATATTGCTGCACAGGCATCTCAATTAGTGAGGGCATATTTTCAACAAATTTCAATTAGACAAAAGAGCCCAGGTATGAAATTCAATAGATAAACCACATGTGGTGAGCTAGCAGCGTTGAGGAGATTCTTATTAATTTCTCTGCTTCCCACGCTCTCATGAGAAGTAGGAGGTCTTGAGGTGAACAGGAAACATGAAGCCTCAGGGTACAGATATTACTTCCCTACGGCCCACTAGGTTTCTAGTTGAAGTTCTGCAACTGGATGTGATGCTATTCAACATTTTCATCAATGAACTGGAAGTAACCATAAAGTCACAGCTGATAAAATTTGGGGATGACACAGACTGGTGAAGTGGCAAATGATGAGGATATGGTAGTCAGCCAGAGCAAATCTAGATTCCTTGGTAAACTGGGCTCGTTCATCTAAAATGCATTTTAATATAGCCAAATGCAAAGTTATACATCTAGGAACAAGGAATGCAGATCAGACCAAAGGAACGGGAGAGTGTATCCCAGAAAGCAATGACTCTGAAAAGGATTTATTGGTCATAGTGGACAAGAAACTCAACATGATGGCTTCCAGTACGATGCTGTTGTAAAACAGGCTAATGCAACAATGTATGAACAGGCGGGAAAGCGAGTACGAGTAGGGAGGTGATTTTACCTCTCTACATGGCACAGATCAGATAGAAGTGGAATACCACGTATAGTTCTGCTTTCCACATTTTTAAAAGAATGTTCAAAACTTGGAGAGGACACAGAGAACCGCCACAAGAACTATCAGAGGGCTGGAGAAAATGCCTTACAGTGAGAAACTTCCATTTAGTTTATGAAAAAGAAGATTATGAGCTGATGTGGTTGCAGTGTATAGTAAGTACTTTCATGGGAAGAAAATACCAGGTACCAAAGGGCTCTTTACTCTAGCAGAGAAAGGCATAACAGGAACCAGTGGCTGGAAAGCTGAAACCAGACAATATTCAAATTAGAAATAAAACTGTTTATTTAAAATAAAATAAAATAAAATAAAGGTGATTAAACATTGGAACAACCAGCCAAGGGTAGTGGTGGATTCACCATCTTGAGAATCAAGACTGGGTGCCTTTCTGGTAGAGATGCTTAAACCAAACACAAATTATGCTTTAGTCGTACAAAATGAATGGGTTCAGTGCAGGGATAACTGGGTGAAATTTAATGGCCATATGCAGGAGGTCGGACTAGAATCCTAGATGATCTAGTGAGTCCTTCTGCCCTTAAACTCTATGAATCTATGAAAAGTTCTGAGTTACACACAGGCATGGGGAACAGAAATCAGACTGAAAAGGACTCGTTTTGATTTAAGATGTGACTGAAAACAGGGGGCTTTGGATGAAATCATCATCTCAGCCTTAAACACAACACTGCTACCACAACAGTAAGACAAAAGTCCACATTTGACACCCTTACTGCAGAACACCTGCATCTATTCCCCCATCAGGTTTTTCCATTTTAAACTGCACTTTATTTGAAAGCTAATAACCATTGACAAGGGAATTGAGTCTGGCTAGCACGGGAGTTGTTGTCAGAGCTCAAATGTACACATTAGAGCCAAGCAAACGTCAATATTTTCGTGAGGAAGATCTTTGCTGTTCTGGGGAAGAAAAAAAAACCCAAACCAATGCCCGCTCTTTCTAATTCCTTCTTGGCTAAACAAAATATGGTATTTACAATAAGGGGAAAAACACCTGTCCTTGTCACCTTCCATCCTTGCTGTAATCTCACTTATACCAGATGGCACTGGCAATGCAGAGTAGTTAATAAAGGCAACTGGCTTCAGTATGCGCAGTTAAGAGATTCCTTTTAAAACACACCAATAAGGTTAGCATTTTTACAGCACTTTAATTCTAAGTCACTGGAAATACACACTAAAGGCCAGCAGGATAGCTATAATTTTATATCCCTGCACATACCACAATTGGATTTGATAAACATGCAAACATCATCCAGTCCCAAATTGCTCTTACTGACTGAACAAAAAGCTATTTGTACTAATTATTATTAATACATTGAATTAACAGTATTATCGCTAAAGTCACTATTGTGATGTTACAAAGATGAAAGCTTCCGCATTTCTCAATTCATATACCAAACAAAGCCACGTTAACACGTGTTACTGCTCTTCCTTTAACTCATCACAGCTAACGAACTCAGAGCCAAGGTCACAGAATGAAGCCCATACAACTCACCTGGCATACCAAAGTCTGGCAAGATCACTCACAGTTTTGAAGGCTTCCTGAAAGTAACCCACACCTGCTATACTATGGGGACAGCAGGGTTACTTCTCAGCAGTTTTCAGTATGCTCTCCTGTTTTTCCCCAAAAATTCTGGGGGGTTGAGCAAGACCAGACATGTATGTTTTCAAAGCCAAGAGTCAAGAGATTTGGCTGTAGGACTGTTAAACTGGCTAATTTCTAAAATTCACCCATTGTAAAAGTTCTCATTCACACCATGTTCTCTATTACCTCCTCCTCTGCCACCTCAGTCTCGTTAACATGCAGCTCCTTTAGCTACGTCTTCACCGCAGTGAACTCAAGTGATTGGCAGCCACGTCCGAGCACACAGGTCAGCCTGGCCCAAGGGTGAGCAACCACACTGCAAAGCCATATGAGAGTGACTGGGTTTTTCTCACTGGTCCTGCTCTCACTCATGTCTGTCACTAGCACTTCTTGGGGTACCCCTCCTTGTTCAGTGCACTGCAGTAAACTGAGCCCTTCTGGAATTCTTTCCCAGTAAATTTTGGAAGAACTTGTCTGTCCTTCTGGACACCCAGGGGAAATTGTGGGATGGCACAGCAAAATGATCAGCACTCGAGTGACTTAGCCTGCATCCTCCCTGCAAAGTGAGCAGGTTACCAGCCCACATGAAAACATCACTCGGGTTTTAGCCTTTTAGCTCCAGACAAACCAGCAAGCCCTGGTTGAAAACACACTACACTCAGATGACAGGATTTTGCGTGTAGACAAGAGGGGGCTGGAGCAACATCTCAGTAAGAGCCCAAGTTAATCCTGCAGTGAAGACATACACCTGTAGACTCCTAGGTTCTCAGGCCAGAAGGGACCACTAGACTGACCTCCTGCATAACACTGGCAACAGAACTTCCCCAAATAATTCCTATTTGACCTAGGGCATATTTTGAATAGTCTTGCAGTTGGCACGGTGAGGCCACATTTGGAGTATTGTGGCCAGTTTTGGCCCCCCCACTACAGGAAGGATGTGGACAAATTGGAGAGAGTCCAGCGGAGGGCAATGAAAATGATGAGGGGGCTGGAGCACATGACTTATGAAGACAGGCTGATGGAACTGGGCTTGTTTAGTCTGCAGAAGAGAAGAACAAGGGAGGATTTGATAGCAGCCTTTAACTACTTGAAAGGGGTGTTCCAGGGAGGATGGAGCTAGGCTGTTCGGACAGAACTAGGAGCAATGGTTTCAAGTTGCAGTGGGGGAGGTCTAGTTTGGATATTAGGAAAAAGTTTTTCACTAGGAGGGTGGTGAAGCACTGGAATGGGTTACCTGTGGAGGTGGTGGAATCTCCATCCTTAGAGGTTTTTAAGATGCGGCTTGACAAAGCCCTGGCTGGGATGATTTAGTTGGGGTTGGTCCTGCTTTGAGCAGGGGGTTGGACTAGATGACCTCTTGAAGTCCCTTCTCACCCTAATCTTCTATGATTCTATGACTCTATGATTCCTCCCCCAGCACTCTAACCATGCCATCTCCACACCACCAAATCCACTTCCCTCTTCCTTTCCTAGGCTGTCTGCTTCTCCTCATCCTCATTCCCCGCTTCAGTCTCTACTTAAACATCAGGGATTATACAATTTGCTCATTGCAGGTTTCACATTATTTGTTTTAGCTCTGGTCCCTCCTTTTCTACCTTCTCTCTTTTTCATCTTTCTGTTCCAGGTTTATTTAAAATCGACAATTATTAGATCTCCAGGGCAGTGATTTTTTTAATTATTATTATTACTTAAGGAGCCAGGCCAGGTTACAGAACTATATAAATATTTATTATTAAGATTAAGATTCTGTCATGGGATTTTTTAATGGAAAAAGGCAGGGACATATTACGGGCAATAAGCAAAAAATCATGGAAGCCGGGACCTGGTCCCTGAACTTTTACTAAAAATACCCTGGTGGGGAAGACAGAGCACTGCTGGGGCTTCAGCTGCTCCAGCGCCGCCACTGCTCCTGCAGCAGAGGCCGTTCCAGCGGCCCTGGGGCTGGACGGGCAGTGGCTGTACCAATCAGCTGGGCCCTGAGACTGACAGTTGCTCCAGCCCTGCCCCAGAAGTCATCCCGGAGGTCTGGGAAAGTCATGGAATCTGTGACTTCCATGACAGAATCATATCCTTATTTATTATTAATAGTAACTTTTCAGCCAAATGTCTCAAATAGAAATGTTTATTTAACATGAATAGCAGCCTCAGACAACTTTATCTACACTCACTCATCTTGATTCTGATCTACCATTTGTCTGTAGTATTTGTAAACTTGACGAATTCCCCTTGCCCCACATCTGCAGTAGGTTTTTAATATACTTACCACTACCTCTTCATCGTTAGTCATAATATACAATTGTCCCAAACCCACCACTCCTTAAATCCTCCTCACACCTTAATCTCCTCCTCTATGGTCTCCCCAGTCCTAGCTCTTCAATACTGATGCCTGCCTTCTCAAGTGCAATATAGGAAGTAGTATGACCACTTCCTGTCATTCACCTCCAGTTTTATTCCATATTATTTAAGAATGTCATCATATATTAAATAGGCCTTTCTCTTCTATATCTTATATGCTTTATAAGATCCATTCAAAACAGGAAAGGAAGCAGTAGAAAAATTGTCAAAAAGAAAGTGTTATTTTCCGGACAATGGTAATGGATAACACAAAATCACTTAATGGCACCACTCATACTAACCTGAGAATATAGGAGGACTAGGTGCTGCATTGCAACTACAGAAGAAACATTATGACTGAAAATGTGTGACATCTTTCAATCTGCTTCGATAGCAGAGATATTCAGGGCATCTGGTAATGAGAGCACAGTAAGTTTTCAGGAACTAGGCCAAGAAAAATGTTGGCATGCCAGTATGAGAAATGTCTCTGCCCAGAGGTGGTAAGAGCTTCAGAATAAATATGCAACAATTTGAGACACAGTGATGGTAACAGCGTACTAAAACAAAAACCAAAGAGATGCACATTGTTCTCACTGACACTTACTAGTACTGTACATGTTTTAAAGGCACACAACTTTATTGTTTTCTTTCCACTTTAGAGAAAGTCTGCCCTCTAAGGTCATCAACAGTTTTAGATACAACTCATTTAGTATGGTTTGGTCAACACTTGTTTCACATCTTCCCTTTCTACTCCCCCAACATAGGATATTGTTCAACTTGTTAGGCCTAAAAATTAGTCTGATCTTTAGAATGAATCTATTTCCCCCAGCTAATCCTCTACACTGAGCCCCAAGAACATTGGAGTTCCTGCAACCAACAGCGCATGCAAGTGGGGCCCAGCGATTGCATTCTCTCTCAGCCATGCCAGTCTGTTCACTGAAGGACAAACAAACAGCAATCACACATATGGTGTTCATACAAAAATGCACAATTTCATGTTTATAACAACGTGCCATTAGAGATATTCTGTCAACCATATTTCACCCCCCATCACTGGTGAAATAGCATGGAACAGTCCCGACCTGGGAGGTGCTAAAGTTTTGGCTCAGTATCCAAACTTTACCCTAACCCTCCAAGCTCACTCTTCCCTACACTCTCACCTTACAGACAGACCCATGCAATCCAATCCAGCATACACTGTTCCTTCCCCTCCTAAAAGCAAGCCCTTTCCATAAAAGAGGCCCTGTAGAACCAGCAGCCTCTCTGCTGGGACTTACTGAAATGCTGTCTGGACTCTAGGGCTTTGTGTAGCTTGTTCACTGAGAGACCTCCCACTTTGGTGCATCTCATGAGCAGTGTGCTGTACTCCAGGCCACAGCTAACTGGAAACTATAGAGTGTAACACACCAAGGCCCAGCAACGAGGCTGCCAGAACATAATGGTTTGAAACATCACAGAAAATATTCGGCCCCATATTTTCAACAGTAGCCAGGAAGAAAATGCATGGAACAATTTTCAGAGCTGTTTTTCAAAAGTCATTTAAATCAAATTATGCCCCATCCATACTGGCAGCAAAACTCTCCCTGCTAACTGGAACTGGTGGTTTTGGGGTTTTGAAGTTTTTTTTTTTTTATTTTGGTTTAACATTTAAAAATCTGTTTCCTAGCCATCATTTTTTGTAGCGTGGACAGATCCTGCAATGCTACAGTGATGGGTGCCAGTACAAAACCCTATGATACACAGGGCCTTCGAATAAATCACTCAAGAGGGGTGAATTATAGGAGAGCGCAATGGAAGGTTACATCTCGAAAGATATCATACTCTGCAATCCCTTGATCTTCAGCAAACTTCAGCAAAAAAAATGTCCAATTTCCGTCAGAAGCTACAAGGCAGGCAGACCAACCACCACTTGGATTGTTTGCAACTTTACTTGCAATATGAGATCAATATAAAAAGAGATCTAGTTATTGAATATTTCTTCCTTGTAACAAACACCCACCACACTCATGCTGAATTTACATCTGAGAATTTAGATGCCAAACAAATCCATAACACTGGCTCACACAAACCTAAAGTAATGAATATTACTAATTTTTATAAGTATATCGATGTATGAAAAGCGTAGTTCCCTGATCACAAAGATCATCTCTGAAGACTTACTCAACACTTCATAAAACAAACAAGTTTATACCAGCACATGCCCTGCAGAGGGAAGCTAGTTGACAATATTAACTTATTCTAACATACAGGGAGCTATCCATGAAATTCATATGATGCTACCTCCTAAGGCTATACACATTAAAAAATAAGTTCAGAACAGTGTCAGAATTATTCTGTGTATAAGAAAATCTCTCATTGTTGGTCTTTTTCTATTGTGCCGCAGAAACAAACAAATGAGTTAACACAAAAGTTCTCCACTATCCTTTTTTGTTCTTTTGTTTGGACCTTGAGTGCCAGCTCCCAAGGGTTTCAGCCCCGCATATGCCCTGACACTCTTTCAAGGGCCAGAATGGTACACCTGGGACAAAGCACACACTGTTCAGGAAACACGCTGGGGCCAAGAAAAGCAAAACCAATTTCCATAGTTAACTTGTGTTACTAGCTGCCAATATTCCTCTTATTATAAAAACCCATAACTGGAAACTGTCACATTAAAGAACAATTTATGGAAGTTCTCAGAGTATATATGCCCCAGTGAGAACTTCCTTTGACTCGTGCACTCCATCAGACCAGGCCTGTTTGCTTTATTGTACAATGGGACAGGAGCAATAGAAACTTAAAGGTGGACAGCACTAGAGTGTTATAGAGTGTCCAACTCGAACAGTTTCTCCTACAGCATTCTGCTTCCCTCCAGTCACTTCCATTTTTCCTCCCTTTATGGTTGCACTTGGTCAATATCTGAGCTGCCCAATTATTATTTTGATTATTTGACTCCATCTGCGGGGTCATGGGGAAAGGTCGCAGAGGGTTTGGTAGCCTGCACCTTAGGGGGAGCAACGATTTCTTCCCCCGACTCTGAGGAGGTATATCTCAGTGACCACGGGGGTGCTGATGCTGTACGCCTCTCCACTTCTGCACACCGGGGTTCAGGTATCGGTATCAAGAGCCAGGGTGTTGTCGTTGCCTTGAACCTGTCTTGTCCTTCAGCTTTCTATATGGACTTGATCGGAGCCGGGACTCCGGTGACAAGCTGCATTCCGAGGACTCAGGGTGCTGCAGGCTCTGAGAGCTACGGGGCTCCGAGGACCAAAGCCGGCGGATCAGTGCCGGTGCTCCGGGGACCGGCGCCTAGCATCCAGAGATCCAGATGCACCCGATGTCTCTCGGTGAGGTCCTGAAGATAGGTGCTGAGACCCAGACAAGTGGTGCGAAGCTGGCAAGCGGTGACCAGTTGACCGCAGGGGTGGGGGGAGGACACACTGCATTGGCTTTCCCTTTGACAAATCCCCAGCTCCTTGGTGTCTGCTCCTTGGTGTGAGGGCTTACTCTGCTGAGGTGTAGTCGGCACTGTCACGGGCAGCAGGTCCGTCATTGCCTAGAACGTCTCAGGTGGGGAAAGGACCAATAAACAGTGCGGCCCTCTGCCGCTCCCTGGAGTCAGCGGTGGCGCAGGTGCTGGGCTTGATGCCCACACAGGTGAAGACCTTCTCTGGGTTGAGTCTGGCTTCCCCAAACTTTTCTTAACCGGCTGTGACACCAGCAAGCGCTCTTTCCCAGAGTGTGTTTTCTTCTGCCTCTTCCTCAGCACCAGGGATGCCGAACAGTGCTGAGACGACTGCGACGCTGGAGGAGCACTTCTTCTCGAGGCTGTGCTGCTCGGTCCTGAGTCTGAACATGGCTCCGACACTGGCCTGAGTGTCGCCTCCCTCAAAAGGGCCTTAAGTCTAATGTCCCGGTCCTTCTTAGCTCGCGGGCAGAAGCCTTTACAGATCTTACACTTGTCAGAGATGTGGGCTTCTCCCAAGCACTTCAAGCAACTCTGATGCAGGTCACTTAGTGGCATAGACTTCTTGCACGAAGCATGGGGCTTAAACCCTGGGGACCAGGGCATGCCCCAACCCTGAGAACTTGCTAATTAACTAGCTAACGATTAGTAAAACTATTTTCTATGAACTACTTTGAACAATTATATACACTAAAAACAATTAAACAACTACAGAAGAACAGAGACTTGCGAGAGCACAAGAGAGTTGTTCCAGCACTGTCATGGGTGGTAAGAAGGAACTGAGAGGAAGGGGGCTGGCAGTACCATATATGCAAGCGCATATGCGCGCAGCTGCAGAGGGTGCTAGAGCCGGACCTACAGATAGCGCTAGGGAAAAAAGTTGTCCGTCACTGGTGCATGTGGCGTGAACACACACCTAAATCAGAATGGACATGAGCAAGGACTCAAAGAACTAGTTTTCTGAGATGCCAGCTACAATGACACAATGCCTATGCATCTACAATGCTATAACCCTGTTTTATGATGTAGCTTCATCAATGTACATGGAGTTCTAGCAACCCTCATGCAACCTTGTACAAGGGTTGAAGGGACAAAACAACTAACCCTGTAGCTCAAGATACTTACAGTCTAAAGTCATTAGAAGCATAGAAGATTAGGCTTGGAAGAGACCTCAGGAGGTCATCTTCTTCAGCCCCATGCTCAAAGCAGGACCAACCCCAACTAAATCATCCCAGCCAGGGCTTTGTCAAGCCACACCTTAAAAACCAATAAGGATGGAGATTCTACTACCTTCCTATGTAACCCATTCCCATGTTCCCCACCCTCTAGGGAAAAAGCTTTTCCTAATATCCAACCTAGACCTCCACCCTGTAACTTGAGACCATCGCTCCTTGTCCTGTCATCTGCCACCACTGAGAACAGCCTAGCTCCATCCTCCCTGGAACCCCCTTTCAAGTAGTTAAAGGCTGCTATCAAATCCCCCATCATTCTTCTCTTCTGCAGACTAAACAAGCCTAGTTCTCTCAGCCTCTCCTCATAAGTCATGTGCGCCAGCCTCCTAATCATTTTTGTTTCCCTCCACTGGACTCTTTGCAATTTGTCCACATCCTTCCTGTAGTGGGGGGGCCCTAAACTGGACAGTACTCCAAATGAGGCCTCACCAGTGCCGAATAGAGGGGAATAATCACTTCCCTCGATCTGCTGGCAATGCTCCTACTAATGCAGCGCAATACGCCGTTAGTCTTCTTGGCAATAAGGGTACACTGCCGACTCATATCCAGCTTCTTGTCAACTGTAACCCCCAGGTCCTTTTCTACCAAAGGCACATTATGAAAGGGGGCATAACACAGAGAATGATGCAAGCGCATCATAGATGGAATAGGAGTGTCTCAGATCTTCTCAAGGAGGGAAGGGCTCCTTTAAATGACACATTTCTTCTCTCCCCATGGCTAATGACATATATATTATGATGCTCAACAGAATTTATCCTTTCCATTGTTACTTATATTCTTGAAATGCCCAGAGGCCCCAATCAGAACCAGGGTCTCATTGTGCTTGGCACTGTACAAACAATTAAGACATTGTCCATGCTTCAGACAGGTTTTAGTATAAACAATCTAAAGACAAGATGCAACAAGTTTATGTAACAAACAAACAAGAGATGATAAAGTATTGCACAGACAGTCTTTGAAAGAAACCCATTTAATACAGAATTTAAACAAAAAGCTTTTACATTACAAATAGGTACCTATTTGGTGTTTTTAGGGGGTGACAGATACTCAGCATTTTATTCAGCATATGCGTCAGAGCCACACAATGCTACAATTGTTTTCCATCCCTGTAGCAGAAACATCATGTCTGAAATTTTCCCTCCATGATGGTGATAGGGAAACAAGTGCTGGCATCTGCATCATATGGATCTGCTCGCTTTACATAATGATGAATCTTAATAAAGAGCAAGTACCTGAAATGAAATGTCAGCAGCACAATTGGTTTACATTTACCTTTAGCAACAGTGCGTGTGTCACTAAAGTTTGAAGCAATGTTTATTAGAAGAATAAAAGTGCATCAGACTCCCCCAACCAGACATCTGGGTTTAATTTCTTGCCGCTGGTACTCAAATGTATTTAATCCAGTGAAAAAATACATCGATTAACTTAGTCTCTTCGAACATCTATAACAGTGTGGAAAATAAAGTAAATGGGAGCAGCCTATTTTAATTCTCTCACTTTACCAGTAGGATGACTGGTGTATATACACCACACCTTCGCAACCAATGATATATACCACTTCTCTCTACGTAAGGCATTGGTCATACATATTTGCCATCACGTGTTGATGCTTTCCTGACGCTGGGTATTCTTCAGCTTTATTTTTGCCATTTCTTGACCACTTCTCCCATTTTCTTTTACAGAACAGAGGAAAAGTAGACCAGTAGCTTTAAGAAGTGCTCCCTAGGGCAGTCACACTGGTTCCCTCTGGTATATAAACAACTTGGGTGTCCTCTGTCTCAGAAAGGACCACAGCTGGCTAGATACACTCAAGTATCACAGCAAGCCACCTACCCCCAGAGAAATTCCTTGTCTCCTTTGATAGTTTTGCAAAGTCCAAGGCTTTCAGGCCACAGCAAAACAGAATAAAGACCCCATACTGATACTGGGGTCTTCACAACTCTGTGTCCATGCTCCGTAAGCATCCAAATAAAGCTGATTCATCAGTATCACTGACCTGTGACAAGGTGTCATCATCCTCTTAGCCTAGATGCTTCCAGCCAGTGGTGCTCAGACTCATCAAGGGAGACATAACTTCTGCAGAAGTGCAGCCTTTGAGGCCTTGTCTCATTCAGAGAGGAGTCTTGATATTGGTATGTCCCGTGCAGCTGTCTAGCAGCAGACACACTTCCCAACATTCTTTGCAACATCCTGGAAGGATCAAGTTTGTGTGATGCGGGGATGTGGTATAACTAGTTACTGAGGTTCATTTGTTCCCTAGATAACTGGTGTACATAAGCACCGCCCTAGACAGCTGAGCTCAGAGCCATCTTCAGACACAATATCATGAATCTGCAAGAGAAGATCTGGCTGAGCTTCTGGGTACCACCCAGGGCCTTGCACCAGGTGACATACCCAAAGGTTACAATGGTGCCACATGAGACCTCCAAAGGTTTGTCCCCACATTCTTCAGAAAAACCCCATCTGGATGAGAAATGACTACCAAGCCCGAATGGGCAAACTGCTGAAACAGAACTCAGCTGCAAATGGCACAGATCCAGAGACAGACCAGAATGACCCTAGATCTCTCAGGTGGCAATGTAAATGGATACTAAGAAAGGGAAATGTTTGTCTTATACATTGGGGCCAACTTGGAGAGAAGTAATATTTTTGCACAGATTGAGTTCATCGGAAGTGAAGTTCATTATATCTAAAGCTTTTCTACAGTCCCCACCGAAGTCTAAGCTTAATTGCTGTAATTCAGCTTACAACTGGAGGCATCACAACTGAGAAACATTGGGAGATTTCCATTCTACTTTATGATGGACAGATTGTCACTACAACACAGTTTAATATAAGCTGCTTCCACTCTATAACCTCAACCAACACAGCTGTCCAGGTTTTTCTCTCTCAAAATTAATTAAAAAGCCTCCTTCAAACTGAGATCTTGTATACAAATTTTCTGCCAAGAACAAAATTTTTACAACAGAGTTATAAACTCCTTTAAAGAAATTCAGCAGTTTATAATGGAAACAATGACAGGACCCTTAACTATAAGCACAGAAGCATAATCATAAGAAGTATTTCCTACCTCATCCAAAAAAGAACAGAACTGTTAGTCCCAGAATGGAGCATAACTTTATTTCTGTAACAGTAACCTGTTATGAAATCAGTAAAAACAGGTGCAAACAAAAATAAAAGAATTAAGTAGAAATGATGGCAGCACTAAGACACCACTTAAGTTGTTATATTTTTGATTGTGCAAGGTATTTCTTGGAAAACCTTGCATTTGCCTTTAACTCAATTCTCTCTGGGACAATTTTTCTCTCAGTAGTCATCCTAGGTTAATTTTGCAAAGCCACAAGTTGTCCTTCCCAATTCTTCTACTAGCTTATCTGTTTCTATAAATTATTAATACAGCAGTCTACAATTAGCTCTTTCTATTTCACTTCTTGGCTCGCTTTGATGAACTCCGGAAACTTTTCTGTAAATATCGATGACTTGACACAAGTTTGATTGACTCTTCTGCAACCTTTCCCCAGTAACAGAACCGAGCCCAGCTCTACAACTCATAGTGAACTCTCTCATCCTTCCCAGGCTACAGTATGTTTTGCATGCCAATGAGAGCTGGACAGTAAAACTACATCAAACCGGATTACATGCAATTTGCTATGTAAACCCACAGAGCTCTACCAAGTGATTTTCATTGTAGGAGTTTGCTGAGTGGAGAGACCCTGACTGGTGAAAATACTGCTTGCTGGCAACTTTATACTCCTACTAGAACAAGTTAACATCCTGCAAATGCTCATGGGTTTCTCCCAGTAAATAAGCAATGAACACCACGAGAAAGAGAAAAGTAGAGCAGAAGAAAAGATGACATGCATAGGGGCATCAAAAGATTCAAACCCAAGCTGGAAGTAGCACATATGGAACAGCTCCCCAGCCAGAGCAGTGTCATGTTCTGACATTAACCCTTTTAACACTTACCTGAAAGTACTGAAAAGGAAATTTAAAAACAAAAAGACACATTTAGCAGAACTACTCACAGCATATTGCATGCTTCCATGGACTATCAACTTTTCAAATGACTATTAAAAATATTTAACACATAAAGCACTTTTGTTCTTCCAAGTCCTCTATGGAAATTTAATTGTGTACACCGTACACCCTCACATCTGAACAGTCTTGTCTTGCACCAACATTGAAGATCACAAAATGTGGGATATCAAACACCCAACACATGTAAGGTATGATCCAATCCCCAGGACAGATTTCTGCAGAATGCAAATTTTCATTTAAAACAATACAAATTACTGAGCCCCAACCACCAGGAAAGGGGGGAATGGTCCTCCCATATAGTACAGCATGTGCTATAATTTATCTTTGAAAGAGAGCAAGTACATTTGCCTTTCACATACTGCATAGTCCAACTAATTCAAAGCTATCTTAACACAACCCTGCAAAACTTCTACTTGCTCAAAGTTTTCCCATCTTTTACATAAATATTAATATGGGGTGATGATTGATATAGATTTTAAACCATGCTTCCCCCTCACACCAGATGGATGTAGCTGTTCCATCAAATCAATGAAAACCTGGCAGTACAATGAAATTGGTACAGTATCTTTGTTTTTGAAACTTTAAGAGAACTTGAAACTTGTGACTCTAGAAAAATTATTTCACATTTAGAAGAACTGACCATTTTGTGAAACTGGTGGAGACAAATGAGATGGATTGCATGATGCTTCTTACAAATATTTATCATTTGTTCCATTAAACTGTTTCCATCATAGCTTTTGCCATGTAACTTAACTAAAGGTCCTGAAGAGTATATTCCCCATAACTGTACTATGATGGGACAATCTCAAATCCACTTAATCTCTGGCAGACTATGAAAGCAGTAACTGTACTGCTGCTTTGGTATCCACCAACTGCATTTTTGTTTATGTCGTAAAAAGGAGGCAGCCCCTTCCAATATATTTTTAAGACGACAGGATTTACTTATCAGCTTTAACTGAAGTACAAGAGAGGGAAAAGAAACGCTTTGTTATGATTACTTTTATCACATTGAACTCAAGCACTATGTATTATTAATCAAATCCTGTGACAGGTCTCCAATAACGGAACATGACATACAGAGAACGAGTCACCATCCAGTCTACGCTGATAAAATTAAAAAAGGAAGGAAGACCGAGTTCTCTCAACTCCCATTCTTACTATCCCATTGATTCATGAAACCCGCCACTCCCTGCAACTCCATCCCCCCTCCTGCCACCAAAAGGCTGTACTGGTTGGCATTAGCACGGAAAACCCTCCATTTTGCAGAAAAGGTCTTCTTGTAAGAATGCCACCTATCAGTTCAAGGACCAACTGCATTGTCTTAAAGAAAGAGGACATATGAGAAGCCAATTCAAGTCCTTTTGTGCAAAATGCTTCACTCAAGTTCTCCCATCCCCCCTTCCGCCTATATTCATCAGAGGCGTCCTTATTCAAATGTTACGCTTCATTTTTTATTTTACACTCAACTGTGGTAGCGTGTTGCACCACCTAACTAAATAGCAAACCTAAAGTATACTTAATGCAGTAGTGTCACAACGTGGCTATCCCTTTAAGGGGAGTTGGGACCAGCCTCTCCTGTGATGGATCAGCTACCTCCCAGAGAAGACACATCAGCTAGGGATCAGGTGACTATGAAAGCCAGCAAATGACTCAGCTGGGGCAGAGAGCTGCCAGGAGCACAGAACCCTGGCAAGGAGCCCCAGGTCAAGGAAAGGGAGCCTCCAGGAACAGGGAGGCTCTGGCAGGAAGCCCCAGGTCAAGGGGGAGCTACAGGAAACAGGCTGGCTCTCGTGGCAGGCCCTGGAGCAGGGTGACTCCCAGGCAAGTGGCTGGAGAGTGGAAACCTGTATTGGACAGACCCCTGCAGAAGACCCTGGTTGGGGGAAGGGATGATTGACGTGTTGCACTCACTTTTAGTGGAAGAAATGAAGCTGAAGTCTGAGGAAAGGGCCCGGAGTCACTCCTTCCAAGGTTGAGTGTCAGGCCAGCAGCCTACAAAGAGTTCTTCTAGAATCTCTACAGTTCTGGGTTCAAATCCTGCTTCAAAGCACAAATGAAAAAGTCTCTTTCCAGTTCTCAGTGGTCAGACTTCCAACTCCACAAGCTGGCTCCCACGAGAGTCCCTGTTCAGGAGAGGAACAGGCTCAGAGTGGATGAGTCGAGGTGTAAATGAAGATTAAGGTACAATGGCACAGATCCGTAATGGGAGTTAAGGAAGTTTGCGTATCCTCTACCATGGCTGGTTACTGAGTACTGTGCTATACCCACTTGTCTCACTCCACTACAGAAGGTTTGTCAAGACAAATAGCACCCTCTAGCCTGAAATAAAATCGAGGTAGTAAAGACTGATCCTTACTGCAGCCGGTATAATAAGAGGTTTGAAAACCTGCTCATTATCCCAATTAACACACTCCTCTATAGCACCCAGGGGCTACCAGAGAAGTCTCTGTAGACACAGTCATTGTAAACTTGGGCCTTTTGTTTAATTAGCATTTCCTGGAATGAACACTTTGTTTCACTTCCCAGATGGTTAACTTGGCTTTTGTGGTCCCTGATCCAAAACAAATTAAGATGGATACAAGTCCAAAAACATCCAGCGATACAAGCATCGGTTCACAGTGAAACAATTGAACGGAAGGATTCGGCTTGTTAAACATACAAAAGGTTATCAGTGAACCAGCAGTTTGTACAGTGGCCTCCAACTTCACTGGCGCACCTTCTCCCACTCAGAAAAAAAATGCACCTGGCCTACTAGTTAAGAACAGCCACAGCCAAATCACCTTAAAAGGTGCATCTTCGATAAGGAACGGATTTTTAAAAAATAAATGGAAAAGCCCTGCTCTGTCAGACTTCAGAATAACGGAGATTGTAAATTTCAAACTGAATACAAAATCAAGCTTGCTACCTTGTAAAGACTGAGGACTAGTCTACACTGATAATGTAGGTTGACGGAATGCAGCTTCCGTCGAGCACGTAAGTATGCGTCTCCACTGGCATGTCATTTCCGCCGACCTAAATCGTGGTAAAATTTGACTTAATAAAACAACCTCTGCAAATGGTGTAGCGCTGAAGTTGAATTGTGTGGGTCAAATGAGCATCAGTGTAGGCAGAGCGCAATGTAAATCGACATCATTGCCCTCCAGGAGGTATCCCATAATGCTCTGTTATAACTACTCTGCACATTCACACTCTGCTGCACCATGGCTGCATAAAGAGGCAATAGCTCCTCTCCCCAAGCCCCGGGAAACTTTGAATTCCCAATTTCCTGTTAGATCAGTGGGGAGAGCGCTTGCCAGCACAACTGATCACGGCAACTGCACGCCCCAAACGCGCCCCAGTCTGGAGTCGGCCTGAGGTCTTGGATCTTATCAGTCTGTGGGGCGAAAATTCAGTTCCTGCTCAACTCTGAGCAAGCAAAAGAAATTTGGATATCTACAAGAAGGTATCTTGCAGCACATTGGAGAAGGGGCACAGCAGTGACGCATTAATATCAAAGAGCGGAGGCAGGCTTATCAGAAAACTAGGGAAGCTAACAGTCGTTCTGGCTCCTCACCAAAAACATGCCACTTTTACAAGGAGCTGCATGCGATTCTCAGTGGAGACCCCCACCACTATGCCACCATGCAGCGTTGATACCTCAGAGGAATCAGAGGTCAGGATGAATCTGTGGATGAGGAGGAGAACAGGGGGGCAGGTGAATGGGGTATCCCTTCTCCCTGAAAGCCAGGAGCTGTTTGCAACACAGGAGCAGCCCAGCCGGATGCAGGAAACCGTGACTGACTAGGATGCCGGAGAAGGCACATCTGGTGAGTATGTACTGCAAATCGCATTTCTTCAGTTATATCCCCAGTCTACAATCTTGCAGCAGCGGGAAAAAGTGGTGTGTGTGGTGGTGGGGCTATGCTTCATTGGAGTTGATGTACTTAAGCATTGGGTTCACCCCGGAAAAGATTATTTTTGTGGCCATGGATGCTCCGAAAATCCTCCATGGATATCTCCAGGAAGCTTTCATGCAGGTACTCTGCAATTCTTTGCAGAAGGTTTTTTGGGAGGGCTCCTTCTTCCACTACTATAGGACACTTTCCCCCACCACTCTTATTAATTGTGCAGGCCTCATCACAGATCACAGCATAGCAACATAAGAGGCAGGCCTGTAGCCAGATGCTTGCAGTAAATCCCCCTTTCCGCCTGTGTAACCCTCAGCTGACTGATATTACTCATGGTTAGCTAGGAAAGATGGTGCACGTTTACATTACCCACCCAAGAAAGCTTTTTTAAGTGTGTTATTCCACAGCCAGGGATGGTTTCTTGGTTCAGCACAACACAAGTCCCTAAGCAGGACGTTGTTGCTATGGGCCTCAGGCATCCACAAACAGGTGCCCATTTTTTTCCTACATAGACAGTTAAACCCTACCCACCCCACACCCTTTCTACTTCCTCTTAAAAGCCTAATTTAGGGAGGGCAATGGGAGCCCAACATCCATACTGCTCCAGGAAGCCTGGACTTAGGCAGCATGGGCACCAGTGATTTCTCTAACATAGATGCACTAGCCCCTTACTTACCAGGGCTGGAACGGCACTCCGACCCCTGCAATAGTCAGACAATGGTATGCGGTTGTAGCCTTCCCTTGGGAATGTTCAAAGGAGTTATTTTTACATTGTAACATTGCTTTTCATTCTTTGGATGAGTTAACAAGGGGTACCTTGTGCTTTGCTTCCCTTACAGTGGACAACGTGGCCTTCAACACACCACTGTCTCATACTCCTGCAGAGCGCCTGTTGCAGATAAGAAAGTGAAAAAACCCGGGTTGACATGTTTAATGAGATAATGAATGCCTCCATGGCTGCTGACTCAGAGTTAAGAGGGTGGAGGATTTCATTATCTGACAAACTGAACATGGACATGGACAACAGAAAGGAAGCACAGGAGTATGAGGATTCAACACAAGAGATGCTGCGTATAATGCGTGATCCGTCAGACATGTTGAGGCGTCTGGTTGAGCTTCAGGAAGCTCAGCAGCCGGAGAGACTCCCTCTGCAGCCCCTGCAAAACTTTAAGCTAATGCATTCCTTCCCAGCCCTCACCCCCAACCAGTCTAGGAGGAGGTTGAGCAGGGTGCAGTATGTGCTGCCCTTGTCACTGATTGAGGGGAGCAGAAAGAGGCGATAGCCCCTTTAAGGAGTGGGAATGTGTAATTCTTTTGAGTTTGCAAAGCCAAACTGGACTCTGTATCCCCTCTCAGACCCCACACTATGCATGTGGAACATTAAATTATCTTCATTTCCCCCCCTTTGTGAAGGATCACCAATAAAAAAGTACTGCTTCACAATTCATTACTGTTTATTTATTGATACGATGGGAGTAAAGGGAGGGGGAAGATGGGGGGAGAACTGGAATGGTGGGTGAGGGGAGAGGGGGGAGAACTGGATCAGTGGGTGATGGGGAAGGGAAGGGAAGTGAAAGCACAGCACAGATAAGCCCTGAACATTACAGTTGTCTTGTTTCAAAAACATTTTTTCAGTGCTTCCCTGAGGTGCAGTGCTCTGCGATTGGCTCTCAGCATTGCAGTGGCATCTGGCTGCTCAATAGGAACTTCTCCCCCTTTGTCTCACAGACATTATGGAGCACACAGCAGGCAGAGATAACTATTGGGATGTTTTTCTCACTGAGGTCTAACCTAGTGAGCAGACTGCGCCGGAGCGCCTTTAAACATCCAAATGCACATTCCATCACCGCTCTGTACTTGCTGAGCTTATTATTAAAACGCTCCTTCTTGTGTCCAGGTGCCCGGTGTAGGGCTTCATTAGCCAGGGGAGCAAGGGGCAGGGTCCCCCAGGATCACTATTTGCATTTCAGCATCGCTAATATTATTTTAAGGTCCGGGAAGAAAGTGCCCAGCTGCATTTTTTTTTTTAAATAGACCTGAGTTCCTAAAGATGTGCACATCCTGCACCTTTCCAGATCACCCCACATTGATTTTGGTGAAGTGTCCCCTGTGATCCACAAGGGCCTGCAATACCATTGAGAAGCATCCCTTTCGATTAATGTACTCTATAGCAAGGTGGTCCAAAGCTAAGATAGGGATGCTAAGATAGGTTCATTGAAAGATGGTTTACCCAATCTTTAAAGTATCAAGGTTTTCATAAGCTACTCATTTCCAACTTCAACAAGGCACAAAGTATTGGATCTTAAAATCATGCCAATCAAATTATCTTGCGTTTCTCCCCCAACATAACCCTATCAATTCAGATATTTTAGCAGTCTATCTATTTAAAGACCAGCTGAAAATGGAAGCTAATGCTTTTGAAAATAAATTGGAATTTGCTTTCCAATGGCTAAGCATTAGGGCCAAGTTCAGGTGACAAAAATGGTGGTATTAAATAACATGTCCTGGTGTAATTCTGCTCTCATAGCAGAGTAAACCCAGAACAACTCCATCAGCTCGGCTGAGTTATTCAGAGTTTACTCAGTTGTTCAGAAACAGGCTCTGCATACCTCTTTTCAAAGAAGATTGCTCACTTTAGTCCCAAAATTCTTTAGGCTCCACACAAGTCAGTGTCCCCTCACTTTTACTGCTGAAAATTATTTACATCAGAAATCAAAGGGGGAGTTCTAGAAAGAGTAGTTTATACTAAAGGAACAAATACCACAGCATTTCACATTTGCTACAGGAATATTTTTTACGGGTCTCTCATTTTGCACTGCATCCCAACATTTGGGCTATGGAGAGTGCGCCTGTAAGTCTACGCTGGTGTAACTTACAGCCAGAGGCGGTAGCAGGAAAGTTTTTTGTTTGTTTTTTTTTGTTTTTTAAACAAAGATAAGAAGAAGGGAGCTGATACCTAAGGCTTTCACCCTTTCCCTGTGGTTGCCTCTCCTACTATAAACTCTCCTTTCCACCCCCTCTGCACGTTAAATTACATAGACTGACACTAACTTAATTTCACTTTGGTGAACCTCTGAACTTAGCTCCGTCTCCAACTTCAACTCCTCCTGACTTCATCCAATTTCAAACGCAAGTGAAAGCAAGATATGAATCAGAAGGATGTGACTTCAAAGTTTAATATCCTCCAACCTGCTGGGGTATAAAATAGTGAGCCAGGACCAACTAAACTTTCCAAGCACTGATACTGGCCCAGTAATCTGAAAGGGGGAAAAAAAGCTGGTATCTGTATGGATGCTTGAAATTAAGAGTCTGGCCAATTTCACCGACGATTCAGCCTTAAGGCAGATATGCCGTCCTCACCTGCACAAAGATTTTGCACTACATCATGCACTACTCTCAGACCGCTGCAACCATCAGGCACAATGGGGCAAAGAATACAGTCCATTAACATTCTTGCCTTTTTATTTTTTTTTTTTTTGAATGGTATGTTCATAAAAACTTCAAAAAGCATAAATTACTCAAGCGCACAAGGCAGAAACCACCACAGTTCATA
The DNA here is from genome assembly GCF_026122565.2 of Emydura macquarii macquarii. Classification (NCBI taxonomy): domain Eukaryota; kingdom Metazoa; phylum Chordata; order Testudines; family Chelidae; genus Emydura; species Emydura macquarii. Next base: position 3,827,795 of record NW_027132502.1, on the reverse strand, counting down.
TAACTACATATTCAAGAACTTCAGCTGTCCTTCTGCTTTTAGACCCATCGAGAATTGTCACCCAAATATTTATGGAGTGATGACCCATACAGGGAATTGCTATTAGTATCCAACTTGCCAACAGATGCTTAAGAACCATAAGACTCCACATCATGATCCACATGCTCATCTATCACAATTACAAGATTGCCGTTAAAATATAGTCATTCGCTGTTTGAAAGTAACTAGCATTACAGGATTTTTACAAGCAATCCCTGCATGGCCAACATATTTCAACATGTTTCTTAAGGACTTGTAGGACACAGTTCACAAAATAACTTTTTTAATTCTCCCCCTGCCCACAGTTACCAAATACACCCGTCTCTATTATGGACTAGTGATCTGCACAGCTTCAGTCTAAGGAAAAATGGCTCAGATATTTCATTTTTAGGAACACCGAAAGGTATTTGAAGCCACATCAAGAGGTACAACTTATTTTTATTTGAAAACCAGGGAACAGATTTATCAAATATTGCCCATAAAAAGCTGCCTTCCAGATGGAAGGTTTATGCCAATTCTCTGCCCATAACAAGTTTCACAGCAGAGTTACGAGCATCTGAGAGAATGGAGTGTAACGTGGAAAGGGTGACTAATCTCAGCTAGAACCATAATGTTTATGATGTTCGTAGGCATGCACGGAATCACACAATATATGCCGAATCACAAATGAAACTCTCTTCAAAAGGAAAAGAAGGAACCTGTTGGCTTGATGAAAAAATATCATTCAACCTCATTTCCACTATTCACTGTTATTGATCAAAGACCTAAACTAGTGTGTTTATTGTTTTATTTATCTATGCGGGGGAAGGGGAGAGAACCCAGGAAAAATGTCTCAGGAACTCATGGTTTACTGGGAGGTTTTTTCAAATAAGCTTTATAGCCATGTATGAAGAAACACGTGCTGTTGCAGTTTTATTTAAAATAGTGTTTATCATGGAGAAAAGGTTATTTATATCTGATCTAATTCGGCAAAATATTCATTATGGCTATTTGGTACATCCTACAATCCACCCGCCCTGAAGATTGGCACTCAGAACTTACTGGTCACAATTAGGGGAGTCTTGTTCAAAAAGAGAAGAAAAAGATCATGAATCAAATCGTTTAAATGAAAAGGGTCATCGGGATTTGGGGCTTTGAGGCACAGGGTGGCAGTTTATGACTGATAAAGTGGTGGTGTTTGCACAAAAGAACGTGTAGGCCGTGTGACTACTTCCATGCCAACAAAATGGCACCTTAAGTGGAGGGCCATTAAACTTAGGACTCAGAGTTAGTAACATGTTTGAGTGGTTTTACTGGAAGGAAAAAAAAGCTAACTGTTGGCCAACTTTTAGGCCACTTCAGTGACAAAAGGACAACAGGAAAACGGGAAAAAATGATCTTCATTGTGTCAACATATTGCAACTGTTACCAAAAGCAAGGTTTGCCCAAGGACTCAGCCAGCTCAGAGGAAATGACTGTATAGAGTGTGACACAGCCCTTCTCCCTGCCTTTCCTTTATTTGACAGTTGCCACCACACCTAGTCTTCAGACTCCATTATATCTTAGCCACATATGGGATACACCCCATGGGAAAGTGGGATGATGGGACTGAAGTGATGTCAGTGAGAACATTTTCCTTCTTTGCTTTACAAACCTTTGAACCTTGCAGGGGTAGCCATCCGCTCTTATGCTTTTTTAGAAACTAACTGTAACAATGCATATCCTGACAGGAAACGTTACCATGCATTAGTGATAAACTATTACATAAAAAGGCAAATTAAGTTTCCAAGTCGCTGCACCTAACCTGATAAACACATTACCTCCACTGTTCAACAGCCGCCCAGAAAGGAATATTCAGTTTTGAAGAAGGAGAGGAGGAGAGAGGCCCCACTGGATATTTAAAACTTTGTCTCAGTTTACTTTAAGACAGCAGTCCCCAAACTTCTTGGGTCACGGCCCCCCCGTCTCCCCTTACCGGGTGCACTCCCCCTCGAGAGCTGAAGTCAGGAGCGGGGCTAGAGCCACAACTGGGGCCGGGAGCCGGGGCCCAAGCTGTGGCCAGGGCCGAGGCCATGGTGAGGGCTGGAGCTGACCTACGGGAGCCCCAGGGCCCAGGCCAGGCAGGAGTGGGAACCAGGAACAGGGCTGGGAGCTGGAACCAGTGCCAGGGCCCAGAGCTAGCAATGGGACAGAACGGGGCTGGGTGGCGTTTCCACCTCACCTCCCCACAGGGGCTGGCCCAGGACCCACTGTACCCCCTTGAGTGTTCCTCTGCTCCCCCCTAGGGGGGCATACCCCATAGTTTGGAGACCTCTGCTTTAAGCCCAGAAGAGACCATCATGATCATCTAGTCTGACCTTCTGCACATTGCAGGCCACAAAATCTCACCCACCCATTGCTGTAGTAGGCCCATCACCTCTGGCGGAGTTACTGAATTCATCAAATGTTCATTTAAAGACTTTACGTTACAGAGAATCCATCATTTACTCTAGTTCAAACCGGCAAGTGACCCATGCCCTACACTGCAGAGGAAGGCAAAAACCCTCAGGGATCTTTGCCAATCTGATCTGGGGGAAAATTCCTTCCCAACCCCAAATATGGCAATCGGTTATACCCTGAACATGTAAGACCCATCGGCCAGACACATGGGAAAGAATTATCTGTAGTAACTCATAGCCCTCCCCTTCTAGTGTCCCATTTCCAGCTGTTGGAGCTATTTGCCACTGTAGGCAATGCATCATACCTTCCCATCCATAAACTTATCATGCTCAGACTTAAAATACGTTAGGTGTTTTACCCCTGCAGCTCCCCTTGGAAGGTTGTTCCAGAATTTCATTCCTCTGAGGGTTAGAAACCTTCATCTAATTTCACCTAAACTTACCTTTTGTTTTTGTGCCAGCACTGGCTCTTATCTTAAGATAACTCCTCCCCCTCCCTGCTGTTTATCCCTTTGATGTATTTACAGAGAGCAAACATTTCATCCTTCATTCTTTTGGACTAAACCAAATAAGCGCCATAAGGCTCCTCTCGTTGGTTTTTCCATTCCTCTGATTACCCTAGTAGCCCTTTTCTGCACGTTCGAGTTTGAATTCATCTTTCTTAAACATAGGAGACCAGACTTGTACAGTTTACCAGATGAGGTTGCACCAGTGCCTTGTACAATTATAACAATATTTCCTTATCCCCACTGGAAATACCTTGCCTGATGCCTCCTAGGATTGCATTAGTCTTTTTCATGGCCACATCAGAGTAGCAGCTCAGAATCATACTGTCATCAACAAATATACACAGGTCTTTCTCCTCCTCTGTCGCTTCCAATTGATACATCCTGATCATGTTAGTCCCTACATGAATGACCTTGCAGCTTTGCACTATTAAATTTCATCTTATTTCTATTATTCCAGGTATCAAGGTTGTTCAAATCCTTTTGTATTATATTACAGTCCTCCTCCACATTGGCAATACTTCCCGATTTTGCATCATCTGCAAATTTTATTAGCACCCTCCCACTTTGTCTTTGACGTGCAACTCAGTGAATGCGCCAATAATCAGAACACAAGTTTAGACAGAGAATTTAATAGTCTGATTAAACTAATGATGTGATGTCAAGTGGTTTTCCACATAGCTACCTCTTTATTAATTTAAGAGCACTCTGATGAGATATCAGCATGGTTCCTTGATAGAGACAATGAAAAGGAGATGATTGTTAATCGTATTTTATTGTACATTTCACCCAAAGTAGTATACTTTCTACATACTTCCCATACAAAGGACATTTCCTACACTACTGAATTGCAGTTATCTGCAGCAGGGGATGGAAGAGGACAGCGATGTAGCAATTTAAGGCTGGATGTGAAGAATACTGTATTCCAAGTACAAATTCCTCCTGTAAGTTAGGTGCACAAATTCTGGTCAATTCCTCAATTTTTATTCACCCAAAAGAAGGCACTGTGGTGGCTGTGGAGCTGCTATCTAGGAATTCTAATCTGTAATTATGAATTCTGTATGTGACCTGGTCACAGTGAGATAGATAGTCATTATATAGCTGTATTGGGTTATTGGGCTTTCCTGTTTGAATGTATTGGTCTAGGTTTACAGGGGCTGTTGGAAAAACAAGCAGGAAGGCAACATAATGGGTCTAGATAAGCTGCTCCTCAACAAACATTTGCAAGTCACTTACAAGGCAATGGCTGAAACATTAGATGTGAAAATGCTACTTCCAGGCTCCAGCTGTTTTGCCAAGGGTTGGAGCCTAGAGAGCAAAGGGAGAAGCAACAGTTAAAAAGACTCACTGGAGAGTGAGGTGGGGGAGGGAGAGGGGATGGGAGGTAACTGTCAGTGAGATGTTCCTGGGGGAGAACTGACTGACAGGGACAAAGACCAGGGCTGCAGGAATGTGTGAAGCAGTTGTGCCCTTCCCAAACTTGCAGAGGACGGTGAACTTTAAGGAAGACATACATGTGCACAGACTGCTGTTTGAAGGCCTTTTCGTCTTAGTTCTAAACAAACAGCGCTTTGCTCTAAGGCGGCTTTCTGGTGCTGGGTACCACTCCCCAGTTCCCACAGGGAAGCGAGCTGCAGGCACTGAACCTAAGTCAGACCTACAGAGGTAATTGGAGTACAGCCACTGCAGCCCAAAGCCTACTCTAAGAAGGGCAGAATCATGGGATTCCACCCCAAGATGGGGTGTACTCAAGAGAGCAGAAGGCGTCAGAAATGTGACTGACACCTTTAACAGAACACCACCTCCTGCACGAGGCTAGATCATTGAATAAACAGAGACCGAGAAGAAGGTTGCTTCCTACTAAATGAACACCCCCAACTTTTCACAGCTCCTTGGGCTTTCCCATGCGGCATGGACTTAGCAACCTTGCTTACCTTGGGAGACCTTAGGAGACCGCAGCACCAGGTGGCAAATGTGTCAAGTTTTACACACGTGCAAAACACAAATGGCCTGACAGAGTTGTTACCTTTCTAAATGCTGGTAACCAAACCCCTCCGAGGTTCCTCCCCCCAGCTCCGCCTCTTCCTCCAAGGTCCCCTGTCGCTCACTCCTCCTCTTCTCCCCCCGACCCTGTTCAATCATCTCAAGAAGCCTGCCGGCAAGTAGGAGGCAGCCCTGCCTGAGCAGAGGATGGCACAAGTTAATGAGCTGGTGCCTCCCCCTGTCCCATGGTAATCAGACTTTTGGTTTTGGTTTGGGTACCAGTTAGGGTATCTGGGTGCCGAGAACTGGACACTTGACAGCCCTAAATGGCATCTGGACACAGAAGCCAAACACCAAACTCTGTCCAGGTGAAACCCAGATGGGTGGCATCCCTACGCCTATTCCCTTCTCATCATCCTGCCCCATCCCCAATCCTCTTCCTCTCCTCACCATCCTCTGCACCTATACCACTCCCCTAGCTCCCTCTTCTACCCCATTCACTTCTCTTCCCCCTGCCTTATCCCATCCCCCTGCCTTCCCCATTACCCCCCCACCCTTGCACTCACCCTTGTACAGAAACAGGACCCAGCACACAGAAAAGAGGAGAACAATGGGCACTAGGACTCAGGAGGCAGCGTCCCGGAGATGCCAGCCTCAGCTGGGGAGAGGGGCTGGCACAGTGTGGGAAGGACAGAGCACTCCCTTTCCCCCCCCCACACACAGGCTGAGCAGAGCAAGCACTGCTCAGTGCTCACAGAAATCGGGAGGATAGTGTGTGTGTGGGGGGGGGTGATGCCACCCCAAACTACACCCATGGCTGGCATGGATTGATGATCTGGCGCCTCCCCCAGCCAGTGGTGACTGGACACTGCCAGGTTCCCTTTTCAACTGGATTTTCCGGTTGAAAACTGGACACCTGGCAACCCTACCCAGTTCCAACAAACAAGCTAAAACCAACCAGAACAAGCACAGAGGGATGTCATAATGCAGACTCCCTAGTCAGACTAGCTCATTACTGACCCTAACACCTTTGCCACTTCTACATACCAACAAGTAGTTCAGCTGGAGAAATAAGAGACTCTAGCAGAACAGTTGCTCTTCATACACTATAGAGAAGGAAATCTGGGGAATTCTCAGCCATCAGATCTTGAAACCAAAACATAAAAATGCTGTTGCACAGATCATGCCAAATCTTCACTTGCACAGCTCCACCAAAAGCGTTCAACTAAAAAAATAAATAAGTCTTTTGGCAGTATAAGAAGATATTTAAAAATGATTGAGACCAAACTGAAAACAAAGCAAAGTCCAGAGCCAAAAAGATCAGTGCTGCTGAAAACAGATAAATCCTTAGGATGCTGGAAAGTTAACTGAAAACCAGAAATGCAAAGGCATATACTAATCTACTTTTCTGTACCAATTATTTCCTAGTCTGGCAAAATAAAGAGCACAAAAGGAAAGTTAACACTCATTGATCGAGTAAGGAAATACATAAAATTAGTCTCTGCCCTTTGCTGCATAGTTAAAAGGTCATTAGTTTGCTTTGTCATTAGTTTGCTTTCTGGAGAGTCACTACCAAGTTTAAATAAAGAACTACTGTATGTTAATACTGGTATGGAAAATGGAAAGTACAGAAAGAATCCATGACTTTCAGAAAAGTGGATCCATTGTCTCAGTCATTGGGTTTACCTCTTCTAAAGCAGAGAGGAATTTCTAGGAAAGGATAACCCAGGAAGAATTTGAATTTCTCTCTCAATGTTTTGAGTTGCACCTTTTAAACCTGGAACCTGATTTAAAAGAATTGCTTGCAATGCTTCAAGATGTTGCAGGAACAGACCAATTTAAATTCTTGCCATAGATACCGATTCCAGATCAATGATTAGTAAGTTAATTTGGTTAAGGAGACTGCCAAGTAGTAATAGCTTTAAAACAAAATTCACTGTCATATGTTAGCATTGCTAAGGAAATGTATGTTAAGCCCCAAAACCCTTGCTTCTAAAGCACTGGAGACCATGCATGTATATATGATGTTGCAGAAGGAAAGTATCAGCTGCACATTCTTAGAATGCTACTGGCAACAATCACATGAAGCAACAAGAGAAGGGAATAGACTAAGATGGGGTAGTGAGATTTGAGAGGAGCAATAATGGCCTCCCACCTCCCTTAGTCTTTTTTGAGCACAGAAATAGGAGCAGAGTTTTGTTTGTTGTGGGGAAGGTGGGATTATCCTATCCTTCTATAGCCCACTATTGCCAACAATATTCCTATCCTAATCTTAATCCTCTGGTTTTAAGAGCTTCCAGAACTAAAGTAGTAGAGGAACAAATTCATCACAGGTAGCAACATGTGAATTATCTAAAAAGTAACCAAAACCATAAAAATGGACATCAAAAGAGGGTTTATAAAAAAGTTTCATGTGTGAGACACTTCAGATACTATTTGATTGTGACAAGGAAGTATTCTGAAATTCTCCTACAAGCTGTAGACGCCAAATACTCATGTGATAACATCAGAGAAGTCTCTTACACCTCCAAACTGGCAAAGAAAACAAACTATTCTAGGAAGTGCTAATTCCACAGGAACCAAGGACCAAAAAAGTCCAAAATGATAGTGGTTATATAAGAGATTGGATTAAGAATAATCTAGTATGGTGTGTGCATGTTTAGAGAAGACTTGGAAGACCAGATTTTAAAACAATCATTTAAAGGAAAGTCAGTTGTTAAAGGAAACAATTTGTTATACTAAACTTCATTCATGTGACCAAGAAAAAACCAACGATAATAGATTAGGAATTAAATGCTGGCTTTACTCTTATACTGAATAAGATCAGTCGTTCCCATTAGACCTTCCTTTCACCCTTCAAAATGAAGCTTTTCCAGTAACATTCACTGAAGCCTAATGATATTAAATTCAGTCTGAGCAAACCTATCACCAGATGCTTATCCAACATTAACTCACTGTGGATTTAACACCTCAACACCTGGGACTATTTAGAAAGACAAATCCCATTTCCTTTTTTGCTGAATGATTAAGTTAATGTTTGGTTGCTAACCTAAAGATGATTTATAAGTGGTATGTAACCTATCATTTAAATCAGCTTCCGTACTAAATCACTGGAGGATAGCTAATCTGACGCTAATTTTTTTTTAAAAGGCTCCAGAGGCAATCCCGGCAACAACAGCCTGGTAAATCTAACTCAGTACCAGGTAAATTGGTTGAAACTATAGTAAAGAAGAGAATTATCAGACACATAGATGATCACAAGCTGTTGGGGAAAGAGTCAACACAGTTTTTTGAACATATAAATCATGCCTCACCAATCTACTAGAACTATATGAGGGGGTCAACATGCATGTGGACAATAATGATCCAGTGGATATTGTGTACTTATATTTTCAGAAAGCCTTTGACAAGGTCCCTCACCAAATGCTCTGAAGCAAAGTAAGCGGCCGTGGAAGAAGAGGGAAGGTCCTCTCCTGGATCAGTAACTAGTTAAAAGATAGGAAACAAAGGGTAGGAATAAACGGTCAGTTTTCAGAATAGAGAGCGGTAGAAGTGGTGTCTCCTAGGGGCCTGTACTGCTCAACATATTCATAAATGATCTGGAAAAAGAGAAATTGTGAGGTGGCAAAATTTGCAGATGATACAAAACTACTGAGATAGTTAAGTCCAAAGCAGACTGTGAAGAGTTATAAAGGGATCTCACAAAACTGGGTAACTAGGCAACAAAATGGCAGAAGAAATTCAATGTTGATAAATGGAAAGTAATGCACATTAGAAAACATAATCCCCAACTATACATATAAAATGATAGGGTCTAAATTAGCTGTTACCACTCAAGAAAGTGATCTTGGAGTCATTGTGGATAGTTCTCTGAAAATATCCACTCAATGTGCAGCAGCAGTCAAAAACGTCAACAGAATGTTGGGCATCATTAGGAAAGGGACAGATAATGAGACAGAAAACAACATACTGCCTCTTTATAAATCCATGGTATGCACACATCATGAATACTGCGTGCAGACCTGGACACCCCATCTCAAAAAAGATTCACTGGAATTGGAAAAGGTACAGAAAAGGGCAACAAATATGATCAGCAGTATGGAACAGCTTCCATATGAGGAGAGATTAATAAGACTGAGACTTTTCAGCTTGGAAAAGAGATGACTGAGGAGGGATATGAGAGAGGTCTCTAAAATCATGGCTGGTGTGGAAAAAGTAAATAAGAAGGTGTTATTTACTCCTTCTCAGAAACACAAAAACTAGAGGGTCACCAAATGAAATTAATAGGCAGCAGGTTTAACACACACAAAAGGAAGTATTTCTTCACATAATGCACAGTCAACCTGTGGATCTCTTTGCCAGAGGATGTTGTGAAGGCCAAGATTATAGCAGGGTTCAAAAAAGAACTAGTTAAATTCATGGAGGATAGGTCCATCAAAGGCTATTAGCCAGGACGGGCAGGTAGGGCTAGTGTCCCTACCTAGCCTCTGTTTGCCAGAAGCTGGGAATGAGTGACAGGGGATGGATCATTTGATGGTTATCTGTTCTGTTCATTCCCTCTGAAGCAGCTGACACTGGCCACTGTCAGAAGATAGGATACCAGGCTTGGAACCACACATCTTGAAGAATTTCCAGTTACTGGTAATCCCCTTCTTCACGTGACAGTTCCTATTGTATTCCACTGAGAGTGATTGACAAGCAGAAGCTATTTAGGTGGAGGGTGTGAGGAGAAGGACGGAACCATGGAATGAAGGACTGCTGTACCAAACGAAGTGCCCTTTGCCAAATCATGCATCAAGGCATGATGAGACAAGAAGATATACACGAGTTCCACGTGGCTGCCTTACAAATGTCCAAGAGGGACACGTCATGGAGTGCAGCAGTAGTTGATGCTTGCACTCTTGTGGAATGGGCCCATATCCCACCCGGTGGGGATCATCCTGCTATTTCATAACACAGCATGATGTGCCCTGAGACCCATTTTGAGGTCCTCTGGGTGGAAATGGCCTGTCCCTTAATTCTCTCTGCTATGGCCACAAAAAGTCTGGGAGACTTTCAGAACGGCCGCATCCTTTGAAGGCAGGAGGCCAGTGCTCTGCACACATCTAAACAGTGAAGGCATCGTTCCTCATGAGAGGCGTGTGGTTTGGGAAAGGCAGCAGGTAAGTGTATGGATTGGTTGAGGTAGAAACGGGAAGCCACCTTTGGTAGAACTTTGGAGTGCTATCAAAGTGAGACCTTGTCTTTACAAAACGTGATGAAAGGTGGGATTGCCATCCTGGCTCCCAGCTCGTCAACACTCCTTGCTGAGGTAATAGCCACTGAAAAGGCTACTTTCTTAGAGTGAAAAGAGATCAGGAGCAAGAGGCTAGAGGTTCAAAGGGAGGATTCATTAATGATGTGAGGGCTAGGCTGAGGTCCCACTGAGGGATGACTGCCTGAATGGGTGGGTATTTGTGTACAAAGCCCTTGCAAAATCTAGTAGGCAATGGATTGGTGAAGACGAAATACCCTTCAACAGCTGGATGAAAGGTGCTAATGGCCACCATGTCCATCTTGATTGAGTTGAGGGTGAGTTCCAAAGCCTTTAAGGAAAGAAGGTAATCTAGGAACACAGGGATGTCTACCGCTTTGGGGGCAAGGCCTCTGTGGTTGGCCCAGAGGGTGAAACAGACCCACTTGGCCTGGTAAGATCTTCTTGTGGAAACATTCTTGCTGTTAGAGAGGATGTTATGAACCACTGACAAACACTGCAGTGCTAGCAGAGGTGTCCATTCAAAAACCAAGCTGTCACATAGACCACCTTCAAATCGGGGTGCTTGAGTCTGCACCTGCATTTTGTGAGCAGTTGCGGAACGTTGGTAGTGGTATTGGCAAGTGTTCTGACAAGCAGAGAAGAAGCAGGAACCAGAACTGGTTCAGCTGGTATGGTTCTATCAGGATTACCATTGCTCTTTCTAGTCAACGGTCAGGGATCTGGTCCCACTGCGAGTGGGTGCCTATTCCACCCCTCGAGCAATAGTGGGTGCAATTGCAAGACGCAAAAAGACCTAATAGCAATATCTGGGGGGAAGAGGAAATTTAATGCAATATTTCCATCTATGAAAAATAGCTTTTAGTTACCCAGATATCACTCCAGGTATTACCACAGTACACAGCCAATTCAAGAGTTAAGTGCAACCTACAGCAGTAATAAATAAGACTGCCTCTGTTGCCTTCATCAACCTTTTATAGGTGTTAATACTTTGCTCATTTGGATACCTTCCTGGCTTCTTAGGTTTTTTAATTCATTCATTGGCAGCATGAGTTGTTAGGTTATTTTTAAGGCGTCTCCTAAGCTCTTTAATATATAATGAAGGGTTCCAAAGAACTGTATTAATGGCTACACTTCCATTCTCAAAATAACATTATTCTGATTACCTCCGGCCCTCCTTCACACACCGTGATACATAAAACATTAGCAGTGCTAACAGTTACCTAGTTATATATTCTAAGAAAATCTTGATTTGCATAAGAATTTGGGCGAAGGAGAAGCAAATGAAAATTTGCTAAAGTAGGTCCAAAGCTAGCAATCCTATCCAGAGCTTTGATTAACACTATATATGTTTACGTCAACAGGATATACCATTATGTTTATATTGTGCGTGACAATGCTTCTTGATGTCTGTCCTTCCCTTATGATGTTGCCATAATGGTCACTGTTGGACAAAGTGAATTTTAGTCAACATCTTCTGGGTAGAGAGTTTACAGTGTTTACCTCTGACATAGGGCCCTAAAAAGAGTAGGTCCTGAACTCCATCCATCTAAGACTCCCCACCGCCTTATATTACTTTTTACCTCTCAGAGTTCCTGGAGGAGCACAGAATTTCCTAGGCTAGAAGGATTATGGTTTTTAGTGCTTATGGCCAGGTCAGTGCCAGAATGCGGGAATACCACCCCTTCTGTCAGACAAATAGCCCATGCTACACAGTAATTCTACGTTACGTGCTACACTGTAATTCTCAACCTTTGGTCCATGGAGCCCTTTCTACAAGACCTCTAGGACAAACTCATAATAGTGCAGGAAAGATTGGATCACCTCCTCTCCAGTCCTTCCTGAGAGGCAATGATAGTTGTAGACGGGTCTCATTCTGAAAGGCTTGCTGAATTTCAGTACCGCTCGGGTTCTTTGTTTTAAATATCTTTGTTCTGAGCAGACTCAGATAGCTCCTGCACACGGTAGCCAATGATGTGCATACTTCAGGTCTATGCCTGCCAGCATGTCTTACTGAGCATAATGGGCAACTTAGTGTCAGTAATAAGTCCTACACGAGGTACTAATTTCAGACCAAGGCCCTAAAATGTTACCAATATCGAGAGACAAAGGGGGTGAGGTAATATCTTTTACTACCTCACCGACCTTCTCTCTACACTACCCTGGAACCAACACTGCTACTACTACACTTCTTACACCAATACAGAGAGCAATTCACGAGGGAGCTGTCAGGCAACATACTCTACATGATAAGCTACTATTCTGTAAACACTATGAATTGGGCCAGGAATTGAAGCCCCAAATAATACCAAGCGATTAATGTGTTATTTTCTACCCAACAAAATAAGTCTCCCACAAAAAACCAACCTGTAAGTCTGCATTAGACAAACACTATAAAATGATAAAGGACAAGGTGGAAATACTACACAACCATTAAGGATGAGGTAGAAAAGCGGGAACAGGTTGCAAGGGAAGATTAAATGAAGTGTGTCCCTTCTTAAACTATTACTCTGCCTTCCTCCTCTCAATGTGCTAGAAAAATATTGCTATAACAACTATATAAACAGTTTGCACCATTCAGGTTATTCTACTACAAGTTTCATAATTATACAGAATTGGAGGTCTAATGATGGGCGTAGGCATGATTATAAGTGAAGTATCTGAAGAAATATGGTCTGAGAGTCAAATTACTTTCTTTCTAAGAACCAAATTATTTGAAAGTTACCATAGTTATATTATACTCCCAAGCCATTCAGCAAGAGAATGTGTGAAGAACCTCTGAAATATACTAGCGATACATTTCAACTCCTTTAACTCTATTTTGGCAGGAGGCCACAGGTTACATTCTTCATAAATGTAAGCTTATAATCATCTGGGCCTAAAAGGTCAATTTCCCATTTTAGAAGTGCCAGGTCAAACTTGTTGACTTTAGATCGAAACTGATAGTAAGCAAAGATATTCAAGATCAGAAAACAAAGGAGGCTGCCCCTGATACTGAGAACTAACATGGGAAGACAGACCAGGAAGTAGCTCTTAGGACTACACAAAGCTCTCTCAAAGAATACCAATGTGTCCAGAACTCCTCTCACTCTGCTTAACAGGCAGAGTGAGCAGCTCATCAAATGCTACCCACCATGCAGGTTGGGAGGGAAGGAAGGTTGAGAAATTCAAGTCCCCAGAATCTTCCCATTCCCACCATGCAGCCAGAAAGTACAGGGATGGGGGAAGAAAAGAATCCTTTCCTTCCCAAATGCCAAGCAATTATTTCATAAAGCATGGTCACACATTTATAGAATCCCGGATCATTATCCTGACATTTTATTATGTTTTCACCATGACGACTCAATCTCAGGAGATCACATCCCAACCCTCAGCAAGTTTGCGGACGACACTAAGCTGGGGGGAGTGGTAGATACCCTGGAGGGTAGGGATAGGATACAGAGTGACCTAAACAAACTGGAGGATTGGGCCAAAAGAAATCTAATGAGGTTCAACAAAGATAAGTGCAGAGTCCTCCACTTAGGAAGGAAGAATCCCATGCACAGCTATAGACTGGGGACCGACGAGCTGGGCAGCAGCTCTGCAGAAAAGGACCTGGGGGTAACAGTGGATAAAAAGCTGGATATGAGTCAGCAGTGTGCCCTGGTTGTCAAGAAGGCTAATGGCATATTGGGCTGCATTAGGAGGGGCATTGCCAGCAGGTCACGGGAAGTGATTATTCCCCTCTATTCGGCATTGGTGAGGCCACATTTGGAGTATTGTGTCCAGTTTTGGGCCCCCCACTACAGGAAGGATGTGGACAAGTTAGAGAGAGTGCAGCGGAGGGCAACCAAAATGATTAGGGGGCTGGAGCACAGGACTTATGAGGAGAGGCTGAGGGAACTGGGCTTGTTTAGTCTGCAAAAGAGAAGAGTGAGGGGGGATTTGATAGCAGCCTTTAACTACCTGAAAGGGGGTTCCAGGGAGGACGGGGCTAGGCTGTTTTCGGTGGTGGCAGATGACAGAACAAGGAGCAATGGTCTCAAGTTACAGGGCGGGAGGTCTAGGTTGGACATTAGGAAAATGTTTTTTACTAGGAGGGTGGTGAAGCACTGGAATGGGTTACCTAGGGAGGTGGTGGAATCTCCATCCTTAGAGGTTTTTAAGCTGAGGATTGACAAAGCCCTGGTTGGGATGATATAGCTGAGGTTAGTCCTGCTTTGAGCAGGGGGTTGGACTAGATGACCTCCTGAGGTCCCTTCCAACTCTAATATTCTATGATTCTATTTGGGGCTCTGATCTCAGAGTTTCAAGGTTAGAAACCCATGTCATTAACAAACATTGTCAGCTTTTCAGGCAAATATACTCATTTACAAGACCAAAACCCTTGGATATGCAAGCCATCTCTCACTTTCTCACACACAATTTATTTATGTCCCCTAACCTGCATTCGAGTTCTGAATGCTCCAAACCTAGCATTTAGGATGTGGCGGTATACTGGGATCCAGCACAGAGAATTATCATTAAGATGATGTGTGTTCTGATGGAGAAAAGTTTTACAATGATGGGTGAGTGGCGATGCTGGTGGTTGTAGTCACAGATCAGCATGTAGGCATCTCACAATGCCAATTATAACAGTTTCATGGATTGTTAGGACTTTATGCGACAACCTTACACCAACTGATCTGCGAGAGGCCCAGCACTTGTTGCAAGAGAACTGTCCAAGTTTAGGCTTGACATTGTCATACGCAGTGAAACCAGACTCACTGATGAAGGACAACTCACAGAGATCAGTGGAGGGTAAGCTTGTCCATCCTCAGAGCAGAGACTCTGTTGCCTCCCAGTTTGAAAGTCTACCTAAAGGCACATGTGATTGTCTTCTGGTTCTACAGTTGCCGTTGAAACGTAAACAGTATGTTACCATCAGCAGCGCTTATGCTCTTATCACGACAAATGCTGACAATGAGAAAGAAAAGTTCTATAGTGACTTGGACAAACTCATCGTGTCTACATTGGCATCAGATAAACTGATTATCATGGGGGACTTTACCACATTACTGCAAGGGTTGGAAGTAATCTTGCAGCCTTACTTCACACAACCTGGGACTGGAAAAGAGAATAGCAACGGAATTGTGCTACTTAGTCAGTGAATCAAGCAGTAATTAGCAATCCCGAATACTTTTTTCCACCTACCAGACAAAAAGAAAACATCACAGATTCATCCCAGGATCCAAACAATACCAAATTATTGACTACATCATCATCATCATCCAGCAGTGAGATCTACAGAATGTACAACTCACTGAAGCCATGCATGGTGCAGACTGCTGGACAGATCTTTGCAAGGTCTGCTCCACTGTTACTAGAAATTTGACCAATGCATCACAAGTCATCATCTGAACCAGACACTCAACATAAAGCGATTACAAGATGAAGACACATGAGTCTAGCTTTGTAATAACATTATAGCAGCTTGATCTGACTCTGCTGGTTTAACTACTAACCCAGATTCCAAATGGGACAGATGGTTTTTTAGTTGGCTTAATGTTTATGGGATTAAATGGTTTGGATTGGCTGTTTGAATGCAGTTGACAGTATGCGTGTATATATAAAGCGTGCTATTTGCAATTCTTAATTAACCAAGAGCACCCACCAGTTTGGGAGGCCTGAGACCTGCAGAGCTCATCTTGTCCCAACTCCAAGTCTCATGACTATTCAGGTCTTACACAAAAACCCCTACAAACTGGGGGGTGGGCTGGGGAGGGAACATCACCCAGCCCCACTTTGCCCCCAGCTCCTGGGCATGTTCACTAGTATAGTGCTTAGATCACTAAATGCATGTAAACCTGTTAGCAATTCTAAAAGAAGGTGGTTCAGGCTGTTTTTCCCACTCCAGGCAAAACAATGAAGGGTATAAAACTGGTAAGAAGTGGGGTCTGTCTGCAAGCAGGTAACCCAGAAGGCTTTAGATCTTCACAGTACACTAGTCTGACTCTTCCACAGTGAATTTAACATTGCTAAATTAAGTACTCAGAAATTACAGTAGTGCGTTAAGCCATGTAGATGCTGCACTATGATGTGCCAGTCTGCTTCTTGCCATCAGCAACTTAATCACTGGGGACTTCCCAGCTCCCGAGTTCCTTGTTCTGAACACTTGCTTGCAGTAGTGTTTTGGGACCGGTGCCACAGGGTTGTGTTGGGATTTATTAATGTCAATTCTGAGTTCTTCTTCTTGTCTTTCGTGACCAAAGAGGACGCTGACGATGGTTTTACCTCGTGTGTATGGTTGTGGCTAAAAAGACTGACGTGCAAGTGGCAGTCCCTTCCTCATCAAATGCACAGGTAGCTTGATGGGGAGGATGGGGTTAAAGTCTCTGCCTGCTGAATCTGCCACTGTTTATGACTCAGTCTCTGTGCCTCAAGATCCATGCTGCAGTTAATCTTGAACTGAGTAACCTCATGGTGGACTACCGCTTGCCAGCTAATCTTGAACTGGGTAACCCCATGGTGGACTACCGCTTGCCAGCCAATCTTGAACTGGGTAACCCCATGGTGGACTAATCTTGAACTAGGTAACCCCATGGTGGACTACCGCTTGCCAGCTAATCTTGAACTGGGTAACCCCATGGTGGACTACCGCTTGCCAGCCAATCTTGAACTGGGTAACCCCATGGTAGACTACCGCTTCCCAGCTAATCTTGAACTAGGTAACCCCACAGTGGACTACCACTTGACAGCTAATCTTGAACTGGATAACCCCATGGTGGACTACAGCTTGCCAGTGTGACCTGCTTTTTGCTGACAACTCCCAGCTGTCAATGTCAACGTTCCAGAGTTTCAAGTTATTCATCAGCATGTCCCTGAAGTGTTTCTTTTGGCCGCCTCGTATACAGTTGCCCACTTTCAGTTCACCATGCAGCAACTGCATGCAAGGCATCCATCTTGGCATTCTGGTGTCATCCATCCTTAAGAAATGACCAGCCTGGCATAACTGTGATAAGACTTCAATCCCCGTGCAATGACTGCATTCCGGAGCCTTATTATTAGTAACTTTCTCCCACCATTAGATGTAGAATATGGCATGCAGATGTCCTAAGTGGAACTTATCTAGAAGCTCAATGTGATGCCCTGTAGCAGGTCTAGGTCTCTCACCCGTACAACAAGTAGGAGAGCACCACCACTTTATAGACTTAACTGTTCAAGCGTAAAACTCTGTTGCTGCCATATGCAAACTTGTTCAACCATTCCATTGTGAAATAGTCTCCGAATGTTGAATTTTTCCCGATAAACTTACATAATAATTGCCAAAGCCTAGGTCTTCTGATGGTGTCAAATGTTTTACCCCAGCCAATAAAGACAGTGTAAAGGTCCAGTTGCTGATCTCTGGATTTCTCCTGCATCTGACAGGCTGCAAACATCTTGTCTGCTGTTCCTCACGTTGGCCTAGACCTCCAGTAGTACGCATTAGCGATGTTGTATAGCAGACGATCAAAGAATACTCTAGTCAGAACTATTCTGGTGATGGAGAGTTGGACTTTTCCCCCTTTCCTCTTTTATATGGTGACAATGGTGCTGTCTTTGAAATCTTGTGGTATGTCTTCAGCATTCCATATATTGAGAAATAGTCCATACAGTCGCCTCAGCAGGATCTCACCTCCATACTTGGCTATTTCTGCAGGAATGCCAGCAGATTTGGGAGCCCTGCAGTTTTGCATGGCACGGATTGCAGTGCTGATTCAAAGGATGGGGTTGCATCCATGTTGTCGTCTTTACACGTTGGCTGTTCACTAATCTTATTACTGCCTCTTCTGTGGTGTTGGAGGCTGTGATCAAAAGATCACTAAGATGCTGTCGCCACCTCTGAAAGATTTCTCTTTTGTCAGTGAGATGCGTTAGGCTGCCTGCACTCTTTAGAGGCACTGTAGGGGTATGTGTAGGGCCATAGACATCTTTCAAAGCAGCATAGAAGTCTTTGGTCTCTTGACAGTTGGCGTAGGCCTGGATTTCATCTGCCTTGGCATTCCACCATTGATGCTGCATGTCTCCAAGCTTTTATTTGATGTCATGACACAGATTCTTGTATGTTACAACCGTATCAATAGGAACATAGGGTACAAGAATTTGACGACGCATTTTGTGTTTTTTAATGAGTAGCTGTTGAATTTCTGGATCATTCTTGTCAAACCAATCTTGATGTCGTTTTGCTGTGCCCATGGTGTCGAGAGTAGCTTGATATCCCATGTCGTGAAAAGTCGCCCACTTACGGTTTACATTAGCACTAGTAGCCCAGCCCTCAGTTTGTAGGGCTTTTGTGTAAGACCTGAATGGTCATGAGATTTGGAGTTGGGACAAGATGAGTCGTACAGGTCTCAGGCCCCCCATACTGGTTGGTGCTATTGGTTAATTAAGAATTGCAAATAGCACGCTTTATATATACACGCATACTGTCAACTGCATTCAAACAGCCAATCCAAACCATTCAATGCCATAAACATTAAAGCCAACTAAAAAACCATCTGTCCCATTCATACTCTGGGTTAGTGTGGTGGGTAAAATACAAACACCTCCTGAGGTAGTGGTAGACCGGCCACACTCTTTTGGTGTGAAGGTCCCAATGTTTTAGGTATTCCTTTTAAATGAGAAACTTTTAATCGACTAAAACATTAGCCACAAGTTAGCTAAGAGATTTGTGGACAGTTCTCTATTACTATAAGCCATATATGAACGAGCTCAGTGGAGATTATAATGATAGATTCTTTCTGTGCAAGCCATAGAAATAAAGACTGGACTGACCTTCCATTGCTCCTTGGGAAGCAGTTTCACCACCACAATGTCACCATTTAGGGCTCTGTTGCGAGCAACCACCCCATCAATAAAGATATCACGAATCCCATCCTATAAAGAGAGGAGAAAAATAGTAAATATCAAAGCAAAAAATACTAAGTCACATTTACTAGGGGAGTTTAAAAATACTTTCACCAACAAAAAAAGACAACACACACCTGAGGGAGGTGGAGATACACGTCTAAACCCACATAACACAACAAGAAGTCTGCTGTAACTGCAGCCAACCACATCCTATTCTGCCCCCTGCAGTCCAGATCCCCACCTTCTAAAAGGGATGAACTTGATTTCTGTAGCCCCACCCCACATACCAGTCACAGCTACTCCATACAACAGTTATCTAGTCAGAACACACACTTGACATTCACCTCACAATCTAGAGTTGGTTTAGGAGATTTTCCCCACCAGGTGGTCAAGAAGGATAAAGCAGTACATGGGTGTAACTGCAGAGGTTTGGAGGTTTTGGGGGAGCGGAGGTTCTATTTTTGGTCAAGTCAATCTACAGGTCTCCTACTGCTTTTAGTTTTCGCTCCCTTGTAACGTGCTGACAATTGTGTGTGCTTGGTTTCAGAACACCATGAACATGTAAAACAGTATAAGCATTTAGTAGTAACTTGTGTATTAAGAAAGGTTCTCCTTTGGGGCGCTTTATTTCCTTTTCTTAGCTTTAAGGCATAAGAGGACTGTGACTTTCTTTCGTTTATAACATTTTTCCAAAGACTACAATAAAAAGCCAGCCTTAAGGGAACCAAAAACCTTAAACACATTGGGGTCTTGTTGTGATTCCTCAAATACTTGCTCACAATGCTCTAACACTCAATAAGAACTAATCTGCATTGCCATTATATCCAGTCTTCAGGAAAAACAATACAGCCATCTAGTAATCTAGGAAAAATCTATGGGGCCTGAACATCACGTAAGTATTCAGTCCTGCCTAGAGAGCAAAACAACAGAGGCAGAACACTGTTGTCATGTGAAACGAAGGCCAGCCTCCAACCAAGCAAATTACTCTTAGAAAGAAAAGCAGCAGCAGCTCAACAGCTGGGTAAAAGCTGCCTCCCATGACAAGATGCAGAAAAATTGCAAAGCCTGTTGGACCAACATAATTCAAATTGGAAGCTGTTCTTTTCAAAAGGCCAGATTTTTACACATGGCCCCTACATCTCTTCTCCCACCTCCTACCCCGGCACCAAATCCACTACATATATAAAAAGGAAAATTCAGAAACATTAAGAAAAAATGCATTTATTTACCCCCACCCTAGCTGTACAATTCTATTGTAAAGCTGGCTGGTTGCAAGGCAGAAGGAAGTTAGGATGTCTGTCAATTTGTTTGCTCCAAACATTTTTTTTTTGGCAAAATAAAAATGGAAAGTAGTTTCCCCATCTGCCAATAGCAGCTCTGAAAGTGCTACACCGGCTAGTTAAAGCTATGCAGCTAGACTAAGCAAGAAGGGATTTTCTTTTTTGATTTTCAGTCGACAGCTCTCATCTTAAACAATTTATTCATATATACAGATTTTTAACACCGTTATTTCAGTATCTGCTAGAGCAGCTGTAATTAAAAACCGGCCAACAGTACCATAAAGCTTTAAGTGGCTTATACAGTAACATGCCATAAAAAAGCAACATTTGCTTTCTTAGCATTTCAGAACTGTGATCTGTAGGGTTAACTCTCACACTCCCAAGTGCCTGGGATTTCCCATTTTTTGTCTCCTTCTCCCACACCAATTCTCCACACTCCAAACAGTCACTTTTTTGCATCACTAATGTAATTAAAATGGGATTGAACTGCAACACAGTATTGGGGTAACTTGAAAGGCCTAAACGTTTACCGAGGCGTTTACGTTGCAGTCGTTGCAATAGGGTCAGAGCACATTACAACTTGTAAGAGGATCAGATTCTCTGCACTCATCTCCCATTCAGCAAGATGTTTTATTACTATATAGCCTTCACCGAACAACAGTGGCAGCATTTGACATTTCTGTCCGACAGCAGGGAGATTTGTGGTTATTCTAATCTCTTCCGGAAACAAGTTCTACAGTCATGGGCCAGCTGCCAAGAAAACTCCGTCTCTCGTGTTCAAGTGTCTCACTCTTCAAGCTGACAATTCCATGGTTCAAAAGATGGCAAGTACTGTGAGCAGTCAAGATTGTAGCATGGGAGACAGTGTTCTAATACCTTGGGTCCATCCCATGGAAGGCTTTGAAGATAAAGCCTTTACCTTGACTCTGCATTCAACAGTAAGACAGTGTATGAAGCAGCACTCTGGAGCAATGGGCACCCAGGACCTTGTGGCATTAAGGTGACCGACTGCTCCGTTTGAACTGAAAGCAGCATAAGGTTGGCAGCTTCATTCCTTAGAACAATAAAACCCGGTCACAAATGCAAGGGGTCACTATAGCCAACTCAGAGTCTGACAGAACGGGGTGCAGTGCCCAAGCCAGCTGCAGGGGAAGAGGAAGATTCTTCACAGCTGTAACTCTTTCAGTACATGGCAGCAATGGGGAACCCAGCAGGATGCTAAGACCACAAACCCTCCCGCTACCCTTGAGGAGGGTGGTGTCATGCTAATGGCGAGTTCCCCAAATGCATCCCTCTCCTTACAATGACCACTCCACCTTGTCCAGCTTTATCATCTTCCAGGTGCTGACTCTGCCAACCACTAGGCCATGGTGCTGGTTGTGTCATTCAACCCCCAAAAGAAAAGAAAACAGAGAGTGATGACTGAAATGCCACTCTTAACTAACCTTCCAGTGCCTACGTATTCCAGAACACAAAGCTGCGTGATTTACTTTACTATGAGGTAATAACTATAGTACATTGTTCGACTTAATGTTTAGCTAGTGTTCTGTGGTTTAATAGAATAGGTTTGAGCAGGAGCGTGCACAAGGGGGCAGCAAACTAGTCAGGGACACAGAATTCCTCTGGCCCCAGGGCCGCAGTGGCAGGGGTTTTGAGGGCCTGGGGGGGCTGGAGGAAGAGCAAGCTCCTCCCGGGGTCAGGGGGGCCCAGAATATGGCCCTCCAAAAGGGATCAAATTAAAACTCCTGCATATGCCCCTGTGTTCAAGAGTCTACACTTACCTCATTCAAGAAAGCAAGCAAAAGGAGAGGACTACTGTACATTTCCAATTTATGCACCAGTACGGTCAGTGCCAGTTTCAGGAAGCACTGGAGACAGCTATTTTGAGTTTCCTCCCCAGTGAATCTTAAGAATCTTCCCCCTTGCAACAGCACAAATAATACGAGTCTTCCTCTACAGAAAGAGGCTTAAAGATCATTATTCTCTCTGACTGACCAACAACAGAAGCTAACACAGATCTCTGGACTTTCAATCCTGACTCCAAAAGAATTATGCCCAAAAAAGTGGCAGAGACATTAACACAACCAACAATTCAGTGTCTGAGTTAGGCCTTTTTTCTCCTCTACCTCCAGTCTAAACCTAATCTCAATATGAAACTCACTCTCAGATGAGAAGCAAAATTTTAATCAAGTCACTTCCAAATAACTGTCCTCAACTACAGCAGAAGCAAGGTAACCTTGCCGAAAGGAGGCCCTTGAAATCACCAGAGGCCTTCCATTAAATGAATCACTGATGTAAAGAAAGCAGAGGGAAGAAGCACAGAACAGTCCCATGTGATGGCAGTTCACCTCAAGCCAAGCTATTTGCGCAAAATGTTGCAGGTATGTTGGAAGGAACCACGCATGGGGCTTTTGGACCAATTTTATAAATTAGCTCATGCAGCAGATCGAAAATGGAGAGCATATTTGTTTAGGAAAGATTAATTTAAATCAGTGGAAAATCTATAAACTCTCCGTGGCCATAAACCAAGGGTTTACAATTACACTAACTGGTGGTCCTCAAACCTGGGTTCAGCTGGTGTCTTTCGGTTAGAAACAAGCGTCCCCACTTTCACCAGAAATTCAGAAACATTAACTAGCACTTTGCAGTGTTAAAAACAGGTTTTTTCACACTACGTACATACCTATACATAGATCTTAACTGGTGCATCTTGTTACACAAATCAAAATGACATTTTGTACACAGCACATCTACTATCTTAATACACATTCATTTAAGAACTTCAGAGAATCATAAATTATACTTACTGGAGATGGAATGAAAGCTTCATGGTATTTCTTAGGATTTATTCTCAAGGGTCCCTTAATAAAAAAAGAATCAAGATTATGTCTGTACATTAATTTTATGTAGTATTAGTTAAACTGGATGACTACGAACAACATTGACTTTGAAATATGACAGATCGGAATTTCCATTGCAAATCTTAAATTTTGATATTAGTACCTTTGCGTTGGAACCATTTCAATCCAAAACTAAGGATACATGTCCACCCAGATGCAACACTTTCCTCCACTCTGCACCTCCCAAACTATTAGAGGTCAGGGTCCCAGATGTCATTCTGGGAAACCTTACATCATAAATCAGAGCACTCAAAAAAAAAAAAAAAAAAAAAAAAAAAAGGCTTTTCAGAGTTAGATATTGATCATCAATTTTTACTGAGCATTGAAATGACATTCTTTTATGTTTTGTAATTTTAAGATGTCCAGGATATTTCACTTTTAGTGAAAATTCACAGCTCTCAGTTACACAAGGTTTTCCAATGTGGGAATGTTAAAGTAACCAAGTTTAGTGCATCTGTTTGCATCAGGCATCTTTATTATCTGTATTGTGGCAATGACTAAAGCCCCAGTATGCCAAGCACTGTGTAACACAGGCAAGATGAACCCTGGCCCAAATCTAAGTTACCGACTAAAGCAAGCCAAGTCGTACTAAAACCATGGAATCTGCAATATACATGCACAAAAACAAGGAAATTCTCACTACGGTGATTGAGAAATTCTATGAGAGCCTGCATGCTTGGCTTCAATTCTTTTACGGAACTATTGAGAAGGGAAGAGAGGGGCTAGGGCTGAAGACTGACTCAGTGGTATATGAGCTTCGGGCAAAACGCGTGATGAGTTAAGTAATGAGTTCAGGTCAGGCATTCAGCATTTCCTTGTTTTCAGAGTTAGTGTTACAGCCATGATCAAATCCATTTGGCGTTCCAGAGGGGTGGCCGTGTTAGTCTGAATACAGCAAAAACAACGAGAGTCCTGTAGCACCTTAAAGACTAACAAATTTCTGCGGGCATAAGCTTTCGTGGGCTGCAGCCCACTTTGTCAGAGGCCGGACATGCATTTTGATGATTTTTTTCCAGGATTTTTGGGGGGTGAGGTTGATTTTGGTTTAATAAGTTATATGTATTTTATTTTTGGGGTGGGGGGAAAGATGGCTAGGGGGTGAGAATAGGGCATGAAGGAGAAAGGTTTCGTCCAACACTACTTCCTGCCAGAGGGCCAGAACCTTACTGGACTCCAGCTGTGCTTTTGGACTGTCCACTAACACGGATAGTAATAACTCTGTAGGAAGAAAAGGTTAAAAGGTGAATTGAAAGGATTTTCCAAAAATAAACATTTGAGATCCAACATCGGTAACAGGTGTAGATATAGTTATTAACAAATTTTAAATTAGAGCAGACATTCACTTTCTGCTTTCCCATCGTCCAGGAAGAAGAGAAGAAAGGGAAACTTGAACAGTGGATTATTGGCTGTTTCAGAACACTGACAATTCCAAGAGCATCCTGGGAATTGTAGTTTAGATGACTAATTAAAACATTTACTCAATTTTACTCTTATAAAATGAAACAGTATTAATTGCAGTTGCATAAATAAATTCCTTTGCTTTTGATCTGAAACTTTAAAGCCTTCTTCATCCATGTATTTGGAATGTCTTCAATTACTTATATGAAATGTACTCCATGTGTGTGTAGCAATCATGGGAATTTCTCATTGGAACTGCTTCCTTATAAAGTCAATGTAGCATATTATTTTTAATGTATTCTGGGAATAACCTCTTCACACATGAAAGTTTTGCTGGCTTGAGGAGAAATTTGCTAGTTTGTGAAGTGGGTTTTGTTTGTTTGTTTTAAGTTTGAAAACACCAGCAGCATAAGGACAAATGTACTTCTCATTCTTCAGATCTTATTTGTGCACTTTCAGCAAAGAGTCTTATTTTAGGCCTTATTTATTGTACTATTAATACTGAGATTAGTTACACCACATGCACATCTCAGGGCAATGGCAAGAAAACAAAGTCTTGTAGATGTGCAGAACATCCTTGGGGAGCAAACCTGGGGATTTTTCAGACAGACAAAATGAGATCTAGTGTGCTGTGTTTAGCCTCTGTTAGGAATGGCATCCATTTAAATGATGGAAAATCCATAAAGGTCTTCTTTCCAGAGAGGCAGCCGGTTAGTCATCAAATTAGCCCGCTTCTGGTTGTAGATAGGAGGCAGTTATTGGTAGTCACAAGAGGGAGAACAGCTTTTACGTGTCAGTCAATTCCTGTTTTCAGCATCTCACCAGCAATGCAGAAGCAGATGAGAAAGTATCCTGGGTCATTCAAAAGCAACCCCTCTGCATAGTTAGGACCAGACTGTCAAAGAGATATGTGCAAATATCCAATGTATGCATGAAAAAAAAAATCAGTTTTGTATACACAGCAAATAAGGCACCTAACTAGTTGTGTGCACACAAATACCTAAAATCTGTGTAAGCATACTGAGTAGCAAAATATCAACCAATTTACAATATAAAAGCTTCACGTTATATAATCATGACAAGAATCAGAACTCTTGTGTCAAGTAGCATTAAAATACTTTTTCTCTAGCTCTTTCCCTTAAGCAAGGAACTCCCAAAGTTTATCTTAGAAAGCAGATGGACTCTATTATCTGTGCCTATGAAAATCCTATTTACAATGTTGTACATTTCACGCTGTGATATCATATCTGGAACCAACCACTCTCCCCATCTGCAGCGAACAACTGTTCTCATATGTGTATTACAGGCTGAAGCTCTGGCTGACCAGTCTCATGATATCACACAAAAGCAGTATTATTTTACGGTAACTTGCAAACAATGACTGCTATATTTATCAGTGTTTTTATGTCAGCAAAGCCAGCATTTGGGAAGGAAAGGATTGCAGCAAGGTTTTTAAAACATCTCCTGATAGTTCAGGTCGACCTCACACCATCCAAAAAAGTCATTAAAACTTATTAACTTTCCTAAGAGGTTACACAAAAGTCAGAATTTCCCAACTTTCTCACTTCTTCCAGCAAAGCAGGGCAACAGAAAGATATTTAGACAAAACTTCAAGCATCCCAAATCAAGCCATTCACATACGCTATCCTAACATGCAGGCACAGATCAGTGTGTGTGGAAAGCACAGAGAAAGGTCAGTGTCTAAATATCTATCCACTGCTGAGGGCTGCTTAAAAAAAAAACTATCAACAAACCATATATGGAAACCCCCAATTTCATACTTGTAAAGAAATGCTTCCAAAAGGAAAGGCATTTGGATATCCAAATAAGGTTCAATGTCTCAGTAAAACAGTGTGCTTACTAAAATTTACCATGCCACCAGCCCTCAGAGGTCTTGTTTACTCTGCACCTAAAGCTTTTCAGCCATCCTTTGCTCTGAAATGGTGAAAATGCATGGCAGGGTGATGGAAGGTCCTTTAGCTCATGCTGTTTTACACAAAACCTGGCTCTAACAAAACAGCCATTACTACCTTTCCATAGAGAAGGTATCCAGTCTTGTTGAACTTGGGTAGATTCCAATAACCCTAACTTGGGTCTGTTTGCTTTTGCCAGGAATTCTTCCACACATGGAGACTGGGAAGGGGAAAATGCATGACCTTGAGCACCTCATCTCAGATGTCCATTTTCATGGCTGGATTCATTTTGAGCATATCCCATGATCAAATGGAATTCTGTAGGTCACAGCTCACCATGCTATTTATTGAACTTCCTACTTAAGCAAACTGTGTGGGTATCAAACCTAGCATCAGGAGTCACTGAGACATCTAGTCCTGAGTCATTTCAACATCCATGAACAGAAATGCTTCTAAGTCTTAGTGACTTGGAACTGTACAGCCTCTATGAAAGCCACAGAATTATCTCCAGGAGGTCTCCAATTCATGCCAGCGGACGCACAAACTAGGTATTTCTGTAATATTTTGTTAAATTACATTGCCATGGACCAATCATCTCCTCAGACTTGAGATCAGGGTATTTCCTTGCTCCTGTTGGGATGAAAAAGATTCTGCTACTCACCCACTGGTTCACATGGCTGGTGGAAAGGAAATCTTTTGGCCACAGCCATTGACACTGGTACCAGGATGCCTTCTTCCCTAAGCACTGCTATTACAGGTTATTGTGTGTTCTCTCAGGTTACCATAGTGTTCTGATGTCTTGCTTGTAGGGACTGATCAAGTGGATCTTCAATAGGTTCTTTCCTTACTCAGAGATCTCAGAGAGCAGTGCTGAATATCTGCTCATCTACCAAGGCTCCTTACAAGGTTTCAGAGACTTTTATCCCTTCACCCTTCCTGTTCACTGTGTATTTCAAGCCAGCTACAGAGTGTCTGAAAGTTGCCATACTTCAACAAAAAAACTTCAAAAACAGACTTCAGCAAGAAACTGCAGAACTGGAACTCATATGCAAACTTGACACAATTAGACTGGGTCTGAATAGGGACTTGGAATGGTTCTCTCATTACAAGAAGTAATTGTCCTTGTTCACACATTCTCACCTTCTAATCAACGGTTGTGAATAGGCCTCATCTACCCTAACTGAACTGACTTTGTTAGCACTTGCCCTCCCCATTGTTATGTTTCTTACCCTTGGATGTACATATATACCTCCTCTCTGTGATTTCCACTTCATGCATCTGACGAAGTGGGCTGCAGCCCATGAAAGCTTATGTCCGCAGACATTTTTTAGTCTTTAAGGTGCTACAGGACTCTCGTTGTTTTTGCTGTATACAGACTAACACAGCTACCCCTCTGGAACTTTTCATGATCTGGAATGGACACTTCATCATTCATAGAGGGTAAAGGCTTCTTTTGCTAGACGAAATCTGAGGTCCTCTAGGAGACCTCATCTGACGTGAATCTCAGGTACAAGCAGCAGCCTGATCGTGACTTGTATCATCTGGAGCTGCACTGAATCTCTGCAGAAGACTTATCTATGACTGGTCTCTGTATTTATTACCATCAGGCTGTGTTATTGAAACATGTTCCAAGGAATATTCTTGAAGGCCACTCAGAAGCTGTTTGCTGCACTGCACAGCTGCCACCCCTGCAGTGTGGGGAACTTTTCTGACACAAGCACGTAATAGAGGGCCTCCAGTTCCTTCACTGAGTATTTGTTTCCAGGGGGTGTTTGTGGAGGTCTTGATTATTGGCCTGGAAACCATTGCGAGGCCGCAAATGAAATCAGCTACGAGGCTCCGTGTAATCATTTTACAATAGCTAGAGCTGATCAGAAATTGGGCTTCAAAGAGAAACTGTCATACAACCTTTACTGTGGCATCCCCACGACGATACCAAAAACATTTCAATTAGAGCTGGATGAAGAGATTCGTAACAAGAAGTTTGACAAAATTGTTTGAAAGCTCAAAAATTTGTGAAACTGATTTTAAAATATTTTTTCCTATGAAACACGGAGGGCGACAAAGGATTTGCAGGAGAACTTGCATCATTTTGCATTTTGAGATGGTTGGTTCTCTCTGGTCACATAATACTGGTTCTGGATTCTTGATTGGTTGAGACTGCCTACGTGGCCAAGAGACCCAGAGATGACAGCAGACCACCAGCCGTTCCTTGCTGGATGCCACCACCAGATTGCATGATAGGGAAACGGTGTAGGAAGAGAGGGCTTGCATGCTTTAGTCTGATCTTTTTAGGTTAGGACAGTTCAGCAAAGCAGCCAAATTCTGACCCTTCAAAATGTGGATCCTTACACCACCTTTGTTTATATGGCTACCTTAATGCTGATATTTCAGTGGCTCTCTCTCAAATACATCTCCCTCTGGAGTCAGCATACAGGTCATAAGCACCACGGTGTGGATACACTGATGCGGTGGTAGGGGGAAACAGGCTGGTTTATCTGCTACCAAATGACTAGTATGCCCTCAGTCTCCAGTTTGCTTGCTGCATTACAGTTGACCAAACTTCTGGTGTCAACTCACGCCTTTGACTGATGGGTGCAGAAACAGGTGTACATGTTCTCACGCAGTTTTTGAAGCAGAACTGGAGGGCATGCCAGGTTGGCCAAAACTTGGGATTTGCAAGAAATGAACAGGAAATTTCAATATTTGGTTTTGGTTAGATTCAGACAAAGCAAATTTTTCAAAATTTCTCATGAACCAAAACCCCCAAAACAATCATTTTGGAAGTGCTGAGGTTCTGCCAGCTGCTGACTGAAACAGACATGATCAGTTTCAGTGGTGAAACTGAAGGACCAAGAATCCTCTCATTTTCACACAGCCAGAGCTCCCAAGCCTGAGGCATAGGCCAACCCCACCATGCAGATTGCTCTGAGGTCAAGAACCACACAGCTTCCAGACTCCCCGGTCAGCTTGCCTTGCAGGTTGCCTGCAAGCTACCAGTCCACATAGCAGTGCTGCCCCAAAGTTATGGACCCAGGAACCCCAGGCTCCACAGCAGCCTGCCAGGAAACCAAGCAGGCTTCTGACAGAACGCTATAAAAGTTCATCAAACCCAAGATGTTTTCACGAAACATTTCAGGTCTGACAAATCAGCATTTTCCAACAAAACTTTTGCTGGAAAGCTTCCAACCAGCTTTAAAAACGCGCCATCGCTGGTCTTTCAGATGCATGACCACATATCTGTGACTTTCCATGTGCGTGTGCTGCTCTCTCCTTCCTCTGAATTTTATACCTTTGAGCAGTAGAATGTAGGGCTCTATCACGCATAGCTTAAAGAGCTTGTGATGACTTGGGCACGCACCCAACCCTTACAGTGAGTGTCTGTGAAGGCAACATCACGAAGAAAAATCAAGGATACTGCACCACTGCTCTTCTAGTTTGTAAGTTAATACTGAACTAGACAATAATTTGCAGTGAGGCTGGGGCACTTCCTGGTCCGCTGCATACAGCGTCGCCTCCAGCTTCACTTTCCCCGGCTCGTGCACAGACGCAGAAAGGAATAGCTGAGAGACAGAAGGGGGAAGAATGCCTCTGGGAAAGGAGGGCTCTGCACCCAGTTGCCGAGGGCTGGGTGAGTCCCAGTTTAATAAACTTTTGCTTAAGGTAACTCATTTTACAAGATTTGCTGCCTCTGAAGAGTCTCTGCCTATTTACTACTATTTTATTTCCGCCAAAACCAATCCCATCAGTAAGTATTCTGTAGCACACTTTGTAAGAGTAACATCAGCGTAACAGGACCTTCAACGCAGCAATGCCTTGCTATTAAATGTTTGCTGAGATGTGGGGCCAGGTTTTTGAGAACTATCATGTTTGTGGATCAGTGTTTTTACTGTATGCGCATCCAGGACTATCCCATAATTTATTTAAAAACAAAGGTTTAATTTCATTTCCACACCCCTGAGAAATAGAGGAGACCACCTTGTAACATCCCCAAGTAAGATCTAAATTCATTGTACTGAAAACTGCCGATGTATTATGTGAACATCTGTTATTTTCACAGGCTTATCATATCACAAAAACAACATCATTTTATGTTCTGGGCACCTGGATAAGTTCTCTCCTTTTCAATCCTGCTGCAACATCTTCCTTTGGCATGTAGACTTCAAATACATTCTTCTTCCTCCCTCTGGTGGGTTTATTCCGATTCTTTCTATCGCCTGGTGTTGAGACAGCAGCATGGGACTCTCCTGAAAATATAAATCCACAAACATTACCTTTCTAACCCAAGTCTGGATGTGTATTTAACAGCAGTTACAGGGAAGCTTTGTACTCAAGTTGAAGCTTTGCAAACAGCTTGCCCAGAATATAGACACACGACATCAAAATATCACAAGACTGGAGAGAACATCCCTTACAAATAATCAACAGTCTTTTACACCGTCACTTCACCAGCCCCTCCTATGACAGAGCCTGCGCATGCATTTCAAAACAGCTTGTTTCTGAAGTATGTTCCCACTTTATTTTAATACCTCTGGGAGATCCCAGTTTTCTAGGATTTATTCTGCAGTCTGAATTGTTCATTGTTTCTGCCTGTGATTCAGAAAGCTGCCTCTTCCTATCAAAGTTCTGGGGAGTTCTGGCTGATTCAGAGTTGTTTCTGGTTCTTGCAAAGCTTCTCTTGTCTCCACCTGGAACCAAACACAAGTTTGTAATAAAAGAAAAAAGAAAATGACCCACCTTTGCTATACTCATGTTCTCACAGAATCAGAGTAAATGTCTCACTTATGTGCTATATCCTCTCCCCCAAAGAAGTCATCTTCATTAGATCTTTCTTTCAGGGGTTGACTTGCAATACAATGTTGGCTCTTCATACCTCTTAACTCCGACGTTAACTTATTTAAGTATAAACTAAACTCTGGAAATTCCTAAACAAAAGCTTTCCAAAATCCTGTGAAGTTCTTTAGAATGCACAAAAAGTGAGATGGTTCAACAGTTTTCAAAGTTCAATGCCCCGTTGTCCCCCCCACACCCAAACTCCCAGGCCTGGTCTACACTGCCAGCTGCCATTGACAGGAGATACGCAAGCTACACATGGATTTATTGCGGCCACCAGAGAGCATGTTGAGGATCAGTTGAGCGGGTCTCCACTGTCTGCTCAATTGATCCCGCTGCATCGATCCATGCAGCCCTGGCAGTGTAGACATCTCACTAGCTGGGGGTATGTAAATTCACTTGGAATTGCATGAAAAAATATAAAGAATGACAAAAAAATTAAACACACTTGGGGATAATTAAGTACTGTAGTTACCAAAGGAAGTGCGCTGAAGAACTGACTGAGGTCTCTCACACTTACACACACTGACAATGCAAAGTACTGCCTGGGCCCCACATGTCCAGTTTGCTCAACAAGCCATAATCAGAAGGCAATATGCTCACCCTTTCCTTTCCTACCATCACCTCAGACCATCCCTACAGCCAGGAGAGCAAGCAGCAGCTTCCAAAGCTTATGCCAATACTGTTTCATGGATCAGCAGATTGGAATGCGAAGCAATGCAGCTGTCCCCTTTGCCCTCCACCTGGATATTGAATATGTCATCACAGCTTTGCCTTTCAGACCCTACAGGCTATGGGCCCAGGATCCAAGCATGTACCTGCAAGTCTGGAAATGGCTGGGGGCCAACTTACTTTGTTAACAGCCTACCCAAGGTGCAATATGATTATACGACATATGGGAGGTCTAGCACAACTCCCAAATGCTTTACAGAGTTAAATAATGGCAAAGGGTAGAGAGATAAGAGATATAGGCAAGGCAGAAAAAAATATTTGCTCATTGGTGACTGGAAACGAGATGGTGAAATACAGAGAGGTTGTTCCTCTGCAGTTGCTGCTCACTGGAAGAAGCTCCCACAACAAAAGAGACCAAAAACTGTGAGGAGCAAGACCCCTGCTAATCAAGGAGAGGAAAGTAGAAAGACAGACAAACTTTGAGGAGAATTTAAATACAAGAGCAATAATTATATGAATCAGACCCCAAAGTAAATAGGGAACCAGTGGAGTAACAAAAATGATTAAAGGTCTAGAAAACATGATCAATGAGGAAAGATTGAAAAAATGGGGTTTGTTTAGTCTGGAGAAGAGAAGATGGAAGGGGGACATGCTAACAGTTTTCAAGTACATAAAAGGTTGTTAAAAGGAGCAGCGTGAAAAATTGTTCTCCTTCACCTCTAAGAACAGGACAAGAAACAATGGGCTTAAATTGCAGTGAGACAGGTTTAGATTGGACATTAGGAAAAACTTCGTGTCAGGTTAATTAAGCACTGGAACAAACTGCCTAGGGAGGTTGTGGAATCTCCGCCATTGAAGGTTTCTAAGACCAGGTTAGACAAACACCTGTCGGGGATAATCTAGTTATTACTTAGTCCTGCCTGGAATTCAGAAGACTGGACTAGATGGCCTAGTGAGGTCCCTTCCAGACCTAACCTTTTACGATTCTATAGTTTTTTGTTTGCGAGACAAAGAAAGCAGCAGCATCCTGCATAGACTTAAGTTTGGAAAGCATGGTTTTGGGACACAAGAGGAAAAGGAGTTGCAATTGTAAAGGGGAAAGAATGAAGCCACAGATGACGTTTTCAACTGAGGGGCAATATAGGCAATACTGTATATTGGTCACGTTATGGGATGAGAACATTAGCAGGTTTACAAATGCATAGCAGATGTAGAGCAGAAGAATTCGAGGTCCAGATAGATCCCAAGGTTATGGAGCAGAGAGAGACAAGCTAGAGATCAAAGCTGAGGAGCACTTGTGCCTCTTGCCCAGAAGAAGTGCTTCAGAAACATTTAGCTGAAGGAAATTGGAATGAAGTCACAAGCTTGCTTTGCCAAAACGGATACAGAGGGTAGAAAGGGAGGCGTTAATTCAGAGGTGCTAAGATATACAAAGTTGAATACCAACACAAAAGCATTATTTGAGGTTAAAGGCAAAGATGGAGTAAATAAAAGGCGTAATTCAAGAACTGAATCGTGAGAGACTCCATAAGGGAGATATCTCAGTGCAGACAGCAAGTGGAACCATGACTGAAGGGAGCCAGAGATATCTGCATAACCACGGGAGTGGTTCCCAGAGGATGGAAAGGTCAGTGCTGCAGGAAGAACCAAGATAGAGAAATCAGAGAGATTTCTCCAAGAACTATTCAGAGAAGCAAAATATAATTATCCAAACTGGAATTTAGCCAGCCATCAGGGTTAACACCAAAGCTTATAAAAGGAGCCATATGATTTTTAATTCATAAAAAGGGATCAGGACCCTAAGTTTAAGATTCATGGAAGAGATGGCATCTATACCAACCTAGTGCTCTAACATCTTGCTAAACTAAGGCCATGTCTACATTAGCTCTTATGTCAGCAGAATTTTTGTCACTCAGGGTGTAAAAAAAATACCCCCCCGAGAGACATAAATTTTGCCAGCATAAGCGCCTTTGTGCATAGCACTACGTTGGTGGGAGACACTCCCCACCAATATTGATCCTGCTGCTCACTGAGCTGGTTTTATGATGTCGACAGAAGAGCTCTCTTCCATCAGCCTAACATAGCTTACACGAGCTCTTTTACATGGCACAGTTGTACAGTAAGCTTGTAAGTGGAGACATAACCCAACTCACTACCAACTCCAAAAGAAAGCATCATCTTCGAACTCAGAGATTCTCAAACTGGGGTGAGGGTCTCCCTAGGGGGCATGGAATGTATTCGGGGGAGGGGTGAGACTTTTTAGGGAAAAAACGTTACTGTGCACATTTTACCCACAGCATTACTAGCAAAGCTGATTCCTCCCAACGTATCAGGTCCTCAGCCGGTGCTATGCATTTTATTTTAAATGGCGTTGTGCATTTTGATGGATTTCTGTTAAGCTTATATAAAGTCGTTGCCTTTCGGTAGGTTATTTGCTACAACTAGGTGTGTGCATTTAATTTTAGTCATCAACCACAATCACAGTTTTACTTTTGCTCTGATTACAATGGATCATCAGCTCTGTTTGAACCAGTGCTTTCCTGTTTTTAATATTCACATCCCCGATCGACATACATTTTGCTGACACAAGCTGTAGTGTAGACACAGCCTAGGTTGTTCCTTTCAGATTTTTAAACAGCTTGATTTTGAAACACTTGAAAGGAACAATGTGCTCTATTGTTCAATTACTTTGCCAACAGAATTCCTCCATTTACTACTTACTGTTGTTAGTCTTACAGCTGCACCACTGTAGTGCTTTAATGAAGATGCTCTAAGGTGTAAGCCAACGGGAGAGAGCTCTCCCATCAGCGTATTTAATCCACCTCCACAAGAGGTGGTAGCTATGCTGGCAGGAGAAGCCTTCCCGCTGACATAGTGCTGCCTACCTGGGGGGAGGATTAGGTCAGTATAACTACGTTGCTTAGGGGGTGTGGATTTTTCACACCCCTGAGCAATTTAGTTATACTGATATAGGACTGTAGCATGGTCCAGACCAGTCCATTTCCTCCACTCGTAACAGGAGGATTTTAATTGTTCCCAGTATTAGATCATAATCTCGTTATACACAGGGATGCTTTCAAAAAGCCTCCACTTCCCCCAATTAATAGAAGCGTGGAAGGAAATGGAAGCAGCGCCAAAGAACTGATAAAATGCAGTAGAACAATTTGTTATCGGCTAATGAGACTCTTTCAACACCTGGTTACTAAATATCTGTCCATATTTCTGCACTATTTCACTTTATTTCCAAAAGATTTGGATGGTTTAAACCTATATGCCTCTAATCATTCCAAAAGATTCCCTGACCTTTAATTCCTGACGTCAACCCAGCTACGTGCTCAATGGAACATTGTGATATGTCCATGAGTTAGAGGGTATGCCAACAACGATGCAAAAGGGAATCCAACATTCAGAACCAAAATTCAGGACTCATCAAATGTTGATCCGTTTGGTTGGTTGAGACCCACTTTGGCGCCATAAACCTGAGTATCCCCTAGCCCGCCATTTAAGTTCTGATTAAGTTGGTGCTAGACTTGGCAAGAAAGGTCCAGACAGCCCACATTCATTCTCAGCTCTAATCGTGAGTATGACCTGAGGAGATCAAGGTCCTTCCAAAAGACACATCAAGATCCAGATGAAAATAGAGCTGTGCATGCTGGGCCCCACAATCCATAGACACCATCTCACTACAGAAAAGGCAAGCTGAGAATCTGCTCTCTTCTATGCCAGTTAGGGCTGGCCCTCTAGCTCCTGGCACGATGAAAAGGAAGACCTCAGGTGATTGTATTGTTTATTTGTGGAGGCTAGGATCACCCTTTCAAAATCCCATGCACACCCACCACAACTGAGTGCCATTCTTCCAACTGGAACACAGTTGCACTTTTCTACAATCACAACACTAAGCCCGGGCTACACTAGAAACTTTTTCTGGTATAGCAAGTGTCGGTTAGGGGGCGGAATTTTTTTGTTGTTGTTGCAACTTTTCTGTACTAGCATAAGCCCAAGTGTGGACACAGTTATAGCTATAGACAAGTGCTTTTGCTGGTATAGTTTATTTCACTCACTGAACCAATATAAACTACACCAACTAAAGCACTTTTTTTTAAAACCAATATAAGTTCTGTCTACACTAAGAGGATTTTGCAGGTCTAGATATGATGGCAAATAAGTACAGACTAGGCTTAAAAGTTCAGCAGTCATGAGTGCCTTTTCTGCTATTTTCTGCCAATAGCTATATCAGAGTGTTATGCTGAGGACATGTTATTCCCTTCTGCTTTGCCCTCATTTAGCATAAAGAAATATTTCCTAATACTCAGTTATACCACCTACCTGAGATGTTCTTTGGAACATCCACCTATCCAAGAGGCAGTCAGGATCAGCAACAACCCCATTTCTCTGATTCCATTTCAAGGGAAAACTATGCCTGACTCCTGTGGTTTTTCCTACAACTCTCCCATGCTATGCTAATGCTTACGGGTCAGCCACATGCGTCACACAGATTATGTCGGTCACATAACACGTCTGTTAGGGCTTTTTTTTTTTTTTTAAATCATCGCACACGCCACAGAAGTATCCAAGTGTCTTTCCAATTCCATTTGTTTAAACAAAATGACAATTTAAAAGCCACCTTGATATTTTCTCATGCTCCCAGGAGTCTCTAAGCTCTTCAATATTTTACCACTTGTAAAAAGGAGACGTATATAAAGTTTGTTACACAATTTTTAATCTCTATTTTACCAGTGTCTTCCAATACCGGACATATTACATAATAAAGTTACCAACGCTCAATCTGACAGCACTTTAGTTACTACTATAGAATCTGGTATCAAGTCACTAAATCAAGCTGTACAATGGGCAAGAACAGCAAACACCAATAAAGTGAGCTCAAAAGTGAAAGATGTCAGTACAAACATTGATTCTAGACAGGTCACAAGTGACTTTAGCTATTTGCGTTTTGCAAAGTATTTTGAGGATTTAAGAGATTAAATGTCTTGCTAAGGATAACAGCCAAGTACTTTCTTTGCTTTAAAGAAAAGGAAAAAACCACACAAACAGCTGTTGAGAGAGTAAGAGTTCTGTACCAGGAAAAAAAGATACCATAAGCCATGTCAAGCAGAATTCTGCATTGGTTAGTCACACGGTGACAGAGACATTTTTAAAGTAACCTGCTACATACCCTGGAAATTCAGCTCCACTGTAACTTGCCTTAAAGACCACTAATGCTTTAGCACTGCCTTC
Source organism: Emydura macquarii macquarii (assembly GCF_026122565.2). Taxonomy (NCBI): domain Eukaryota; kingdom Metazoa; phylum Chordata; order Testudines; family Chelidae; genus Emydura; species Emydura macquarii. The sequence goes on along the minus strand of NW_027132502.1, from coordinate 3,790,518 downwards.
AGCACTGATTAAGAGAGTACAGAACTCTTTGATAATGATCTTGGTATATTTCTCTATCAACAAACTTTACAATAGCCTGAAGCAAGCAGATTAAATACAACAGCTCAATAATTCAGAAGACAAGGTGGCAGGGGGAGAAGAGGATTTCATATGAACAAAGGAGTTCATTCCATGTGTATCAGCGGAAGGGAGAAACTTGAGACGTGCATAAATTTAGTGAAATGTAGTTATGGTAAAGGAAGATTGTCTGAAGACAGAACCTAGCAGGTGAAATCCCAGCCACCCAACTCAGGTGAGAGCTTGCACAAACCCTCTTCACAAATGAAATGTAAGGATAAAATCCGAAACCACAGTTTCTACAACACATTCCTTGCTCCACCAAGAGACTTGTGACTCGAGTAATTACCTCCTATAATCCACTCAAGATTACATTATAGGGTTAAGGAGAAAAAAACTTTGAGACTCCCAAACAGCATGCAAGTAAGAAAAGAAGTGCACATCTTAGGTTATTCACATGTTTTGAAATGATCATATTGTAATTTAAAAGTAGGGGAACCTTCCAGAGAAGGAAATGCATTGGAGGGGAAACATAGAAAGGCATGGTGGATGACAGTACTGTGGGGTGTTAGAGGGAAAAGAGGAAACTCTGCTGGAAGATAGCATATTTAAGTTTAAATTTGGTTAACAGCCAGTCAAAGAGGAGGAGCAGTTCAGACCTACAGTTACATGCATTGAATCAGCACAGGCATTGAACTGAGTGGTGTGTTAAAAATCAGCTGCCAAAACCAGTTCCCATGCCAGCCAATTTCCACTTATTGACCGATTGTGACGTGAACATTGTCTAGACCAATGTTTCTCAATCTTTTTAGGACCAGCTTGCTGCCTTCCTAAACAGTATCAGGGAGATCCCAGGGACCGGCACTGGTTCACAGGCAGGTCGTTCAGAAACACTGGCCTAGACCAATGGAAAATTAACGTTAATAAGATGAGGAGAGAACATTTAAACTTAAACTCTGTCCATACAACTTTTAATCATGATATTGTAACTCAGACACATGGTCACCATAATTGGTTACAAGAAATGCAGTTCAGTTTGTGTCTACACAGCGGCTTCTCTGCTCTCATCACCATGTTGTATGTCAACACCTACAAGCACAGTTAGGCAAGTAGGTATCAGTGCATTCTGGGAAAGAATCTGGAAAGCTATCCCAACCTGCCTCAACAGGAAAGTGCTGAAAGAACGTGCTTCCGGTGCTGGTGTGCATACATGGGACAGCGCACTCTGGTTTGTCCAGGAAGACTAGGCAAACAAGATACACAAATATGGCGGGGGGAGTCCCATCCATGTTGCTAAAAAGAGTAATGAACCAGTTGGACTCAGGAAGGCACCTGTGTACGTACTTAGGTCTCATGCAGGGGTGAAACTCTGTTGCTGCCTTGGTTCCTAAATGGGTTTTAACCACATGGTGTATGACCACACACCACACTTAGCAGACCATGCCACTATAACTGGTTACACACTCGTTAGCTGTAACATGGATAGGACCTTACCTAATTTTTTCAACATGCCAGTGAGATAGGAAGCATCGCTGTTTTACAGATGGGACTAGCAAAGAGATAAGTGACTTGCCCAAGGCCACATAGGAAGTCAGTGGCAGAGCTAGATCCTTGTTCCCAGACCCATGCTCAGTTCAGTACATGACATTCTGGGAAGCATAAGTTGTCTAGAAATGATCCAGTTCTGCAAGTCAAACCTAGGCTATGGCATCTGTTGAAATTTATTCTCCCGCATAGCCCTCAAGTTCACTGCAGAAGTACCAGTAAAAGCGGTCTCCCCTTTGCTCAGAGCGGCACTCTGAAAACTCAGGTGCCAAGATATATTTTTCTCTATATAGAAGATGTGACTTTGAAAATCAAGTTTACACTCTGAGTCACCAGCTTCAGTGACACCGTTCCCCAAAGTCTAACATATGCTCATGACACCCCGCTCACTTACAGGGAGCACTCTTGCACATTCATGGTTTGTGCAAGATTTAGGCTTGAATCATTCAGACCATAAAAATGGCAATTCCAATTCTAAACTGGATTCTGTTATAAAGTGACTGCGCATCGGAGAGAGCCAAAGATCCCATTCCGGATACTGAACAAAGGTTTGGTGATGAAACTCATTTAGTAGCAATAGGCTAAAAGTTTATCAAAATAGTTACCATTCTCCGGCTGAGTGAAGTAGCGCCTCTGCGTTGTCAGGGAGTGGATGCTGCTCTTCTGATTTTCAGGACTCTCTGTGAACTTGCTCCACCCTGCTCATGACCTCCTAACCACCTATTCCGCCTGCTGACTCCTCTCCTTCAGGCTTGGACTCCTATAGATGCCAATGACTGTTGCTTCTGCTACACTATATTCCCTCCTTTCTTCCCTCTGACTCATCTTCTCAAGTTTCCCTCCTCTCTTTAGCTTTGGAGGCAGACGCACTGTGAAAAGGCTTGTGCAAAACTTCACGAAGGATACTATTTAAAAATAAAACATTGGGGAAGTTCGCGCTTTGGTTTCTCAGGCTCTCAGCCGTTTGAGGGAAGCAAGCAGAGGGAGTAGCAGAGATAGCCAGGAGGCCCTGAAGAGGAGAGGATCATTAAAAGATGGAGAGGGAAGTCACAGGAGGGCTAGAATTCCTTGAGAGAGGAGACTGGATTGCACATGAGGCTGGCAACAGTCCGGACCCCATTTATTCTGCGGCTGCTGAATTAAACCACTTGGTGCAGAACTGTGCTCCAGAATCTACCCTTTCAATTAAAAGATAGGTTTCTACTCCTTCGGGATGGGGGTGGGACTCAAGTGTGAACTGAATGTGAACTGCCCCCAATGCATCTCATATGGGCCCAGAAGTCCTCCGGCTGCATAATAAGGCATTTGTCCAAGACGCCATGAAATTCAGTCTTTCTGCTACAGAATTCACTATTTTTCTACCAGTAGGCACAACATTCTGTCGTCCGTCACGCTGCCTGGACCGGCCTGGAACGGTTTCTGGCTCTGAAGCATTCCCCGCAAGGAGTTAACTGGATCACATGGCATGCTCCCTGCACTGGTCTATGGAGTCAGGCAGCAGGGGGTCAGGGGAACAAGAGCGAGAGTCCAGCTTACAGAAACGGCGCAAGGGGGACAGATGTGTAGGCTGGCGAGCTAGGCAGGTTGGAGAACAACGTAGCTGTCGGAGTTAAGCTGCTGATGCTAGCTATCAGTTCATTCTCTTCCTTCGCAGTCATGGGGAGAAGGAAGTTCTCAGCTGGGTCACCTAGACAACATTATGGGAGCCCAAATACGGGGAATAGAGCTGGGGAGCCCGGAGAACAAACGAACGCACGCACAACCGCCCATCCTCAAAAATAATCACGGTTGAAAAATTACCCAGGTTTACATAAATGAATATTTTCAACTATGACCCACAGCTTGTGTGGGAGCAGCAGGCGTGCCAACGACATTACTTCATGGCAAACGAATAAATGAATATTGCTGTGGAATTTAGGGACTGCTGCCACAGAATTTGTGCTGTATGTATGGCACAATGGGACCATGAGACTCTGGTAACAGAAACAGAAGAGCGTTATTAAATCACATACCACAATGACCCCTGCAAGAGCAGGATCTAATCCCCCCAAAAGAGCATGTACTAGATATTAACACTGATACTACAGCTGATGTTAGCCAAAAACATTAGGATTGCACAAGACTCAGGAATGCAACATTCTCCTATCGAAAGAAGCATAGAAATTTATGTTTCATTTCTAAACCATTAGAGAGGAGCTTCCTATTTCTCATCTGTGCCTCAGACAGGGCTGTAGCGTAAATCCACTCTCCCCCCTCCCCATATCTTATTACACAGATTAACGTCATCTGTAGAATAATAAATTGGATCTAGAGAAGATGATTATTTGCACTTACAAGATTTCCACAGCAACTGGCATTCTCCATTCTACTAAACTGATTCTGCAGCCTCCACTAGGTTACATGCTCATATTTGTTGTTGCCAGGTAGATAACAGGGAGATAACAGCATTTCTGAAGTGCTGAAATCTGCCACATTAGAACAAGTAGGCTCTTTAAAGTTTTCTTTAAAAAACTGCTTTACAAGAAGTACGCCCTGCCAGAAAATCAGAGTTCATGTGAATTTGTGGCTCTTTCTTTTTAAAGCAGAGCTCCTTTAGGAGGGACACAAGCAATATGAAAGTTGCTATAGTATATGGAAATGGAGGCAAAAAACTGAAATTTCCCACCTCACCAGGACCTGCATTACTTGACTGTCTGCCTCCATTACTCATCCAGGAAATCTGTCTACCTGGAGTATTCGCTGCCTACCACCCACCCTGTACTTCTAACTCCAGAACAAATAGCCTCAAAATTGCATTCTATCTGGAAAATGTAGAGCCATCACCCAAAGGCTGCAATTGTTTTTTTTATAACTATGACAATAGCATCTTCACCTAGCTTTCATGCCTCCTGAAAATAAAGGTGTTTTTAGACAATGCTGGTAAATTCACAGGCTAGGCAAATAAATGTCAAAGGACACAGACAGACAATAGATCTATGGGGTAAGTCACACAAAGGGTTTGTTGGAACTAGGAAATATTTTTCTTTTTAAACAGCATTGAGGAGTCAAGTTAGCTGACATGATGCTGACCATGGCTTGTCCGTGTCCATACTTGTCCATTTACACTGATACTATCTTTGTTATTAGCCAAACACATTACGATGACACAAGACTCAAGAATTGGACACCATGGTCAGCATCGTCCCAGCTATCTCAACTGCTCACAAACATGTTTGAAAGCAATCAGATTTCTCAGTGAAGACAAGCCTCAGGAGGTTACTTGCCAAAGTAAAGTTTTGTTCTCCTTCATGACATTGCCTCTACACAGCCATGCTGGGAGATTGTGTTCCCAACCATGCAACAATGGAATCCATTTTAAAACATCAGCTGTTAGAGAAAATATGCAATCTACTCTGTTTCAGCCTTCTAGCACCAAAGGCATACCAGCCTCCAACCATCCTTCAATTCCTCTCTAATCAAGGCATCTTTTAAATCACCAGGCTAGCATGGAAGAGAGAGGTAGAATGTGGACCTGTGAAGGCTTTGTGGGCTGTGAGATGATGATGATGATGATGATGAAGAACTTTTTACTTATGATTTGTGTCAAACTCTATTTGGATGGAAATTCAAATTCATTTTAAAATACACAAAAAACAGCATTTAATTTTTTTCTGTTAAATAAAACTACTTTAGATGTGCTGGATATATGAGAAAAAATGTTATCAAAACAGGTTTTGAATTTAAAACTAACTGATTTATTAAATAAAGGATGTATTATCTGAAGTTAGTGACCTGAAATGATGGTTTCCAGTCACCATGTCCTTCAGGATTTTAGAACTGGTAGATCTCATCCTCTCGCACCTACTTTTTATACATAGGTTAGAAGAGGAAAAACAAAATTTCCCACTTATTCATTGCCCAGTTGGTTTCTTAACTCAATGAACTAGTCGCTGAACTGAACTAGTTGAATAAACTGAAATGAAGAAAATATTCTCTTTGCACCTACAAAAGAGGCCTCTGCTGACAAAAATTTGTTTAGCATTTCAACAAACTCTGGTTTCAGGTGCTTTGCCAGTATTCAAAATACTGGACAGACAGAACTTTCTTTAAAGCGTGACAGCAAACATGCACTGCTTAGTATTTTTTGTATTTGATTTAGATTATTTTAACAGATAATAAATTTATGCCTTAACATAGGTCAACAATTTTAAATAGATTTACTTAAAAAAAAACCACACCTGTATATAATTAAAATTAAAACAAAACATAGAAAAGAGCATAAACTCTGGCAAGTCAAGTGTAAGAGTATAATTAGGCAGGCAACTAGCAAAAGACACAAAAACTATTACTAAAAAAAAAATTTTAAGTAATACAGAAGCAGGAAGCCTACCAAACAATCAGTGGGGCCACTGGACCATCGAGGTACTAAAGGAGCATTCAAGAAAGACACCACCATTGTGGAGAAGCTAAATGGAATTCTTTGCACTGGTCTTCACTGTAGACGATGTGAGGGAGATTCCCATACATGAGCCATTCTTTTTAGGTGACAAATCTGAGGAATGGTCACACTGAGGTGTCAATAGAGGTAGTTTTGGAATAATCTGATAAATTAAACAGTAATAAATCAGCAGGATCTGATATCATTCACCCAAGAGTTCTGAAGGAACTCAAATATGAAATTGCACAACTTCTAACTGTGGTATGTAACCTATCATTTAAAACAGCTTCTGTATCAGATGACTGGAGGATAACTCATATGACACCAATTTTTTAAAAAGGCTCCAGAGGCGATCCCAGCAATTACAGGCCAGCAAACTTAACTTCAGTACCAGGCAAACTGGTTGAACCTATAGTAAAGAACAGAATTTCCAGACACATAGATGAACACAGTTTGTTGGGGAAGAGTCAACACGGTTTTCGTAAAGGGAAATTATCCCTCGCCAGTCTATTACAATTATTTGAGAGGATCAACAAACGTGAATACAGGTGATCCAGTGAATATAGTGTACCTGGGCTTTCAGAAAGCCTCTGACAAGGTCCCTCACCAAAGGCTTTTAAGCAAACTAAGTCATGGGATAGAGGGAAGGTCCTCTTATGGATCAGTAACTGATTAAAAGACAGGAGGGAAAAGGGTAGGAATAAATGGTCAGTTTTCAGAATGGAGAGAAGTAAACAGCAGGATTGCCCAGAGTTCTGTATTGGGACCTGTGCTGCTCAACCTATTCATAAATGATCTGGACAAAGGGGTAAACAGTGATGTGGCAAAGTTGGCAGGTGATACAAAATTACTCAAGATGCTTAAGTCCAAAGCTGTCTGCAAAGAGTTACAAAGGGATCTCACAAAATTAGGTGACTGGACAACAACATGGCAGATGAAATTCCATGTTGATAAATGCAGAGCAATGCACATAAGAAAATATAAACCCAACTATACACACAAACTGATAAACCCAACCATACACACAAACGCTATACATACAAACTAATCTAAAAAAGCTGTTACCACTCAAGAAAGAGAGCTTGGAGTCATTGTGGATAGTTCTCTGAAAACATCTGCTCAATGTGCAGCAGCGGTCAAAAAAGCTAACAATGTTAGGAACCATTACAAAATGGATAGATAATAAGATAGTAAACATTATAATGCCACTATATAAATCTATGGTACACCCACATCTTGAATACTGCGTGCAGCTCTGGTCACCCCATCTCAAAACAGATACATTAGAAATGGAAAAGGTAGAAAGAAGGGCAGCAAAAACTATTAAGTGTATGGAACAGCTTCCATATGAGGAGAGATTAAAAAGACTGGGACTTTTCATCTTGGAAAACAAGAGAACTGAGAAGGGATATGATAAAGACCTATAAATTCAAAAATGGCGTGGAGAAAGCTAATAAGGACATGTTATTTACTCCTTCACATAAAACACAAGATCCAGGGTTCATCCAATTAAATGAACAGGCAGCAGGTTTAAAATAAACAAAAGGAAGTACTTCTTCACACAATGCACAGTCAACCTGTGGAACTCAATGCCAGGAGATGCTGTGAAGGCCAAAACTAACTGGATTAAAAAAAAGAATTAGATAAATTCATGGAGGATAGCCATCGATGGACCTATTAGCCAGGATGGTCAGGGATGCAGACCCATGCTCCAGGTATCCTAAATCTTTGACTGCCAGATGCTGGGACTGAACGACAGGGAATGGATCACTTGATGACTGCCCTGTTCTGTTCATTGCCTTTGAAGCCTCTGGCACTGGCCATTGTCAGAAGACAGAACACCAGGCTCGACAGAACACTGCTCTGACCCAATATGGCCATTCTTAGGTTTTTACGTTCTAAAAGGAATCCAATTTGAAATTTTAAAAAACTGATCTTTTTAGGTAAGAAAAGATGGATTTTTATCTACTCTGGAGGAAAGAACAAGAATCAAGTGTCCAGTTATGTAATAGCCTGCCCATATCCCATATTCTCCTAATCCCTCATCTAAACATTAGTTTATACCATGAAACATGATGTTTACTTACTTACTTCCGAAGGTTTTGGATTAGTTTTTCTAATCCTTTCCCCTGAAACCGTGGATCGTCTCATTACCCATAGCCTGTTCTGAAGCCTACTAAGGTCTTAGCTTTGATGTCTTGTGACCATGAGTTCCACATGCTAACTTAAAACTTGATTGAAGAAAGCACTGTTAAATGTGCTACCTTTCAATTTCATTACATCACCTTGAACTTGAATTATGAGCGCATAAATAGGAGTTTCCAAATCACCTTTTTCATATCATTTATTACGTTGTACACTGCTTTCTAAGGATGACAACACAAAAAGATGCATGCAGTGTTGTGTTTGTCCCAGCATATTAGAGAGACAAGGTGGGTGAGGTATCGTATTTTATTGAACCAACTTTTGCTGGTGACAGGGACAAGCTGTCAAGCTTAATACAGAACTCTTCTTCAGGTCTGGGCCCAGAAAGCTTGTCTCTCTCACCCACACAAGTTGATCTAATAAAAGATCATCTCACACACTTTGTCTCTCTCATATCCTGGGAATGACACAGTTTCAGCAACACTGCATAAGCCTCTTTGCACAGGTAGAGCACGGAGACTAGGGGCTCGTCTACACTTACCTCCGAGATTCGGCAGCAGTCGACTGGAGTTACGCAAGTTTTTTGCGTAGCTTGCATAACTTCCGTCGACTTCTCTGCTTCTGTTCGGCGCGCCGTCTTCACTGCACTGCACTGACGGGAACCGCGTTCCCATCGATGCAGCTCTACGCCACTTGAGAAGGTGCTCTTAATACATCGATTTCTGGATCGACTGAGGGGATCTTCACTGACCGCTCAGTCGATCCAGAGAAGTCATAGCCTAGGTCTGTGTTTGGATGGGATGGGCAATATTGGGGACAGATGCTTGTTGAAACTTTGCTTGTACGGGTAGGTATCTGAGGCAGCTCTCCAATCAGAACACGCTCATACCTACCTAGGTGAGAGAGGCCTGTTCTAGAAAGAGATTTTGTCTTTTAGCGTGGGCCTCAGGTCAGAGTGAATGTAGAACTCAGGGTACAGTATAAAAACAGTACAATGTGTGGGACAGAGAGGCAGTGGAGCTGAGGAACTCTTCCCATTTCACTGGGATCCAAAGACAGAGGTCCCTTAATGTCCTGTTTGCTTTGCCAGAGAGCAACAGTAGTTGTGACTAGTGTGCAAATTTTTAAAGAAGTTCGTTTTTAAATTTTAGTTTTGAGGCAAAGCAGCAGTGTGTCTGGGAACCCTCCAGAGAGCATCTCATACTTAACTTCCTTTGCATAGGAGGAATTATCAGGTATTTTGCATCACGGCAGAACTGAACATCTTACCAGTTTAACAGTGAACATGCAGTGTGCAACACACATCTTGACAATGCAAGTCTTCAAGGATATCACGCAAGTTTCATGCAGAACACAGGCAGTAAGTCTATAAGGTGTCAATACAATGAAAGCTATTAAACACCTGCTAAGCGTATAGACCATTTCATACTAACAAAATAAAGCTCCTGAAGTAAACATCCAACTTTTTTCAAAAGCTGCCCGTTCACTGAAAAGTAGAATACAACAGAAAATTGCGGTGTTAGAACAGACCGGTGCAATAAATACAGAAGTGTTTTCTGTAACTCATGCCAAAATATTTCATAAAAGCAACAGTGCACTTAACTGTAAGCATCTGATAGAAAACTGGATCTGTTGAGCACAGTTTGCACAATCACATGAGTCAACTTTACAAAAAAAAAAGTCATGAAAGATAACCATCCCAGGCACAAGATCTGTGAGCCCAGCCCCTCAGTTATGGGAATCAGTGTAAACAGGTGTTATTTACCCTAGTTCAGTGAAGGGGTATAGTTGAGCAAGTTTTGCAAATGTCAAATATTTATTAGATTCCCACTCAGAGCCGTGATAAGCATTCCTCCCACCTTCCCAGGCTGTAAAGTTGATCTCTCTTATCTTCTTATTACAGTAGACTTAATGCAGTGACATTTATCACCACCTGCAGTAGATTGCCCCTTAGCTCAGGCTAGCCAAATGTTTCACCATAAATACAATCATTGGGAAAAAATCTAACCCATCTACACCAAGAGATTAAACCAAAAATGCCTGACATTGATATAATGGCCAAGAGATTTTTTTAAAATTTATTTAACACAGAGGCAGATCTTTTTTCTGCCCTATTTTCAATGCACAAGCCAAATCCTCCTCTCTCTTGTCAATGTCAATACTCCAATTAACTTCAGTGGGGGCAAGACAGGCTCATTAATAGCAATTCATTTGACATTCACAAACACGTAATTTTCAATCCCACTATAATCTTGCATTAATGAATGCACCATTCACACAGCGTGTTAGCAGTTTAAATCAATGAACAGCTCACCTTGAATTTGACCAGAAGACAAGTGACTGGTTTTCCTGGCATTTGCTGCAGGCAAATCCATACTAAACTGCTCAGCAGTCAAGTGTTCATCTGCTCTGTCCAGACTGGCCAGACACTTGTTCCTTTTCTTATGTTTGTTCTTCCACACCTTCTCTTCATCCTTGTCTTCAGAACCAGAAGATTTCTGCAGAGAAGTGACTTGCCTCAGACTGTTTGATATTACTCTCCCACCCAAAGCATCACTCACTTTTAACAAGTCAGCTGCAGTTCCATGCTGTTTTACATAGTAATCCTCTTCCAGCTCAAGGTCTCCTTCTTGGCCGATGCTGGGGTCTCTTTTATGAGGCTGTCTGTTAGCAAAGACTTGGGTTTTATCTTCATTCAGTTTCTCAAATCCTACAAGTGCAGGCTGTTCCAACTGAGATGTTTTGACTGGTGAATAGCTATGTGGATTCAACCCATTTTTCGCTAAAGCATCTTTCACCAGGGCTCTCTTCACGATCGGTTCTACGTCCAGACTGGAGTCATTGAAGCTGCACTCTTCTAGCTGTATCTTCTGTGCAATGTGATTTAAATAAGATCGGAATCTACCGCTGTGGTGCTTTTGCACAAGCCTGGCATAAGCATTCTTCTGGGGAAGAGCAGGCTTGCTTAATCCATCTTTGGTAATTTGGGCAGAAGCACCTTTCACATATCCCAGCTGATCCATATTCCAGTAATATGCTCAGACTTTAAAGTGTTGTAAATAGACAGGGAAAAAAGGGTTATTTTCTCAAAACAAAGGATCAATGAATTACATTAGCAAAGGTGTGAAAAAGTTTATTAAATGAGGATTTCCTGATCTCTAAAAAAATTCCAAGGCGATAAACAGTTCAGAATTTACTGCAGTATTATCATATAAGAAGCAACATTATATTCAATTACTATCAGTAATCCAGGAACCATCAAGCTATGGTCTACAGACCACATCTGGCCATAATCCACCCAAAACAGGGACTTGGGACAAATGCTTATATTCCAATTCTGAATGATTCCTTTAATCCTCTCTTCCTTGCCTCTGACAAAGCTTGGCAAATTACGGTAGTAACTGATGGACGTATTAGATGTATCAAATTAGATGCATCAGAAGTAAAATTTGATCATGTCCACCTCAGAGTCTCCAAAAATAACTGCCATCCTTATCGAATTGTTTAGATGTTTCAACAACAAGGACATATCTCTTGTCACTTTGTTTCTTGTGAGCAAAAAAGTTTTTTATTTTCTACTGTGGCTGACAACAGGTAGGTCTTTGAAGCCACACTACAATGAGGGCTTCGCTTCAGGTTCTAAGACTGTCTACTCCAGTTTCTCTTTCCATATATAAATGTACTTTCAGTACAATAGCCATAGAGCGAACTCACTAGTACAACTGAACATCTTGAGAAGGCTCCTCACTTTTTGGTGTACAAGGTAGATAAGACTGTTGTTTTCACCATGACCAATTTCTCTAAAAGGCATTATTACCTCCGCTTTGATGGCAGCAGGGTGAAGTGTAGATGGATCGAGTATCTTTCACTCCCATTTCAGTTGCTCTAGTTTCTGAGCAGCAAAAATGAAAGAGACAGTCTACTAAGTTTCACCAAGCGATTACTCAGGTAAAGCTATAGGCAGAGACAGGATAAAAATCACTAATTTGTACCACGCCCCAAGGCAAAGTGTAAAGGAGTAAAAGATATAATGGAGCATCTCCACAATGTTTGCTGCATTCTGCAGTGTCCCACAAAAAGCTTTAAAAATTACATTTCTCTCTCACGCACTTCAAATTCCTCACAATTTGACATGGCATTTAACTGTTCCAAATCAAACTACCGCAGCCACAAACATGACATCACCTGAGCTATTCATTTGCTGAAGTGTGAACTTCACAGCCTAGCTGGGATCACTCATATGCTAACATTGGTAAACACTGGAATCTGAGAAACAAAAACAGATGAAGTCATGAACACTGTCTTTATGAACTTTTGCCTCAATCTCTTTCCGCAGCGTAAGAGCTCTTTGTGTGTGTGTTCTCCAGACCAGGACTTTCTTGACACAAAGCTTCAACCGGGGGTGAAAAAAATTGGGTTCTCTCTCTCTCCCCTCCATACTTGAAATTTTTCCTCTCAGTTGCCCATCCTCTTCTCCACTGTAGTAGTTACAATGAGGATAGGCATGTAGGCTTTTTCTTCCTTCTGCAAGTTGCTTGCACCTGCCTATGCACAGGGAGCGCAACGGAGACAAAGGTTTGAGGAACTAAGTTTCTCCATAGTGTGCTTACTTTTGCCCTTTCAGCGTAACAGTACACGTTGCAATTTGATTTAATTAAGAAACTGACTAAGTACGTGAATAGTCTTCACAATTCAATACAAAGTGAAAATAAAAAATCCCTGCATAAATAGGAAAAATTCCCTGTGCGGTTTTGCACGTCTTCCTAAAATTTTCCATTTACTCAGGCAATGGTTAGGCTTTTCTATATGACTGCAAGATTGTCTTAGCCCCAGAGTTATTACAAAAACCCTCAAAAGAGTAGACCACAAGAACTGGTGAAAAAATCTTACAAGTTCCTTAATAGGTCACATTTCCTCATCAGTACAGTTTTCGCCTGTCCTTGCCTATGAATAGAAGCAGAGAGACTCAGCCCTCCACTGCTTGAGATGCAGTTAGAGGTTGGAAAGAGGGGTCGAAAGCTCCCCGTTCCAGCAGCTCGGAGGGAACCCAAAAAAAGACATTTTGCAGAAGGCAGGTGGGAAGATTCCTCCATTTCTCCCAGCAGCCAGGGAAGGAGTTCCAAACTGAATACACCCAACAGCCCAAGATTAACATGAAAGCTGCATGGGTTATTTTAAAATGATGGGGTGTGTGCCGCTATGGCCTTCAACGTTATTGCATCAAGTCAGGAACACACGATTCTTACCATAGCATGAGTAAAAGGTGAGACATGCGCATTGCATATGTTCAGCAACGCGACACGCTGGTTAGAACCCAATGTTGGGTATCAAGGCGCTTTAGTGTCATCCCTCTATGCCGTGCCTGGCTAAGTGACCGTGGACCAAGCGCCACGTCTCACCGGTGAGGCAGGGACACCACCAGCTTACGTAGGGCCGCACTGCACAGAACCTGCTTTGAGAACCCCAGTGGGAGGACCAGAGAAAACGCTAGTCGTGCCTGGAGCAGCAGCAAGTTGGAGGGAACCCAACCAGGTGACGTCTTGATCCCGTTTCACCTCGGAGTCAGGCACGTCCCAGGCATCCGCCCGGGCCATCAACGACCAACGGCACTCACCCGGGCGCGCATCCTCGGCCAGAGAGCCGCAGCACCAGAGCCGCTGCCAGGGCCGGGTCACACGCGAGAGCCGGTGTGACCGCGAGGAGCCGAGACAGGGGCTTTGCAGCAGGCGGCGCTGGTTACCGGGGCGAGGGGGAGACGCGAGCCGGCCGGGGCAGCAGGGAGGGGAGACGGGGCCGGAGACGGGCCCAGCCAACGCGCGGGACCCTCTCGGCTACACCCCGGCGCTGGGGCGGCTGGCGGCGGGGGCAGGCCCGCAGCCAGGGGCCTGGAGCCGCAGAGCCGGGCTGGAGCAGCCCCAGGGCGGGGGGAGGATGGGCGAAGGGCGGCTGGCGCCGGGGAGAGGGCCCCGCCCCAGGGGCAGCGGCTGGGCCCGGGGGGTCTCGCCGGCCCCGTCACTCACCGGCAAGGCCGCTCCTCCGTCGCGCCGCTCCGTGCCGTTTAAATGTCCCAGCTGAGCCCAGCCTCTCCTTCCGCTTCCGGGTCAGAGGTCGCCTACGGGCCGCGGCAAGGACCAAAATGCCTCGCGCGAGGGAGGCCAACAACCCCCATTTCCATGGAGATGGGGGGGGCGGACTCACCCAGCCCCCTGCAGCCCCTCCCCCCATGAAGGGGGTTCATGCTCCTCCCCTACCTGTAGGAGTCGCCCAGCAGCTCCCTAGGGCCCCCACCCTGTTGACAGGGGTCAGTGGGGGCCTTAGCCCCCCACTTCTAGGGGGCTTTAGGGGGGGGTCATCACCACCCAGCACGCCCCCTCCCCCACACGCTCCTCCCCAGCTGCGGGCTCCTGGCAGGGAATCTTTTCACGGGATTCCATGGGGCGCTTGCCTGCTCCCGCCCTGAACCACGGTAGCCAGGGGGATCCCCAGCCCCTGCCATCCAACAGTGGGTTTTCAACTCCCGCCCTGCCGCCCTCTCTTACGCCCAGGTATCAGACCAAAAAGAGCTATTTAAGAACCTCACTGAGGAAAGCTCCTTCAGGCCACACCCCTCTTTTTGTTCTGTGTTTGTACAGCACCTAGCGCAACAGACTGCTGGGCTCTGAATGAGGTGCCTATGCACCACCTCAATACAATGACCAACAGCAGCAAAAATGTTGCTGCGCCACAAAGTGTTTTATAAAAATGTTGCTGCGCCACAAAGTCAATCTCTTCCCCCACTTCCCCAGCCTCACACACATCCGCTCTTTCCATTTATACGGGTTAACATCTCCATAGTGTCAATATTCAAGAGACTAGCTAAGGACAGGCCCGGTGAGTTGTGGCCAGCACACTCTGTGGCCACATGAGAGGTACAGATTACATAGCCAGCCCTAGTCCCTTAAGCCTCTCTAGCCCCAATCCTGAAATCAATGGGAGTTCGGTGCCTTAGGGCTTGTCCTCACATATAGCACAACAGCTGTAGTATTTTAGTGAAGATGCTACTAATACATCGTCAGGGGAGCTTCTCCCCTCAGCATAGTTAATCCACCTCCCCAGCAGCTATGTCGACAGGAGAAGCCTTCCTTCCAACATTGTGCTGTCTAGGGAGTTAGGTCAGTATAACTGCAACGCTCAGGGGTGTGGATTTTTTATGAAGTTACCCAGCATTTGCAGGGGTGCAATGGAGAGAAGAATTCTGTTTCCTGGGCCACTAGATTCCACCAGTGCTACAGAAGGAGAAGGTGCAAACTTTATGGGAGAGAGGGTGATTGCACCACTCAGGCAGCCCTGGACAATTAGGACCTTGTTCTTTTCAAATTCAAGTCAGAGAGAGCTTTGCATTGGCTGAAGTGGTAGTAGGGTCAGGCCCCCTCAACTGCTATAGATTGTTAGCTTTGTGGGACAAGGACCCTCTTTTTGTATAGCACCTAGCACACTGGGGTCCAGGAGTAGGGCTCAGAAGGACAACAGTAATTTACATCTTATTTAGAAGGACGAGGACTGCAAAACAGAGTTTTACAGGGGAGGGTGTTGTAGAGAAGGGAAAAATAGGGAGATACTTCTGCTGAAAATGTGTACCTCTATGGTGGGGAACTACATTCATAACAATATTACCGGTCAGGCTGGACTGCACCCTGCCGTGGCTGGAGTTCCAAGGAGCTCCAAGCTGCAGGTAAGATTTGACAGACCACACATGCCACATGACTCCCAACGCAGCATAAGGAGTGAGACACAGTGTTACATCTTTAACTGGCAACTGTCAGCTTAAGTCGGAATCTGAATAGTAGCAGGACAGCATCGTTGGGCAGTTAAAGCATGGGACAGAGTCGGGAGATGTAAGTTTTAGTCCCAGCTTCACCACAGATTGTGTGTATGAACCACCACTCATCTATACTATTATGTGGGGTCATGCCTCCAGGCCCCACCTGAGCTTCTGGGGCCCGTTGTGCTGGGCGCAGTACAAACTATTAGCAAGAAACAGGCCTTGCCCTGGAAAAGTTACCAAACATAACATCTCTGTGCTTAGCTTTTCTGTAGCCAAGCTCATCTATTGTCAAAAGGGGATATGGCAGGATTGTGAAAGAAGGATTTCAGAACCCTCCAAAATGACTGTGGAAGGAGCTGAAGCAGAGCTAAGAATTACTACTACAGGAGTGTGGATTGGATTACAACAAAATAACTGTGCGGGCTGTAAGGCACGTCAGAGGTTTGAATTGAACATCACAGGTGGTCAAAGCTACTCCAAACAGAAGACAAGAAAATTCTTCCTGGAAATAAACCAGCATTGATAAGAGAAAACACTCCCTCTCTCCCCCACAGTAAATTCCTCTTCCACAATGGCACACAACTTGGGGAGGGCAAGCCATTACTCGCAAGGCAGGGGTGCAAGTGAGATGGAAATGTAGTTTTAGCTGGACGATAGAATCACCATTGCATCAGACTCATCAACACGAATTAG
This sequence comes from Emydura macquarii macquarii, assembly GCF_026122565.2. Classification (NCBI taxonomy): domain Eukaryota; kingdom Metazoa; phylum Chordata; order Testudines; family Chelidae; genus Emydura; species Emydura macquarii. The sequence continues at coordinate 3,773,857 of NW_027132502.1, read as the reverse complement.
CTATAACACAGACTAGACGTTTATATTATGGCCAGTACAGAGGAGAGGGTAGCTTTGGTGCTGTGCGGTAAGGGCCAGATCCCACACCTGCTGAAGTCTTTCCAGTAACTTCAGTGGGCTTCAAATCAGACCCTGAGCTGCAAGTCATGGAATATGGTCTTACTGGTAGGTCACCGATTTAAATCCAGTCCAAGTCAGTGACAGCTAGAAGTTCTTCCCACCTGATGGCTGCTTGGTATCCATGTGAGGGGAGCTGGGATCCCAGTGCCATTCGCAGTGGACATGTCCACAGTCCACATCACACAAGCCACTCCACTATGGACACTCATTGGAACCCTTCTTGGCATTGTCCGCGGAGAGGCCAAAGATGAAAGCTGTCCATGGAGACTGAATTCCACCACGCCCCTCTAGCTCAGACCTGAAGCACTTTTGCCAAGCACCGTGGGGGCAGCTTCCAGCTCATGCTATCTCTATCCTGGGAGTAACATGAGGATTCCGGTTTCCAGGCTGCCATCTTTCACCAGCACTAGGTTAAATAAAAACAAACCAGCAGCATACAGTATTTGTTCTAACTCTGTCTTACATCTCTCTAGGCATTTATGTCATGCCCATCCCTTGCTATCTGAGCACCAGCATGGAGAGATAGAACTCACATTCTGGAGCAGACTACCTCATATGGGACCTCCAGGAACATCATCGCTAGCCTTTGGTGAACATCTGAGGCAAGACACCTTCCAGACACATCCCAAGTTTAAAGGCAAAGATCACTTTCAGAGTTCAGGGATTTCCATAACTGAGATCTCACTGTACAACCGTAGGTCACCTCTCCCTGTTTTCTGATCAGACACTGAAATTTGCGTGACTTCTCCCTCCTGGCTGTGTTGAGTCAGGAAGGCAGAGCAGAGAGAGGTGCTTCCAGGTGTCCAAGAGGTGCAAACTCATCACAGGTTCCAACACTGACCTACTGCCCCCCTGCACACACCCCCAATGAGTGATGCTGTTTTGGGATGGGAGAGGAAGATGGAGACCCTGCACTGAAATGACACCCCATCTCTGTGTGTGTGACTGGAAAACCAGGGCCAGATTGTCAAAGAAGTTATGCTTCATGCACATGCAATCATTTGGCTGCACAAATTCAGAGGATTAGGCATGCAGTTACCCGACTTGCATAGGCAAGTGTCCATCTGCACGCATAACTGATGGTTTGAGCAGCCCCAAAAGGAAGGCACTAGAGAGAGTGTGGGCCCCACTTTCAAGCTGCCTCTAAACCTTGCAGAGGTCAGCAGCTTTGGCACCACTTTTATAATAGGGCAGCTGGTGAATGAGGGGTTAACTCAGCAAGCCCCTCACCTTTGTCTTCAGCACAGCTGGTTATGCTCTTTGGCAGCGAGAGCCTGTCAGGTCTGGTGCTGTCAGGGGAAGGAGCTCTACGAGCAGCTGTCAATGACGTAACATCTTCAGGACAAGAAAGCAAGGCAGTGAGAAAGAGACATTTCCTTAACCTCGTGAGGATCAGCTACCAAGTCCCAGCAAGGTGGGCACCTACCACTCCATGCAGAAGTCACTGCAACCTGAGGGCACGTGTCATCGGCCTGTCAGGTCCCTTGGTGCTGTATGCTGCAGGCTCCCATACGGAGCATATCTGCATGGCACTGCTCTCTTTGCAAAGGGTCCCCCCGCTTCCCCTCCCAACCTAATCTAAGTAAAGCGATTGGCATGTGGCGCGGTGTTAGAGGGAGGATCAGCCAGGGCACAGCTACAGCTGCACAGAGCTGGCACACACGGTCGATTTCGGATGTGTTCGCTGAACAGCTATTTGAGGAGCTCGACCCTGAGTTGTTGCAGAGAAAGCGGGAGATGAGTGGGGGGGGGGGGGGAGGGTCATGCCTGTCCTTAGACACTTGCACCACCACCAACCCACCCTTTATAAACATGCTCAGTTGTTTGAGCCAGAGCCTCTGCCCTCACTTTGCACCCCTTGTCACTGAGTCTCTCTCCGCCTCTCTAACTTTCCTCACAACTGTCAGGGCAGGGGACGACTGTTCTTTGGCTGGAAGCCGGCAAGCACCAGATGGTGCCACCAGCTGCAAGCACTTTCATTCCTGCTGGCTGGGCGGCAGCGCTCGTGCATTTCGCAGAAGGAAACGGACGAAAGGGCCCCAAGTGCTGGTGGGGTTTGTTAGCGTTGCCCTTGCCTTGCTGGGGCTGGTATTTAGCAGTGAGCTCATGCGGCACTTCTGGACAGGGTTCATCTGCTGGACAGCTCCCCCAGGGCAGCAGCCACAGAAGCAGCAGCAGAGGCCATGGTGTCCTTATAGCCCACCAACTCCAGGGGGGCTGATCGCAGGAAGTGGGATGATTGTGGCTTTTGCCTGTGTGATTTTGTTTTCCGTGGTAGGCGACACCATTCCCCTCTCCTGGTCCCTGAACTGTGGCCTGTAGACAGTAAACTTTTAGGCTGAGCTCTTTGGGGGAGGGACTGTATTTTCCCGTCTCGTACAGAATCACATTCATTGTTGGCACTTCGTACAATAAATACCACTAATTATTACATAACCTCCTCTTCGGGGGCTCACCAGATCAGAGAAAAGCCCAGTAGGGAAGGGGTGAGTTGAAGTTTTTTCCTCCTCTCCATCTCACCATTGATGAAACTGACAGGTTTACGGTTTTAGAGGGGAAGGCACAGTTGTTCACCCTCCAATGCAAAGATTTCTGTTACATTCACGACATACAGAAAGACGATAGATCAAAAAATAAACACTCTTGCTGGAAGGTTGTGACGTAACATTATTTCTGAGAATTCACACAAGAATTCACAGTCACACTCAAGAACCTTAAAACAGAGGCACAACTCATCCCCTTACTCTAGACTGGCTGGCTGCAGTCTGCCTGTGCTAGGCCCAGATTACACCCTTCCTTACAGAGATCCCAGTCTGCTAGTAGGACCAGGGAAATCCTCTGATATTAAAAGTGACAGCCTATAATTGTAAGAGTTTTCAATACATCACAATTTCCAGCACCCTTCAATGGCAATCCAAGTACAAGGAGTCTCAGCAATAGCCACTGAGTCCTTCCTTCCCACCCACCCCACCCTCAAGGGTGGCAACTCAAGGGTGAAGTGGTTCTTCGATAGTTCTCTCATTCACAAGCTGTTTTGCAACTGCAAGCCCAGCTTGAGACATTAGCCTGCATTCCCCCAGTGTGAGATTATCTCACCATCATTCCCTCCGGCGGTACCTGATGGCTAGTACAAGTCGTGATTGCAGAAATAATTGAGGGAACACTCCCGTACATGTTACAAATGCCTGACAGAGCAGCCAACACTTCCTGGGAATCTCTGAAGTAAAGCTTCCCCTCTGCAAACAGCTGGGCTTCTCCATAGCTTTCTGCTTTACTAAGGAAGCAACACCTGATCCTGACCTCATTTACATGAGGGTGAATCAGAAGCAACTCCATTAGCTTCACTGGAGTCACCCCAATGTGAAGGCAGAGTAAGCAAGACCAGGATCTAGTCCTAAAGCTATTTGCCGGAGAACAGATCTGCTTCTCTTAAGAGTCCATCTGTTCCTGTAATCTCGCCTGATAGAGTCCTCTTTGTGATATCAGAATAGCCTCCCCATAAGACAAGGGGTTACTATGGACTACTAAATATTTATATGATGGTAGCACGCTGAGGCCCAGATAATGTCAGGGTCCCTGAGTTAGGCACCACAGAGAGGGAGGCATGAGCCCTATCCCAGAGCTCATGATCTAGAATGAAACAACATACATACAAAGAGAGAGGCGGAGGGAAACGACATACAGTCCATAATAGATGTATTTTGGTACAAAATTGTAGCTATTAATTTTGTAATTACGTAATTATCAACTGGGCCAACCTACTCAGTCCAGCTGATTTCTTATAGGCACCAGAGCCTTTGGGGGGGTGAAGTCAGGAGGATGATCAGAAGCAGAGGGCCTGAATCTCCCTTGCCTTGTATTTTGTGCCATTATTTACACTGGTCAAAGTGGATGCAAAATGCTCTCGTCAAGGTGGGCAAGTGGAAACTTCTGATCTGGTCGTGCTTTGCCCAGCTGTAAGTGATTACACTCCAAGGCAGTGGAGTATCAGGAGCAGGAAAGAGAAAGAAGAAAGAGATGCACCTAGTCCTGCAACCAGGTGCCAAGACAGGATTGCTCCCTATGGCACCTTTTCTAGCATGTTCTCTCGCACTGAAAGCCTGGGAAAGTATGATTGCCTGCTTGACAAGTGCAATTTTTATGTCAGACTTAAAGGGCTAACCTCAAACCCAGATCACTCCACTGAAGAAAACGGAGTGGTCCCTGCTTACATTAAAGCTGAATTCTACCCTCCCGCTTAAATGGCTGAGTTTAAGTCTACATCAGCTTGTAAACTCCCTGGAGCAAGGGCCTTGTCTAGACCCCTCTGCAAAGTGACCACTCAGCACAGCGCTGGCCTAGACAAATGCATCACAGCATGCAACGCATCCTAAAGCTGCAGTATAAAGATTAGAAGAGACTGAAGGGACAGTGAGAAATGTCTCCTTCTTTATATAGCCCTTACTGCTGTGGTATCAGAGAGCAGAGCAAAAAGGAAGGGAAAACAAACTTCTATGAGAAGACCGAAATCCAGGTGAAGGAAGGCTGGGTCAGGCAGAAAAGGCTCATGTTTCTGCCCTCAGGGATGCCGGGAGCAGAGAAGGAGGGGGGGAGCATTGTGTCATCCTCCGACCAAGGCCCTGTGGCCAGTGGCCACGGCAGCGCTTGTCCTGCCGACTCAGCACTCCCTCCAGGCTAGCTCCAATCTGGCTGCCCAGCCAGGCCTCGCTGGCGAGCAGCTGACAGGCTGGCCACACTGCTTTCTGGCAGGCTGCAGAGTGAATGCAAGCGTAACTTATCAGTATTACCTCATGCGAAAGCCCTGTGCCTTTGTATCTCAAGCAAACACTGGCCATTATATCCTAGCTGGTTCGCATTGTTATTCTGTCTGGTTGCAAAAGGTTAGCTCTGTGGAACACAGCACGTCCACACAGGCCCTGAACTTTCAAGTGGCAGCCGGACCCCCCACCCGCCCCACCCCACCGTCCCCAGAATAAATGGCTCTCCACAGGAACAGAAATATCACCCGCTTCGTTTCCCAGGCACGGCCAAAGCCAAAACAACACGCCGTTATCTGCACTGCAAAGCTGCACCACAGCCTCCGCCTGCATCATCCATGGCGCATAAATCTGCTCAGGTCGCAGTTCATGGCGGGGCCATTCTGGTTCCCTCCCTCACCTTTCCCTCACCCCTGACTATCGCACAGGCTCTGAGAGCTGCTGCTCCCGGCGTACCTCGCAGACTGAGCTACATGTGAACAGAGATGGTCTTTTGGATGCTTCCTTTACCTGCCCTCACTGCCCAGCCTCTGCCCCGCAATGACCCCGGCAGCCGCAGAAATAACTTACCTGGGAAAGTAACAAGCTGATTCAGGGAGTGGGGGGAAGCCAGCAGAAGCAGATCCAGCCTTGTCAGCCCAATACTAGGCTTTTGAGTAGAGGCTGGGGGCAGGGGTAATCTCAGGCACCACTTGCTCAGAAAAACAGAAAATGAGACAAGCAAGCCCAGCTGTTAGCTCCCTAAGACGGTCAGCGTGAGTATAAGCTCTGAAGAGAACGTTCTCTGTAAGGAGGCTAAGGCCTCCACCACTGGTGCGCAGGCTGAGACGTGTGGATTTGGTTTCTGGAGCTATAGAAGGCAAAGCATGAACAAAGCCAGGGGCTTCTCTCTGGCCTCTAACACCCTCCCTATGTCCTGAACATGCACTAGCAGGACTTATGGTTCTCTCTCTTCTTCGGGGGTCCTCAGCCCGAAGAGCCTCCTCGCCACCCCCCGCCCCCCGTCAGGACTCCATTAGTTTCATTCCACTGCTATTGGCAGCGAGAGGGTTCCCCCTCCCCCTTGCCCAGGCTCCCTGACCCACGGCTATGTGGAAAATCAGCAAAGACGGGAAAGGGAAGTTACAGGACTAGTCAAAAGGCTCCGGAGAAGAGCAATCAGGGAACTGATGACAGTTCCCATCAGCAGAGACCGCTTTACCCAGCCTACTTCCAAGACGGGACATGCATCATCATCATCTGCTCCACAGCACTGCCACACAACTAGTGAAGGCCTGCTCGCCTGTCCCAGATGTGCACGTACCACATTACAGCATAGACCCTGGGGGCAGAATAGGAGGGGCCCAGTCACGTTCAAACTGAGAGGAAGGATGGTGTTGTGGTTAAGGTGCTGGACTGGGACCTGGGAAATTTAGGTTCCATTCCCAACTTCCTCTTGTGGGCAAGTCATCCACTCTCTCTAATCCTTCCTTGGTCTGTCCTTGGCAGTGTTGTTGTAGCTGGGTGCGTACCAGGATATGAGAGAGAGAGGTGGGTGAGATAATACATTTCATTGGGCCAACTTCTGTTGGCAGCAGAGATCCTTGGGTCTTACACATGCCTATCACAATACATGGCGTACCTCATCCAGTGCATCAAATGCCCCGGCTGGGTGAGCGAAATCAGACAATCACTACACTCTCAAACGAACTCATACACAATAAAAGGAAAAGGAAAACACCTTCTCACTCGTGGGTGAGCACTTTCCACAGAATGGTCACTCCACATCTGGCCCTCAGAGGAAACCTGCGCAACACCTTCAAAAGACAAGCCGGGGAGCTGAAATTCATTACTTTGTCTGCCACACACTAAGGACTCGTCTGCACCTAAAACGTGACAGCAGTGCAGCTGGTCTGCTGTAGCACTTCAGCGTAGACCCTACCTCCACCCACAGAAGGTTCTCCAGTCACCAGAGTTCATCCAGCTCCCTGAGAGGCGATACCTAGGTGCAGGGAAGAATTCTTCTGTCAACCTAGCACCGTCTACACTGGGAGTTAGGTCAGCTTCGCTACATCTCCCAGGGTGGGGATTTTTCACAACCCGAGACACAGAACTATGCTGGTGTAAGTTTTCAGGGTAGACCGTCCCTAAAAACCATGGACTCAGAATCTGGTTTTGTGTCTCTTTACAATGTTCTGGGCTTGCCTACACTTAAAACGCTGCACTGTTTTACTGAAGACCCTATCAACAGGAGGGGTTCTCCTGTGGGCACAGATAATCCAATTCCACCACCCCAAGAGGCAGTGGCCAGGCCAATGGGAGAATTCTCCTGTCGCTGTCTACACGGTAGGTTTAAATCTGTTTTAAGTGCATTGCTCAGCTGTGTGGATTTTTCACACCCCTGAGTAACCGTATACTAACCTAATTTCATAGCATAGACCAGACCTCTGTAACCCGCTAACCCTCCTTTGTCCTATGACTGCAGAGGCGTTAAATGGCCCACTTCGTTCTCAATGGTCCCTTGCAACAGGTGTTAACTCCTGTGCTTAAGGGTGGGTCTACACTAGGAACCGGCATCAGCACAGCTACGTCATTCAGGGGTTTAAAAAAAAATCCACCCTCCTGAGTGATGTAGGTAAGCCAACCTAATCCCCAGGGTACACAGTGCTAGGTTGACAGAAGAATTCTTCTGTCAACTTAGCTACAGCCTCTCAGGCCTCATCTACACTAGCATTTATGCCAGCAAAATTTATGTCGCTCAAGGTCTGCTTTTGGTTTTGTTTCCCCACATCTCTGAGCAACAAAAGTTTTGTCGACATAAGTGCTAGTGTAGACAAGGCTTAAGTTTAAGTGTAGACTAGCCTTCAGGGAGGCGTATTAACTCCAGTGACAGAACTCCCTCCTGGTGGCACAGGTAGAGTTTGACTGCACTTGAAACACTACAGCGGCAGAGCCACAGCACAGTTGCTACACCACTGTTGCGCTTCAGTGTAGACACTCCAGTGAAGCACAACACCTAATTAGCTAACCCACCTAACCCAGGGGATTTTTTTCACACCCTTTAGCAACAAAGCTGGGTCTACCTAACTTTGTATTGTAGGCCAGGCCATAGTGTCTATTCTTTAACATTTCAAGTTTAGAGAAGCCCTAACAATCTTTTCCACCTTGTATTTAGCCATGACACTCTGATTACCTTTCCCAAACCTGAAGATCTCTGTGGACCTCCAAAACTTGTCTCTCTTCCAACAACAGAGCTTGGTCCAATACAAGATCTCACCCACCTTCTCTTTACTAGCTACATGTTCATGCAGCATCCAGCACAGTGTGACCCTGATCTCCACTGGAGCCTCTAGGCATTGGTAGGATACTAATAATTAGTAAAGATGGGGTAATTACATCAGCACAGATGCCAGCTGAGAAAGGGGGGGGGAAGAGGGAGATACATGGAATGGAACATACCATCACACAGGGTGTGGAAGGAAAAAGAACACAACTTGGTCCCCACAAAAAGTGAAATAGTTGAACAGGGGAAAAAAAAAAAAAAAAAGATGCTAACAGCTAAATTGCCTCCTGTCAGCTCACTGCTACAATCCTGGATTTAACCGCAGGAGAAGAAACAGACAAAAGGGAACACGCAAGGAAGCAGCAAAGCGACTAGGGCACCCACATCAGACAGAACCAAAGTGACAGAAGATTCTCTAGAGCGACCAGATAGCAAGTGTGAGAAACCAGGACACTTTTGGGATGGGGGGAGAATAGTTGTGTGTATAAGACAATCCCCCTAAGATTCCCATACACTGCAGCATCAGCACAACAAGGAGAGCATAAACTGCAGCGGCTCAGGGTGCTGGGGAGGGAACCTGGCATTGCACAGACAGAAGATGGTCTGAAATAATACAGGGACCAAATTCACAGCTGGTCTAAGTTAGCACAGCTCCACCGAAGTGAATGAGCCAGCTCACGCCCAGGAAGGACAAAGCCCCCTGTAAACAGCACAAGCGACAAGTTCTTACACAAGCTCACTAGGGATGTTTGGTCATTAAGACCTTGTGCTTCAGCAGCGAAAAATAGCCACCCTGCCGCCAGCAGGGGAGTGTGATTGCCCTTTGCCTAAAACCCTGGCACTAATGTTTATTAAGTCCTCAAGACAAAACTGAAGTGAAGTTTATTGGCGGAGGGGGCTGGGCAGACAGCAGACTGCAGGGCCTGACTGCTGCGGCTTGTCAGGGATGAGGGCTCCAAGATCATCACACCTCTGCCTCAAAAAGCCTCCAAAGGCAAGAGCAATGGAAGGCAGGAGCCTCTCTGTTCCCCCCCACCCCACTGCTCGTTTTATCAATGGCGCTGCAGCAAGGACTCACCCCTCTCGGGCCAGGCACATCCATTGCTTCCAGTTACTACCTCAGACAAACACCTCCCCCCCAACAGCTGGTGGCTCCCCCCATAACACTACCCTTCCTGGGGCTTACTAACAAAGCAGCAGTTTGTGAAAAACACAAGTACCAACCCACCCCCAGGTCCCAAACCCCAGTGCCGCTTCCAGGCCACCCTCTTTTAGGGTCTGCACCCTATAGGCCTTTTTCCACAGGCCCCTACCCAAGCACACTGGAGACATCATCCTCACCAACCTGCCCTCTCACCAGCAAACTCCCTAAACTTAGTGCTGAGCCGGCTGACTGGCTTATCTTATAGCACTGCCTCTGTCCCCCAATGGGTTAAATCAGGCACAGGTGAGTCTAGTTCCCCTAAAGAGCCAGTCTTGGAACAGCTGCACTGGCCCACGCACGTACCCAAGGACCAGTTATGGGCCTTAAGGAAAGACCAACCACGTGGAAATGGGCTGGGGGAACCTAGCACCAATCAGAGTTTCCTGGGTTCTCAAAACCCTGTGCAAGAAGGTCTTGTTCAATGGAAACTGGCACGACAAAGACCAGACTTGACCCAGCATGCCAGAAACCCTGGGCAGTTTTCACACAGGGGTGCCTAAAGGAAGGAACCTAAATCCAGGTCTCAGCCTAGATACTCAGAGGTATTTCGGTGCCTAACTCCCATCAAAATCAATGGGAGTTAGGGACCTGAACACCCTTCAGGATCTGGACCCTAGTACCTCTGTTTTCAAATGTGCTAAGCCCTCGCGGCTCCCATCAGCCTCCGTGAGAGCCGCAGCAGCTCAGCGCCTCTGAAAGACAGGATCCGTGGATTCACAGCTATCTTTGGATTTAAATGACCAACTTTGGGCACCTCTGCTTGAAAATGCCGGCCCATGTTACTGCTAACACCAGCTGAAAGGACGGAAACTGGGACGGGGTTTTAAAAATGTGACCGCTTTTTCACTATCCATGCTGTTTGTTGCACCCCAGCCAGGACAGTGAAATCAGTCAGGGCAGTTTCACGCTGCGTGGTGGCGAGGGCAGCACGCTCTCTGCGTCTCCTGTGTTTGGCCTTTCAGTGCTGCAGGGAAAGACTGAAATCCTCTCCCCTCACTGACCCTATTAAAACAATCGAGTCAGAGCCTATTTTGTAAAACCTCTTTTTTTTAATAAATGCAAACCCTTAATTGGGGGCCTAAAATCCTTGAACTCTCCCCGCTTCCCAACGCAATATTTAAGGGCATACTAGAACTGTGCCTAGAAGGGCAGCAGGTTTTGGGGGGCCCCAAACCTCACCGGGTTCTCCTACCCCAACACCGTCCCAGAGGCTTTCCTTCCTGCCCACCCCCACCCCCCCGGGGGTTCAGAATAAGACAGCTGATGCTGTGGGGTCACTTAGCCCCCTTAGTGCCGCCCAGAACCCCCTCACACGCCAGGGATACCACACGTGCTGGCGCAGTTGGAGGAAGATGGCCACAGATTGGTTTCTGGGCACGTTCTTGGAGCAGACACCACGACACACGTTCCGCAGGGCCAGGCCTGGTGCTGTCTCCGCACCCTAGTGGGAGCTGCTGCTTGTCTGAGGGTGGGCACAGGCCAGGTTTCGGTTGCTGTTGCTTTCAAAGGTCCCTGCAGTGACGTCAGGATAACTAGGCCCGATTCTGCGGTCGCGCTGGTGGTGTAAATCAGAAGCGACTCCATGGAAGCCAGCGGAGCTACCCTGGGGCAGAAATGCCTGCTAGCGCCTGCCGCCTCTTGTTATGGAAGCTCTGACGCTGCTGTGGACGGTGAGGGCACTGCAACGAAATCTCTGCTGTCCTGTCATCCTCCGGGCCCGGAGGGGCTTGGCAGGGGTTTCATCTGTTCCTGCCATTGCTCTCAAGGCAGCGCCAGCCTGGAGGCTTCGCACCTGCTGCCTGAACTCCGGGAGGCGTTTCATGAGACCGTGGACACGGGAATGAGCTGAGCAGCCCTGTTACGAACAGAGCGGCCTGGAAATCCCTTCCCATGGGCCAGCGGCAATTCCCAGCCGCTGCAAGCATTCGAGATTAACCCCTTCCCCGCCACTGCTCAGGCCAGGCACAGAGCGACAACGGCATGAGGGACACTGCAGCGCTGTACACCACGGGCTGGATCCAAAGCAACGGGGGTCTCCATCGACTTCACTAGGTTTTGGGTTGGCTGCAAATCAGCCTGACTGGGAACTCCCTGGGGCAGGGGTTTCACAAGGAAAACGGTCGCCACGCGGGGGCTGCAGCCGAGGTCAGAGGTCAGCTGATTTAATGGCACCTTGAACCTCTTGCTTGCAAACCAGCTACCCATTGGCATGTTATTTTCTGACTCGTGTTGACCAGGGCCCAGATCCTCAAAGATATTTGGGCACCTAACCCCCACTGACAATCAAGGGTCTAACAAGCAAACTTCCCCTACCCAAGGTTTCAGCTGGAAACTGTGTTATCCCTGCACATCAGGATGGCCCATGCCTTGGTTTATGGCCTGTGTATCTCCACTGGAGCTGATGGTAGTAGATGAGGCATAAGCCAAGGCTACCATCAGCCCAAGCCACAAGCCAATACAGAAATGTTTCCCCCAAATAAAGAGAAAACGGGAGAGAAAAGGACAGTGGTTTGTTTGCCACTTCTTTAGCCAGATCCCATGTTTGCTGAGCTGATGTTAAATAAGCTGAGGTTAGAACACAGTTCGCAGCTTTAAACCCTCTCTGGACCTGCAGGTTTAAAACGTTTGACCCTGGACCGGTTTTAAACAGCATCAGCAAAAAAAAAAAAAAGGTTTGAGTCCTCTGTGTGGCTGGATGGAGACTATCATCGCATGCACCAGGCAAGCGTCTGCGGCTCCCCCTGCCCCTCCGTCATGCTGGCATCAGGGCCATGTTTCTGATAAATTCACTGACACATGTACCATTCTTGCTTTTCCAGCACCTAAGATGAAGTCCCTTGGCAAGCAGTAGCCGCTGATCCAGGTCCAGTTTAGTTCCTGTGTCATAACGTCTCTGGAGGTATTGAGCCCAGGGTCCAGATGTTCTCATGTGGCTTTCGCACCTGTTCGCCATGACTGTACTGCGTAATGTGTCAACCAGAACTTTAACCAGGAAGCGGAGAAGCCCTTCTCCTCTTCAGAGCTCGGTCCCAGGTCGATGGCGACCGCTCTCCTTGCTCACGGAATGTCACCGGCCAGCCAGGAGGTTGCGAAGCACTCGTCTGAGATGGGGGGGAAGAGGCCTGGGACCATAGTGGGTTTATGGTGCTGTCCAGCAGGACCTGCTATAGATCAGACGTTAGAATCCAGACCCTTTGACAACAGCACCCCTGGCTACCATCCTTGCTGTGGTCCTGTACTCTGGCCCTCTCTAAAAGGGGCGTAGGGGAGCACTCACTCTGACACCCCTACGGACACTGCCGGAGCACCTGGCTCAGGCCGGCCGGCTGCAGACACCCGTGCAAACCTCACAGGGTTCGGGCCCTCAGGACATTTGATTTGAAACAATTAGTCGCCGGATATGGATGAGACCATTTGTGCTTCCTTCCTTTTTCTGGTTAACCCCGACCCACCTCACCGCAAAATGCATCACTGCAGCCGCCCCGGCTCAGGCTGGAAACCTTCCGCTTAACCCTTACGATGCTGGCGGTTTTCAGACTGCCAAGGAAAGCGTGAGGGATATTAGGTCATCCCTCCCTTCCTCCGGGGATTCTTCCACAGGCCGCTCCCCCTTTGCCTGTGGTACCTGGATTGTCTACATGGCGTAGGGGCGGCGGTTACAGCTGCAGGTCGATAAGGGCTTGGACCTCAGGTACGTGGCTCTATGGGCATCAATCGGATCCCTCACATGAGTAAGGGCTTGCAGGATCGGGACCGAGCACACGACCAGCTCTAAAGGGTTAAAAGGAAAGGGGGGGCCTTCTAACACCCCCCAACTGCCCCTTTCCCTGTTCCAAGGGGCTGGGTGGCCTCAATCTGGTTTCAGTTAAGAAATCACCTTCCCTCTGGTGTGGGCTACAGCCCGCCGCGTAATTCTGCAGCTTGAGGACTAGCGGGAGCCTTTGAATGGCAACTTTGGCTGTCTTGATAAAGCACCCCCCCCCCCCCACCTCAGGCACCGCAACTGGGCAAGCAGGGCCACCAGCCTCCAGCCTTACTCCCCCCCCCCACCACGGAAAAAGACTGCACCTGGGGCAAAGTGGCACAGCCCCGCTGCCATCCCTGCAGCCCAGCCTAACCAGCAGCCGGCTCCTTAGCAAGTGGTGCCCGCAGATTCTCTGATTCCCCTCTGAGCTGGGTCCGTGTGTCCCCACCGGCAGATGGCGGTGGGAGGGCCCAGGGACACCGTTTCAGACTAGATCAGTGCATGGTGCCTTGTTTAGACACAGCCAAGTGCCTCTTCCCAATGAGTGCATAAGCAGGGTCCTTAATACCAACACTCTGGGGCAGTCGATCCCAAAGGGCGTTTCCAGAGATCACTGAAACACAGCCACAGCTGGGAAGCTGACCCTGATCTCCCACTTGCATTCTGCCTGCCTGACTCCCCCCAGATGCTGGCTTTTTCTTCCCTTTCTGTCCTAAACTGCCTAGTGTTGCTGGGGGCTGCTCCAAAGCTGCCTCCTTCCACCCCAGAGGTGGCTGCATTTCAAATTCCTGGGTAGCTCCTTTGTATAGGCTCTTTTGGGGAAGAAAAGTTCTAGCCAGAAAATAAGTTCTTGGGCCAAGTTCTGCTCTCAGTTACACCTGATGCCCGGGAGTGGCTATCATCCCCATGTCATGACCCTCGAAGCTCTTTTCGCTTCCTACCACACACAGCCCTCCAGAAACAAACGCTCTGAGCTGAGGGCAGCTAAAACCCCCTCCGCATGGCAGCCACGATAGGAAAAGCCCAGGAGCCGAGATCTTCCCCTTCCCCGTTCCTTGTTCACGTGGCTCAACTCCCGTCGATGTGGCCCTGTGCCTGACAGCCCAGGGGGGTGTGGGATGGGAAGCATCTCACTGCCCTCGCCCGGGTGGGGGGCACAGACCTGGCCCCAGACAGGGATCCCCGGAGCCCCTCGGAGGAATCTGTGCCCCCCCCCCATGAAGCCACCACCAAACTGCCCCAGCTGGGTCAGCCCCAAGCCCCACCCACAGAGGGAAAGACACGCAAAGAGCCCCCAGCTTCCCCAGCAGGTGCAATGCCCCCTGTGTAACCAGCTCCTAGCCCCTGTCCCTTCCCAGCCCCAGCCTCGCCGGCATCCAACCGCCCTGGGACTACCTCAATGGGGAGACGGCCCCCCCCCCCGCCTCTGCTCAGAGCCCTTTGAGCCCCAAACTCTCCTGGAGGGGGAGGGGGAGTAAGCCCTGGTGGAGCTCGCTCAGCCCCAGCGCGCTATGGCCCCGGTGCAGCTGGCTCTGGTGAGGGGCAAGGCAGTGGAGCCGGCAGGCTCTGATTTGCAGCGCAGCTTGTGCAGGGACAGGGGAACTGGCACCGAAGCTGCACCTGGCAACCAGGAGCTCGGCAAAGAACCCCTGGTGCAAAAGACACTGCCCGGTCCCTGGGATCACCCCTCCCCCCCCCCCGTTTGCTTCTCACTAGCCTAATGCTGGGGGCAAATGAGCCACGCACCCCACTCAGCAAAGCCCTGAGCCAGCTGGGGAGAGGAACTGGGGATAGCTCAGACCCGGAGGCAGCCACCAGCCTGCAACCCCCCCGGCCCTCCCCCCCGGCCATAAAGGCCAGCAAAGGGAGCAGCTGAGGCCAGCTGGGGTTTAGGGGCGACACCGGGGGTCCGCGGGCATGGCCGAGATCTCTCCAACGCCCCAGCCTGAAATTGCCAACTCCTGGCAGGGGAGCGGCGCCCCCCCCCCCCCACACACACACACACAAGCGGGGCAGGCAGCCCCCTCCCCGCAGTGAAACAAGAATCGGCCTCCCCAGAACCAGCCGCTCCCGGCCTTCTCGACACGAACAGCAGCTCGGGGGAGCCGGCTGGGGTCTCACGCCGGGGGCAGCGGAGCCAGGCGCGGGCCGGGGGTGGCAGCTCCACGGGGCGGGGCGGACTGGCCGCTGCGATGGGTCTCTGCCCCGCTCAGCGCGCAAAGCAGCTCCCGGCCCCCCCAGCTCCGCCCGGGCGGGGAACCAAGCCCCCCCGCCCGTGCAAGACCCGTTTTCTGAAGGCGAATCCCGCCTCCCCCAGGGGCCCGAGCAAAACTGGGGGGGGGGGGGGGGGGCTGCTTTGCTTTTGTTTCTTTTAAAGGCACGAACCCCCCCCCTTTCCCCCTGGGGCCATTCGTCCCGGTCCCGGGGCGCGGCGCGGCTCGGCTCGGCTCGGCGGAGGGAGGCAGGCAGGGGGCTGGCCCGGACCTGGCCGCCCCGATGACATCAGCGGGCAGGTTGGGTTATAAAAGGAATGAGGGCGCCGGAGCCCCGAGCAGAGCCGAGCGCGCCGCCCGTGCAAGGAGCAGGCAGCCCGCGGGGACCCGGACCTGGACCGGCACCGGCACCGGCACCGAACCTCGGCCGCTCGCCTCGCTCCGTCTCCCCCCCGCCGGGGGGCTGCTGCCGTGACATCGGATCCCCCCACACCCCCCTTTTCGGGCCCGGCCCCCCCAGGATGCGGATCGCACACGTGCTGGCTGGCGGACTGGTCCTGGCACTGCTCTCCGCCCGGCTGGAGGCCAGACCCGCGCGGCGGCCCCAGCAGAAGGTGAGACGGGGGCTGCGGCCGCGGGGAAGCCCCCCCCGGCGGAGCTAAGGGCCGGTGGGGGGGGAACACGGCTATGGAGGGGGGAGCGGCGAGGAGTTAGGGGAACTTCGACAGCAGAGGGACGCCCCCCCCTCCCCCGGTGCGTCTCCGCTCCCAGGGCGCACGTGGGGGGCAGATCTCCCCGTCCCAGCCCCTGCACCCCCGGACGGACCCCCTCCCCGGCTCCCTTCCTTGGCAGCTGTCTCCCCTTAACACCCTGGTGGCGGAGGGGTCCCGTGCCGGAGCCCCAGCCTGCTGCCCTGCCCCTGTCCGTCCCCACCGTGGGAAGGGCAGCTCCGGCTGGGCTGAGCTCTGCTTTCCAGCCCCCCGGGTGCTGAGGCTCCAGGGGGGGCTGGGAGCGGAGCTCGCCCGAGACGCGGCTCCCTCTCTGAGCCCGCGACCCGGGACCTCCTGCCCGCCTCTCCGCTGCGGGGAGCGGGGCGGGCAGCAGGTGCATAACGGTGCCCGAGGTGGAGGTTGCAGGAGGCGGCGGCGGCGACCTGCAGGGGCCCGGGACTGGAAGGGGCCCGGCCGGGGTCGGCGTCCTGGGTGCAAGGGGGGCGCACCGGGTCCAGCGGCACCATCTGCAGCTGGGCGGGGAGATGCCTGGGAAAACCGGGCTCCCGGGGATGGCGCGAGCGGGGAAGGGGCACGTGTGTGTGTGTGCGGGGGGGGGTCCCTGGGGCCGGGAACGGGGGTGGGGGGTAGAATGTCCGGGGGGCTTGGATAGGACAATGGGGGGATCCCTGAGGCTGCCGGCCGGGGGGGGGGTCCCTGGGTCCGGGAGATCTGGAATCGGGACTGGCGAGTTGGGATCGGGGCCGGGGAGGGGGGATCCCGGGGAGCTGGGATCGGGGTGGTCCCTGGGACTGGGGGGCTGGACTCGGGGCGGAGGGCGTCCCTGGGAAGGGGATCGGGGCCGGGGGGGAGCGTGGGGGCTAGGATCTGAACGGGGGGGGGGGGGCGAGGGGTCCCTGGGACGGCGGGGGGGGGCTGGAATCGGGGCCAGGATCGGGGCCGGGATCGGGGCCCTGGGGGGGCGTGTGCGCTGCTGTTTCACCGCATCCTGCCCCTGCCTTCCGCCCTGCAGCCCCCCCGGAGCGCGCCGGGACACGAGCTGGCCGAGACCCCGGCCGCGGGCTCCGAGCGAGCGGAGACGGCGGGCGGCGGCGGCCGGGGCCGGGGCTCGCGGCTGCTGCGGGAGCTGCGCGTGGACACCAAGTCGCGGGCCGCCTGGGCCCGGCTGCTGCGCGACCACCCGGGCACGCGGCGGCACAAGGGCGCCAAGAAGGGCCTGTCCAAGGGCTGCTTCGGCCTCAAGCTGGACCGGATCGGCTCCATGAGCGGCCTGGGCTGCTAGAGCGGCGCCCCCTGGCGGCGGTGAGTGACTCCTGCGGCCGGGCCGGGGCCGGGGCCTGCACCTGCCACGCGCGGGGCCGGGATCGCTGCAGCCCCCCCGACGCCCCTTGGCCCGCCCGGCACCGTCGCCTCGGGTCTGCTCCCCAGGGTCCCTCCAGCCCAGCCTCCTGGCTGTAACCGTGGCCCCAAGCCCAGATGTCTCAGAGGGAATGCACGGATCAGGGCCATTTATCGGAGTGATCCCCTCCCAGAGGTTTAAGGGCACCCCAAAGCATGCCCCCCGCCACTCAGTCCTATAGGAAGGGCTTCAGGCCTCGATCCTGTATGATACAGGGAGCATCTGCCTCCCCTCTGCCCTGTTGCAGAAATGCAGCTGCTTCTGGGGCAGGGTGGTGGTGATCAGCAGGACCCGGCAGGGGGAAATGGGGCCAAGGCGACACGCCCTGGATTGCAGTCAGCCTCATCGTTAATAGGGACGGGCAGCCTAGGGAACCGCCAGATTCCTGTGTGTGATCTGGCAAGGCCACTAGGATCAAGCCTACATCCTCACCTGCTTGGAACGATCCAGAGCCTCTGTGCTGGTCACCGCAGGCAGCTCCCTCATTCCTCGGGCTGAGCCCGGCTAAGGGGCCCGTTGCAGAATTCAGTCGGGTTCCCCCAGACTATTGGCATCTGCAGAGAAACAAACAAAAATCAGAGGGGAGAAGAAAAACTAGTAAATATCTGGGGGAAGTTAAAAGCCCTGTTTCCATTTGTACAGAATGCCCCCACCCCCAACCCCAAAATGTGCCATGCCTGAAAATCAGGCTGCTCAAAAGGGACCCTCGTTGAAGTGACGCACCTCTTACCGCTTAGTAAGGGTCCAAATGTGACTATTCGACTGTACAAATGGCCCGTTCCAGTACGTTCTAGCGCACCCACTATGACAGCATCCAGGATACGTGGACACAGGCGCACGTCTGAGAGTAAAGGTTGGCCTCCAGCCGCAGGACTGCAGTGCTCAGGGCTGGGGCTATAGCATGCAGTTGTGTTTTTAAGAAGGGTTATTGCCCAGACTGCCCCATTTCTGGTTCTTCTTTTAGTGTGTTGCCCATTTCTAGCAGAGACAAGGGGTGAATGCTCCTGTGCATTCACTTACAATCACTTCCACTGGCTGTTTGGGTGGAAACGTTTATTATTTTAAAATGCTTTAGGGTAGTGCCCTCGTGACGAGCGCAGGGTCATACACTGGGTAAGATAAGCCTTTCCAACGATAACCCTCCATGGAGGTGAACAAAGGGCAGTCCCTCTTCTGGTGGGGCTGTCGATTTAATCTGCCTGCCGTGAGCCCGGACCACAGAGCATGGGTTTTAGACAAGAGCCTGTCTCTCTGTTTCCAAGAGGGAGACAGCGTGAAAGCATGAAGTTAAATTTGTGCAATCCCAGTCTTCTGTTTCTGCTCTCCCACTGCTATAACTCCACTGGAATTACTCCTGTTTCACACCAGCATGATGGGAGAACAGATAATCCATGTCCTTGGCTGTGTAGCTAAGGTGTGCTTGTCAGCCCTTTATTTTGGGGTGCATGAGATGGACTATAGTGTGATAAATTTCTCATATCTGACAGGGCTCCCAGGCCCAAATCTACAGGACTGGCAGCTTTTCCCTGCAACCTCCCCCAGATCTGGCTTGCACCTGTTTACCCCTAAATTGGAGGCTATGGATAATTATAATTAGGACTGCTCCTGTTCTAAAGATTTGGCACAAACTTTGAAGATTATATATACACACACACACATGCCTGCTTATCTACTGTATGTACAGTACATAGCAACAATATCTATTGCTCGGAATCTCTGCACCGGCCCCAATTTAACTACAAAAATACTACAGTAATGGTCCAGCCATGACAGTGTCTATCGGCATTCCTGCCACGCTTAGGTCCGCTGCTGTAGGACACTACTGCGGCTTTGTGGGGGTGATCACAGCAAGTGCCCCGGTGATAGTGCACTCTGTGTACATCGATTCCCAAGGAGGAGGTGCTGCGTGGCAGGACTGGTAGTAATTAGCCAGTTAATTAGTCTGTGAACTGTGCGGATTAAGTCCTAGGGTTGGTATTTGCTTATATACCATGCCCTCTTGTATTAAGAGCAGAGAATCAGACGATGGTATTGATGTTTTACCATCATAGAAAGCTGCACCTTATACATCCTCATTATAATCTGCTCCTTCTCTTTTCGCCCCCTCCCCCCTCTGAAAAACCCGAAAAACCCCACAACCTCACTATATGAACGCTTAACTGCATCTATGGCATTGTATCAAAACCTTGCCCTCCAAGCCAGTTAAGTACAGATTTCCCCAGGCTTCTTTCCTGTTTAAACTTGACCCCTGAGGAGTCCAAGGAAATGAACAGAGTCCACTTCTAAGTACAGCTGTATAGTCACAGGTGTCTTGCATAAATGCCCCGTGCTCCATGAGCTCTGTGTAAGCTCAAAGTTTCTCTCTTTCGCCAACAGAAGTTGGTCCAATAGAAGACATTATTCACCCACCGTGTGCTCCAAACGAAGGCTAAGGGGGCCCTGAAGCTTAGCAAGATACTTTTCTGTAGCGTAGCCAAGTGAAGGGTGCACAGCAAATGCCCGGGCATGGCTGCAGGGTTTGCGGTACGCTATGTTCCCATTCATTGATTTTGAAACATTAGCTTTACATCTCTAATTAATTTACAGGGCACCTGAGCGGTCCCTTTCCCAGTCCAGTCCAGCCTAGCCCTGGTATCTGAACAGTTATTGGGAGACTGAAAAATCTCCAGGTGGAGTTGCATTGTGAATATGTCCCAGGTCCGATGTGAAACAGCATTTTCACTTTCAAGCAATGACCACATCAATTAGCAATAACAGGGCAGCCCTCGGGATCCTCGTGTTTCCTGACGGCCGGCTGACTGAGTGTGGATATACTGTAAGTTCCTTAAGCGGCGTCCAAGGAGTTAATAACCATTCTGGCTCTGAGTCTTTGAGCCGGCAACATGCAGACGCACTAAGCCTTTGGGGTCACTCTCGTTTGGCTCCTTGCTGCAATCCAAGCCAATCGTTCTTTCTTCTTGCAGGGCCACAGGTGCGTCAGGCCCTTCACAGACAAACCCAGTATGCTAAGTCCCTACTCTGCAAAAACCCAGTTAGGCACAGATCCTCCTCTGGTGTCAACTGGCATAGTTCTACTGAAGTCAGTGAAGCTGGGCCAATTCGCATCTGGCGAGCATCTGGTCCTGGGGTATGGATGTTTGCAAAACAAGACAAACAGAAGAATATGGAGATTCAGCCGTAACATGAGAGATCAGAGACACTGTTCATTTCAAACTGGCATTTTGCAGTCTGGGAATTTGAGAGGCCAGATCCATGTGTCTGTAAACATCAGCTCAGTGATCTTTATGCTCGATAGTGGGTCTGCACATAAGAAACAACAAGAGATCTCAGCTCTGGTTGTCCCACCTCCAGCTGTTGCTCGTAGGGGGCTCGAAAGGGATTACCCAGGCAGGGCGCAGCCCAGCTCAGGATTTTGGATAGAACACCCCTCACCTGGAGCTCAGAAATGTACATTTGAACTAAACTCTCCCCAGAAAGAAAATAGTTATAGCTGCACATCAGAGGGCCTGCTCTGCTGTCCCAGTGGCACAGCCTGAGAACGCAGGGCATGACCCTGGCCAAAAGACAGCTGATTGCAGGGCATGCTGCTGTATCTACCTCCTAACGTGCTGGGACAGATCTCAGCCACCAGCTCTGTGTGGTTGGAGCCCCGTGTTGAGGCCCTCCTGTCCACACAGATCTAGCTGCAAGGTGCAGCTTTACACACACGAAAAGCTCGTTGCAGGTGGAAAGGCTAGCTCAGCGCCAGGCATAGATAACTAACAGCTCCAGTCTGCAGAGCCTTATTACGGCTTCTCATCAGGCCAAACTCAGACTGGAGTCAGGACAGCTGCAAGCAGCAGCTCAGGATTCAACCCTTAAGGGTTACCAGCAGGGAAGCAGGTGGGCAGATGGCAGGCTTGGGGCCTTCTCCCACCAGGTGGGGCGGCCTCCACTCCCCTGATCTTCTCAACACCAGCATCCCCAGTTGAGTTCAACGGGAAGCCGCATCTCTGGGGACTGTTACAGAGGGGGCGCTCGGTGCTGATGGGAAGCTGTCCACAGAGGAAATACTAACAGCACCTTCCTGCTCTTGTGTGTTGCAGGGCTTTGAATACATTTTCCCTCCGCTGGCCATGTCTGGCCCCTCCCCAGCCGACACCTAAAGGAGCAGAGAACACCGGAAATGGACAGACGACCGGGTTGTGTTTTTCTTTTCGGTACGAGGAGTCATGGCACCAGCTGTTTCGGTTTTTGTTATTTTTTTAAGATTAAAAAGTTCTCTCTATCTTATATATATATATATTCTATACAAACACTCACCAGGACAAGGGACAGTGCTTTTCCAAGAGACTGATGAAGCCAGCTGTGTAACATTGCTGTTTGAAAATCCATGTCATGCATAAATGTATTTATGTTGTAAAGCTATTTATATATTGTTTATAAAGAGATATTTATAAAAATTTTATTTATGTAACTAAATGAAACGAGTCGAGCCGTGTAACTTTTTTTGTCCTAAATAGTCGAAAAATGTAAAAAAAAAAAAAAAAAAATCATTTCCTGTGGCATTTTGTAACCTGTCTTCATTTATCGGATCGACTCGCATTTTTTTTAAAGCGCCAGATTCATTCATTTTAACAGCATGGAAGAGGAAACTATGTATTATTTTTTAAGAGGAGAGAGATCAATTTTGCCTTTTAACCTTTGCCCCCTCCTGCAAGGTGCTCAGTATGGAAATAAGTATGGCTCCCATCTTGCAATCTTTTCATCAGGGCCCCATCCTGCTGTGAACTCTCAGCAGGAAGGAGCATTCCCGTGCAGTGACCTCTTATTTGTGCAGGCTCCACCCATGAGGAATTTATCGCGGAGCTGGGCCTCAGGCGACACCCCCCCCAGGCCAGATCCTGATCAATGTAAATCTGGAGTAAAGTCCATCGCTTTCAGTAGTTTTACTCGGGATTTAAAGCGGTGTAGCAGAGCAGACTTTGGCCTACTGATTTAAAAAGGGATTTTTGCCTCTGTATGGTCTGTGGGATTGAACCCTTAGTTCATATAATAATTGGATATAATCCATAGGTAGCTAACGGGTGAGCGCAGTCAGAGAGGTATTCAACACCCATTGGAATTGATGGAAAGACGGCAATGGGCTTTGGATCAGGCCCATTAATGCTAATGGGAAAGAGACCCTGGGTGCTGGGTGATCTCCGCCATTCTAAGATCGAATCGATTATTAAGTGGCTTGTTGATATTCCCATTCTCCACTGAGCCATAAACCCCTTCCCCTAGCAGAAAGATTTATTTCACTCTGCTTAGGACAACACACAGACAGACAAATACGCAGAGGGTAGCCTGCTAAGGGTTCACACCACAGCTGTTGCTCCAGCTTCTTGCTATGTAAAGTGCATGAAATAATAGATCATTAAAATGACTCGGTGCTTTAAAGAAAACAGAGAGAGGACAAAAAAACCCCAGCATAAATCCTGCAGGGAAGCTCCTTGGCATTAATCTTCAAAGAAGCTTTAGATAGGCGCAGCAGGCACGCGGCCCAGATATTAGGGGAGTGTTTCAGTCAGGCACAGGGACAAATGACAGCACCACTCTGACCCAGGAGCCACGGACCATGGGCAAAGATCACCTAGCACAGGGCAAAAAGAAAGTCAGCAAACTCAGAGGTGTGGAGGCTGACAGGCAGAGCGATCCCTCTCCTGAGCCACAATTTGGCCGGGGGTCACAAAGCCTCACAGGCAGAGTGATGCCTTTCCTTGCCACCAGTCAGAGAACTATGGAAACCTCCAGCCAGACCCCCTTACCGGAGGAAACAGCCGGCTTGCTGATCTGCTGAGCTTGGAGGATTTTGCCTGTACACATGACAGCTCAATCATCAGCTTGTCTGTGACCCATGGGACACTTCTGGCTTTGTAAGAGCAAACAGCACCCACGTCCCCACCAAGACAGTCAGCATCTATCCCACTGGCCTAAGACAGAGTCTGGCTGGAGGAGGAATGTCTGTGTCTGAGAGTCCATCTAAGACATTGCTGGTTGGGAACCACTAAACACACAGCAACCTCACCATAGAGTTTTCTATGCAAATTGCAAATTTGCTGCTATGTTAACTGGAGTTCTGCCTTTGCAGACCACAGCCAGGCACTGCAATTCCCAGCGTAGAGTCTGCAGCCCCTACAGCCTTCCAGGAAAGAGGGGACCTGCACCAAAGCCCTCCTAAGGGACTCCCTGCTAGACAGGATTATTAAACCAAACCCCTCCCACCATAGCAGCAAATCCCAGAGAAGGCAAGGAACGAACCTGATCACAGAACGAAGCCCCAGGGTACCAGGGAAGGACAGCGTGACGGACGGTGGCACTGCTCCAGCCTAGGAACAGGCTTCCTGCATATGAAGCCAAAATAGAGACTGTAAAAGAGCAGGGCACAGGCTGGCTGCCAGCTTGGGAATGGGATACGATTCCCTTGCACCATTGGGTTCTTGCTTCAAAGCCAGTGACTAAAACGGCACCACCGTTTAGCTGTTGGGTGGCCTTACATGCAATGAGTTGCTGGACATCTGTCCATGTCACAAAATCCGTTTCCCCTGCTGGAACTGGAACTGACGGGCCCTGCCGTTCGCAGTGTTAGCAGAGAGGCCAAGGACTGAGCGTACCAAGGAGACTGGAGTCCCCTTTCCCGCAAAGAGGCAGCTCCTTCAGAACGGGGCGTGAACCATGCCACCTGGGGGATGTGGCGCCCCCACTGCTGCCCACGCCAGACGTGTTCTGTGAGGACACAGAGGCTTTCAGGGCGGTCAATCCAGCTCCTGCCCCTACCTCATTAAAGCTGATCAATCTCAGGCCTGGGGAGCAAGGTCTTGCTCACAGAACAGAGCTGAGGGGAGACCGACCCGGATGTCCTGCTGTTAGCGGGGCAGAGAGGAAGGACGGCCCAGAGCACGAGCCTAAGACTTGGGATACCCAGGTTTGATATTCCGCTCCGCCAGACCTCTTGGGGGACCTTGGGCAACTCACGTAGACCCTGCTCTACAGAAGTGCCTAGGTCCTGAATATCTTTGAGGAGATGGGCCTCACCTCCCAATCTGTACAGTGGAGACATTAGCACGTGCCTGCCTCACAGGACACTAAGGTACCGGGGGGGGCAGACAAGTACCTAAGAGACATACCTAGCCTACGTGTCGCACCATCTGCTGCACAACCACTGAGGTGGGCCCAGCGGGCGAGGAGGGACAGACAGAAGGCTGATTTCCAGGAGGCTGCCTCACGTTCCCCTGCCTGGCAGGGAGGAAGCAGGCCAGACTGAGCCGTCAGCCTCGGAAGGGTGCGAAGCGCAGACGGCTCATTAGGGCACAGCGAGCCTCGGAGAAGGCCCCAATTAGGTCGCCCTGACAGGGGCTCAGTGGGAGGAAAATGCAGGGAGACAAGGGAAGCGGCCAATTAAGGGAAGGAAGAGAAAGCCCTGGACACCCACGTTCCTCCGCTGCCCCACAGCGCAGCGGCCCTGAAGGTTTCACGCTCCTGTGGTCCGGGCTATATTAAACAGGCCTCTGAACCACACGTTGCCCCCAGCATGGCCAGCTCAGGGCTCCAGGCTCCTCCAGGGCTTGCTTCTAGCTCCCTCCCCACACCCCAAGCAGGGGTGTCCCGGCCACACACAAAAAGGAGGCATGCAATGAAAGTGCAAAAAGCTGGGACTCCGGCCTGGAACGGCTCAGGGGTCGGAGAGAGGCTGGTCAAGAGTGGAGGCAGGGAAGAGGGGTGCCGGGCAGAGCTAGAGAAGGTGGCATGGGGGAGGGGTGGAAGGGGCTAATGGTAAGGAGCCCCCCAGTGTCCCCGCCTGCACTAGAGCGACAGGCTCCTCAGCAGCCAGCCCTATCGCGTGTCCAGCCAGGCACACCGACGCCATCCTGCTCTGCTGCCAGAGCTTTGTCAGGGATGCTGGAAGGGGGCCACCCCACGATTGCACCATCAGGAGCCAGATGGAGCTGGTCTCGGGAGAACGTGTGGCCCAGAGTGGTGCATGGAGACCAGCCCCCGCAGGGCTCTGTTCCTGGCCTGAGACGAGCCCAGGGCCTCCACTGAGAAAGCAGATTGTCCTCGTGTGAGCAAGAACAGTGAACGGCCCCAACTAGTGGCCACCTCAGCCCTAGGGCGTTTGGGTGTCCCGCTCTCTCCCCCAGCCACTCACTTCTCCGCTCCAGCCCCTTCCTCTTCCATGCTGTTCCCAGACACTTGCCCAGCTTTTCCACTGTACACTGACAAAGCCCAGATCACATGACACCAGGTCCTGAACCAGAGGAGAGAAAGGAGAACCCGGAGCAGCCACTAGAGAAGTTGCCACCTGGAAAGGCGCAGCGCTCCTCCCACCCTGCGGTGTCAATAGCAGGAGGGTTCCTGGGCCAGAGGTCCCCTTCCGTTTCTCCTAGGCCTCGTGTTCTGGGGGAAGCGGACAAGGCAAAGGGAAGGGGTGGTGGAGAGGTTTTCAGAGGGATCCTTCTCTCAACAGAAACACGAGTGGAAAATAAAAGGGGATTGAATCCTGGCCCTTTCAATCAGCGGCTAACCTTGCCGGGAGATGGCAGCATGACTTGAATGAGGCCATTTATTAGGTTACAGTTTGCAGCAAAATCCCCACGTTCTCTGGAGAAGAGCTGAAAATCCAGGCTAATGAGTTGCAAACTGCCTTTGTAAATGATACCTCTGCAGTGGCCCTTGTCATCTGGGGAAAGAGCTAATAGGAAAATCATTAGGTGGCATCCCTTTGATATCGCCTTTTTCCTGCCCCCACAACAACAATTAACTCAGCATATTACCCATAATGCTCCAGGCCTACATTCTCACACCAGACCACTTGTTACTTGCAGTGGGGGAGAGGAGAAGATGACTATGGGAGGAAGATACCTCCTGGAAAAAAGCTTAGAAGCTTGAGAAAAAAGCTTTAGAGACATCTAACACCTCCTCACCAATTACATTAACGACAAACCTTCGCCCATGGAAACTTGCCTCCACCTAGATCAAAGCACTTTACAAACATCAATGCCTCATCATCTCCATCTGTGGCTGATGTTATCTGGGGAAGTTGAGGCACAGAAATGTTAAGTGACTTGCCCCACGGTCGCACAGCAGGTTTGTAGCAGAGCCGGGCACACCTCAGGCCTTAGCCACAAGATCCTCCTTCTTCCTGCAGAGAGTTGAACAACTTCCACTTGCAACTTCAGATTTACTTTCCCCACAGGGTAAATAAAAGCTTCTTGATTCCCCACCGTGCAGACCAGCGGCCAGAAAGACACTCTGTCCATGTGGTGTGGTCAGTCTTGGTCTGCTGGCAAAGGGATGGCTGTGTAATCCTACTGATGGTGATATTAAGCATGGCATTGCAGCTGGCAGGTCCCCTCTGGGAAGGGGGTGGGAGGGTCACTCCAGCAGTTGCTAAAATGGCCTTGTGTGACACTGAGATTGTGAATCCCCGCAAGGCTGTCCCAGGACGGAGTCTCTCAGAAACCCCGCTACCCTGATGGAAATCAGAGTGGAAGTAGCAGATGCTACTCCTAGGGAAAAGGAGTATTCGGGGGATTAGGATGTACTTATCCAAGGTCCATTTCATAGCCGGACTTTGGGGGAGCTCACAATGCTCACAGTCATTAAAGGACCAGATTTTTCAAAAGAAGTCAGCTCTTCTGAAACCCTGACCATAGGCGTCACGCTGGCAACTGCTGAGGGAGAGCACTTGAAGAACTGGCTTTAATTAATAAGATCTCCCAACATACTCTAGGACAATGGTTCCCAACCTGGGGGGCAGGACCCCTTGGAGGAGGTGCCAAAAAATTCCAGGGGGGTCCATGAGGCTTCAGTAATATTGAGGTCATTTAGCCCCCCCTGAGCTCCACACCAAGCACAGCAGCAGCCTTCTCCTGCTACACTAGCTGGAGAGGAGCAGCCTGGTGCTGGTGGGGGCTAGAGTAGCCCCAGCCAACCCACCAGAGCCCACCTCCATTACCCTCAGTACAGGGCAACATGGGGCATGTGGTGGAGGCTGCGCCAGGGAAGGCTTCGCTTCTTATTCAGGTAAGAGTCATTTATTAATTATTATTATTATGATGTAATTTAGTGTTGTTATTATATGTGTTTATGGCCGGTGAAGGGGTGGGCGGTGTTTTACCTAGTGTTAACTAGTGGGGCTGTCACTCAAAAAGGTTGAAAACCACTGCTCCAGGAGATCCCCGGTGTCCTGAGCTGGTGGAGGGCTATCAGCAGAGACTCTTTTGAGACCTGTCCAAAGCCCTTATGGCATCTCATTACTAACCAGCACTCCTGGGGCGCACGTTCGCTCATCCCTGCAGCGCTGCCTGGTGGAGAAGAGATGTCTTTCCTTCTTCCTGACCTGGAAAAGCCGTGGTCCCATTTCTCTTTCATGCAAATCGCAGTCCATGGTAAAATACCTCCGGGCAGCTTCCTCATTCTATATGGTGTGAGGTAACAAAGGCTGTCTGCCTGTAAATTTGGAATGGGGGGAAACTAGTTGCTGTAATACAGTGACTGATGACTTACCTGGGAAATCTGTTCATCAATTAGTTACATGGGAAACTGGCTGGTTCACCAGTCAGAGATGAGAGCACTGTCACCATGCCAGGTGTAATCAATCAGACTGGAGGGCAAATTCCTCTCTTTCAAACACCTCTTACATTCTCACTTTAATTATTTTCCCCATGGTAGGTCTCAGTCTGATGAAATATCAGCAAAATGTCAACTGTCCCTGAGAGAGACACCGACCCCAGCCATTGAGCTGAAAGAGCAAAATAGCGACAGATATTTCCAAAACTCGGCTGAAAAAAGAGTCAGTCAGACTGGCAGGTTAAAAATCATCTTTCAAAAATACAGAGCTCCTGGCCAAGGTTATAAAGAAGAAGCGAGCTCATTTAAAAATCTAATTTAGCTTTCATGGTGCTGTTGGCTACTTTCTATCAGACTGGACAAAAATAAGCTAGTCAGTTTCACACTCTAGTTCTCATGCGTTAGCACACTGCTGCACAAAGCTTCGGTGGAAATGGTGCCGGGGAGCTTCAGACTGGATGGGGACTCGGGAGGTCTGGCTTCCTGGTTTTGCCACTGACTTGCTCTGAGACTATGGGCAAGTCACTTAACCTCTCTCTGCCTCAGTTTCCCCATCTACAAAATAAACAGGGTAACATTTCTCTACATTGCAAGAATGTCGCAAGGTTTGAGGAATATTTGTGAGGGCTGAGATACTCCGGTGATAAACAGTGCTAAAATGCCTCACTTTGTCTTTTAAAAGGAACTTTTCAGAGGCGTTTCTATACAACATAATGAGTTACATCTAGCAAAGGTCTTAAAAGGCAATAAGTTCTATAAATACATTAGGAGCAAAAGAAAGACAAAGGAAACTGCAGGTCCACTATTTAGTGGGGAAAGAGAGCTAATAACAGATGACACCAGGAAGGCTAAGATGTTTTGTGCCTATTTTGCTTCAGTCTTCACTAAAAAGATTAAATTGTGACGAGATTGCTTAACACAATGACTATGAACACGAGGAAAGAAACACAAGCCAGAATAGGGTAATACACATTAGAAGAATATTTAGGCAAGATAGATGTATTTAAGTTGGCAGGGGCAGATGAAATTCACCGTTGGAAATTAAGGAACTAGCTGAAGCAATCTCAGAAACATTAGTGAGCTTCTTTGTGGAGGATGGGTGAGGGCACAGAGGACTGGAGAAAGGCAAACACAGTACCAGTCTTTAAAAACGGGCATAAAGACGACCCAGAGAATTATAGACCAGTCATCCTAACTTCAATACCTGGAAAGATACTGGAATAAGTTATTAAATAATCAATTTATAAGCACCTGGAGGATAATAGGGTGACAAGGACTAGCTAACATAGATTTGTCAAGAAACAAAATCACATCAAACCAACCTAATTTCCTTCTTTGACAGATTTACCGGCCTGGTGGATGGAGTGGAAGCAGCAGACGTGACATATCTTGATTGTAGTTTAAAGCTTTTGACACAGTCCCACATGACATTCTCATAAATGAACTAAGAAATGTGATCTAGATGAAATTATTATAAATGGCTAACACAACTAGTTGAAAAACCATATTCAAAGACTAGTCGTCAATGGTTCACTGTCCAACTGGAAGAATGTATCTATTAGTCTGTCGTGGGTGAGGTAACATTCAACATTTTCATTAGTGACTTGGATAACGAGCATGCTTATAAAATTTGTGGATGACACCAACTTGGGAGGGGTTGCAAGAACATAAGAAAAGCCATAATAGATCAGACCCATGGTCCATCTAGCACAGTACCCGGTCTTCTGACAATGGCCGTTGCCAAATGCTTCAGAGGGAATGAACGGGGCAATTATCGAGTGATCCATCCCCTCATCCAGTCCCAACTCCTCTCAGTCAGAGGTTTAGAGACACCCAGACTACTGGGTTGCATCCCTGACCATCTTGGCTAACAGCCATTGATGGACCTATCCTCCACAAACTTATCTAATTCTTTTCTGAACCCAGTTATATTTTTGGCCTTCACAACATCCCCTGGCAATGAGTGCGTTGTGTGAAGTAGCACTTTGGAGGACAGGATTAGAATTAAAAATGACCTTGAAAAACAGAGAACTGGTCTTAAATTAACAAAATGAAATACAATAAAGACAAGTGCAAAGTACTACACTTAGGAAGGAAAAATCAACTCCCCATTTTGTACTTGTGCAGTAACTGGCTAGGTGGTAGTACAGCTGGAAAAGATCTGGGGGTTATAGTGGATCACAAATTGAACATGAGCCAACAATGTGATACTGTTGCAAAAAAGGCTAATATTCTGGGGAGTATTAAGAGTGTCGTATGTAAGACACAGGAGGTAATTATTACGCTCTACTTGGTACTGGCGAGGCCTCAGCTGGAGTAACGTGTAAATTCTGGACACCACACTTCAAGAAAGATGTGGACAAATTGGAAAGAGGCCAGAGAAGAGCGACAAAAGGTTTGGAAAACTTGACCTATGAGGAAAAGTTTAAAAAAACAAAAAACAAAAGGCTTGTTTAGTCTTGAGAAATGACGACTGAGGGGGGACCCGATCAGAGTCTTCAAATATGGTAAGAGCTGCTATAAAGAGCACCGTGATTAACTGTTCTCCATGTGCACTGACGGTAGGACAAGAAGTAGTGGGCTTAATGCATGGCACGGGAGAGGAAGGTTAGATATTAGAAAAAACTTTCTAACTACAAGGACAGGTAAGCACTGGAACAGATTAACGAGGGAGTTTGTGGAATCCGTGTCACTGGAGGTTTTTAAGAACAGGTTAGACAAACACCTCTGAGGGATGGTCTAGGTTTACTTGGCCCTGTCTCAGCACGGGGGGAAGAAGGGCCTGGATGAGATTACCTCTCAAGGTCCCTTCCAGCCCCACATTTCTATGAAGACAGCATCGCGGCCATGGCCCCTTACATTTCTGGCAGCCTGCCGTGAATAAAACTGGATTTCTGTTTGTTTCAAACACGCTACGCATCTTTCCTGTGGGCTAGGTGCAATTTTAAAGATGCACCGTTTGTGTATTATGTTCTCCTCCCAACAGGAACTGAAGGTTATTCACTAGAATTCACCCTGCAGGGCAGATGGAAGTGTAAAGTTCCTGGGCTGTATCTTGCTGAAGCTCTCCTTCAAGGGGTGGAGAACTCTACTTCCCCACTTGCATTCTGGAACCACCACAGCCTCCCTCTCAGCTCCTACTGAGAGTATCTGACCTGTAGCTGAGATCCCAAGCAGCCCTAGGACCGTCACTCGGGGGTCAGCCTGAAGAGCAAGCCCCCAAGCCTGCAACTGGCTTCAGAGGGGCAGCCCCCTGCGCGAAGCCCCATTTCAGTCAATGCAGAGGCAGGTGCCGGATCAGGAGCCATGTCGAAGTGCAGAAGGACCTCTCAGTGTAGTGGGGCATTATTCTTACCGCACTTGACAGAAGACTGGGCTATTGTTTGATTTGTCCTTCCGATAGGTAGAGGAAAAGGAAGAGGAACAGGTTTCAAGCAGTCAGAAGAGAAAGAAAAGATCAGCATCCATTGTTGCTCTGCCCTGTCCCAGGAATGCCTGGTATCTGGTATTCCGTGAGCCACGACAGGGACGCCCATAGACGTGTTGGTACGAGGCACAGCTCAAAGATACAGCAGCTTATCAGCGCAACAATACACTGTGTTTCCCGCTGCCCTTCTCCGTCTCCGTGCTTGGTTCTATAGGGAACAAGCACCAATGAAATGGAAAGCGCGGAATATGAAGCAAGACAATAAAGCACTGAAAAGGGGAGGAGGTGAGGCAGCTCCCTCCACTTTGTCTCTCCAGCTGGGGCAAACGATCCTGGCATCTCGCAGATGCAGGAGGCAAATGGGAGTTATTGTTAATAGCATGACCACCATCCTGCTGTGAGCCTGAAGCGAAGCACAGCTGCAGCGGCCTGCTGTGACCATAAAACGGAGCATGGCATGATCCTATCCCCAACACCTGGGAAGCATGACGGCTGGTGGAGCCGGCACAAGCTGCGTGTTAGCAGAGGCAGCAAGCCTAGGCGGGCACTGAGCAGGCCAGCCCCACAGATTAGCTTTCACCTCACTTACTGCGCAGCACAAATCCACATCTCCACTTCCATTTCCCTCTTGTGCAGTTTCATCAGGAGGAGCGAAAGCTCCACTGCCTTCCCACCTGCCATCTAAACCCCCCCCCTTTCTGTCGTTCAACATCCAATACCACATCAGGCTTCCTGTCCAAACTCCGACACAGCTCCTCTTCCGGAGGCAGCACCTTTGTAGTCACTGGGACCTTCCCACGCCCCTTACTCTGCTCACGCCCCTGCTGTCTGTGCGGCCATGCTGTTCCCTTGCTCCTGGGATGTCTTCCAAGCCTTCCCTCAAAGCCCAGTTTTCAAGCTGCGGCAGGGCTGTGCATCTCCCCCATGCCCTGTATTTCAGCCATCAAGGTGCATCTCGGACCAAGCCCTCAGTGCAGGGATTATGTCTCCCTCTTTACAGCGCTGAGCACATGGTCCACATTCAAGCCCATAAACCATTAAGCCAAAGCAGCTTGCTTTCCCCTGAGTGCCATCCCCCCCTCTCTGACCGTATGCACGGAACAATTCATTCTTTATTCAAGGCAAGGTGCAGCTTCCCCTTGTTTCTCCACTAAACAAAGGCACTGCTCCCTGAGCAGCCACGGTGGCTTTCAGATTTTTGACTAGAGAGCCTCAAAATGTAAAAAACATGGTGGTTAAGAAGCTTCAGCAGACGGAGGCTGCTCCCCTTCAGTATAACACAGCCGGCGAGACAAGCAATGAACGTGAGTGAGGCCAATGCACGTTGATTGCACCCAGGGGATCCCGCATGCCACTGCTTACTGAAGACTTAAGGCTATTTCAAGACCGTTGGCTTGAACCTGCCCCCTCACAAAAAGGTGGGCGGTAGATGTGAGACGGCAGTAGAGCAGGTGAGGATGGCAGTTCATAGCCAGTCTTTTTGGGGGTGGAGGGTTTGTAAAATGACTGACAGCAGTTCCAGGTAAACTCCGGCATGGCCACTGCAAACTGTTGTCAGTACCTGTGCAAATCCCCCGCCCCAAAAAATCGGACTTGGCCTCCGCAGAGGCCAAGGAGGGAGCGTGCATGGAGTTCACACGCTCCTCCCTGCATGGCAGAG
Source organism: Emydura macquarii macquarii (assembly GCF_026122565.2). NCBI lineage: Eukaryota > Metazoa > Chordata > Testudines > Chelidae > Emydura > Emydura macquarii. The sequence continues at coordinate 3,740,746 of NW_027132502.1, read as the reverse complement.
ATGAAGCAGGTTTAGTCAGGCACCGTGGAAAAGCTAGAACAGCTGCTGCCCGGGGAAGGGATACGTTCAAAGGCCACAGAGACGACTTCATGCCCTAGGCTTGCAATACAGCATCTGTCACCAGCACTTGGGCTTTTTAGTTTGTCTGGGGGCGGGGGAGGGGAAGGAGGTGGTGGCACAGAAGAGGAAAACCATCAGGAATCAAGGGACCTAATCCAGAGGCAACTGGGTGGGGGGAAGGTTGTCCTGTTCCTCCGACTTCAGGTTAAAGGTATTTTAGATAGTCCGTCCGTCTCCATCTTTAGTGGCAGTCACATAAGTGAGAAGGGTCATTTACTTCTGCACACTTACGCCAAACCCTATAACATGCTCTGGGGTAAAGAACAGGGATGTGCAGATAGCAAAGAATTCAAGCTACCAATAAGAGGGTGCGTACATTGCACGGGACACACCTATGCAAGACCAACTGAAGCTGCTGGTGGTTGAATTATAGCAGGGCCCCACTCCTACATTCCCCTGGAAAAGTCAGCTTACTCACAGAAATGCTGCTTTTTGTACCAAAGCACCCTTTGGCCTCCACAGCAGACATGAGCTTCTGCTCCTACAACCGGCCTTTCCCAGTACAGAAGTTGCTTCGGGTGCATAAACTGAAATGGAGGTGGGCCAGGCTGCGAAACAGTGCTCAGACAAGCTGATAGGAGCTCAGGGGTGGGATTGTGACAGCCGAGTGTGCCCAGCCTCGATCCCCCCCAGTCCTGTGGTTAAGGGGTAAAGACTCAGGAGTCCTGAGTCCAGGTCCTGGCTGTAACACAGACCACTTGCATGACGCTGGGCAAGTCACTGCATCTCTCTATGCCTCAGCTCCTACCTGTAAAATGGGGAGGACACCTCCCTGCCTCCCAGGTATGCATGAAGATGAAGTCAGGCGTCAGCGAGGTGCTCCGAAGATACAGCCATGAGGGTCATGGCAGTGCCCCGCTAGCCTAGCCAGTGCTTGCCCATGGCTGCTCCAAAGCCAAGACTCGACTCCTACATTAAATCAGCATTTAATTTTTTTCCAAAATGCACTTTTGCGTGTGAATTGCAGTTTCGATGGCAACCCTGCCTCCCCTTAAAAAACAAAAAACAAAACCACCAACCTCCCCCACTGGGTGCGAGTCCCCTGAAGTTAGTCTGTAACAAATATCAAACACAAAACAAAGGCTGAAATGCTTTAGAATCACAACAATGTACAAAAAAAAACAAAAGTAAAATACAACCTGAAACTGTTCAAGTTCCAAAAGGCTAGTAAAGTCCATCGCTTCAGCAAGGGAAGGCCACTGCCACACCTGTCAGCGGGTTCTGGGCCGCTGGCGTGCCGCCAAGCCACAGCGGCTCCTCTTCACACCAATTATCCTCTCCAAGGAAGATTTAAGGTGTTAAGCTTTAAAGATTTCAAGAGGGGAACAATTCACAAGCAGCCCTGAGAGGACGCAGACACATTTAGAAGGAACACGACTTCCAATGAGTCCCCAGCCACCTGTAATGCGGAAAGCTCCAGAGAGCTAGCAGCGTGCTGAAGCCTCACAGCTGTAGACTAGTTCTTTAAACCAGCGGCAGATTAATAGGCTTAGTAAGGGCAGTAAACAGAAGGTTAGTAAACACAGCCCAGCACTAGATCTCACCTTCACAAAGCGAGGTAGTGTGTGAATTTCACCCTGCTTGAAAAGACAGGGGGCCTGAAGATTTCAATGTAGAGCAGCTCCTGGGCGAGTCATTTTTTGCATTCCCTTTGGGATTGGGGAGATCTGTGTTGGTAGCTTCCTCTCTCCCAGCCTGGCTTCGACAGCTAAGTCCCGATCTCGGGATTCAGTTGGTTGCCATGGAAGAAGTTGTCTTGAGCTCTCAATCAAAATAGCAACCGTCTTGCAGGACGCCGCACAGGAAGGCTGGCTGGGAGGGAGTAAAACCTTCAACAGATTCTATTGACCTTGAGTGGCAGGTTTTTTGCCCCTTGTGGTAATTCTCCCTGGCTGAAAGTTCCTCTTTAAAGGCTTAGGAGAACAGGTGACATTGTGGCTGTGAATGAGATTTGCACACTGTAGCTGAGCCAGGCACTGCCAGTTTGGGGCTGTATTCAAACAGGACTGGCCCAGAACCCACTGAAAAGGAGACACAGGGCCTTTGTTGCTCCTTCCGGCGTCATTCACGGCTGAATGACGTCTCCATGGCGTGTTCTAGTGACGGCTGGAGACCAGCCCTTTGACTTTGGACATCTTTTTTGTGGGCTGCCTTTGCTCTGCATGTGAAGGGCACTCTCGCTCTACCAGCTGCTGTTCCATCTCTTGTGCCGACGACGAGGCTGTGGCTTTTAACGTTTTCTTTATGTTTGTGACCTGGGCGACAAGAGACAGCAAATCAGCACTCGCCTCTTCCACCCCCTGCAGCAGAGAGGAAGGCCCTTCATAAGCATGGAATGGAAACGCCCTTGAGTTCAAAAAGTAACTCATCATCAGATACAAATCTCCCAGTGGACACACATCAAACCCTCTAGACTGGAGTTTATTACGTGTCGGCATTAACAAGTTGTTGATGACCTGATCTGGTAATACTCCATGTTAGATTTGGTTTGGAGGCAATTGGGGGCTGCAGGTATCTATCACTAGACACTGGGAATAGCACAGTGGCAACCTACAGGTTAGCAAGAAAACTTTTCACTGCCTGACTGCAGGAGACAGCCATTTCACCAGTCTGTATGCCTTAAGTGTCTGTTTACTGACGGGGAGTGCCTGGGATATGCGGGGAGGAAAAAAAGCCACAGCTAGAACAGCTCTTCAGAACGAAGGGAAGGGAAAATGCTTTGGGCCAATCAGCCAGCTGATCCACAAATCCCCTCGAAGGTAGGAATGGAGACTACATGGGGCGAGTTCGACAAGCAAGCAAGTAGTGGTATGGTCCCTATGCACCTGGCAACAAACAGGAAGTGCTTTCTGCACGACACCTCACCTCCAAACGCTGGAACTCGGGGTGGGGGGAAGGGGGTGGAATTAGGGAACTGACAAGAAAAAGCAGCCAAAATGAGCACGGGAGTCAGGAGTCCACTCCCTAGGACCAGAAACACATGACAAACCGAATGTGTAATGGGCACCATCAAATCACTCAGTATAAGCAGCGTATAAAGGCCAGCGTGAACCTGCCGGGACGCAGAAGGCTGCAAGGAATAAACCTCGAACTAGAGTCTCAGGAGGGCTATTCTCACCTTTGCAGTTTTGTGGATCCAGATTTGCGCTCACAAGCGAAGACAATCAAAGACTACAACTTGTGTGCTTATGCTGCCCTCTGTTGACCATCTGTGGACATTACAGCAATAGGGGAAAACACATTTTGGCTCAAATTTTCAAAACGTGATTTTGGGGGTATTCAACGTCACACTTTAAAAGGACCATTTCCAGAAACTGTTGAGGACTGGTGTCGTGAACAACCACCTCTACTAAAGGAGTTCAGATTGGGTATCCAAAAGCACTAGCCGTTTTTGGAAACCTAGGGGCTGCCCACATTGGCAAGGTTAACAAATGAGGTGCTCTCAGCGATAGAAGCAGTTTTCAAAAGCACTTTTTACAGCGACAATTTAGGGTTGCTTAGGAAAGAATGTAACACACTTTTCCCATGTACAATGGAATTCAGAGGGATGGCTAAGGAGAGATTTTTAACGACATTCCTAGGTTTACAATAAATTAACTATTTTTTCGTATTCCTTTTGGATTTTCATTATTGTGAAATCTAAAATTGTAGAAACATCAGATTTCCATCACGTTTTGTGTGTTAAAAATTGGTTTCCTAACAAATCAACGCAGGAGCGCCAAGCAAGTTTACAAAGGAAGACTCAGAAAGCCTCTCATCAGAAGGTCAGTGGTCAAATGTGGCTTTGCTCATCAGTGAAGTGAATAGGGTAGGGGAGAGGGGGAATGAGAGTTCTTTCCTAGAGGCTGTTACACAAGACCAGCACACCCGTTTGGCATGATTGTTAGTGTCCACCTAGAAGAAGCCCTGGATTGAACAGCGGGGAGTGCAGCAAAGTAAGGACTGAGGGACATTGGCTCTGTTGTGCAAGGAAAGATTACAAGGCCCCTGCTCACACTGTGGGCTAGCCAGGCCCTTTAGTTTCTCACTTCAGTAAGCACAGAAATTCACCAAGAGAAACTTGAAGGTGTGTGTGACATGCTCATCAACCGGGCTGGACAGGAGTGATTCTACACCTACCTCTGTCTCTACCTGCTGCTGAGTTCGGTTGTGGTTCTCTTTGTACTGGTTAGCTCTAAGCACTTGCTGTTCGATTCCTAACAGAACCGCTTCACACCCATCGCACCTGAAAATGTAACAACACTTGTGCGTTCAATGTTGGACACGTTGAAAGGGACACTCAATTTGAAAAAAAAAACAACCAAAAAACATTTCTATCTGGGGGCTTATATTTACATCAGCAAGATACATAAGATGATTAGAGCTGAAAGAATTTAGCGGGAAAAGATGTTTTTTCCCACTGTTTCAGCGTGTTTACTTTGTGTTTCACTGCAGTTTGCATCTACTCAGTTTCACTGCTTTGTTGATGGCCAGTCTAGAAGGAGCTCTTATGCACACACTTCCTTGAGCCCTGTAAGAAGACATTTGCCAGTAACAGGAGCAGCAAAGCCAAAGCTGAAACAAAAAGAGGCAGCAGACAGGTATGTGAACAGAGAGGAAGCGGGGCTGGTCTCAGCATGTCTGGTGGAGTTGCTCTATTAGATCCTATTAGATTCACCACAGAGAAACCAAAAAACACATTCAAACCTTTTTAAAAGGCCAGGAATTGCAACTTAAAAGGGATCTATCAGAAACTGATTTTTTTTAAAACTACCCAAAAAATAAAAGTCACAACAACAAGGTCCCTCTAAGAAATAAACAAGCACAGTGACATGAATACTCCTTCACTCAACGAAGGTTTCAACTGCCATTCACAGTGGGAAGGAATGAAAAGGGATCTGAAGTGGGCTCAGAGTTACACACCAAGCAATGTAATATGAGCCAAAAAGCTGCCGCACTTCTTCCTTGGAGTGGGGGGGAAGCAGGAGTGGAGAAGGGAAAAGAGCAAATCCAACCCAGGTTACCACACTTACACAGCAACTTAATCTTTGTTATTTCTGATGCATCCATAGCAACTAGGCAATGATTATATTACATAGTCAACTGGGAATCAGTCACAATCCCTGTGGCCTAGAAAAGTGGCAATTCCTTTGGGTAATGAAGGAATCCTACAGGAAGAATCGAAAGGCAGTTTCCTGACAACTTGATAAAAAATACACTAGAGTAACTAGAACAAGATGGTCTCAACCAAAAGCACGAGGTCGGCTTCATCTCCAGCAAGGAAGGAAGGCCTACAGAGATATCTGAAACACTTCAGAGGTGAAGTTTAAAGTACTGTGACTCTGAGATACAGTTTGGTAGGATTTGCCTGAGTAATTCTCATCACCAGAGAGTTAGCGGACAAATCTGTCTTGGATCAGCAGCAAATTGAATATGGTAGGAGGAAGAAGGTGTCATTCTACAAGATGTCTGTCTCTAGTGTGAGACCATGATGTCAATTTGGCACGATTGTAGGAGAGGCCCTAAAGCAAAGAGCAGAGGTAACTAAGGTAAGAAGTGAGGTAACTTCAGAATCTCAAGCCACTAGTACAATTTGATGTACTACTACGACAGCGTCGGTATAAAATACTGGAGAGGGCGTCAGGGGTTTTGTCCCAGAGAGGCTCTTCTCCAAGAGACATTTCATGGTCTAAGAGTGTTAATGAATGGAATATGATGAAACTAAGCTAACACTTGATTCTTACAGATTCAGAAAACAAAGCCAGGGTGAGCTATTTCCTTTGAGACATTCTTAAAAAGCAAATGGAGGAGCATCCTGCCTCACCATTCTTGGAGTGTTTTAACAATATTACTGATGTCCTTCTTCTGAATGTCTCTGCCGATGCAGAAATCCACCTCCAGCACCTGGTTGCGCTGATCCAGTTTCCCCTGAATAATGTCTGTATACACAGCTTCAATGATTAGATCTTCCAGCTCCCTCAGATTCCTCATGTCCAGGTCTTTGAGCAACACAGAGTAAGGAATGCACTAGAAACAGGAAATCCAAGAGCAAACTGTCACTCATGGACCCAAATGGAAAGTTGAGCATAGTCTGGAAGTGGCGTTAGTAGAAACTTGCAATCAAACAAACATTTATTGTCCAAATCCCACAGGTAAACAGTGAGTGAGTGTGTCAAAGGAAGCCGTTGTTATTAGGTTACATCACACATTCAACATTCCTGTAAGCCCTTATTACATTAAGTTTTGGAGGGTGGGTGAGGGTGGCAGCGTTGTGGAAAGTAAAATAGTCAATTCCCAACCAGAACTGACAGAGATTTTCAAGAGGGGCAGATGGGCTGGCGGGTCCCGCCTCCTTTAGCCAATCTGATTTCTCCTTCCAGGATGCCCATTTCTCACTCTTTACAGAGCTGTCCAGCCATTCCAAGCTCTTACCCTTGGATTTCCACTGTAAGTTACTGAGTCCCATGAATACAGGGGAGCACACTGTACATTGCAGGTACTTTTCTAGTCACAGGTTTTCCAGAGCACACATGCAGCCTAACACAAACCCAAGTACTATTCTTGGATGCCACTTGCAGAAATGGCTGGCATTTCTAGAGCCAAGATTTCTGGATTTTACCTTCATTCTGGCAGCCAAGCTTACAATAGTTAAGTGTTTCAGCTTGTTCTTCTGGGCCCCTGTTAACTCTGGCAGGTTATCCTTGTTTGCTGTTCAATGCAAAAAAAATTGAGAACAAAGTTACGGATTTTCCTTCAAGAATTAAACAAAACCTTCAGATTAAAGTCTTACTCTGAGTTGCCCCCCGAACACTTCCAGTTACGAGGGGGTGCTAATGAGGAGGCAGTGCTGCTACAGGTAACAGATGGACCACACCCAAGGAAAAATAGGCAGAATTAAAAAGAAAGTCAGTTATTAACCGTTCTGTTCTTTTGTGGTTCTGGTTTTGGAATTAGAACATAATCCTGCCAAGACATATGGTTAATACTTTGTTTCCAGGACCAAACTATCTGTCCTCTTTCAGTGAGCTCATGCTAATAAAAAACCTTGGAATTTGGTTTCACCAGCTGTAAAACGAGGATGCTTCTTACTTCTCTGAAGTGCTTTGGGAACCATGGATGAAAGTGTCAAACATCAGGTTCATGGAGAGAAAAGAAATTATTAATCTAGATACTTTTATGGTCTTCCTATCACTGCAGTATCCACATGCCTCCAGAGTACTTACAAACAGAAGGGAGGCTGGCTGCTTTGAAAAGCAAAGGAGCTCTTTGGAATGTGAGTGTTAATGAAAGAGTTAGTATTTCAGTGACATTAAGGTTAATCTGGACAATATGGAATCCATTTTACCCATTCACTCAATTCTTTCTATTTTGGCCTTCTCTGTCCCCTCCCAACCTTTTTTGGCAGGTGATTAATCTTTCTGATACTATCTTACTTTTCAGTAGCACCTTCCAGCCCAAAGGATTGAACAGTTCATGAAGCACTGTGCAAACGACCATAATGTAATTCAATTTAACATGCTTGTAGGGAGGAAAATATCAAAGAAGCCCACCACAGTAGCTTTTAGCTTCAAAAAGGGGAGCTACACAAAAATGAAGCGGCTAGTTAAATGGAAATTAAAAGGAACAGTCACAAGAGTGAAATGCCTGCAAGCTGCATGGAAACGTCTTAAAAACACCATACTGGAAGCTCAAACGATATGTATATCCCCAATAAAAAAAACAAAACAGTAAAAGGACAAAAAAAAATGCCAGCATAGCTAAACAGAGTAAAAGAGGCAGTCAGAGACAAAACGACATCCTGGCAATTACAGGCTGGTAAGCCTAACTTCAGTACCAGGCAAATTGGTTGAAGCCTTAGTAAAGAACTGAATTATCAGACTCATAAATAAACACAGTATGTTGGGGAAGAGTCAACACAGCTTTTGTAAAGGGAAATCATGCCTCATCAATCGATTAGAATTCTTTGAGGGGGTCAACAAACATGTAAACAAGAGTGATCCAGAGGATATAGTATACTTGGACTTTCAGAAAGCCATTGACAAGGTCCCTCATCAAACACTCTTAAGCAAAGTAAGCAGTCATGGGATAAGATGAAAAGTCCTCTCATGGATCAGTAACTTATTAAAAGATAGGAAACAAAGGATTGGAATAAATCATCAGTTTTCACGGTGGAGAGATATAAAAAGCAGAGTCCCCCAAGGATCTGCACTGGTCCCAGTGCTGTTCAAAGTATTTATAAATTATCTAGAAAAAGGGATAAGCAGTGAGGTGGCCAAGTTTTCAGACAATACAAAATTATTCAAGATAGTTAAGTACAAAATTGACCGCAAAGAGTTACAAAAGGGTCTCACAAAACTGGGTGACTGGGCAAGAAAATGGCAGATGAAATTCAATGTTGATAGGTGCAAAACAATGCACACTGGAATAAATAATCCCAACTATATATACAAAATGATGGAGTCTAAATTAGCTGTTACCACTCAAGAAAGATCGTGGAGTCATTTTCAGAGAACTAGCCACAATATCTCCCAACATAAAATGGCAGTCAAAAAAGCTAACAATGTTAGGAACCATTAGGAAAGGGATAGATAAGACGACAGAAAATTTAATTCCACTTTATAAATCCATGGTATGTCCGCACCTTGAATTCTGCATGCAGTTCTGGTCACCTCATCTCACAAAAGATATATTAGAATTGGAGAAAGTACAGAAAGAGGCGACCAAAATGATTACGGATATGGAACAACTTCCATATGAGAAGAGATTTAAAAGATGGACTGTTCAGCTGAGAAAAGAGATGACTGAGGAGGCTATGACAGAAGTTTATGAAATAGTGAAAGATGTGGACAAAGTGAATAAGGATGTGTTATTTACTCCTTCACATAATACAAGAATAAGGGGTCATCCGATTAAATTAATAGATAGCAGGTTTAAAACAAACATGAGGTGGTTCTTCACACAATGCACAGTCAACCTGTGGAACTTGCTGCCAGTGGATGTTGTGAAGGCCAAAACTATAACTGGGTTAAAAAAAGAACTAGATAAGTTCATGGAGGTTAGGTCCATCAATGGCTATTAGCCAACATGGTCATGGATGCAACTCTATGCTCTGGGAGTCCCTAAACCTCTGACTGCCAGATGCTGGGACTGGACGACAGGGGATGGATCACTTGATAATTGCCCTGTTCCGTTCATTCCTTCTGAAACTTCTGGCACCGGCCACTGTTGGAAGACAGAATACTGAGCTAGATGAACCCAGTATGGCCATTCTTATGAACTGTACATTTAGGTAGTGCTGTATGGTGAAGGGTGCTAGGTTAATGCACGGCACACTGCACGTGGGAAGAGAAAGCTTAAGTCAAGGATATTAGTAAAAATCCCTACTCTTACAAATCATGCCCTGGGATCTAACACCCATGCAGAGTAGACAGGTCCTCTAACTGCTCACATCCTAGACACCCTCAGACTGCAAAGAATTAATGAAGCTTGTGCTGGAACTTTCACCCCAATACATATTCTTAAATCTGTTCTCCAGATTTTACAACAGAAATGCTCAGATACAACTGTAATGGGCATCAGTGACATACTAAACAGAATTATTTGTAAAGCACTGTAATACTCTGGATTGAGGCTGCTGCTCACAAATTTTAAGTACCGTACTGCACTGCATCAGAATTGAAGTATAAGCACAAAAGGCACAGCAAGCTTGGAATGCACCTTCATATAGAGACCTATCCTGATTCAGATGTGCTGTCTTTGAGATTTTATACAAGTGGTTATTACCAAGGTGACATCCTGGTGGACACGTCTTCACTTGTTTTACCACATGAAGAGGTTATAGACGCCTAGGAGCAAGATGGGCTTTCGCATGATATCCTCCTTGAGTACAGCCAATGGTCCCCAAGCAAGAAGATTCTCTGGCCTGTTTTAAGGCTGACTTCAAAAGCTGTTCCTTTTTGAGATTCTTCCTTTTGTATCTAGTTTCTTAGTATTCCAAAAGTGCAGCGAAGCCTAGACTACCGCACAGTTTTAGTTTCTGCCAAATATCTCCCAAACAATTATGTTTGTTTAAGACATTCAAGTGGAGAAAAGCAACTCAACCCAGTCCAATTGTGACATTGATAATTATACACTTCTATGAACTCATTGGTAGATGCAGTGCTTTTATTTAAACAGATAGCGAGGGGTCAGTTTCCAAAGATAGGCATATGCAATTGTGTGTGAAATGCACGTGCAATTGTGTGCCTAACTGGCATGCAAAATTATCACAACTACACATTCAAACTGGACTTTTGCACATAAAAATGGACTATTTGTCTAACAGCCTAAGCATGCATGCAAATACTGTATTTGTGCACACACACACATTCAGTACACAACTGCATGTGCATCTGAGAGTTGTGCCCTTTAGTGTGAAGGGAGAATGTGATACAAACCTTGTTTACCAAGTTTCAATTCAGAACGGATTTTAAAGACTAGGTTACAAACCCCTAAAAGAGGAGATTCTCTAATTGGTATAATTCTAATTTCAAAAGAGATTGAGAATTTGTCCTCTGCAGAAGAAGTGTCTTTTGAACTTTAGGAGGAGATTGTGAATACTGCTGCAAGTCAATTCATGTCAGTGACTCAACCCAAGAGAGGTTAGTAAAATACCCACTCTAATCGTCTAGACTAGCATTTAACAGTCTGGCTATTGCTCTTCTTCCATGGTCAGAAGAAAAAAGATTTCTCATCCAGAAAGCCTGCTCCAGACAGAATTTTTCTTTTAGATCCTTTCAACCTGCCACATTCACAGAGACATCACACACTTGGGTAAGTCAGCTACCTTGAGCTGCCTGCCCTGAGAAATGAGGAGCTGCTCAATTGAGTTCTGAAGAGACTGCATTACCCCTACTCAACCAATTCAATCTTTGCATTTAGCAAATGCTCTAAGAACCCAGAAATTTCTTACCTACGTAATCTGGGTACGTTCCGTAGGCAAACAGATTCAGCAACTGGAAATAAGCAGCATTAGGCCCTTCAGCAAGCTGGAGAGGAGGGAAGCAAAAAAAATCTTATGTAAAGCAATAAAGGCCAATATGATATTGATGTGCAGCTTCTCCTGAGTGTTGGTTTTAATTCCATACATAATACGCAACGTCTAAAAAATACATGAAAGAAGAGCTATTTTCAGTTGTCAGAGGACTGGACCCTTTCCAAAGTCATAAAATCAGCACTACATTTCAGTAGTTTAGAATTGGGATGATACAGCCAATTCCATGTATTACTAGAACTTGAGTTTAATTTATATGGTCAACTGCTTTATGCAACATGTTAAGAGATGAAATGAAGACAGCATCCCCTTGAATTCAGCTGTGTTCTTATCACATGACAGAGGAGCAGATTATGGTGCTGGTTGGTTAAGAATCTTTGCTAGCGACTGGGAAGCTGAGATAGTTAACCTGCAAAACCACAGTCTCAAAGCAAAGGAGATTAGACCATTTTAAATTGTCTGCTTCTGAACGTTCTGTACTCCCTCTCACAAGCAAATATCGCACTAGAGCAACAGCTGTCACACTAGCCTGGGTTGGTATTTTAGTTCTCCTAATCTACATGATTTGCTACATGAAAATCTGGGGGGGGGGACCAAACATACAACTTGATGCTAAAAATTGTTGATGACATATTTAATTGTATAATTGTAAAGCTGAGCTTCCTGTATGCCATACTGCCATAACTGTAGTCAGCAGAGGTGTGTGAGCTAGATCCTACTCATTGTAAGAGACAGGAAGCTGCTAGCAGAGTGTTCTCTATGAGGGCTCTGGCAGTCTGGAACTCACTCCCCATTTTGGTCTGAAATAGCCCAAACTTGGTGATCTTCTGCGCATGCTGCAAAATAATGCTGTGACAGGGTTTTTGCAGAAGGCTAAAGGTATGCTTCCACGAATAACAAAGGAGTAGAAAGGAAGTTTTTTTGCTGTTGTCTGGCTGAATTCTTGATTAAAATGATTATTTTAGTGTTGTTGGAATGTTATTGTATTAACAATTACAAGTTAGGATGCTTGGAGCCTTGCATAGGCATCTTTTTATTATTTAAATCCAAATAAATACATAAGACAAAAGTGATGCCCTCATGTATACCAGGTCCTCACAATGCTCTATAAATCAGTCAGTCTGACTCCAGGCATAACAGAAGCATTGGGAAATTGTGGTAATTTATGTCAAGCTTTCCCTGAGATGGAGACTCTGCCATCTAGTCTACTAAGTGAATGGAAATTCCTAAGAGATCCCCTAAAACAGGAGTGAAGGAAAAGAAGAAAATATAGATGGAAACTTACCTCTTGCACATTTGTTAACTCCAACAGCTCTCCGAAGACATAAACCCCAGGAGCCTCTAGCACTTGGTTTATAAGAGCAGTCAGGGCTGATCCATTGGTGCCTTTGGCTAATAAAATAAACTGCTCAAGAAGATTACAGGATGGTTTCTGTTCTCCTGCCATTCTAGATTTTTCAATCTGTCAAAAAAGAAATGGTTTTAATTACTCTTTCTTCCATCTTTATGCAATGCGCTGCTTAGATGTGGATCAGGAAGTCTGGTGAGGATGGGAACATTCCCAATTAAACTTTGCCTTGTTTTTCATGATAATTCAATGCTAATGAAGTGTGCAGGACTAAGCCCTCAAGTCCAAAGTCCTATTTATCCCTAGAGAAGCAACAGCTCAGGCAATAGCTTTAAAAGCTTCCTGCACACTGTCTTGCCAACGTGCCTGACCTATGCCCTGGAAGGAACCCTCTAGGACTTGGAAAGGGGCTCAGATTCCCTGGCCAATTCAGGATTTCAATTCTGTTGAGACTGCCAAGTGGTGACAACTATGGTGGTGGGCTTTGTGATGTCTACTAGGAACTGGCTGAGACTCCCTCCACCTCACAACTCATTACACAGCAACCAAACAGCAACTGACCTAACCCTTTATTAAAAAAAAAAAAAAAAAAAAAGGTAATCCACCTACATTTGCAATATACGAGCCTATTTCCCAATAGTATCTGAATGCCTGTCAGTTAATGAGGCAGGAGCAAAAAGCTGTCCCTAGCTTACTTGGCTACTGTACTTGATTTTTGCCAACAGGGCAGAGTTCAACTGATTTATGTTAATTACAAGGCTTACGTGATGATAAAAAAAAAATACCCTTTTTTATATAGGGAAGCCTTTGTCTTCAATTCTGGTCCAATACATCTGACATGTATCTTCACTCTGAGCATTATCATTTGGGTTCTGACCTATCAAATCCAGTGCGAGCTGATAAGTTCAGAAAATAATAAATGTGGTAAATTATAAGTTATGTGCAAGCTATGGCAAACTTGATCTACTAAGCCCTGAATCACTATTGGATGTGATTTTTTCATATCATATTTACAAAAGACATATTCTGGTGACAATTTTAAGATCTTGTTAACTTGTGTGTCTGTCTTAGTCCCATTAGTAATTACCCAGGGTACACTAAAGCATGGGCTGCTGCAGCTTTACTACTCCACTTCCCAAGCTAGCTCACGTATGTCTACCTGAGCTGCCATCACACTCTGTGATTTCAGTATAGTTATACCCTGTGTCTCATAACACATCTAAGGGGTAATCAGTATTGTTATCTGCTTTCACAGAAAAGGAAACAGGCACAAAGCGGTCAAGTGACTAATTCAAGGTAACATTGGGAGTGTGATAGAACCGGGAATGAAATACAGATTTCATGGCTGCCAGGCATTTGCCGTAAGCACAAGACTATCCTCCAAGGCAATATAAATGCTGAATGTGTTGTACAAGATTGTGACAGATTACGGTTTTCCTGGTTCTATTGTGAAAATTTGCAGTCTCCACTTCTTAGTTTTAAAATCACAGGTGACAGTCTTACTTTCTGGCTCCCAGATGTCATTTGGAGCTAACAGATTGAGACTAGATAGATATTTTTTAGTCTGATGAAAAGTGATTGCTGCATAGATTAAAGAAATATTTTAAGAAATTTATCAAAGAACAACCAGCATCACAAACTGAAGCATGAAATTATGGCTGCCCTATATGAAACGCTCCCTTCCTCCACCTTATTTTTTGGGTGACCTATGAAACAGCATAACAACTTTGAACTCATGTAGATAAGTGCAAAGTTATGATGTTATTTGTTAGTATCAAAGCAGATTTACTTTCATCCGTAGCTCTCAAAGTGCTTTTCAAGACTAGGTAAGCATTATAAATCCACATTTTACAGATGGGCAAACAGACTCAAAGGTGAAATAGTTTACCCAAGAACATAATGAATCAGTGACCAATGGAAACAGAACCCAGGTCTTCTGACTCAATTCCATACCTTAGCCAATGGGCCTATCTTCCTAGAAGAAACTGATCATTTGACATTTACCCATTTTGCTGGATTCTTTCTTTGGCTCTGTTTGGCCATCTACACTCCAGATTGCACTGTTCCATACAGCGAGTTACGTAAACACTCTTCCTGAAGTGCCATCCCTAGGAGCAGAATGGTAGCACAGAAGCAAAAGGTACACCTGGCATGAGTGGCCAGATGGGGAAATCATTCATTATTTCTTCTTCTGCTTGATGGAGTTTTCTAAAAACTGAGACCGTAGCTAGGTTTTGTTTTTCAGTTTAAATGAGCCTGGCAAGTGCTCTGTAGCATTTGTCTCATAATCACATTTCATTTGTTCACAGTGTGTCTAGGCTGGCGCATAACAGGATTGTTCCAGCTTGTTTGTCAAACTTCACATTTCAGGTACATTTTTATCTTTCCAGTACAAAACCATTCATGTTTGCCCACTTCAGAGACACAGGTACAGTACTCACTGCCTGGCTTTCCTCTCTCCACAAGTCCTCAGGGAGGGTCAAGCCAAACTGACCCTCAGCAGCGAAGGTAAGAAGAATGTGCCAGTTTCCCACAGCAAGATACTATCCTACCTACTACTCAAAGATCAGAGCATCTAGATGGCCTGGAGGTCAGTGTGCGCGCAAGGGAGGAAGCCGGAGGTTTTCTGGATGTAGAAGGCAGGCCACTCAGCACAAAAAGGGTTAAGGCTGAATGGATGTATTATGCATCTTCTATGTAGAACTATTTGCCACCAACAGGAGGAGCATCAGAGAGGTCTCTGCAAATGCCCATGTGTTTAGATCACACAGGCAAGAACTAATTCAAACTGGCAAAGGGCTGCAAGGAAAATAAGGAGTCCTGGAGATGGAAAACCTCCCACTGCACAGGAGGCATAAATATTAAAGGAGGGCTCACGTTACATACAAGTTACAGTCAGACAAAGCAACCAATTCACCCCCCCAAGAACTGGTGAATGCACCTTCCGCCGAAGGTAACCCGTTTACACGGGAACCCATTAACCCTGGCTGCTCCACCAAAGCGGTAGAGAGGGGAGGGGTGGGGAGGTGATGGGGGGGGGACAAGACAGAGACCCTCTCCCCACCCCTCATGTAGCTGGAGACGAAAGGGACGACGAAGAGCCCAGCGATCCATGGGGGGCTATTCGGGGACACTCTCCCCCCCCCCCGGGGAGCTGAGGGAAGGGTCCAGGGGAGCCCAGCCAGGGAGTCCCCTTCCCGCCGGGGGGCGGCTCAGAGAAGGGAGGGTCCATGGGGGGCGACGGGGGCCCAGGCCAGGGGAGCTGCGGGGAGGGGTGGCTGGGGAGGCCTCGTGCCCCTCGGAGAGCATCGGGGGCCCGGAGCCGGGAGAACCCGGTAGCCATGGGGGTCCCCGGGGCGGGGCGACGCGGCCCGCAGAGCGGCGGTGCGGGGAAGAGGAGCGCAGGCAGGGACCCGGCGGCGCTCCGAGACCGCTGCGGGCTGGGGGGGGGGACTCACCTGCCTGCTCCCGCCGCCTCCCGTCCGCCTGCCGGCGCCTCCCCCGCTGCTCCTCAGGCCGCCATGACAGCGGCGCCGGCGTGTCCTGCGCTCGGCTCCTTCCCCCGGCCCCCGCCGCCCGCGCGCCGCGTTCCGCCCGGCCGGCAGGGCCCGGGGCTGGGTCAGGGGACCAGGGGGGCCTGGCAGGGGTCAGGCTGGGGCTAAGGGCAGAGGTCATGTGGGGGTCAGACACCTGCGGGTTCTTGGCCATCGCCTGGGGAGGGCAGAGGTCAGGCGGGTCTAGGGCTGCCCCCGTCCAGCCTTCCCCAGGATCAGCCCTCCTGGGAAATGTGGCAGGGTGCTCAGGACACACCTCCACCTGCCCACTTTTGTGGGCTCGGAATCATCCTGGGGTTACACACAGTTATACACACACACCTGGGGTTATACGCACACACCTGGGGTTACACACAGTTATACACACACACCTGGGGTTATACGCACATACACAGTTATACACACACACCTGGGGTTATACACACACACCTGGGGTTATACACAGTTATACACACATACCTGGGGTTATACAGACACACCTGGGGTTATACACACATACCTGTTATACACACACACACACCTGGGGTTATACGCACATATCTGGGGTTATACACAGTTATACACACACACCTGGGGTTATACACACACACCTGGGGTTATACACAGTTATACACACATACCTGGGGTTATACACACACACCTGGGGTTATACACAGTTATACACACACACCTGGGGTTATACGCACATATCTGGGGTTATACAGACACACCTGGGGTTATACACAGTTATACACACACACCTGGGGTTATACAGACACACCTGGGGTTATACACAGTTATACACACATACCTGGGGTTATACAGACACACCTGGGGTTATACACAGTATACACACATACCAGGGGTTATACACAGCTTTTTGTATCTCCATGGTGGCAACCCCGAACTGGGGCTAAGGTCAGAGGTCAGCATAGGTGTAGGGCCCGTGGGTCTGAAAATCAGATTATTATTGGCCAAGGTGTAGATCAGGGGTCAATGTGGGTTAGAAACTGAGGTGGGTGTTGGGCAGGTCTGATCCCAGGGGGTGTGTTGACTTAAAAAGGGCAGGTGAGGATGCTGTAATCCTCTGAGGTTTGAGCTACATTGATCTCCGATTTTTCCCTGCCACCTTCTGGCTGCCCACAAGATGCTGAGTGGAAATCTTCTTAGGGAAATAACATGTTATATCAAATGTCTGCGCTTTCAGGGCCTGTCGTCTATGATTCTATGATCTGTTTAAGGCTGCTGCACACCTAAGTGGGCTGGCTCTGACTGTTCATCTGCATTATCTCCTATGTCCTCCCTTCTGCACAAGTCCACCATGTTGTGAAGAATGCAGGAGAGCCAGGGGAGGGTGCAAACGATGACACTCAGGCCAGACTTCCTGCTTTGCACAGCAGCAGTGAAAGTTCTGTTCCCATCCCCTCATTAATCGCTGCAAAACTAGAGAGAAAAGAAAACACAGAGGATCACACAAAGCTAAAAATACCAGAGAGGCTAGGGGTTGAATTGCAATGAGACAAGACATCTTCATCCTTCACAGGCAGGATGAGAACTATAAGTTACATTATCTGCTGGCAAAAGCAGGTGCAACTCTTCTGAAACCCTTGGAGTTGTGCCTGCTTATGCTGGCAGTGAATTTGATTGTGTGAGTCCACAGACCCAATTCTCTCTGCCTCAGGAAGAATGAGTGAGGGTCACAGAATATACAGCTCCCAAGAGACTAACCATAGACAGCAGAACATTTTTCATTTCAGAGTGGAGGTTAACTTCAAAATAAACTACTCTACTTTAAAGGGGAGGGGCATTTACCTACACAATTGATCTCTTTATCCAGGGCTGATCTGCGGGGCAGTAATGCATGTAATCACATCTATGGTAAGAGGGGCAAGTACTGATAGGTCATGAACCAGTTTAGTCTCCCCACTGTGAGACTGCAGGGGGAAGTAACTCATAGCCCAATCCCTTCTCTGGTATCTTGGGGCTCTGAAAATGTTCAAACTTGTCCTGTCATGATCTCAAGTAATCAATCTCTCAGTTCACCAAAATGTGGGCTGGATAAAATAGCAGCTACTCTGCTGGATAGCCTACCAATGACAATTCAAATTGCTGCATATCTTTGCTGGCACACGACTGCACATTACACCAGCCTGTATCCTCATTTAGGAGAGGGCATTGAAATGGTCTCTGTCACCCTCCCAAAGTAGGATTTTTGTATTTTGCAATAACCTTGTCCAAAGTTGAGCAGACAGGCAGAGCCAAAGTACAGTATAATGATAAAGTGTTTGTCAATTCAAAATTTTGGTACAAGACTATTTTTAGGCTACCAGCCTTAGCATCATCCCTTAATTCCCCAAATCACTAGTACTAGAAGAGACTTTATGGTCATCCAGTCCATCTCCTGCACAACAGAGATGTGAAACTAAATTTTCTGAAGTTTTCACTAATTTTGTGTGCCTCAGTTTTTCCGAGACACATTGTGCCTGATTTTCAGGACTCACAACTCCTAGTGAAGTCCTCAGCACCTATGAAAATCAGACATAAGGGCCCAGTCAAATGGGAATTAGCTGCCTAGCTACCATTGAGCCAAGGTATCTCAAGTTGGGCACCCAGAAACTGAGGCATGCAGAACTAATGAATACTTCTGAAGATTATGTCCTTATTTTTTCCTAAAGTAACTGCAGTAGTTGATGGTGGAGGAGAGGCAGGGACACAATGGTCAGAATAAGAGATAGGGAATCAGAGCTCCTGGGTTTGTTTTCCTATTCTGCCAAAGACTCACTGTGTGACAACAGATAAGTCACTTCACTTCTCTGTGATTGTCTTCTGATCTGTAAAATGGGAATTGTAACAATTTCATACTTCACAGAAATCTAGGTCTTCTACCTCAGGAAAAGAGTAACTTTCACTGAAGTCAGTGGGAGCTACTCATACCCTTTGGTGGGAAAATCAGGCCCTTAAAAGTGTTACAAAGCTTAACCAATTTATGTTTGCAACACACTTTATGATCCTCATGAAAGTTGCTCTAGGGGAGGCAAAGGATTTAATATATCTTAGCCGTGGAATATCTCCAATGAGTGAACTTCTGTCTTGTACTTATATGACCCAAAGCACCCTCTTATTTGAGTATTCTTTAGTAGCAGTGTTTTGGACAGAATAGAGATGTTGAAACAAGAGAAGAGAAGGTTACAATAATTAAGATGATAAATAACCAAAGTGTGGACAAGTGTTATAGCAGTGGTATCAATGAGGAACGTGTGGAGCTTGGTGATATTAAAGAGGAAAAAGTGTGATATCAATCAGTTTAATTTCACTGGTCTGCCTGAGGGATTGGGAATAAATTTCCAAGAACCAGACAGCAACTGAATTTCGAAATCATGCTTTTAGCCAATTGTCCTTCCCCTGACCCTTTCCTCTTTGCAACTGGTGCAGCTCTTTTGTTCTCAAGCCCCTTTTTGAAGCTAACAGGACATTGAAGAGTTTGAGTTTATGCTCTGGTCCCAGAATGGGAGTGGGAGGAGACAGGGATGGATGGTGGGAAGGCAGGACTAACGACAACGAATTGACCTGCTGGATTGGACTAATCAAGTGGAGAGTCAACAAACCCCAGATGAGGATTTACGGTACAGAGTTGCAAATGTTACATAGAAAGTTCTACCTGCTGTGTTCTTATAAACTAAGCAGTGATCAGACGGAGCCAGGACATGGTGGTAGCTCAGACCAGCAATCCTCTGAGGCCCTAGCATTCCACAGAATGTAAGATTTCATTAAAAACAAATGATGTTTCTAACCCATGTTGTTGCAAAGGAAACCTTGTGAATGTGAAAGAGTGTGGTACCGTCTTAGGGTCTCTGCACTACAAAATTAACCTTACCAAGGGATTCCATTTTAAAGGGACCTAGCTATGTTTTAACTTTGTTCCCTAATATAGTGGCGTGACCATTTGGGAAATCTGTCTATGTAAACATGAATTCCATTTGATGTTATGCACTCTGTGTCTAACTATAACCTTCTGTGCAGACTGAATCTTCTGTTTGATATTTGCAGTGTTGTTGCATCTGTGTTAGTCCCATGACCTTAGAGAGACAAGGTGGGTGAGGTAACATCTTGGTCCAATAAAATATATTACTTCACCCATCTTGTCTCTTCTGTTTTATGGCAGAAAACAATGTGTGACAAACTGAAACAATGCCATCAACATTTGACCAGCCTTGCCCTGGCAGGACAGTGGAGGTTACCACTCATTGTTAATGACCCTCTGCCAGCAATCTCACAGAGAGTAGGAGAATGGAAAAACCCCAACAGTAGGACAGAAGGAGCACAAGGTGTTGGAAACCGGTTTTGAAAAGAGACACTCTCTAGCAAATGGGGGTGCACTATTGCAGAACAAAAAGGCCGAACAGGAGTGGGAGCAGGAGGAGCTGGGACCTCTGAAGGACACTGACCAAGACCCAAAGGGCTCTCAGGAGCAATGAGGAAATTGAGGGAAGGACTTGCATGCAGTTGTTTGTTGTTTTTCCATAGGTCTGTAACTCACTTGTACTTTTCTATGAGTAAAGTGTGTGTGTTTAAGAAGTTCCTGTGAAAAGCATGGGTGTTCCTTGCTTTCACTGTCATGTGGTCCCTGAAGGGTTAAACTGTAAATTGGAGTGTCCACAGGGATGAGCTCTGGAGATAGCATGCATAAACTACTGGAGAGGGTTCAGCACTGGTTTTGGGGCCTAGGGCAGATGGACTATGAGGTCCAACATCCCAGAGAAGGGGTACCAGAGTGGTGTGCCTGAGAGGCCAGACTTAGAGACAGTGTATGGATGCTACTCAAACCCAGTTTGCTTGGAAGCATGCAGGATCCAAAGGTTGCATCCAGTACAGCAGCCTGGTGACCGTCCACAAAGGGGAATCAACCAGAGCTGTAAAAGATGGTGCAGGGTCTCAATGAAAACATGGTTATGTCTTATGTACACTATGAGATAGAACCGCCTTTTAACTGTATCATAAGCAGTTCCCACAACAAAATTTATTTTTTCACTGTACTGAGTCTGCAGACAGTCTGAAACAAGAGTACAAGATGAGGAGTGAATGGTCTCATTTGTCTCAAGCAGTGTTGATTCTGAAACCTAATGCTGGAAATATATACAGTAATATTAATTGCTAGCTATTTGCCAGGGATTATTTTTGCAAACACATGGCAACTACTCCGTGATTATGGGGGAGCCTGAGGACAAAGTCTGAATAGGGTAACATCAATTCCTCCCAAGCTGACCCTACACAAATCAGTCGAGATGGTCTCTTGACTGGGCTGGAGTCCTGACATCTCCTGGCTCAGCTGCAGACCGACGTGGCAGATTGATGCTGAATGTGGAGAAATAGCTCAGTAAAGCCCCAATTTAAAAAAACACATATATGAAAATGCCCAGCTGTCTCTTTCCCCTTTTAAACGGCCTCTGCTATTACAGCCTCCACTCACACTGCTGTCTGCATCCAGCAAATGGGTTTACTCTTTTAATCCATTTTATCTGTTAATGTTGGCATTATCCTTTAACTCACGTCATCTCCTCCGCTCGCAGCGCTGCCGGGGTCCTCTTTCAACAGTGGACAATTCACCTTGTTTCCCATTGGTGCCTGGCAAAGAGCCCGTCTGTAAATCTGTAGTAACGTCACCAGTCAGTTGGGCAATGGGGCCACAGAGACCTGGGGGGAAAGTTCTAGAACGTGTACAGCAGTTGGACAGTTGCTTAGTCAGGAGACTGTTAGCCAGGTCATGGAGCCATCACATCAAGCTGTGTGAGGGCCTGATCCAAAGCCCATTGAAATGGATGGAAAGACACCTTCTCTTTGAACCTCTCCACCGGCTGCCCAGTTTCCATTGCATCAGGTTCAAGCTTTTTGTCCTCACCTTCAAGGATCTTCACGGCACTGCCTTTCTCTGCTTGTCTCTGATTGTGTCATATCCCCAATAAAGTCAGCTTCAGCCCCTCATTCGCATGCTTCTCCTGCACCATTTTTGCCTCTTCTCCCATGCTTCCCACTCATACATGGAACACACTTCCTAAGCCGGTCCCTTTTCCTGCTTAAGACCTATTTCTTCCATGATGCTTACAAGACATTGCCAATGAGTAATGGCCTGTGGGGAAAATGGATATTTTTGTATGTTGTTTCCCTCCACCTTTTGTAAGTTGCTCAACTTCTTAGATTGAGAGCTCTTGGGGCAGGAACTGTGGCTTATTAAATGTGTGGAAAGTGCCTAGAACATTGTGGGTTGCTACAATCATTCAAATAATAAATAATAATATTGAGGCATGTTTTAGGCTTGTTAAATCCACCCAGGTGAAAATGTGATTCCCTAACGTGACTGTAACGTGTTTTTACTGTCCATACAGGCAAGAAAAAAAAATGGTTATGACACACTGGGGCCATGGCCTGTTTTGCAACTGTTTCAACGTGGTTATATCTGTAGTGTAGATGGCGCCTTGGACTGTGTCTACTCTAGAGAACTGTATGGTTGGTAATTGAACCAGGCAGATAGCGTCAGTGTAAATAATAATGGTGCATTGTGGCCACACTAATTGTGCTGTTTTGGTTGCAGTTTCATTCTATGTCCTCACTTGCACTGTGCTCAGGTTACCTATCCCACTGTTCCCAGCAAGCCTCCAAGACACAGTGCCTTATGGAAGATTTTTAATGGCCCTCTGGGAGCTTCATAGTATTGTGGAGGAAGTGGTCAGATGCCCATAATTTCTTGGGAAGCTTCCATAATTTCCCAGGGATGAAGACCAGGTGGGACGCTCAGTTCTCACGTCTTGCTTGGAAAGAAAGGTTTCTGCTGGCGCTTTCAAAGAGCAGTCAAGAGATGGCTGAGGCAGATGTGATGTCTCCATCCCCACTGCATCGCTGGGTGACCCTGCCCATCCACTTTTCCATATGGCTCATGAAACCATTCCCTGATTACACAAACCTGGAGGAATACCAGTTCAGCCATACACTCGAGAGGTGCAGGAGCGCAGGAGTGTGCTTTTGGGAGCCTGAAAGGAAGCTGGAGCTTTCTGATGACCTGCCATGACAGTTCAGTGCCTGTGTAGCAATAATAATAAGTTCCTGCTGTACTTTGTTTAATATAAGCAAAAGCAAAGATGAAGGCTTTCAATGCAAAGCAGAGTGAGAAAACAGTGGGGCTTACAGCAATTTATATACAGCTGGACAGACAAGCTGTTGCACCCAAGGCTGTTATTTATGTCAAGGGATTTTGAGGGGAGAGGTGCCCCAGGATGTCTCTCATTCACCAAGTGATGGTCCCAGGCACACCACATGCCAGGAGTGACCACCAGGTCTCTAGACTTCCCTGACTCTCAAAGACAATGGCTCTTTTGTGCATCCATTGTGGCTAAAAAGCTAGGACAGCCTCAGCACCCTGCACATAAAGGGCTCAATTTATGGACGTTGGCTGGAAAATATATGGGCCCTGATTCTGAGCTCTGGTCATACCCCTCCTGCCCCCCAATATGCCCCCTCTTTCTGTTAGGGCTCCCCCCAGCGCATCTCTATGCCAGGGCTGCAAGAGGAGAAGCATAGGATCACTCTGCCAACCTTATGAGGCTTTGGGAACCACCCCTACACTGGCGGAATTCCCAGATGTGGAGATCCAGCTGTTTTCTGGTCACTTTATCTCACAGGAGCTTGAATGCAGCCAAGAATCAAAGCCGTGATCATATTCCTTGCCATTTATAATTCATTGTTGTATACCGTAAACCTCAGTATCGTTCTTCCACTTGACATGATCTTCATTCACTGAACACACATGGGCTGGACCATTCATTTTCTCCTTCACGTCTGCCTTTCTTCCCTTCTCTTTTCTCACCGTCAGTTCTTTCTTCCTGGCAAGCTGCATCCCCTCTTCCTTCGCTTGATTTGTAATTATACGCTATCTAAAACCCAATAAAAACTCAACCAAAATATGTTTATTAGCACAGCCTGCACTTGGCTTGCTGCCCAGACTGAAAATGGTCCGTTCACACACTTTCAAACCCATGGTGTAGAATTGGGCCTGGATCATACGTATTAGTGAAATAAATGCTATCTATTTTTATTATTAAGATAATTTATCATAGAATCATAGAAATGTAGAGCTGGAAGGGACCTCAAGAAGTCATCAAGTACAGCTTCCTGTGCGGTGGCAGGACCAAGTAAATCTAGACCATCCCTGATAGGATTCTCCCATACTCATCATTTGGATAGGGAATGATTTTTGAAGAGCAGGGCTGTGGATGTGTTGATGAGGCAGTAATTACTAGCCATTGCTGTTATGAGGCACTTTGATGAGGGCTGGATTATGCTTTCAGTCATCTGATGGATTCATTTTTCTTGTGATTTATTAATGGTTTGTATTAGTATGTTGGGGGTGTTCATGAGAAGAGTTAATTGTTGTACTTAAAGACCAGTATGGCTCATGGGATGTGCAAATTACACAGAGACTTTTTCCCAGAATCTTCTTTGTTACACAGACATAAATGTTAAATTCCTCTAGTGCAGAGAAGGGCCACTTCTGTTCCGGAGAAAATGAATTATTAATTTAAAATTTTCCTGTCCTGCTGGCCCTTTCAAACCTAGCCAGAGTACGTGCAGCACAGAAGTTAACCTGCATGCGTAAGCTAAGCCAGCAGGAGAAACACCTTGCAGAAAGTTCCAGAGGGATAGCCGTGTTAGTCTGTATACAGCAAAAACAACGAGAGTCCCATAGCACCTTAAAGACTAACAAATTTCTGCGGGTATAAGCTTTCATGGTGCAGGTGCATCTGACAAAGTGGGTTGCAGCCCACGAAAGCTTATGCCCACAGAAATTTGTTAGTCTTTAAGGTGCTACAGGACTCTTGTTGACCTTGCAGAAAGCTAGGCCCATGACACCAAAGATTAAATTCATCACTTGAGTTCAATCTCATTGATTTCAACAGCTACATAGGAATGAATCTGGCCTAAGGGCTGCACATGTTATCAGGAGAAATTATAACAGCCCTCAGTGGATTTAAGTGGAATCAGAGACGCTGGGAAAGTCTCCCAGTAGGGAACTGGACAATGAGGGACCAATATCCCATCGTATCACACCTGAGTACTCACATTGGTTATGTAGATGATATGGGACTCTACATCATGACCTTCTTCTAGTCACCCTTCCTTATACAAGAATAAGGAGATAATCAATGCAAAAATGGAAAGGTGGCAAATTCATAACTGATAAAAGGAAATACTTTTTTCCACACAATGCACAATTAGCCAGTGGAACACATTGCCACAAGATGTTATTGAGGACAAATGCTTATTAGGATTCAAAACAGGATTAGAGATGTATATAGATAACAAGAATGTCCAATGTTATAACAGTAAACGCAAAAAATAAAATTAAATGTAATTAAATATTGTCAGACTGGATCAGACCCATGGTCCATCTAATCCTCTAGCTTGTCTCTTTCTTCTTTTTCTTCTTTTATATGACTGGTGTAGAGCAGCAATTACAATTCCACCTGAAGTTGATTGAGCCAGATAGCTACATCAGGAGTGGCAGAATTTATTCCAGCAATACCTCCTTCATATTTAAAAATTGGGCAATAGGTGGTGATCTATGTGACAGTCTGTCGTAGGGAGCCACACTCACATGCCAGGGAATCATTGATTTTCCATTTGTGCATTAAATGTCCGCATCTGACATGGTTGGTTCGGATTCGGTTCAGAGTTGACCAGGATGTCTGTGGGAGGTTGAATCCAGGAACCTTCTTTTAAGGTCTTCTTTAGCCCAATCTGCTTTCCAAGCCCCCTTCTGATCATTGCCTAACTGCATGAGGCTAAGACAATATTCCCAGAAAGGCTTGCAGGACTTAAGGTGTTGGGGTGGGGGTGTTGCCAAGGTCCTGGTGGATAGGAAGACATCTGTTTTCCTGGATTCATTGAACTTCACAGAGTGCCGTAGCAGTTCAGTGTATCGGTGGGGGAATGACATTAGACAGAACAGGTAGCCATGGAGTTGGAGTCAACTTAAGAGTTCCAGTGATGTGCTACATCACGGTCTTCAGCTGAATGTCAACAAGTCGTATGTGGCTGCATCTGCTCCATACCAGTGCGCAATATTCAGCTACCAAATATACAAGTGCCATTGCAGATGTTTGCAACACTATTGCCAGTGCACCCCGGGTTGTACCTGCTTGTCTCTGATAGTGGCCAGCACCAGATGCCTCATGGGAAGATTGCAAGAACCCCACGACAGGCAGATGTGGGAGAGTCTGACCTCAGGAAAATCTCAGCCTAATCTCTACTAGAGATTGCTTTAGGCCCTGAAAAACGAAGCTTTTAGCCATTCCAAAATTCTTTGTTTGCATTAGCGATTATAACTCTGGCTATTCTTGTTATCCATGTAAGTATCCAATCCCTCTTTGAATTTTACTAACATTCAACAACATCGTGTAGCAGTGAAGTCCACAGTCTAATTATGCATTGAATGAAATAGCATTATTTTGTTTTGAATTTGCTACTTTTCAATGTAATCAACTTTGTTCTCGTGCTATGAGACAAGGAGAACAGACACTCCCAATCCACTTTCTCTAAAGCAGTCATTCTTTTATATACTTTTGTCATGAATCTCTCTTATGGAAAACAATCCCCAATTTTTCAGTCTCTCTTCAGATGAGAATTTTCCCAGCCCTTGGTCATTTTCACTTTCCTTCTCCGAGCCCTTCTGATTCTTCAAAACCTTTGTGGAGATGGAGTGACCAGTACTGCACACAGTATCCAGAGACGGCTGCCCCATCGACCTACATAACAGCTTCAGCAAATTTTCCATATTATTCTCCATCCCATTCCTTCTGCATCCCTAACGTCCTTTGTTTTTCTGACAACACCTGCCTATTGAGCAGCGGTCCTCACTGATCCGAAGCGATGCCCAGGTCCTTTTCCTGAGCAGATACAGGACTGTAAAAACCCTCATGCTTCCATGAGCCAATCTCCTAGCTCGTGGTGGTTAGGAGAAACCTTTCCGTGGGAAGGCAGATTACTTCAGAGCTACCCACTGCTGGATTCTGGCACCTTTCTTTGTCACATCTGATAGGCCACTGGACTAGATGGATGCAGTCCGGCCGTTCCCACGTAGTGTAGCAGCAAAGGCACAATCAGAGGCATGTCCGTCTCTTGGCACAGGGCCTGGCCGTATAGGGGCTGCCACCACACCGAGTAGGGCCTGGTACGGGACATGCGAACTGCCTTCTCTGGCCTATGTTGGGGTGGGGGATGGCCAGCCCTTGGCTGGAGCAAGCTTAGGCTTGACAATGCATGTGGGGGTCGGGGAACTGTGCCCTTGCAGCAGGGGGCCCAGGGTAATGGGTGCAGGCTGCTGGGGGAGGTGTCACAACCATCTGTGTTATCCTCAGGGCTGCAGCAGGGACCTACCCATGGCCCCAGGGCTGGGGGTCACCCCCTCACCCCGCGGCTGCGGCCAATGCTGCAACCGGCAGGGGGCGCAGTGAAGCAGCCTCAGCGGCGCTTGGGGGAGTTGCCCGGCAGCGCCCCTTGTGGCCGATGCCCGCAGCTGCAGCTCCGGGCCCGGCCTCTCGGCGACGTCAGGTTGCTGGGGCGTACACCTTAGCGACCGCCGCGCAGCCTCCCTTGCTGGGAGCCAGGGACGGCGCTGCCTGATTGGCCGTGGTTGCTGTCGATCGGGAGCGAGGAGGCGGGACGGCGGCGGCGATTGGCCGGCACTCCCCAGGGGCGGGGCGGCTCCGGTCCGCTCGGGTTGGTTGTGCCGCCGGACACAGTGGCGGGTGTGTCGAGTCCGGAGCGGCGCTGTCTCCCTCCTCCACGCCCGGCGCTGTCCCGGCGAGACCCGTGAGCCAGCCCAGCCCCCTCCCCTTCCCCCCCCTCCCCCCGGCTCCGGGGCGCGGAGCGGAGCCGCAGCGGGATCATGTCGGCCAAGGACGAGCGGGCCAAGGAGATTCTGAGGGGATTCAAGCTGTATCCGCCGGGGGCGGGCCGGGGCGGGCGGGGGAGGGGACACGGGCCCACGGGGGGGGGCCCCTTGCCTGGGGGGGGGGGGCAGCTGGTGTCACCGCGCGCTCAGTCCCCCCTTCTCGGTGCAGCGCCCCCCCCCCCAGCAGATCCTGCTGTCCTGACCCCCCCAGGGAGCCCCCGTAGGGCGCCGGCCAGCTGTGGGGCGGGTGGGGGAAGGGGGAGGTCCCCCAGGCTGTTGAGGGGGCTGGGGGGATGTACCCCTCCCCCCCGGGCTCTGCCCCGCCTTGCCCCTGTCGCTTTGCTGGGTGACGCCGGGCGTTTTGCACCGGCGGGCAGGTTTCTGCCCCGGCAGCTGCACGGTCCCGTCCCCCCGTTGTCAGGCTGGTGGCCTGAGGCTGCCCCTGCCCCTGCATTGCCGGGGTGAGTGGAGGAGCTGCAGGGAGCTGTCCAGGGAGCAGCTGCTGCGGGAGGGCCCTGAAGGGCCAGGGAGCAGTTGCTACTGGGGAGGCCTCGCTGTTCTCCCCCCCTTGGGATGGTGTTTGTGTCCCTTGCGCTGAGCTGCAGAGGTTGGACGAGGACAAAGAGCAGACTGGTGTGTGCATGCGGGCTAATTCCAGCGAATACTGCACCCACTTCCTCCTCACAGCTGTTTCCACTCTGTCACATCCCTTCTTCTCCAGCCACTGCATGTTCCAGCGCACTGCTGCCACTTTAGGACCTCCATCTGCTCCGCAAGGAAACGCCTCATTTCAAAGTCCAGAAGCATGGACCTTGTTCCTTTTACTGACCAAAAAGCTCCTTACCTCTTGACTAACAGGTAGTGGGGTAGGGTATGTCTTGCTATTTCTGGGCTGCCTGGTGTACCTAGTTTCTAATATGGTACCTGGTGATCTTCTAGCAGACTCTTAATAAAGGTCATCTTCAATTTGACTTTGTCTAACTAGGAACTCAAGGTTGTGTATGTGAAAGAGACAGTAAATCTGGGCTAGAAGGAGAAGTGAGATCCTGGATTCCCTACCCACCCAGGATTTTAGTAAAGGGTGGAAAGATTCCATCAAAAGGGGAGTGTATGTCTGTGAATGAGAGAAAGGAGTAGGAGAAATAGGGTACGTTTATTTTTAAAAAACTTTCATGTTTCAGTATAATGAATGTAAAGTAGAAGGGTGGTCTTGCCCCACCTTTAGGCACTAGGGGAAACCCTACTTACTGCTCAAATTGTAGAGAGCAAAAGTGGAAGAAACATCTAATATGATACTGTAGTATTTTTGGACACTTTGCTTGCTTAGACTTCACTGCATTGATATGTGTATAATCTCTACAGCTGTGGCATGATGTTCTGAGCTGCTATATATTGAATTTAGGCAAATCGCTACCCTCAGAGGGCAAGCAGATGTTTCTCCCTGTGGAACAATGGTATTTTTCCCTCCTCTTCTAAATAGTGAATACTCCCTCCTCCCTCCCCCAATCAGGCGTTTAAAAAAAAAATTATTTCCAGAGAGCAGCATTGGAAGTTCTTTCTTGTATATGCAGCTCTGATGTTTCAGTTATCAAGAAGATTATTAGCAGAAGGCTGAGAAGTTCAGCTATTAGAGACAAGTTCAAGTTAACAAGTTAGACTCTTCTGTATTTCCTACTAGCTGGAGACCTGAGACGTTTACAGGGCATAAACTCTATCCTTCAATTTTTATTCCATCCTTCAGCTTCTGCAGGCTAGGAAACTTAAGCAGCAGCTGTATTTCAGTGACGTATGAAATAACCCCTGTGTATAGTTGATCAATTAAAATAGTAACAAGCTTTTTCATTTTTAGGGAGGGAAGATGCTATGCAACTGTGAGAGGGACAAGGTGGGTGAGTTGGTGGGAGAGAAGTTGGTACAATAAAAGGCATTTCTTCACCCACCTTCTCTCTCTCTAATATCCTGGGACTGACACGGCTACACTACCACTGCATATGCAAATGTAAGATTGAATTGTCTGGCTCCAGTAGACCATGTAGGACTAATGTAATTAACATTAATGCAGATTATGGGCCAGCCTAGCAGCCTAATGATGATACTCAGCACTGTCATGTGGGAACAACACAAATTCAGTTTTCTGTTATTTGCTCCTTGGAAGTGACAACGTCTTAGGGCTGAAACTTCTATAATGCTCCGAGGAGGGAATAGACAAAAAGCAAGTATCACATGGAGAGTGATCCCTTTGGCTGGTTAGAAAACAGGATTTAGGTACTTAAAGAAGCACCATCTAGTCTTCATTTGCAAGGCTGTTGTCTGACATAATAGATCTTTAGGCCTAAGGAACAAGGAGAACCTTCTGCAAAGATTTCACAAATGGTACTTTTTATAAAAAGGGAGAGTTAAAGCAGTTCTTTTCATCATTAATTGGAGAACTGTCTTGACGGGTCATCAAGTAAATAAAAAATTCATGTGAATGAATAGACATCCCAGAGGAAAACATTGAGGAATTGCATCCTTTACACAGGAAACTACTCATGCGCAGAATGTGGTAGTTTGTAGAGCAGCCAAATGCAACATTTGATCAGCTCAAATTTAGGATTTTCTCTTTAAAAAGAGAGGTCACATTCTAGAAAACATTTTAAAGAAACAGCAAGTTGCTACTGACTCTGAAGCAATTTTGCTAATCTAGTTTCCTTAATAGGAGGAGAAAAAGTCCTGAAATGCTGTTAAGTTTGTATTCTAGGAGAGATGGCAACTATCGGTATGGAGAGGTGGTGTTCAATTCCCTCAACTTAAAGGAACTTGAAAGAACTTATTTTCAAGCTATACTTGCTTTTGGCATGTGAAACTGGTGTGATGAGGCCTAAGACATGGATATTCTGGTTTTCTTATGAGTTTATGGGATAGAGAACTTGATTGAAACAGTAAGCAATAATTTAAAAAGCCTGCTTTAACTTACATGGAACAGACATGTTAACTGAAAGTCTAGTTCACTATGGATAAAGTTTCCTCAGTCAGATTCTGTTTACCTGTGGTTCTTGAGAAAAGCCAAATGCAAGCTTTCCAACTGATCAGAACAGTATTCTGTGGAAGTTAAACTGTTGTAGAAATTTATCCTGACTCCAGTGGCTGCAAGGCATGATTTCCTTCCTGTATGACAATAGTTCAAAAACATGCTGTGGGTAGAGTCCATAAAACTAAAGCCAGAATCATCTACTCCAGTCTCTTGCAGGCCTATATTTGCTATTCTGTTTGTTTCCAAATGGGTTTTTTTTGTTTTGTTTAAACTTTGAGTATTTAAGACTTTCAGGTAAATTGAGGATCGACATGGGTAATCTCACCTGTGTTTTAGGTATTTATATGGCACCAATCCACATTTTCTGGATGCAACTTGTACAATTTGTGGGTTTGGTACCTAGTAAATTATGGAAAACCTGTAGCCAGCGAGCAGTTTGATAGCTTGTTATCTCTTGTAAATGAAACTAGACTGATTAACAGCTTAGTCTGTTTATAAATTCTGTGAAGGCACTTCGCTGTAGCCAGCGATCCTGTTACACTTATAAAGAGCATCCTCAAGCTAGTCCTTGCTTTGGGAAAGCAGTTTAGTTGCCTCATGCTCAACAGGACATTAGTTCTGTAGGTAACTGAAGCTATACGCCTTTTTGCAATACTAGTCAAGACCCCATTTCTGCAAGTATGAAACTACTTATGCATTCATTGACTCACATGCATAAAGTTAAGCTTGTGCTTAAGTATTTGCAGGATAAGTGCCTAATATATCTTATCGAGAAGCTACAGGACAGACTCTGAAGGCACTAGGATTTCTGGACAGTAAAGAGCCTTATAGGCCTACTTGAGTGTCCCCTTCATGTGTGTCTGAACCTCATTTACCTTTGTCACAGAATATCCTTCAATATTTGCTCTGCCATCTTACCTTTGGAAGTACTTTAAAGACATTTAAATTAATGTATATTTAGCAATCTTTCCCATACAAGAGCAGAGAACTAAAGGAAAACTCAGTTTTCTGTGACTTATGTCCTGGTGATTGAACAGTTTCTCTAAATTGGCTTTTATCAAATCCCTTGGTAATTTGGAATCTCTCTATTAGGTTCCCTCTACATCTCTTCTTCTCCCTCCTAATGTAAAATACCCAAGTAATAAATGACATGGGACACCTAAGAACAAGTTGATTATAGCCAAATTTTTGTTTATCCTTCCGTTTACTGGCAGCATCTGTACTGTTAATCAGATAGCTCAACCACCGCAATCCATGACCAAACATGTTCGACTCTTAAGGCAGCATTTCCCAAATGGTGGATCTCAGCCCCCTAGTGGGTCCCACTTTCCCCAGAGGTGCTATCCAGCTTCTGCCTATACTCTTACTTCCTCCGGGCAGCAGCAGCACAGGGGAAGAGCCTCTGGGGCACATGCGGAGTAGGGATAGGCTGCTGACTATAGGCCCTCTGGCTTTGCTGCTTCTTTCTTTGCATTTCTACTGCTGCCCAAGGGAAGAGCAACCAGGATCCAGGTGGCCCCAGTAGCAACACAGAGGAAGTGGCGGGAGCCAGAGAGCAGTCAGCCAGCAATCTTGTAGAGATTGTGGCCTGGCCCTGGAGAGACTGGGGCTGGCTGAGGCTGTAGGAGGGGGCAGGGTTGGTAAGCAAGAGCAAGGGGTCTTGGGGAAGCAGAGGTAATGGTTGGTCCTTCCTCACCCCCCAAAAAGAGAGATAAAATATAGTCAGTGGGTCGCCTTAGTAAAGAGTACAGTAACCATTGTCTTAAGGGACCACAGTTCATCTTCTTAGGAGCTGCTCTTAGTAATGTCTTAATCCAAAATAGTAAAAAAACAAAAACAAAAAACACCAAACCTCCCCCCCCCTTTGTTTTATAGCTTAGTCAAGGTTCCTAAATGTAACTATCCAAGACAATAGCAAGCAAATATAGCTAAAGATACTCTAAACCTTACTTTGTCTTACTTTTTATTTACTTGTGCTAGGTGCAACACAGTTATCAGGGTTGGGTAAAGTTATGTATGTAGGCTTGCATTTGAGGCTGTTCAGTTATGTCGTCAATGTGTAGACAGAGTCCACAGGACTTATGGAACAAATACTTGTTGAATTTACAAGTGACAATAGTATTGGTTCTGAATCAGTTAAGGTGTTGTAGTGAAATTAATCTTTATGTGGGCAGTGTAAGGACATAACTAGGGGGACTGCACATTTCATAGCTTCTGTAGGCATAGCTCATTGTGCGTACACACTAGTGGCTGTGTGTATTTCTCTATCCCCCTGCTGACCCCCAAGCTCTAACAGAGCTCCACTGTCCCATCCTCTTTCAAGGACTTCCTGCAGCCCCCATACTTCTTCCCTCGTGCAAGGGCTTTGCATGCCCCCCATCTCATTCTTCCCTCCACCACCTGCTTGGAGGCTATATGTCCCCTGTTCTCTCCTGCATACCAGGGGCTGTGTGCTCCCTTGTCCCCGTTCTATCTTCTTGGGCCCCAATTTTCCCCATGCTCTGAGCTCAGTGTACTTCCATTCCCAATATCAGGACCTCCCCATTCTTCCTTCCCCACATCAGGGGCTCTGTGCCCCCTATGTCATTGTTCCCTATTCTCTCCCAGTCAGGTGGAATGGAGGCACGCTGATCCTATGCCTACCATTATTATTTCTTCTCTTTTGGAGAAGAGTCATTAAGGGCATCAACTTGTTCAACTGTATTAGGAGGATGGGCAGAGCAAAGGTGCTATTATGCTGAATGGTATTAATGGTTTCTTTGATTTCTAGACAGACTTCTTTTTCCCCCCTTCTGGTTTTCAAATTTTCACCAAAGTCAATAGGGATCTGTCCACTGGGGCCTAGAACATTTCCTGAAGTTTAGAATTGATCTCATGCAGCATTCAAAAGCTATTTATTACATCCAAACACAGAAATGCTGGCCAGTTGAATGTCTGACAATGGACCATAAGTCTTTCACCGTGTTTGCTTGTCTTTATATGCTTGGGTTTTGTAAGTGGAGATAAGTGACAGTGCAGCAGCCTTAACTGATTTTGAAAGAAATTGTGGTTCAGAATTTCCCAGTGGTGTGGTTTTTTTAAAGACAGACAGACACACTGAGCAGATTAATGGAGACAATTTCTAAAAATTGAAAGAGATGGATCACTAGATAAAAGGAAAGGGGGAAGGTGTTCTGGCTGACCTAATTGTGGCTTCTGTGGTGCTCTGCTCCATTAAATGCATCCCAACAAGATAAGCACATTCCTAAATAGCCAAAGCTGTGCTGCACGTACCACTTACTTTACTACATACATAGATTTAAAAGGGCTAAATGCCTGCCTCACAGCCTAGTTACAGAACTTCTGTTGTATTTATTCTATCTGGCATTTTTGGACAGTAGTGCTGCTTTTGCACTTATATATCACTTTGTCATCTGTAAGGCTCAAAGTACCTTACCAAGGAGAGCAAGTTATACTCATTGTACAGTTTACTTAACTAAATGCAGAAGACCAAATCCTGCCCCGTTGAAGTCAGTGGCAAAACTCTTAGAGATTTCAAAGAGGCCAGGTTTTGACCCAGAAATTTTAGTCAATTTATACAAGCACTATGATGGATAAGATACAAAAATCTACCACTTCATACCGGTCATCTAGTTCCAGCTCTGCCAAAAGTTTCTTGTGCAGTGTTTGTCAGTAATCTGTTACTCAACTCACACAGAAAACACATTTTGCACATTTATAGGTCAAGGAGCATATTGGTGAAGAATGCAGGAACAGCAGTTTTATCAGATTCTAGGGTGTCCTTTCATTTTTTAAAGTTAGCCCTGGCTAGTTCAGAGGAAACAGTGCCCCCTGCCCAAAAAAGTGTTATGGTCATAATGTGTCCACATAATGTCATAGTGTCCACAAAATAGCAATTCTTTTAACTTTTACTAATTTAGTCTTCATCCAGAGCATGAACGTGAAGTAATTCCTCTTCAAACTTCCTTTTATCAACCCCAAGCCTTTGATATACTATGACAGTTTGGCTCAAATCAAATTCAAATAGATTTGAAAGCAATGAGAGGAAGGGCTTCAGATCACTCAGAGAAGAGAAGCGGTTCTCAAAACGTTCTGCCAGTGTAGACCGCACTTCCATGTGAACTGATGGATCATATTCTTCATTTCCTTGATCAGAGCATATGTCCATCAAATAAAACATCTGAAGATTCGATAAAGCATTGTTTCACTAATTCACCATTTGAGAATGGCTTTCCATTTTTTTGCAAGTAAAGCAATACAAAAACTAGCCAAAGTCACTGCGTCACTCATTTAATGCTCATCTAAGTACCTGCTTCTGTGTTTTCATGGTTTCCTTCAGATTTGAAAGTTGTCAAGCACATTGGGGGAGAACCTACTGGAAAATTCGCTACATGAGAGAAATGGCATGTTTCATAATGTCTCTGAACATTGTACTTTTTGGGAACTGATATCACCTTGGTGCAAATTAAGCAAAATGGCTTCCCTTTCTGTTCAACAACAAAATAAGCCAGCCCCCAGCTCTCTTTTACCGTTCTGCCCTCATCATCTATTTTCCTCTTTTTGGCTACATTTTCCTCTGTACCTTTTGATCTTGTACTTGATTCTCCTCCGTCTCTATCACACCACTTAAACACAAAGCGATCCATGATAAACTTCAGGGCAGATTACTAGCAAAAATAATATAGGTAAGCGCAACCATGCACAACCACCGGCAGTAGCACACTGCCGTGCTTAGTAGACTGAAGCTGGAAGCGTGGCTCATGCAGTGTTGCCATATTAAAAAATAAATACGGTATGTGTGAACTGAATTAAATTAAGGAATTTAGTTAAATCAATCAATTCAGTAGATTATGTAATTAATATTAATTACAAAATTACTTAATTACAATAACAAAAATTACAAAAATCCTTAATTGCTAAAAAATAGAACAAATTGTCAAATCATTGCACTTCTTGTATGATTCTTTCATGCGTGTGAGCAACTTTTAACAAAATGTCTCGTGGCCGCACTCAGAAGCCTGATGGGCCGCACGTGGCCCTTGAGCCGAAGGTTGCCTACCACTGGTTTAAGGTGTTCTTGACACAGCCTCATGTCAGGCTGACATTTTCTCAACCAACAGGGGATAATGCAGCTTCTCCTAGAACCTATCAACACTACTTCTGGCTCACCTGGAGGAGGGCTTTTCTCCAAAAATGAGCTTGTTGCCTCTAAAGTTCTGGTCAAATATGCACTTTTGCTCCTGGATTAGAAGAATTGTGGTTCCCTGTAGGACAGCTCAGTGTGCTCCCATTAAATCTCTAAATTGGTGGTCATGTGGTTTTTCATAGTTACCAAGGTTTCTTAAAAAAAAAAAATCTAAGTGCTCATTTCTTGCTGTTGCTTATTCCCCGCATGAAGTTATAATCGTCTGTGGGGACAGTCATTTCCCCAGCAACCAGTTGTGATATCATAAAAAGGATTCTGACATCATGTGTGGGGACTAGCAGTAGGCACAGTGAACTCTTAGGAGCCAAAGACCTGGTTCTCCCACAACTCTCTCATAGCATTCCTATATTTTTAGCTTTTTTTGCTATCTGCAAGTTGTGGCCTTTTGAAGTTTGAGTTTCCTTCTTCTAGAGGACAGATTTCCTTTCAAATTTCAAAAAAGGACAATCTCTGACTCCAGTTTATGCTAACTACAAAAGCAGCCCCAGCTGTAGTGTACTATCCTCATTTGACACATGCTAATAGTTAATTACACTGCTAATTCAAGGGAGGAAATAGTCATTTAACATCTCCAGAATGGAATGACTTTATCTGCTTTCCTTCTCCTGTGCAGACTTTTTCTAATTCATTAGGCACTTTTGAATTGAGCTCTGTTGCACTATTTTAATGACTTTAAACTCAGCTTTGTAGGGAAAAAAACCCCACTAAACCTTGATTTGTTTTCTGAGAAGTGAAAATGAACTAGCTCACAATTACTGAGAGCGTATATCAGTCTCCTTATATGATTCTTTAGCTATAATACTAGTTTTTAAACATTCAGGCAAGGAAATGCAAATCTCATTGTACAAGGCTAGGCTAGGGCTGTAGCATTAGTCCACAAAATAAAACAAAAAACCCAAAGGAAAATTGTAGCCCCATCTCCTTAAGGCCCTGGCCTGTTTCTCAGGGAAGAGATTCAAGCATCCCGGTTATTGCAGCAAGTCCCCTGGCTGGGTGGGTCCTTTCAGTCTTTACCATAAACAAAGGAAAACCAAGGAATTAAATAGTCTTATCTGCAGTCCTAGGTGCAGTCCTCTAGTAGGCAAGTAGTCCGGTTCTCCTGGCAGACACCCAGCCCCATTCCACCCTCATTCCTTTCTAAGAGAGCTCTTATCAACTTCCTCTTCCTCTTTGAATTACCCACCTGCCTGAGGCCAGGTGAAATTTTCTCCTACTAAGTGGAAAGTAACTGCTTGGCTTCCCTTCCAGGGAATTAACCCCCGATTTCCCTGATGAAATGTGGGGTGTTCACATCCCACCATTATTGCACACATAGGATCCAATTTTACCTTTGGTACAAGTAATACATTGAATGAGTAAGGAATCTTAATGGAAAAAATAGTATGTGATCACATAATTAAGGATAGTACCATAACACGTGCAAAAGGGGGCTGAATTGTTTGCATCACGCCTTCATTCTGGCATTTCCTAACTTGAGTGCTTGACTTTACAATCATAATGCCTTTTTAGCATAGGTTTTTAAAAGTGTTTTTATTATTTTGTTGGCTCAGATAGTATTTTAATTCATTTTAGTGGAATTTCATACTGTATACTACATTACTATCTATCATATAAAACTTCAGCCAGATAAGAGAATTTTACAGAAGGTTACAGGCATGTGAAAGGAAGGAGTTGTAATGTAAACATTAATACAACCTTAGCTTTGAATACCTTTTTTGCATTTCAGCTTTTCAGAGCTCGAGGCTTACTTATTTTGGCCTGAAAGCCAGTGAGTCCCAAGGCTCAGTTTTTGAGTTTTAATTCCTAATAGGTGGTATTCATTTGGGCCCTGACTCTGCAATGATCTCATCACAGGCAGATCCCATTAAAATCAACAGGGCTTCATATATGTGCATGGCTCCACCTGTACAGAGCTCACTGGGGCCTTAGCTGTTAATACATAACATCAGGCAGGAACCCAGTGCAAATCCTTGTTGCCATACTCCAAAGCAGTCAACCTGAACATTACAGTTATTTACAATTTCAGTGTTTGGCTGAAGCTGTTTCCTCAATTACTTACTTACTTTCCTTAATTACTTACTCTTCCCTATCTATAACAGACTCAGTAACATCTTATTGTGATTAATGTGTAAAGATATTAATACAAAGCTGCAAATGTAGGGGGTTCTTTCTTGTACTTTAACACTTTACTTCTAAAGTACAATAAATATAAAATGGATCTCTTGACCTTTGAATTCTCTTGTTGTTCCCTTCTCCTCTATGTGCATTGTCTCCTCTTTCACCCTCACTGTTCTCTGGTTCATATGCACTGCTAATTCCTTCATGCAATTGCCTGTCAAATCACTCCCTAGTGCTTTGCCAAATCTGCCTTTATTCCCCATTTAGACCTCAGACACCAAGGCTGTATTTACCTTACAGGCCCTATAGCGACATGTGGTGCCATAGCTATGCCACTGTAAGCTCATAGATGCAGACTACAATGATGGAAGGAGTTTTTCTGTAGCTGTAAGAGCTCCACTTGGTGGAGCTAGATCAACTGAAGCATTCTTCCCTCAATATAGCTGTGTCTACATGGGGGTTAGGTCAGCATAGCTATGGTTCTCATGGGTGTGCATTTTTCACACCGCTGAGTGCTATAACTATGTCAACCTAAGTTTTAAGTGTAGACCAGGCCCTTGAACTCTTCTTCTTCACCTCCCTAGAGATTGAGAATTGAATCAGTCCTTTATATTGTAGCGTGGAGCCCTGTCACTCGGCTACCCTATTGCTTTAATGTTAAGCAATTTATTTGTCTCTCATTTTCCAGCAGCTGATTTTATTTTCTGTTTTTTTCTAATACCACAGATACCGGAGTGCCTTTTATTTCTTGTTTGTGTAGCAGGATCGTATAATGCCAGTAAAATTGCTCATAGCTCTGAGAATTAGCTAATTGTGCCATGTCAGGAGAGGAAGCATAAGAAAATGTCATGTTTTTTGTAGATCCCACAAAAGTAACAGTGCTTTCAGGGCCTTAGGAAACATTCCCAGTATTCTAGCTACTTTAAAAAAGAAGTTCAAATCTGGAGCCTAATATTCTGGATATTGTCACACTGAGAACCTCAAACTCTAAATTGTGGAGTGGCCCTTTCGGTTAAGGGGGCCTCCACCTAAGCATACACTATTGTATCCTTAGTGAGAAGGACTCTAGGTCGGTGGTGGCACTCTTCATGAAGAATAGGCATCTGAGTAGTAAATGTAGTAGTTGAAATGAAGATGCTATTGGCCTGCATGTTTAGTCACAAGGATTCTGTCTGTTACGATTGTTCTCTGCGTGTCTGAGGTACACGTCTCCCTCATACACACCTGCTTTAACTTTAAGAGATGCTCAGCATCCACAGTTGCAGTGAAAATCAGGCCAATGCTGTCTGTGTGGATAGTGCATCAGAAGAATAATTTATAATGCCAAAAAAGGGTAGTTTGTTTCCCTGTTGTGCTGCATCAGCAAGCATATGATTGTGTTTGTCAATGTAGATTTGATGAAAGTGCTTGCCTTAGCAGTTTCTCTGGCTGGTTTGAGTTTTTATTTTTATTAAATGCACAGTGTTACTGTCAGGGCTAAGTACTTTTACTGTAAAATCTCAATAAGATTAAATCCACTTGTGACTCTTTAATTATGTTTCAAGGATACTGGGTTCCATTCTCCAGAACCTTCTGCATTCTCTAGACTTGTTCCTGTTCACAGAATAACATATCTGATTGTAGTAAACTGTCTTTAGCAAAACCAAGTGTCTGCTGTCCTGGCAACCATTGGTTACAAATATATTAGAGTAGATATTCTAATCATTGCTGTAGTCTTGAAAAAGACAATAGAGCTTTGCTTGGCCAATATGATTTCTTTTGTGCAGTAGTTAGATTTCACTCCTGTTACAAACAAAAGTCCTTATGGACTAATTAACAACTGTATGCAGTAGCAACACCCTTTCCTTGATGGCTGCAGCTGGCATTTGCTGCGAAGGCAGCTGAGATCCTGAGTTCTGAATGAGTACTTTTCAGCATTTCATTTCAATCCGTAACTTGTTCGCATTGCTTACTGTAGAAAACACACACACAACACACGCCTGGAAAAATGTGGCTTTGATCATTTGGCATGCTTTACCAGCTTGCATGTAGAGTTGCAATCCTGCCATTGGTGTGTATTCCTGGACTGCATGCCAGGCTAGAAAACTGGATTGGGAGACATGGGTTGTCTACACTAGGGATTTTTGCACAAATGTAACTACACTGCAGCTGAGCTCCAGTGTAGATGTTCTGCACTGATGTAAAGGGGGGCTTGCATTGATGCATTTTACCCAAATTTCAAATCATCAGTAGCTAAATCAGTGCAAAAATCCCTAATATAGATAGCCCTTACTTAATTCAATTACTGGGGGGAAAATGTTTTTATAAGTGAGTGTAGCACTGATAAGACAT
Source organism: Emydura macquarii macquarii (assembly GCF_026122565.2). NCBI lineage: Eukaryota > Metazoa > Chordata > Testudines > Chelidae > Emydura > Emydura macquarii. The sequence goes on along the minus strand of NW_027132502.1, from coordinate 3,700,125 downwards.
GCTGGGAGACTGAAGTCCTCAATCCACAGAACAGGGAGAGTATAGACCATGTCATTGCATCTAGGAATGCAAGAGTTCATTTGTGACCTTTCATTCCTTTCCCTCTCTGTTGAAACTAACAACAAAGATTGCAGTTAATGCCAGTTTTAGAGGTGACTTCTGTGTATGAACACCTGTCTACTAAGAACTGGATTAAGACTTGCCAACTCATTTTTTATAAGCCAATAGTCTTCAGATGGCAATGACTTTTGATGATTACTGACCTGGTCTGGATTTGAAGTGCTCACTTAGAGATAGATGATTCCAAAGCCTGGTGAAATCCCTCTGAGTCTCTGTATTCCTTTCCACTAATCATTTTCTTCTTCTTTGAGGGCCTCTGTGTAGTCACGCTTGTGGGACGTGGTGCCACTGGTATTGAGCTTAAACAAAGCTGCCATATCCTTTGGAAGAGCACAAGGGTGATGTCATCACCCTGCTCTATGTAAGGGAGTGTGCCCCCCATCCTCTCAATATCTTTGCTGTTTGGGGTGGCAGTGAATGGAACTCGCCTGTGTGTCCTCAAGCTAGATCTTCCCTTAGTATAGCTTATTAGTATTTTCTTATAGTTTGCGTGGAGTAGGATAGACTAATTTAGCCTACATAGCTTGCCCTTGTCCTGGAGCCTTTGGCCCCTCCCCAGGACCGTGTTGTGCTTCAGACCCTGCAAGGGCTTCAAGAAGTGTGCCTCCTGCCTTGGTATCGTATTTGAAACTGAAGCCCAGGTCCAGTACCGCCTGTGTTTCAGCGGGACCCACGCCATAACCCAGTGTGCAATCTGCTGCACTTTTACTCCTTGCACTAGGAAGCAGATACAGTAGAACCTTAAGTTGTGAACATTTTGGCAACAGAGGTTGTCTGTAATCTGAAATGTTCGTAACTCTGAACAAAATGTTATAGTTGTTCTTTCAAAAGCTTACAACTGAACACTGACTTAATACAGCTTTGAGACTTTACTACACAGAAGAAAAATGCTGCTTTTAGCCATCCTAATTTAAAGGAAACAAGCACAGAAACCGTTTCCTTACCTTGCCAAATCTTTTTCTTAAACTTTCCCTTTATTTTTTTAGTAGTTTACATTGCACAGCACTGTATTTGCTTTTTTTTTTTTTTTTTTTTGTCTCTGCTGCTGCCTGATTGTGTACTTCTGGTTCCAAATGAGGTATGTGGTTGACTACTCAGTTTGTAATTCTGGTGTCCATAACTCTGAGGTGCTACTGTACCCTTGAGATTCTAGGCTGTCCTGGCATCTCAGTGCCTACAGCCTGATACTCCAGTGGATCCATTTAGGGTCCTGAGACGAGACTTTGTGCCGCAGTTATCTGACACAGGACCTAAGAAGTATCTTAAGCCACAAATTATATTGCAACATGGCCAGTTTCCTGGATCTCAATAACAGTGTTCCAAATAAGGCTCTTTTTATACAGAAATTGGTAGCATGAGTGATGTTTTACAAAACAACTTGTGTGTTGTAAGACTCACATGATAAACAGGTACCTCTTACTCCTGTTCAGTAGCATACATTCAATGGAAAACAAAAGGCCTCAGAACAGCTATGTGATAGGTCTTAATGCTTTGTCTAACAAATGATCAGAGTAAGTGCTAATTAGTGCACCTGTGATTGATTTCCTCTTGGACAGAGGGGGCAGAGCTAGGTAAGGATCATTAGGCACATGGATTTTATACAGAACTGGAGGGAACTCAGCAGGGAAGAAAGTGCAGAGGGGGTAGGAAGAAAAATCTATAGTGCAGATCAGGCTCCCGGGAGAGCACTGGGAAAGGGCTTAAACAGGCAAGAAGCCTGGTAGGAAGATCCAAAGGGAGGTTAGGCTTCTGTGGGACAGGTCCTGAGCAAGGTTCAGTAAAAGATAAGGAATTATATATTTATACTAAACAGTATGTTCTCAAGATCTGGGAGTTAAGAAGGTAACCAAGAGGTGACATGCCTCAGACATGTTCCTTTTAGGCAGGAAGTAATTTATCTTAAGGAGATGCTTATCTCTCGGTCTCCTATGTCACAAAAATAGGCTCGTCAAGGCAGGTGAGGTGGATGAATGTACCAAGAGTCTCCTGGAACCACAATCAAGTGCAACTGTAAATACTAAAAGAGTCTACCATCTGACCAGTGGACAATACTTTCAAGCCTTCAGTTAGCTTAGCCTTTGGTGTTTGCTATACTATTCACATTAAGTATCCTATTCATTGTATATGTTGCAAGGAATACATCCAATGTCAGTTATGACTAAGTATGACATAAAGGCATTTCTTGGGTTCTACATAAAACTACCAGGATTAGACATTCTAGTGGCAATCACTGGTAGTCTGCTTAACTTAATGACATCTCCTTCAGGTGTTTAGAGAGAGGAAAATGGAAGGTGAGGGTGGTAGTAGGAAAGACTAATACTATTCCAACCAGAATGAACCACAGAAATGGAAGCTCCTTAGATCCAGATGGCACTTATCTGTCTCTTTATAAGGATTTTCCTTTAAGTAAAACTACATTGCCTCCAATTTTTCTCCAAATATTGAACAGTCCTTAATAATCCAAACCATCTTGTTTAAGACCTGTAAATTTCTTTGTAATAGCATATTTAGGTCATCTTGCTTTTTAATGTACACGGCCTTCAAAGGAGACTGACCAAAAACCTGGGAGTCCAGACACCATACCAGCATACTGGATCTCAGGGCAGTGCAGTGAGCCCTCCTTGCCGCCTCATGTAATACAGGAGCATATGACCACAGCCATGAACTGGGTGGAACATGTTCCCAGTTCTTAGGAGTGGAGGCAAGAAAACTGTGAGTGATGCATCTGAAAACAGATCCACCCAGTAGCTCATTACCTTGCTGGGAAGGAGAACATGAAGGCAGAGTCATTTAGCAGAAGAAGTCAGGATCAGTGCACAGCTGGGCCTTGAAATCAACATGGCCAGCACACTATTTCACAGATGGGGCCGCCCAGTAGTAAACCTCTTCACATCCAAAATGAAACACTAAATGCCAAGCCTATTGTTGCACAAGATCACCCAAAGACAAAAGCTTTCTCTGATACAGTTCACCTGGACTGGAGCCACCAACTTTATTCCTATTCCCCTGATACTTGATCATAAAGAAGATCAAGTTGTACAGAACAAACATTCCAATAGCCCCAGTGTGGTCTCATCAGCAATGGTATCCAGAACTCCTGCAGCTGGCCAGGTAGCCACTCTGTCCATTGCCTTTGTCCTCAGACTTCCTGTCTCAACAGCAAGGGAGGATTCTGCATCCCAGTGGAAAGACATTCCACTTTACATAGTGGAAGATCAACCTACTGACTAAAGTGGACTGTTCTGCTCGTAGAGGACTCAGGCCATCCTCTTACAGTCCAGGAAGGGATCCACCCTTAAATGTTATAAACAAAAATGGAAATTGGTTACTGTCTGGGCCACTGGTAAAGGACTCACTCCATTTTGATCTTAGGGGTCTTTGCGGCCCAAGAATATCTTCTACACATTAAGTCTTGGGGCTTAGTCTTAATCTTCTTAAAGCTCCACATGGCTGCAATAGCTGCTCATCACAATTACATTAAGAACAAACCCATCTTCTCTCAACCTACAGTCTCCATATTGTTTTATTTTGGTAAATATGTTCCCCTGGCCCCCCTTAGGGACCTAAATCTTATCCCTGTGAGCTTCTGACACAGCCTCTTGTGACTTCATTGATCAAAATAGCTTTCTTCACAGCAGTTATCTGCTAGGAGGAGGAGTGAGCTTAAGTTTTTGATGGCCTTTCCACCCTGTACTGTGGTCCATAAGGAGAAGGTCACCATGAGACATCATTCCAACTTCATGCCTAAAGTGATCTCAGATTTCTACCGGTCTCAATGTACTTCCCTCCCTGTGTTCTTCCCCAGACCCCATTCCTACCTAGAAAAAACTCTTCTCCATACCCTGGAGGTAAAAGAGAGTGTTTTACCTGGAAAAGAACAAGCTCTTTAGAAAAACCAATAGGTTATTTATACCATATAGGGATAGATGCAGGGTGAATCCATTACCAAATGGAGTCTCACTGGCTTATGAGATGTATAGAACATTTGTACATCTTGGCTAGGAAATTAGTACCTTGTGGTTTTAAAGGACCATTCTACGAGAGCCACCACAATAATCTGTGGCATGCTTTAGGCAGGTTCCCCTGCTGGAGCCATGCAAAGCATGACCTTGGAGTTCAGTGCACATCTTCACCAGTCACTACTCTCTGGATTTAACATCATGCTTTGTTGCCCAGTTTGGGAGAGCTATGCAACAGTCCATATTTAGCTAAGAAATGTGCACCCACCATCCTCCTGATGGAGCACTGCTTGCCAATCTCTCACAAGTGGGAATGGACAGAGGCTATCGAAGGAGAGGTTACTTTCCAGTAACTGTTCTTCAAGAGCCGCCTCTGCAGTCACATTCACCCACCCATCTTTTCCTCTTCCTCCGAGTTCTGTGTAACATCAGGACTTCCATTAGGGAGAAGGAGCTGAGGCGGTTGGGGGCAGGATGGACTCCCATGCACAATGTCACCTTTGCACAAGATTTCTCATGCACTCCCCAACAGACATATCTTTTCAAAGCAGTTCTGCTGTTCACCAGGAATGCCATGTTCACACTTGTGATAGACACAGAGGTGACTCTTGAACAAGTAACCTCTATTTTTAATGGAGTTCTATACATAACATGGTTTGTGGAAGCTGGTAGAAGGCAAAGTTGTGGATGTGCTGCTTGCTACATGAAGGGAGAATTTAGTGTTCAACAACAGAGATTGAGATTGTTTTCCCAATGACTTAGTAATACCTTGTGTATGGTACTTTACACCAACTGAACAAACATTAATCCACAAACTAAACCATAGGGGTTGGTGTACTTCAGAAAATAAAACCAAGAATATGAGTTTGTACATATGCACATACAAGCTAACATTTCTTGTAGATCACTGTAGGCACTTTCATTGTAGTCCAGCTAGAACAACTGGCGGTGGCTTTGTTCTGTCCAGCCACAGTAACGAACAATAGACTGTTTTAATAATAAAAATATCCTCTGATGGAAGGACTGCTGTGTGTTAAGGTTTTAGCACTTTGATCAATGCATAATCATTTTCTTACTTGTTTAAGGAGACAAATCACATTACCATACTCATTTCCCCTTCTGGAGGTTTCAATATATCAGACTGATTTCTTGGGTAAAGGTTGTGTATAAAATTCTCCATCAGAAACTTATAGGTAACATAGGATGACAAGAACCCTGGAAATAAAAAGGAAATTAATCTTAATAATATTAAGCTTAGCTAGGGTCAAAAAGAAATGATGGTTTAGTTTCAAGATCAGTCATCTTAGAACATGTTCAGTGTGTAAGTAATAGCAAAAAGTGGAGTGAGGAGCATGAATTATTACATTTCATCTGGCATACTTGCAACCTGATTTTGTCATTGCACTAAAGCAGGATTACTAAGAGATTAGATTTTGAAACTAGCTGATTTTTAAAGGTTTAGAGTCTGGATGGCCAAGAAACTTGTTTTGTTCAGTTGTGAACAATATTGGAGCCAAGCTACTGCAGAGAACTACCAATCTTCCTGCCCGGATTTCCACTGTCTCACTGACACAGTAATATCTTCCTATGTATTGTGTGTCGCTAGGGGGAATTTTCATCAAGGGAAAAGAGACTGTTGCTACAGTGAGTAAACCGTTTTCCTTCCTCTTCTCTATTCCCTCAGTACACATATTGCTATGGGAACATTGCCATGGAGGGAATCTTTCTTCTGTTAACAGCATCTCTCTGCGGGATTTACAAGTAGTCTTTCTAGATTGCATTATATGTGCCTCTTCATGTTTTTTATGGTTTTGTAGGTCACAGAATCATAGATATGTCAGATTGGAAAGGATATTGAGAGGTCATCAAGTCCAGCCCCTGCACTAAAGCAGGACCAAGTAAACCTAGACCATCCCTGATAGGTGTTTGTCCATCCTATTCTTAAAAACCTTCAATGATGGGTCTTCCACCTCCCTTGGAAACCTATTGCAGACCTTACCTACCTTATAGTTAAAAAGCTTTTCCTAATATCTAATCTAGATCTCAGATTAGGCCCATTATGTCTTGTCCTACCTTCAGTGAACAGAGAGAACAATTGAGCCCCGTCCTCTTTATAACATCCCTTAACATATATGAAGAATTATCAGGTTTCTTCCCCTTCTTTTCTCAAGACTAACTATGCCCAGTTTTTTTAACCTTTCCTCATAGGTCAGGCTTTCTAAATCTTTTATCAACAGTATCAGCTGCTGTTGTCTGGACTCTCTCACATTTGTCCAAATCTTTCCTAAAATGTGATGCTTAGACTTGAACACAGTACTTCACCTGAGTCCTCACCAGTGCTGAGGAGAACAAGACAATTACCTCCTGTGTCTAACACACGACACTCCACTTAATACACCCCAGAATTATATTAGCCTTGTTTGCAACTGCATCACATTGCTGACAGTTGCTAAGATATTTTTACCAGATATATAATAAAAAGACCACTCTGTGGTACAGCTGAAAGAAGGAATATGTGTCTCTGTGCCGAGGGTTAGAGTGTGTAGTCTTTTGCTAACTGATGGGCTACAGTAAAATTCATAAACATTTGGTATCCAGTTGAAAGTGGTAACCTGGGTGGTTGGACTGTTTTCTACTCTAATAACCTCTTTAATGTTTAATGTTAATTATTTATAAACCCCCATTAATCTACATGGTGCTTTACAAACATAGATGTCTGTATAATACTTGTATCCGGTATGTGGAGCTACTTTGAGCTATGGACAGATAATCTGAACTGCAGGGAAACTATTTGTTATGGGAGACAATCCAAAGAAAGGGTAGTATGAAGAACCTAATGCTGTTGAGCCAGTTGGCATTCTGAGATGGCACCATATTGCTGTTTTTTCCTCCTGGGAATAGAAATACTAGCCTTCCTCTAAAGCTAGGGTCATTGCTTAGAAGTTTTGATGACAGATGTAGAGAATCCAGAAGAATTCTTGCTCCGAGTATCACAGCCTACTAAAACAGTATTTGTGGAGATTATGGCTCTTCTGGATTTATAAATCAAACATTAATCAAGCCTTTATGCAAAGTTTTGTCATTGCAAGCTCATGTTCTGCTGGCATTATCAGAGGGAATTGACAGAAAATAAGCAATTGAAGCATAGTAATAAATGTCGGGCTGTTCTGATTCTGTCTGGAATCCGTCAGCATTTCAGTCATTCAATTCTAATTGTGTTGTTTTTTCTGTTTAAAAGAATTGGTTTATAACTGCTTCGTGCATTTGCTCCGCAGCATGGAAACTGAGCATGCTAGACTGCTGGCCAGAAATAAACTCCCCCTTTGTCTCCACTATACTTCTCAAATGTTTTTAAAACCCCACAAATATGAATGCAAAAGTGAGAGGTTATTGACATTAAATGTATCATTTCTACCAACTGCATCTGAGGAAGCGCGCTGAAGCTCACAAAAGCTTATGGCTGCTGAAATTAAATTTGTTAGTCTTTAAAGTGCTACAGAACTCTCGTTGTTTTTGCTGTATACAGACTAACAGGGCTACTCCTCTGAAACGTATCCTAGCCATCCTATTTCTCAAAACTATCAATATATTTTGTACAGAGATACCATCAAATCTGGTAACAGTATATTTAAGAATAGACCAAACTTTGGATTACTTGTGTGTCAATTTCATCATCCTGCCAGAGGACAATAGATTTATTGAAATCTACAAAACTGTTCTGTATAGTAAAGATCCGGTCTGTGGTGTACCTACCGCTGTGCATGGCCTATCATAAAATATTCTAAGGAAAAACAAGGTTACTTACCAGTAACTGATGTTCTTCGAGATGTGTTGCTTGGGTCCATTCCATTATAGGTTGAGTGCATGCCACTGTGCATGGTTCCCGGAACTTTTTTCCCCTTAGCAGACCCTGTAGGGCAGGCTCTGGTGCCCCCTGGAGTCCCGCGCACATGCCGCGGTATATGAGGCACTCCCGGCCCTATGCCTCCTCAGTCCCTTCTTTCTGCCAACTCTGCAGCGGGGCCGGGGGGTGGGTTGTGGAATGGACATGAGCAACAAATCTCAAAGTACATCAGCTATTGGTAAGTAACCTTGTTTTCTTCTTCGAGTGATTGCTCATGTCCATTCCACTATAGTGACTAACAAGCAATACCTTGGAGGTGGGTAGGAGTTACCGGTGAGCTGCCCTCAGCACGGCTCTGCCGAATCCCGCGTCCTCTTTCGCCTGCTGGACGATGGCGTAGTGGGACGTGAAGGTATGCACCGACAACCAGATGGTGGCTTTGCAGATGTCCTGCAGGGACACTCTCTCCAGGAAGGCTGTAGACGAGGCTTGAGCTCTGGTTGAGTACACTGTGATGGTTCCCAGAAGCGGCACCCTCGCCTGCTCGTAGCAGAACTTGATGCACAATGTAATCCACGAGGAGATGCGCTGGGTGGAGACAGGTGAGTCTTTCATCTGGTCCGCCATTGCAACGAAGAGCTGCATCAATTTCGGAACGGCTTTATACGCTCGATGTAGAAGGCCAGGGCTCGTCTCACGTCCAGCGAATGCCATCTCCTCTCCTCCTCCAAACTGCGCGGTTTGGGAAAAGACACGGGGAGAAAAATATCTTGGTTACAATGAAATTGGGAAACCACCTTGGGCAGGAAGGCTGGGTGCGGCCTCAACTGCCCCTTATCCTTATAGAACACTGTATAAGGGGGCTCCGAGGTCAAGGCCTTAATTTCGGAGACGCTCCTAGATGAGGTAATGGCTACCAGGAAGGCTACCTTCCATGAAAGCATGAGCAGAGGTCATGAAGCCATGGGTTCAGAGGGGGGCCCCGTGAGTCTCGAGAGGACTACGTTGAGATCCCAGGGAGGGACCGGGTCGCGGACCTGTGGATACAGCCTCTCCACCCCTTTGAGGAACCTGACCAACATGGGATGGGAGAACCGGGATCTCCCCTCTAGCGGCTGATGGAAGGCCAAAATGGCCGCCAAGTGAACCTTCAACGAGGCCAGCGCTAGACCCTGGAGCTTTAGCTGGAGCAAGTATTCCAAGTATTGCAGGTAGTGGAGCAAGTATTCCACTCCGTGTGCTGTGTCTTCTTCTTCAGCCACAGGGATGTTGCTCGGTGCTGAGTCAATCCCGGTGCCGGCAGTGCACTCTGCGCCAAGGTGGAGCGGGACGGCTCGGATGCCGGGCAGAGTGCTGCCTCCATGAGCAGGGCTTTTAACTGGATCTTTTGGTCCTTCTGGGTCCGCAGTTTAAAAGTCCTGCATATCTTACACTTGTCTTTCCTATGCTCTTCCTCCAAGCACTTAAGGCACTGTGAGGGTTGCTGAGCGGGAAAGCCTTCCCGCAGGAGGCACATGGCTTAAATCCAGGCGACCGGAGCAGTCCCTCAGGGACTTCTTATCTAACTATACTTAACACTAAAAAAAACAAGAGATCTGTGGTACTTTAAAGACTAACAAATTTAATATTTGCAGAAGTGCCACAGATCTCTTGTTGTTTTTGCTGTGTACAGACTAACACGGCTACCTCTCTGGAACTATTACACTTAACACTCCTTAACTACTTAAAACTAACTAAACTACTTTGAATAACAAAGAGTTCAAAGAAGGGGAATGGTACTTGCAGAGAGCAAGGCTAGTTCCAGCAACCGTCCTGGGTGGAAAGAAGGGACTGAGGGGGCATAGGGCCAGCAGTGCCTCATATACCACGGCATGTGCGCGGGACTCCAGAGGGCACCAGAGCTGGCCCTACGGGATCTGCTAAGGGGAAAAATGTTCCGGGAATGGACATGAGCAATCACTCATAGTGGAATAGACATGAGCAATCACTCGCAGAAGAATCAAGGGTTTTGTGGTTTGGTTTGGATTTTAAGCAAGGAAACAAAGTTTATTCATTATCCTATTATATCTAGGTATTACAAGAGTAATATCTGGGGAAGGATTAAATTATTAATTCAGTTAAATTTCATATCAGAATAGAGGTCTTCATTGTACATCATTGGCATTCTTCTGCCAGGACACTTGGATTTAGAATTAGACTTTTAAAGACACATACTTTCATGTGTGTATGGCACCGCTCCTGGCCTGCGGCTCTGCTCCCCATCATGGTTCCAGCCCTGCTCCTAACCACGGCTCCCAATTGCAGTTCACAGGGGTGGTTCCATTATGGGTAAGGGGGCACGTGACAGAAAAAGTGTGGGGACCACTGCAGTAGAGGCTCACACACGAAGGTTCAGTGGTCTCAGGTTTAATCCCAGCCATTGACAACCAGGGTCCCTCAGCGTTACACAAGTGCTGATGAAGTGAAGATAATACCAGACTATTTGGACGTACTTATATGGATGATATTTACATTGGTTCAGCTCTTAAGAGTTCATTTAGAAGTTTAATCTCTGAAAGGTGCTTCAGTTATTCTGGACAGAATGGACTGTGGCCGGGTCTCTGCAAGAGGCCGTGAATGATCTGTCGTAGTTATCTATCATAAATTTCGAAGGAGAAAGAACAACAACTAAACACATTTTGCAAAGCTGCTGCTACTGTTCCTGGAGCTGACATTGTTGAGGGCAGCTAGTCTAAGGAATGTATTTGGGAAGGTGTTGTGATCACACTCATTCAGAATGCATTCCCTTTTACCACTTACGATGTATGCCGTAGCAGAAGGGAGCTCCTAGGTAAGAGCTGTATGAATGCATGAAGGGCTGTGTGAATATAAGCACGCTAGGTTATGCCTTGGTATGTTTTGCTCATTTGTGTAGTTAGAAACGTTTTGCGACTGTTGGAGCTGACCCATCACATTTTGTTCTGCTTATGTGCCGTTATAGACCAAGTGAAAAACAATTCTTGTTCTGCAAACCAGTCATTCTATTTCTTTCCCTTCACACTCTCCACTCTTTCAGTATTGATGGCTGGCAATGAATCAAAATCCCCCCTCCCCTTTAAAAAAAAATTAGTGAGTGGAAGCCACCAAAAGCAAGAGAAACAACATGAAGAAAGCCACTGGCACCAACTCTGTAGCATGATAGCAGCAATCTGTGCTACTGCACCAAACTTTCCAGTTAGACTAAGAGTTTCCATTAGCGCCGGGACCACAATTACTGGGTGTCTAAGTGGAGTGGCGGTATTGTGTAGTGAAGCATGAGACTTGAAGCCAAGAACCTCCTGAGTTCAAATTCCTCGTCTTTGATTCACCGTGTGGCAGTGGACAAGTCTCTTATTTCTCAGTCCGTGAAATGGGAATAATAATTGCCTGTCTCATAAGATTATGTTGAGGATTTAAAGTTTGTAAAGCACAGCATAAATGCTAAGTACTAGGTGACATGGTTAGCATATAAGTAACTTGTCTAGCCTATGCTGACTGCCTCTCAATAGAGCACTCCTTCTGGCCAATTAAAATGGTGAAAAGAGAATTTCTCTCCTGCCCTCATTAGCTGGGGGTAGATTGCAATTAAGGCGTGGAGTTGTACAAATTGGTAGCATACATCGTACTGAGTTTGAGCTAGCGTCCATCTCTTCATAAGGTTCTAGACTGCCTGTCTGTTCGGATTTTGAATTAAAGGTTGTATACAGAAATTCAGTAAATTACACAGTCTTAAAAAAAATCCTCTGATAAATCTGTGGACTTTCAAAAATAGTGGAAGCCCATTGGATGAGTGTGCTAGATGTGCTCTCTCCTGCGTGGAGGCTGGTTAAAGGGGGAGAGTGGTTACCGAGATAAAGAAATGAAAGATGAATGGGGAAAAAAGAACCACAAAAAAACCAAACAAACCCACACCAGCATGTAGTCACAACATAAATATTGATAAATATTGGTAGTTGGAAGGCATCTAGGGTTTTCTTGCTGCCAGTTGTTTATTTTACCAGAGGAACACATTCAGACTGAGATGTTGCTTGGAGTTCAGAGGATGGATAAACTGAACAGCAGGGAAACCTGCTGCTGTTCAGCTATGCCATTTTCAATAAGTATCACTTCAATCAATAGAGAAATTATTTCAGAGGCCTTCAAGGAACAAAGGAATAGTCTGGTCCCAAAACAGAGCTCTGTGAAGCATTTCTCTTTTTAAAAGCTTTTTAATTGTTTTCACATTTCATTTCATTTCAAGGCTGAAAGTCACTGAAGTAAGACTGTGAAAACACCAGCAAAAGCAGCAATGTTTACCCCATTCAAATATTCTGTTAAGAATCCTTTGTTTATCCCCTCAAGTCTATCCTCTGCTAGTTGGTGAAGTGTGAGGAATCACTTTAGATATATTAGCGAAATCAGTAGCCCCTACTATTATTACAAAAAACAAAATGAAATCAAACCAAGTCTTCTTTGTAAGCAAACTAAAATAATATGAATTGTAAAACCAAGAGCGGGGTCAGATGAAGAGGTACATTAGGCTTCAAAATTCCTCATTCCAGTGATGATATTCATGCAAAGAAATTTTTTAGCTTAACATCCCACATGTGATCTGTGCAAAGAACAGTAGGCCATAATCAGTTATGGGAATGAGGTGGCAGATTCCTTTGAAGGCTTCAGGTAACAACCTGAAGCTATGAAAATGAAGTTATTCACCAGAACCCTTGATTGATTATTTCAGTGCAACTTGTAAAGAGAGGAAGATGGGTTGGTGTACTACTAATTCTTTTGTATGGCTTAAAACCATCCATGTTAAGTGTCCAAGTCTAAGTTAATTGCTGCAGGTGATGGAGTGGAAAGCAGAGATACCACCAGGGCACAACTATTGGGATACTGGTTAACGAGGTCTTCCATAGTTTGAAGTCTGTTTCCACAGTCATAAATAGGACTGTGTCTCAGTCCCCATTTAATGAGAAGGTGGGTACATCTGCATGTGATATGCAGATGCAACTCAAAGTGGACCATAATTTTCCACACGAGTGAAAAGGCCCTGGGTTCTTCAATTGGATCTTTAATGAGGTTTTGTTCGGGACGTTGACATCCCTCCACCTTGCTTGCTGTTGATCTTCAGGGGGAAACTACGAGCCTCTGAGCTCTTGCACTGCAAGCCGGAAAGGTTTTCTGGATTTGATTTGGAATCTCGGCATGTTATTTAGGTCTTCATATACTGGAAGATCCTTGTTCCCTCAAATATGATGGGACTCCGGAGAATTCTCATGTTGCAGTAAACGTGCCAGTGTGTGAAGCCATAGTTGTGGTATTGATTTTACTGTGTCCATAATGATTTGCATGGTGGTGTTGAGAGCCTACAAAGGATGTGTGGGAGCTAGTATTCATCAGTAGAGTAGACAAGGGCCAGTGAAGAGATCGGTAAAATTTTTGCATCAGCTAGGTTGTTCCTGCCAATTTCTGGATGAGATTTACATGCATCTTTATTTTATTGTGGCTATTTTTCAGGTGCTGGTGGTATGCGAGGCTTTGGTCTAATGTCACACCAAGATATTTCATGGTGGGATCATTTCTTATCTTCTGGCCACAGGAGACCCGTGCAGTTCTGCCCTAGCCTTTCGATTGTTTAGATGGAATGCTGACACTGCAATCCTGGTGTGGTCCAGTTTTAGCTGCCAATATAAGAAATATTCTTCCATGGTTTTAAGGTCCTTAGTTAGGATTTGTTCTATGATAGGTAAATCCCACACCTGTGTAGTCAGAGCAATGTCATCTGCATAGACAAATTTCTGTGATGTTCAGGGAAGGTCGCTGGTGTAAATATCAAACAGGATTTTGGACTGATGGGCCATCATTGAGTGTATGGGGCCTATTGATCTGGTAACCAAGGAAAATACAAAACTTCTGATTGGTCACAACTTTTCAGAATAATTTTATTGTTGCATTGCATGGGATAACTTTGCTAGCTTTCAGGAGACAGTCAGGTGTATTAAATGAAGGAGTAGAGGTGCTGAATTAACACACAATTTATCTCAAAACTGCTTGGGGTTTTTAAACATCTATTTAACTATTTTAAATAATTTTCCATCATCTGAACCAGATTTGACTTCCAAGGGATTCTCTCTTCTGATTAGGTTCTTACATCAAGTCCTTCACCATGATATCTATTGGAAAGGGAAGGACTTCTCAAAATACTCTGGCAGATATAGATAGGGCTCATCCACTAAATCTATGGGGAGATTCCTTGGAATTTATTTTTCATATGAAGGAAGATCCTCCATTTGTTTTTGTTTTTAGTTTGAGGCAGTGCCAGTGTTTGTGCTTCAATTGGCTTTTTGATTACTCGTGTGTATATTTATTGTCCATTAGTTTGCTACATAGCAGCATTCAGTTTTGCTCCTACACTTGACCCACCTTAAAATTATATTCTGATAAAGTCATCTGGATTTTAAAGGCCAAGTTCTTCCCTTGGATGCACACATCAATCCTATTGATTCCCCTGCTGTTACTGCAGACTTCAGAGCATTATTAACTACATTAGTTATGGTAATATTCAAGGGTTTCTTAGCATGAATTGAAGCTTTTCTGACATGCTAATTATAAAGATCAATTTAAATGTATGCAGGATGAACAGGAATTGCATATTGTCAAATCAGAAAAGAAAATTTTGTTCATGCAATTTATGCTTCTGTAATGGTCTTGTAAACGGAGTTGAGTTTTTCTAAACTAATAATTGGTTTACTGTCTAGAGTACAGTGATCTCTGGATGTGATCACTTGCAACTTTTCCTGCTGAGACACTAGCACACACAAAAAAAAATTCTAGCACATCAGTTCACAAGCGCCAAAGCAAGAAACCTAACAAACATAGGCACTGGAAAGCCAGTATAAAAGCACTGTATTGTTTCATCTTGTCTTTATTCTCTGGCACTGTAGTCTAGTTCCATGAACCACTTTTAGCACATCTGTTTCTTGTGGAAACAAAGCAAATTCCTAAATAGTCGCAAACAAACAATTTCCTCAGAGCTGCTATGCAAGGCCATTGGCTCCATCTCTCACTAGCACCCACCACAAGCTAAAGATTTGCAAGTGAGTTTGGTATGAAAATTTATTCTCCTTTTAAACAATATTTATATTCATAAACCACAAGTGTATTATATTTTTCACTTTCATTTTCCTTGTGTGGGAACTCAAACTTTGCAGTTTTGGATTCTTTTAGATTGAGCTTAAAGTGTTTACAGCAGAAGTGCCCAGCACCTCTTTCTGTTGGGACTGTTAGTTTGCTGGACTTTTGCCGGTACATACTGATAACAAGGAAGCCTTCTCAACTGCTGCAGACAAGAAGTACCAGGGGATGTCACAAATTATTGCTTTTGTCTGGAGAAATCAAAGGCTTTTTGCAGATGCCAAGATTATTTTCTACTGCTTAGTAGTGACTAAAATTGCTCAGGTATAGAATTCGTTTGAATTTTAAAACGGTCCACAACATATTAAAAATGCAAGGGGGTTTGCCTCTGTAATGCCATGTTAGTTTCATTTAAACAGGTAAGTAAATATATTAAAAAAACAGCATCTTGGTTCTCCTTTACCTCAGTTTTTCAAGCTGTTATACTGAGCCCCTAGGATTTATTCTCTTTGCTTTGTGCCCCATAGAACACAACAACTTGATGACCCTTAGCTTCTCCTCCTTAGGTGTGCCACTCTTACCTCAAAAGCTCAATCCATCCAATTGTTCCCCATTCAGTTTGTGGAGAAGAGAAAAAGCTAGTGAAACCGAAGCTTGGCCTACTTTACAATATACCTGGGAGTGGTATCAGAACCTTCCGCCGTGCTCCCACATCTCCTGCCCCAGCTTAGACACCTATCCTCTTTTCATAGCTTAGGAGTTCTTCGTCTACAGTATAACTGTGGTATTGTTAAGGACACTGCAGGTGTCCCAGATTCTGACTAAATATTTAATATTTAGCATTTCCCTGTGACTTGGGAAGATTTAATTATGAATATTTTCAAACAGTAAAACTGACCAGAAGGAAGATTAGGGTAAACGATCTAAAAGTGGGCTCCATGTCCAAATTCCATTAACTGACATCAACTGGATTGCTGATTTGTGTCTTTTTAGCTGTAAACATGGTGAATGACAGTTTGGGATCCTTTGCTGAAATCCAAGGTTGTATGCTGGACACAGCTGCTACACCAGCTAAGCCTTTGCAGTCTCATTCTTTATTTGCAGAAACTAGACATGATTTTACTGCATTGACAAAATAGGTCAAGTAGATGGCTTCTGTATTTTTTCCCACCTTGTGTGGTTAGCTGCACTTTGCAACTGAACTGGTTTCCAGTTACCCTATGCTGGCTTTTAGGCATTATCATTTACTGTGGTCTCCATAATACCCAAGCACCACAAAAATATTAACGGATTTATCCTTGCAACATTCCTTTGGTAGAGAAGTAGCTCATCTAAGTTCTACAGTTGGTGATCTGACAAAGAGTAAGTGACTTGTCCGAGGTCATGCAGGAAACGTGTGGCAGAGCCATGAATAGAATTTACGTCACCTGTTTCCTAGTCCCATGCTTCAACCACACGACCAGATTTCCTGCATAGTAGATGTGATAAAATCTGACCTGGATTCTGCTTCACGTTACAGATAAGGCAGCTGTATTAACTCCTATATTATTTTTAAGTGGTCTTTGTTAATATAGCATTCTATTAAAATGAACCTCTGTAGGGTTGACTTGTTATTTCAGGAGTATCAGCCAAGTTTTACCTAGTGCAATCTAAGAACTGTCCAGCTGAATTGAAGGTTGTATGACATTAGATGAAAGCATGTTGTGGCAGACATGGGAGCAACTTCTGGTAATAATGTAAGGAGAAATGTAAAACCAAAGACAAGAAAATAGGGGTATAAATACTCTGGGATTATGTTTCTTTGCTGTGAGATTATGGCTGTTAAATATATTCCCCTGATTACATAATTACTGTGAAATGACTGCTGGTGGGGTGAGGATTTCTACTGTGTCCTATCTTATGGTTCATGTTAATATTTGGGTCTCACTGACAGAAGTTGCACAGTTGATTTGTTCTGTACAAATTCAAGAGCAGTTAATTCACAGCTAGTACCAGAGTATCAGAAGTGCTGTGACGGCTTAATTGGTTTCTTCCCATTTAGAGATGGATTTGGGAGGAACCTCTATGGATCCTACTGCCTCGAGTCATTCATGGAGGAGTGCAGTGATGGTTGTCTTAAGGTCTTACTGCTTGTCCTTCAGCCCCTACAAAAGCTGGCTTATAATAGCGAAGTTTAAAATGCTATCTATGCTTTTAATGTACATACAAACATCCTTTTTCATTAATCTGGAGCCCAGAGAGCATTACATTGCCTGATAGTATGTAGAGGTGACAGTGTTGTGTGGATTCCTTAAAATACCTGAAGGTTATGATAATGTGTGAGCAATAGCTCTCAGTTTATATCTGTTGCAGCACTTATTACCAGACAAGCTATATGGGCAAAAGAACTCACATTCTTCCAGTTGCTTCAAATCTGATTTTATACTGAATTTTAGTCTTTGATTAAGAAGAAATACTCATGTTCCATACACGCACTGCCAGAGCCTATAGCTATTGCATATTAAACCTTAAAGTAGAGAGGGCTCTAGGACCATGATTCAGCTTAAAGGTTTGTCTACAGTGCAATTGGAGGTGTGACTGTAGAGTGTGTAGAGATACCCGAGTTGGCTTTAATCTAGCTAGCTCAAACAACACTAGCAGTGAAGACATGTCAGCACAGGCGGCAGCATGGGTTAGCCACTAGAGTACACAACCAGCATCCCGGCTGGGTTTGTACAGCCCATGCTGCTGTGGCTTCACTGCTGTTCTTATTCAGGCTAGTTAGATCAAAAATACCTCGGTATATCTAGGCATGCTGCAGTCATATCTCCTGTGGCAGTGTAGGACATACCTCAAGTACTTTGCTGAACTGGAGTCTAGGTGCCGTAACAGCAGGTGCGCTGGAGAGGCTGCAGGTCAGTGATTGAAATGGAGGGGAAGCCTCAGGCCATTTCTGGTACACTGATTCTGAGTCCAGTAGCCTTCTGACTCTCTCCTACATTTCTAAGCCCCAAAGTGCTACCTGCTTTAAAATCAAATGCTGTAAAGGAAAAAATCTAGTATAAAAGTGTTCAACATGGTAACTCTATATCCGATATAAATAGGCTACTAAGCATTCCTTTTTACTACTCAACTGAACTGTGGTCCTCTAAACTGATATGCTCATCCATGCCAGGAATGCCAGGTTGTTTAGACTTTCCACAGTAGGCAGGCAACATTGTAAAAATCAAGACTGCGAGTTGGATGGTTTAGAACACAAGCCTGTCTTTGGGGAAGGCGGTTGTCAGTTATTCTCTAGGATAATCCTTATTCCTGTCTACTTGTTGACACCCTGATCACACTGATGTGTTGTGCATAGCTTTTGAACACTACATTGTAAGGTTAATGAGAAGCAGGGGAAGAGGAAGAAAGACTAGCTGCAAAAGTGGTTATAAAAACAAGGTTTTCTTTCATTATGAAAAGATAAATGAGGTGTGCAAAAGTTCATAGAGGGTAAAGAACCATCAAGATGGCATGGGCTGAAACGAAAAGATCTAGGCATTCATGGAATATGGAAGACATGGCAGAAATGTGGCTGCTGCAGACCTTGAGATAGTCATAAAAGATGTGCACTGGAGGAAAATATCACAGGGTACAAACAATAGCAGGGTGGATAAAGGCTGGTTTCTTTTGCCGCCTACTGTAAACGAATCATTCCTCCTGAATTCCTCCTCCTTCAATGCCATCCTTAATTAGCAGCCTTTTGCCATGCCAAATCTAAATATGAATCAGTACATCTTGACTTTGTGAAGAAAAATGGTATCTTTGACAGATTCAAAAATAAAAAGAAACCTTCCTCTTCATAGATCAGAGATGTTAAAGACAACATAACTTGTGTTTAGAAATGCACCATCTTATTTCTCTTCATCCGGCTGAGCAAAGTATGTCTGTGAGGAAGCTAATTTGTCAGGTGTCTATAAAGCAAGTTAAATTCCAGCTATTACAGAGCTTTTATAAGAGACTTTGCTGACCTGGTAGGTGGTGGAATATAAATAGATCAACAGTTCTCCCGTCTGCTGTTCTGCCTAATCGTTCCCTGCTTCCAGGATTGAAGGTGATTTGATCTATTGAGCCTTAAATCCCATAGGAAATAACAGAAGCATGAAAACTCAGTGTTGGTGAGGGATCTTGTGCTTTTTGATGTTACATGGAGAAGCTAGAATACAGATATATTCTTGTTGCTCCTTGTTTAAGTTACATGAGGCCATAATTCACTGGGTCTGTATCTTCTCTTTAACTTGCATCTTTAAGTTTCCTTCTTAGACATGCTTTCTTCAAAAAGAATGATTGTGTTAAACCCATATTAATGTACTTTGTCTACTTAATGATACTTCAGATGCCCTCCTGATCCTGCCTGCAAGTCCCCACTCCTCTTCAGAAGATGGAGCGTTTTTATTTTTAGTAACAATACGTCTCGTGCGGGGATGGAAGAATCGTAAACCAATTAAACACATTAGGAGATAACAGCGCATGTGGGTTTGGTTCAAGACCTCCATTTTCTTCTCTATGGGGTATGTCCTCGTGCCAGGCTTTCCATCCAAGATGACGGAAATAGTAAGATAAGCTGCTAACTAGGTCAGCCGTGGAGCTGCTGCTTTGTCAGGTATTCCCTAGCCAGTGACTTTTAGCCCATTATAGTAATCTCTGGAACTGAACTCAGATTTTGAGTTAGGTAATCATTTTCAGATCTCTGATGATTAAGAAAGACAAAATTTTAATTAAAAATCAGAATTTGAGGGACTTTGTCCTGTTCAAAATATTTTGTGTATGGGGGGTTAGATTTTTTCTCTTTAATAATGCTGAGCTGCTTAGGAAAACATTTGTAAAATGGCTAGTGTATTATGGTCTCTTAAAATATGTTTGAGTTTATAAAAAGAGTAATTGGTGCCATTTGTCTGTTTAGGGATTTTTTAAACTCTGTTTTGTGCTCCTAATTAATGGCCAGGTTGATTTTTAAATGTATTTTTTCATTCATAGATGTCTACAAGAGCTTGTGCCGAGTTTACACATTAGTCCATCATGGCGAAGAGTCCTTTAGCTGCATAGGTGTTAAACCTTTATTCATTTGGTACTGCAATTTAAGCCTTGATTGTTGAAATACAGGGTATCTTCTAGGAATTATGGCATGAATTGCTGACCTACCAACTCAGGACAGCAGGGATCTAGTGTTAAGCTTTTTACTTCTAATTGATCTTTAAATTGACAGAATACAAAGCACAGAGGAGACAATCACACATATTACACTGGAACATCGATATAGAACAAAATTTGCCACAGCCTGAAAGTCTAACACTTCTATTGTCAAAATAGGCTGCAGTGTCCAATATGGAAGCATAATTTAAATTACCAATTCATTTGGATTTCAGCTAGAGAGAAATCCTATTAGACCGTCAACTTCTGTCTTTTATGCCTACACCAATATTTTTACTGACCAGAAATAGGTCAGTATAGCCCATAATCCTGTGCTTAGAGTAATAATGTCCCATACATCCACCTGTGTTGTGTTCGTGCAAGTAATTCAGTTATGAGACTAGAGATTATCAAGGAGGTTCTGACAGAATATGGTCTTCATGACATTGGCGTGCATGTGATTTCAGATGGCCAGGAAGCATGAAGTGCAAGGATGGTCTAGTGAGAAGGCTAACTGTGCGATTTAGGAAACCCAGGTTCAGTTCCCTGCTCCCTCACAGGCTACATGTGTGACCTTGGCCAAGTCACTTAGGCCCAGGTTTTTAAATGTATTTAGATGTTGCACCACTCAAGATTCTCTTTCAAGTGCGTAACTCTGTTTTGACGATAAGATTTAGGATCCTAAGTCACTTAGACTTTGCAATGCTGAGTGAAGCAATGGCTATAAATAGCTTAAAAATCTGCATCTCCCGAATTCACAGGGAAGTTGTGAAGATAAATACATTAAAGTTTGTGAGACACGTTGATACTGTGGTAATTGGGTCACAGAAGCATCTTAAAATATAGCGTCATTCCTGGTGATCCTCTGGTTTATAGGTGTCTGCACTGCACACAAACTATCTGTGTAACTCTTCTCTAGGTCTGTGTTTTCAAGTTGTCAGTTGGAAACTTTGTATTTAAAACATTACTAGAAATTTTAAGCCAACTTCCTCCCTCCTCCACACAGTGATGTTTGTTTCAAAATTGTGTAAGTAAAATAAAAGCTGCTAAAGCATCTGTTTTCTCTCCTGGACCCCAGAAAAACCTTGAGTGCTTTCAATACTGTCACTGAGCTGCATAGAGATTAAGTGAGTCTGCCCAGAGATTAAGACATTAGAAACTGAAATAAATACATGTGTATAACTCTGCCTGACCATGTTTCTCCTCCCTTGTTAAGCTTCATGTTGCCCCCAGCCCAGTTTTTCCACCCTTATCTGCCTGTTTGTCAGCACCTCTCACACTCACTTTCTTCTTGACAGCCCTCTGTACATAGTATAACCACTGAGTTCATCCACAAGGCCCCCTCCTGGTCTTTCCTACAGACCTGCTTCTGCTGTGCTGCTACAGTGAATAGCATTGACTTCTCTAGATAACCCTAAATGCTATCAGAATGAAAGCTTTGCAGGGCAGGGGATGTCTCTTCTTGAATGCCTGGAAAGTGCCAAGCACAAAGTGGGCACTGCCATAAACTGACTAGTACCTAGAGAGGATGCTGCAAAAATCTGAATTGACAATTTCTCCTGTTTTTCTGTAGGTTCATGCTGCAGCTCTCTCATAAGGGCAGATGTCCTGCTATGCTCCAATACCTCAGCATGTAATGTGCTGGTGACTTCTTCAGTAATGATCAGCTGTGGAAACAGGGAGTGGGTTTTGGGAATATGGCAAGTCTGCTTTAGACTTTCTGAAGGATGTATTCATCAGGGTATACAATATTGACTGTCCAGAATGGTTTTGCAGACTCCGTATTAAAGAGTATGGGTGTGTGCACAGCATACATTATGGGATAGATTTTCAAGAGCACAAATGACCCAGGCTAATTGCTATTTGTGCTTTTGAAAGTGTCTGAGTCCACACTCCTATATAACATCCATGAGTATAACCACCGTACCATTAGAAGGCTGGTACATAACACTTGCAAACTTACTCCCTGCTCACTCTTACTAGGTGTGTTTAGCTCTTGTTCCTCTGGGAAATTCCACCAGGGGTGTGCTGTTCTTGGAGAATTCCAGTTAATATGGGAGTGACGTGCCAAAAAAGTTAGAACAACCCTCTTTACTACAGTCTGCAGATCAGGAAAATTGATCCAACATTCTTCCTTCTCTAGTGACGTGGGGTATGTTTCTTTTATCTTTCTCTTTTTCCCATTTGTCTTGAGAGGTGAGGAAACAGTGATGAGGGATTGTATTATAGAATTATCTGCTATAGATGCAAACGCTGCTGCTTGCTTCCCTGCAGCATGGTGATGTTTGCCTTATTTAATAGACACAAGTGGAATATAGTAAACAAGGCCAAAGAGCATCAGGTTTTAAGTGAAAACTTAAGGAGTGGATGCCCATCTCTTGTTGCATTGAGCGTGGTCTAGCGCGGATTTATTTTTAAACCATGAGAGGGATAGTTCCTCTCTTGGTGCTGTAACTCCAAATACATGGCCAGTCAAAACAAGGTTTTAGTATAACTCAGCTGCTTAATTCTGAGTAGCCTATTTCAGTGCTTGGGAAAGAGCAATGGCCACAGAGTCTAAAAGCAGAGTTTATTTTCCTTAATCACCTCCCAATCAGAAATTGGATGAACCTTCGGGATGCAGAGACGGGGAAAATCCTCTGGCAAGGAACAGAAGATCTGTCTGTACCTGGAGTGGAGCATGAAGGTAAGCTGTGGCCTCACTGTTGGGCTGGGAAATACAGTATGGACAGGGCATGATAGCAGTCAGCATGGCACTGCTTTTGAAGGGTAGACTGTTTGGCTGGGGCTTTCATTCTACAGCACAAGAAGCAGGTGGATCAGTTACAGGCAAATGAGAGATGTTAGGACTGATACAAGGAGCTCAGTGAGAGATGTTAGGACTGATACAAGGAGCTCAGTGGGTTGATGGATTAACTGTTCACTTCTGCACACTTGATTGTCAAACTTTTCCTCTTAGTACATTTTAAAAAAAAAGCCTTACAACACAATTGGACTCAGGTCAGTATCACTGGTAATCGAGGACTGGGCTAGTAGTTGTATTGGTCAGGGCTCAGGCGTAGTGGGAGAGCCATATGGAGAAACATACATATTGTCTGCCCTCTGCCTGCTCTTGACCAATCCTCTTACTTACTTTCTTCAAAACCAAATGTTTCCAATGCTTTGAAGTGGTAAATGGGACACCTCTCTGCTTTCCACTTCTGGCTATGGCTTCTTTCCCTTTCAGTCTTTGGTATCTGTTCCGAGAGGCCTAGCAAAGTATTCCATTATCTATTACCTTTTCACACTTGCCAAAAAAAAGCACAGCACTTTGATATCTACGTCCCATTCTAGTGTAGAAACATGTCGGTAAGGGATAGTAATTGAAAGCAAGCCTACCACAGTATAGACTGTCACATTGGCTATGTATAGAACAGCGTAGCCTCAGCAAATTCACTCCAAAGGCTTTTCTAGTAATGTGAGCACCATTCAAATAGTCTATGAAGAGTGGATGATCTTGGTCATCAGTTTACTTCAGCATTACTTAGTAATTTTTTGCTTAAATGTCAAGGGCTGAATCCTGCTTTGTGATACTAGAGCATTCATCTCCCTGTGAATTATAAAATCTGCTACCATGCAAAGGCAGCAGGCAGTTTATAAAGGCATATGGCACCTTAGAATGGACAGCGGGATCCATCTCTTAAGTTACTCCTTTGTAAAGTTGTTTTTTTAAATGGTAATGCTGTCAGGGTAGAGGGGATGGAGAACTGGAGCTGCTTTAATACAGTATTGGGCTCTGTAGGATTAGTCCTCAGTCAACACTCTCCCACATCACACAAACAGTGCACATCTGGGCATCACAGTCATTGCTCAAGAGAGGCCTGATGCTATAATAGGAAGGTTGTGGGTCTGAACTGAAATGCAGAATTAGATAAAAGAAGCACAGTGGTAAAACATTAATCTGGCCTCTTCTGAGCTCATGCCCTTCAGCCTGGCTGACAAGTCTCTCCCGGTCTCACTAGTGCTTTTTAGCAGCAAATAGCTGCAGTCCTGTTAACATATCTAGTAACATATTCTGCTACTATCGCACACCTAGCAAAAAATTAGAAATGCCATAATTGCAAACATAACTGACCATATGGAACTGATTCTGAAACCAAGGAACTATTTAACAGTACATCAAAACCTCTGTACAACAGGCCTTATACAGATGCCTGCTGTGAAGGGAAAGGTTCCAGCAATTTTAAGTACAACTGTATTAAAATAATTGAAACGCAGAATTTTTTTTTTTTTTAAACATAAAGTAATTCTGCAGCCTGGTGCTTTGCTTAAACTATGGGGGAGTGCTGCTTTGCCCTCTTTTTAGCCACGGTGTAATATTGGGTGTGAAGGCAAGAAAGGGTCTGAAAAAGAACGAGAGTGGCTACTAGCAGCCCAGGGAGGAACAAGACACTGGGCTGCAGGAAGCAGAAAATGTAATTCCTGATGCATTTGTTCCCATTTTTCTCTGACTTCCTTTTATAACTTCCCCCCAGAGGCACCAATAGCTTCTGAACTGTCTTCCTGCACTGTATCTAGACAGACTGTTACACTTTCTTGGCTCTATGTAGCTTCTGTAGGCTACAGGGTGGCGTGTTTTTTTTGTGGCTAGAAGAGAAGGTTGGACTCTTGAGTTCTAGGCCCAGCTCTGTCACTTGGGCAAGTCCTCTCACCCCTCAGTGCCTTAGATTTCCTCCTTATCTAAACCAGTGAGAATACGCGTCTACTTTACGGATATACTGGGACTTCGTTAAAACACTCTCCAGTGGCTTTCAGGCTCTCCTATGTCAGAAGTGTACAGTACTAATATCATTTCAGCTATTGTAATGTCATGGCAATTCATAGCAAGTCACTGTCTGGTCATGGTGAACATGAAGAGTCAAATATAGAGCAAAAGGTTCCAAAGGTCAGTTATGCAAAATACAGACTATTAAGAGTAATTGAAAGACATTTACAGTCATTAACAGCAAAACACCATCACACTAATATGTATCAGGGCCCAACTAAATACAGTGAAAATGGTTTAATGAGGTGCTGTGTCATTAAATGGGCAGGCCATATTCACAATAGGCTGCAGTCTGTACTTGCAAAGAACAGAGGGGGATGTTGGTGCGATGCAACAAAAATAGCTTAAAATTATTAGTGGTTTGGGGGTAAAACTTCAAGCAGCTCCACTGTGCTTCTGTTTTTAAATCATGGGCTCTGTGTTCCTCCCGGGGACAAAATGGTGGCCTACATCATGATCCCCTATAGCTCTCTAGATCAGCATCAAATCAAAGTCCCAGTCCAATACATTAGATGGATTTGCCTGGGGGTTGATGGGCTTTTCCTTTTATTAAACAGCAGCTTGCTGTCTGCTTGTGGACATTGTGATAGGTTTTCTGTTTAGGAGCAGCAGTTGTTCGTAAAATATGTCCTAAGAAATTGACAAGCAAACACTTCCTAGTTCCCTGTAAGGCTAGAGAATCACACCACTAAAGAGTGAAGGGCTTGGTAGTGTACTGAATATGCCCCTTTATCCTTGTTATTGGGACATTTCAGCACATTGATGATCCCAGACGTCCTCCTCACCTCTGCTTCCCCTGAAGACCTTACAGAATCAGCTACAGGTGGCTGTTTGCTACCCTAGGATGCCAGATCTCTTGTCTCTAAAAATGTGCCTTTTTATTGCCCATCTTGGGAACCCAACACTTCCTGTGCACTTAGAGAATGGCTCCCAGAGTTCATGCGACATTTCGCTTGCTGGACTGGGAAATGACAATTTGGTGTTTGATCAGGATACAGCCAGCCTGAAAAGGGAGGCTGGAGGGAGAAGATTACTGGTGTAATGTGC
Organism: Emydura macquarii macquarii; assembly: GCF_026122565.2. Classification (NCBI taxonomy): domain Eukaryota; kingdom Metazoa; phylum Chordata; order Testudines; family Chelidae; genus Emydura; species Emydura macquarii. The sequence goes on along the minus strand of NW_027132502.1, from coordinate 3,674,072 downwards.
AGAGTAGCCCTCTGGCTGTTTGCCATGTTTAGCATTTTTTCCTAAAGTAATTTGTAATGTTGCAGATCACATTTTAGTCTGAGGCAATGTGGCTTCAGTAGTAGATTGCCAAGAATGAGGAGTCAAGAGACCTGGGTTTTGTTCTGGCTCTGCCACAGACTTGCTGTGAAATGCTGGACAAGGGATTAGGCTAAAGCCATCTGTGCCTTAGTGTCCATTTCTGTAGAATGGAACTCCTAATTTTCATTGCTTTTTGGACCTGATTGTGCTCAGAGCCTCTGCATTAGCATTGCGTTAGCATTTCAGAGAGTAGCATAATAGCACTTGCAACAGCAGAGTTTGTTTTACTACTTGGCAGAGTAACGGTTGTCTGATTTGCTTTCGCAGCTCGCGTTCCTAAGAAAATCCTGAAATGCAAAGCAGTGTCTCGGGAACTAAACTTCTCCTCGGCAGAACAAATGGAAAAATTCCGCCTGGAACAGAAAGTTTATTTCAAAGGGCAGTGTCTAGAAGGTATCAGTCTATTCTGTGGGTAGCTATGCTGTAATGTGGTGAACTGGTACTTTGTAAAAGGGCTGGGATTGAGGGTAATGAGATGGGCTGCACATTTTTTATTTAATTTTTAAGAGTAACGTTGAGGTGGTGAGCTACGTAGGTCTAATGGCCAAAGTGTTAAAGTGACCATTCCATAATTGTATTAACACGTATGCAAGCAAGGCCTGTTCATGCGACCCTATAACAGCATGATCCGAATGTGCCTTGTTGCAATATTACTCTTAATCTGGAGGATATCAGAGTACTAAGCCTCCCTGTTTTGATTTATTTATTATGCCCCTATGTTGAGCTGTCCTTACATGGGAAAGGTGTTGAAGAGGAGGGGGATTTAGAACACTCTAAAGATTGGTTGGGAACACTAAAATCTAACATGGCCAAATTTCTAATGAGTGTTAATCACAAGAAAAGTGGCACCACTGTACCATTGCTTTTTAGATCTACTCCTCAAGGGCCTAGTGGAGGGGGGTGGGGAGATGTTTAGTGCAGACAGTTGTAAAATCCTAGTTTTTACATCGCATTTCCCTTCTTCTGAATTTAAATACAGTCTGCTGGCAGAGCAAAAGGTGTGTCAGATACTGACAGTGTTAGGAGTTGGGTGAAGAGCAATAGGACCATTGTGGTTTTCTTAGGAAGCTTTTGGATCTTTTTACACTTTACAGAATGGTTCTTTGAATTCGGCTTTGTGATCCCTAACTCCACAAACACTTGGCAGTCCTTGATAGAGGCAGCGCCAGAATCACAGATGATGCCAGCTAATGTTTTAACGTGAGTTAAAGGAAGGGGGTTTAACGTGGGGTTAAAGGATCTGAGAACACATGGGGTGGGGGAGGAAGCAGTGCTTGGCATTTCCATGGGTGCAGAAGAGTAAAATTGGATGATTGTTCAAAATGTGAAGCAGGAGGGAGTTGATATTGATACTCAGTCACCTTTAGTATTGCCAGCTATTGAGAGTACTCCCCAGTTCCCTCTTTCCCATAGGCCTAATTTGCTTTAATACAGGTGATAAGACTTTTGAAAGATGGGAATTGATCCTCTCTTAAATACTGGAGCTGCCTTTAAAGGTGACCTGTGCAGGAGTTTAAAATTCTGTTCTGGTGCCTTCAACATCCAGGCTAAGCAGATACTCCGTGCATTCCCATAAAGCCAGCTGTTGCTGACTGGCTCTTGCTCCAAGATCTCTGCAGGCATTATTCAATGGGTGTCACTTATGGGATCTCTGGGACCTGAAGTTGGCTTGTTTTAACACTACACTTTTGTCAAGCTTCAAATATTTTAACCTCTTTTGGATATAAAATAACTTAGTCATACAAAAGTGTGTGTGACCAGAATAAAACCCCTTTGATTGACTCCTTACACATTGACTTCAAGGGAGATAATCAATTCATTGGACTTGGATCAGGCTAGTTAGTAGTAGGGCATCGCCCTGAATGGGAGCTGTGGGATGCAAGTTAATACGGCTGTGGTAGGATGAGGGAAGAGAAGACAGACCCTTGGGAAGCAGTAATCCCTGAAAAAGGCCATCATCCCTATAGGAGCAGATGGTACCAGGCTAGATATGTGCTGGCAAAACGTTTCTCACTTGTCTGTCACCAGCAGAGACAAGCGGATGTCTGAATCCTCTTTCCAGTTTAGGCAGGTAGCGGGAAATCAGGCACACCAAGACTGGTGTGCTCCTAAAAGATCCTTCTTCTCAAACTTCTCCGTTGCTCGCTCCCTGCCCTGCTGGAAGCTAGACATACAGTGAGTGAGCTGTGGTTGCAACCACTCTCTTTGATGTCACAAAAGTCTTTGACAGCACTTTTCAAGAAGAGGATAGACTCTGAAGAGAGACAAGAGCAATAAGTGAAGGGGTTAAAGCAGTGCTACCCGGGAGCTCTTTCTGTGGGCTCTGCAAGCAGCCCCAGCTCCTAGTGAGCACTGGGGAAGCCAGACTGCAAGATCCTGAATAAAGACAAAAGCTCACCTGACAAGACACAATTCTCCCCTCGCCAGGAAGCAGGAAGTTTTCAGGACTGATCCCTATTGAGGATGGCAAGGGTACAGGAGTGTTTTCCATCCCCCAGTTCTCTGTAGGTTCCAAATTCACCAAACTTACTAGGCCTCTCACTTCTCCATTCCACTCTCCAAAGGCCTCCTAGAATTAGAACCTTTAAACCTGTGCTGAGCCCAAATGGACCTGACTGCAAGTGTCGGGTGCGGGGCAGGTCTGAAAACAACCCAACCCTCTCTGGGTTGGCTAGACTCTGATCACCTCTTCCTGCCAGTGGGGTTGGCAGAGCAGCTGCATACCCGGCTCTTGCCAGCCACCACTGCCTCGCTGCACCGTGTGCACTGCGAGTGAGTGTGCCGGTGAGTTGCAGCATCTCTGACTGCAGTATACACGGTGCAGCGAGGCGACGCTGGCCATGCAACGTCTCTGTCAACCCCACTGGCAGGAGGTGGCCAGAGACGGAGCGCGAGCATGGGAGGTGGGAAGCAGAAAGCCACCACCAGGCCACGCTCTGAGGATGAAGTGGTGGCACCGATTCAGGTTGGGGGGGAAGTGTTGGGTTGGGTGTGAAAGAGACTCACCACTCGGGTTGTATGTGGCCCGGCTGTGCCCAAGTCCAGGGCAGGCTTTAAAATTAGACCCAAGCAGACCTCTACCTAAAATCCTTCCAGAGGGTTTCACAGTTCCTTAGCAGGGGCATCTGTCTGTGACCCCCTCTGCAGCAAAATCCTCCTCTGGGCCTGGTCATCTGGCTCTCCAGAATCTCATGTTTGCCTCCAGCCTTCTCCTGACTACAGGAAAAGGGAGGCGTGTTTGGTATCTGCCCTAGTTTGTCCCTGTAGGGTGCCTCGCCCCAGACATCCTGCCCTGGATATAGACATCGCTGTAGAGCTGCTTTGGAGTGTGGGGTCTGGTCCTCTAGCTGTAAGGGGTAGGGAGGCAGTAACGCCTCCTGTGTGGCTGAGGGGCCCCTGGAAACCAAGGTAAAGACAATCCTTCCACCTCTTCAGAGAGTGCAGGTGGCAGAGGCTCTTCAGAAGCTTTCCTGGTCAGTAGCCCTGCTCTCTGGGGCTAGGTGCTCTAGCCCTGCTTCCCTCCAGTAGCCACCCTGCACTGGCTTTGGATCCTCCCTCTTCAGGAGCTGCCCCTTGCCCAGCCTCCCACATGCACTGGCTTGGGGCTGATCATGCCCCAGGAGCTCTTTAACCCCTTCCTGACTGGCTGAGTACCTGTCCTACCACTGTACCAAATGAGGTTTCCCCCAAAGGGGTTCCCAGGGTGACTGGGGATATTTCAGTGGCTGGAGGAGGAGAACTCTCCTCTCCACGTCAGGAAAAAATTGGCAAAACTTTATTACTAATCCCAGTTTAGCTTCACCAGTTAGTAATGTAGATGGGTCACTAGCTGCTCTGATTTTAAACACCATCTCAACTAGACTTGCTTCGACACATGGACCGCTGGGCCCTTGGCCCCCGTGTTCCTACATTTAATTTTGCTGCTTTGGTGAACAGAACACATGAAACAAACTCAGGTCGGCAGCGCTCGTAGTCATACCAAAACCTACATTCCATGTGCGGGACTGGAGCTTTCCACTGCGGTTCAGACAGGACACTCAGGAACATGCACTCACTGTTAAGCATTTCTTGGGAGAACGATATTGGTTGAGGTAGCTCCCTAGTGCTAGAGGGCAGATGGGGACATGGCGAGCAATAACATAGTGGGAAGTGTGGTGCAGCTTTTCTTGTCCCCCAGTAGAGGACGAGTAACACACGGTGACCAGCCATGCTTCTCCTTTACCCATGGCTTCAAAACCATCGTGCAGAAGTGAACCATTCGTGGGTATGGTATACATCTCTCCTGGTCTGCTCTGTGACACAGCCAGAGCGACATTTAACCCAGCAAACAGACACTGCTCATCTTTAAGTGGGGGAGCCACTCCCTGTAGGAATGCAGCAGGCAAGTCTCCCATTGTGTGGGGGAAATAAGGCTGATGGCACTTTCTATAAAACAGCCCTCCCCATTCTTCCAGAACTGATGGCGTAGGGTCAGGGTGCGGCTTCCCTTTGCACTATTCAGTGGTTACATGGAATATTCTAAAATAAAAGGCAGCCGCATATTGTGGAGATGGGGCGCGAGCTCAGGCCAGCCCAATCACCATTAGCAGTTGTATTCTGTAATTGCGGTTCTCTAACATCTCCTTGCTTTCCTTTTAATTTCCCTCCACAGTGGTAACGTTATTATAGAAACCAAGTTCTTCGACGATGATCTCCTCGTTAGCACTTCCAGAGTGAGACTTTTCTACGTTTGAGATCGGGGTGGGGAGGCTGCGGGCTGTTTTTAGTTTTCCTCTGTACAGTTCTTGGTGCAGAACCCCTGCCTATCCAGTGGAAGACACTTCATGTAGGTAGTGAGCCTGGGGACAAGCTCACCGGGGGTTGTGACGTTTGCTCATCAGTTATTTTGTTTTCTCTTCCGACCAAACCAAACCCTGAGAGACGCAATCATCAGCTCAGTGACAGGGGAAAATAAAGACTCTGTAAAAATGGGCAAAAATGGTTGTGCAGAACCAACACTGTAAATTATGTTAGTTTCATCCTTTGTACTTCTCTGGATCTTGGTACGTAATCGCTCACTTCCATTTGCACCTTCTCTCAACACTTTTTTGGATTAAATTAACTTTTTGCTTCCCCTGTTTGGTTTTTATGCTCTCTGGGTTTCTGTGTAAATGATCTATGCATCCTCATACCCTAACCTTGTAAAATAGTCTGATATTACATAATGTAATTAAAGCAAATTTCTGAATTAAAACATTCGTACCGGCCAAAGAATGGAAATGGTTTCAGCTGTGTGGTTCCCCGCCCCCTTATTTTAAAAACGAGAGCAAGTGACAGCCTGGATCTCGCTAGCCCATTCTCAGCAAGCCAACGGCAGCAGAACAAAGGCCTCTGTAGCAATGCCATGCTCACTAAGTTCTTGCTGGACTCTGCTCCGTAAGGCTTCCTCCAAATGAGTTGAAAGCTTTGGAGGATGACCTGGTCTTCCTTCAGATTTCCCCCTCCACACAACGAGTGTCCCTGTTCATTCAACCAGTGGTTATTCATTTCCCCGGGCAGCAATGCATATACTGTAGCACATGTGGAAAATGGGGCTTGTACTGAATGTACTAGGACTTTACATGGTCTGCACTGCTCACAGACTCACAGAAGAGTGGCTTCAACTATGATCACTAAAGATACCTCTTCCTTGAGTTTACTAGAGATTGAATTGCTGTATTGGGAGCTTTGTTTGGGCTGCAGTGGCTAACATCACGAGTGCTACTGGGCACCCAGCTTTAATGGTATATGGTGGTGTGTAAGAGTCTCCTTAGGCTTTTCTCCCAGATGGGAAGAGATCCTGGCCATACCCTGTTATTTCCACTGGGTGACTTACACACAGGCCTCAGTTTCTTATTTCTTGCAAGGGGGACCCTGCCTTATGTGGGCCTTTTTTAGTCTCTTCTGATGGGGATCAAAAGGAAGTTACATGTCCCAGCACACCCAAGAATAACTCCCTGGAGCCAACTCAAAGGGAAAGAGGCCAACATACCTTCTTACTTCAGGGTTGTCTTCATAGTCTTTCTGGCTGGGCAGCTGAGTGGGGCTCACTCTGTCAGGCTCCCCCTGGAAGTTGGCTGCACTGTCTGTAGGGTCAGAGGAAGATCTGGCTGGGAGCTCCTCTTGAGGTTTCAGGAGTCACTTCATCAATTTCCTGCTCAGAGTGATCTCTCAGCTGACTGCAGTTTCCTCCCTTTTAAAGGCCTCCTTCCTATCATACATGATTGACAGAGCTAGCCCCACACACCAACCAATCTGGGGCCTTCCTCAGTGTGGGGCTATATACCCCACCACTGGGTGCTTCAGCTGCAAAGGGCTTTAACAAACAACTAAACACTCGCTGCTCCTGTTACATTTTTCATATGACGTGGCTTATAATTAGCACCCTTCATTCCCTGAGTAAACGTAAAACTTGTACAGCCTGGGCCTTCAGTTTCTGCTCTCAAACAGCACTGCCAGTTTTATGCTAGTTGACACTGATGAACTTAATGAGGATTGTGAGGTCAAACTGTCCTGTGAACGGGGACTAATTCAAATGAAAATGCTAGGGAAAGCAATGCATCTTTTCAGCTCCTGGATCCACCCACTGCCGATGGTGCTTTAAAAGGTTGCTTTTACTTTTGTATTTGACTGAACTGCTGCGGGCATGTTGATCGTGGAGAAAAAAGTGCATCAGTCCCCCTCAGCAGCTGCCTCCTCCTCATGTGCGAGCCCACTGGACATACAGGGCAGAGCATTGCCAGCAGCATGCCCCAGCGAGGTCATTCCCGGCTGAAGGCATCAAATGGCGCGCCATGGTTTGACACACTAGTATGTTAAAGCACACTGTGGCATTTCCAAGGGGCAGCAGCAGGGGCCGCATGGCCAGCAAGTGACTGCACTATAGAGTCACACCTTGGCTTGCTGTATGCTAAATTACCATGTTAACAAGCCCCGAGACTCATGCAGTGGGGGACTGGGCAAGGGGAGGTGGGGATAGGGGCGTGGTTGGGGGTGGGAATCACTCTTGGGAAGCAGTCTGCAGATGTCATGTCTCTAACCAACGTAATGTAAACTCTGCCAAGCAGGCTCAAGCCCGCTGCAGGGGCAGAATTCAGGCACATGTGCCAAGCCAGGAGCGTTCAGTACGTGGCATATACAGTACCTAGTTTATAGCACAGTTCCCTTTTCAAACGGAAACTAATCTACACCTGCCAGGTAAGATTACAGCACACGGCTGCTTACACCTGTCCCTGGTAGGAGCTTCAGCCCATTTCACTGTTTACATGGCGCTACAGTCTGATGTTTACAGCTGGGCGTTTAGACAATTAGCCAGTGACACAAACTGCACAACATAGGAGCAGGGAGCGTTTCTGTCGGATGAATAAAATAGGCGTGCACGTGAGTTTTTTTAAAAACTAAACTCATGGTTAGTTTGTGGGTACCTGTAACACCGTGGGTTTTAATTTCTATGGCTTCCCATCACACTTGGGAGCCTAAGCTTGCTCCTATTGACACAGTCTTCATGTGTGCTGACCTCCTTGGAGAATTGCACCTTTTCCAACCCGTTGCTATGCTCGCAGTTGTTAAATAGAGTCCCACTGGAGTCAGGCGCTAGCATGCTCGTGAATGTGGGCTGTCCCTGCGGTCTAGGGCTAGGCGTCCGTGACGCCCAGGCTGTGAAGTCAGGAAATGCAGCAAGACGAGGGGGCGGGGGGGAAGGCCTGACGTGTCGACTTCCTGTGTAAGCGAGGTGAATGGCGGGGTGTGAAACAGAGCTGGAGTAGACCAGGCTCCAGCAGCACAGCCCCCCCTGCTCCTGCACTGCCGTTCATACGCCGGACTGCGCGGTGCAGCGCGCACCTAGGCGCACCTTGCCCAGGCTGTCTGCCAAAGCGTCAGCTGACCCCCCTTCGCCCAGGCACTGCTCTGTCGCGTCCCTGGGGCAGTGACTGCACCACCGCCCTGCTCCGGGCCTGGTGCCGCAGTCACACAATGCACACACCCTGCTGCGCGTGGCCTGGTTTCTAGGCAGTGAACGCTGCGTCGTTGGCAGCCCTGGCGCCAAGCCGCGAGCACAAGGCTGCTCATCCTCTTTCCCTGCCCATCGCCCGCCTACCTAGCACTCCGGGACAGGGAAGGGTGCGAGCCCCAGCCCTGACACCCCTGCTTTAGCTACCAACAGGCAGGGGTGGTACCAGGTCCCCGTGTGCCATCCTGCCAGCGTGCCTCACGCCCAGCCGCGTGCGAGGGGCAGCGATCCACCGCCCTCGCCACCAACGGCCGCGGTGGTGCTTCAGCTCATCCTGCAACGCTGCCTCGCGCCGTTCGGTCCGTTCTAGGTACCGGGAAGGTCCCTCGGCCTCGCTGGTGCTGAGTCCTTGGCCAGCTTTGCCCGGAAGCTGGATCCTTTCAGCACAGGCGCAGGGCACGCTCTTCAGCCGGGGAAAGCACAGCTGTTGGCACCCGCCTGCCACGGCCAGGCGTGAGGGAGAGCTGCTGTGGTCCCCAGCCTGGCCTAGCCCATTACCATCCAGGAGCCCCCCCTTCCAGAGCTCAGCCTGCAACGTGGGTCACACCTTTCCCAGCCAGCGTGGCACAGGTACACCAAGGGCAGCGGGGAGTTTGCTGCAGCGCCATCCTGCCGGCCCTGCCCGCTCGCGTGTTCGATCGCACACCCCAGGCTGCTGCTGCCTTCGCTAGGCACTTGGCCTTAAGGTGACAATTAACCCTGGCTCCTGCGGGAAGACCTGCTGGTGTTCGTGCTGTGCGTGTCACTGCTGCCCTCGTGTGGAAAACAGCTCACAGCAGCGCTGGCTTTCCTGGCCCTCTGTACAACCCCCTGCGAGGGTAAACACGTGTCACCGCTTCTGATGTAAACCGGGCCCGCCAGCCCCATTGATCCTCCTGGGGCCGCTTACGGCAAGGTGTTGGGGTTCGTTAAAACAAATCTTTTTAAATGACCGATTAAAAGAAAAAAAGGTGTCCAGCCAAACGCCGCCGCTCAGCCCTCACCCAAGACAAGAGAGTGGCCAGCGTGCCTTCGGTCAGCTCACAAGTGGGGAAGCACCTAGGAGTCAATGGCCCTTTCCCGGGCCCTGCGAACCATTCGCGTGAGCGTCACGCTGGATCTGAAGTGTTGGGAGCAGCGAGCCTCTCCCAGGCTCAGGCCCCGCAGCAGAAAGTGTGTGTGTGTGTGTGTGTGTGTGTGTGGCACAGCAGGAGGTGCCCTGCCCTGGCATGATCGCCAGCAGCTGTATCTGGTCCCCCGGAAGTCGGAGTGGGGTTGGGGTGAAGCCACGAGGCAAGCACATCCCTAAGCCATCAGGGGCTGAGAACAGGGCAGCAGCGGTCACTGTAGCCAGACAGTTTCAACAGACGGGATGGTTCAGATCCTCAAAAGGTATCAAGGTGCCTTGAAACCAAAGGGAGTTGGGCACCTGAATACCCCTGAGGTTCTGGGCCTCACCTGTTCAGGTGCTTTCACTAGGTCTCTAACCTCAATACCTTTGCCTGCCAGCGTCACCCTCAAGATCTTAGCTGATCAGGGCCCGGGTACAAACGCGCCAGGCACTTTCAGACCCTCAGGGTGGAACGCAGGCCCACATCCAAGCAGATTATCTGGATTTGTCCCCCTCCCTCTCACCTCCAGCAGGATCTGCTGTTGCAGATGTGACTCACCTGGGCCCTGCATCCAAGACCTGTGGCAGCCGGGTGGGCGCTCTGGGGTTGGAACAGCTGCGGGGTTCTAGAGAAGCTGGGCGCAAAGAAAATAAAGCATTTTAAGCATGCGGCACTGAGCATGTACTCTGCCGTTCATCAGATTTATTGCTGTCAGGATGATCCACTGGAGTCTCTCCGCTGATTTCCGTGGGCTTTGGATCAGCCTCTAACATCCAGCACCAAGGTTTCTCCCAGCTTGATGAACAAGAAGGTGGAAAAGGGATGCTAGTTTGCCCAGAGTCAGTATATTTAGACTTGTGCCATCCCTCCAGGGGTCTCTTGTTCTTTACAAAGGTTAACTGACTAAGCCTCCCAACCTGCTCCCAGGCCTGGGCCCATTTTCCAGCAAGCGAAATAGATCCCCTGGTAGGTCCGTGGCAGAAACTGGAAGAGAGCCAAGATGCTGACACCCAGTCCTGTGCTTCTTCCCCCCCGCCAGACTAGTCTTGTTCCGTCTGGGCTGGTTACTCCTTTCCCAGCTTTGGTTCTCCGGTCGCTGGACCAGCTGCCGGGATTTCCTCTCTGGAGACTGGAAGAATAAGGAGAGTCAACGGTACCACATCCTGCGTCCAGCCCACCTGAAGAACACATCTGACATGGGTGGCGAGAGACACCGGCTGGTTCCTTACCAGGGACGGCGAGTGAGACCCTCCCATAACTGATCTGAGAGAGCCAGATGGAGCATAGGACGTCCCGCAGCGCACGGACAGTCTAGTGCTGGCTGGTCCGTCCCTTCAGGCCATTTGCCAGCGTTGCTCTCTTCCCCATCAGCGTCACACCCGGATTTTCATCTCGCTGTCTGGCTGCATCTCCGAAGCACCTGGCACCGCAGTGTCTATTTATACGCCGGTCAGCACCTGGGACAACCCGCACCTTGAGCAAAGCACGCTGCTGTCTGCCTCCCCTTCAGCACCCAAACTGTCCGGGAGGGACCCTGACTTCACGGGCAGTCTGTGCTGCTTACAGACCCCAGAGCCTGTAAGAAGAACTGTGCAGAGTTGGACTGCTGTGCTGTGGGAACTCCCTCAGCCGTTAGTCTCTGGAGCACTGGATTCAAACGCTGGCTGAGGACAGGCAGAAGGGTTGGGGATGGACTTTGCTGGGGTGGTCACCATCACCCAGCCCCAGCCAACCCAGCAGAGCTGACCACGCCTGGCAAGCTCCCAGCACCAAGCCGAGTTCGTTAGTAGCATCACGTGGACACAGGACTAGAATAGCAGGCCCGGCTTCAGATCAGGACTGAGGCGTAGAACTGCAGCCCTTCCCCTTCTCTTCATGGGCGTGGGTCAGGATTGAGGGGCTTCAGCAGAGCCGCGTGTGTGTCATCAGCTGTGAGCAAAGGGCTGATGGGGACGCAGAGCCAGCCCACACACCAGTCACCCACAGCGGGAAATCTTGGCCCTCCAGATGTTAGCGGAAGCTGTGCCGGGAGCCAGGATTTCATCCAGAGTCTTTAGATCTCGCTGAGCCCTGCTGGCAGGAGACGTGGAGGATGACACGTGGCGGCGGTGGACATTTCTTTGTGGCTGCAGCGAAGAGGAGGAAATCCCTTGCTTCATTGCCTGGCTTCACGGCAGCATTCGGAAGAGGTCCCCAGGCAGTGAGAACACAGCTCGGGCAGCACGGCAGAGACGCGGCTGGGGAGCGCTTTGAAAAGCCTTGGGTGGAAGACCCTAGACACAGCGGGTGCAACTGACACAGGTATTTGGACACCTAACACCCAGTGGTTTGTGAATCCCCCCCACAAGTCCTTACCCGGGTGACGCAGGAGAAGCAAGAAGCATTTTCTACCACCGGGCGCCCGAGCGACTTGGCTGCTGCATTTCCTGCACGAGCCACGTGAGGCCGATTCGCCAGGGCCAAGCGTTTCCTCTCAACCCCCATGGGTGTGTGTGTGTGGGTGTGTGTGGGAGGGGGCCCGTGTGACAACTTTGTACTGGGCCTGAAAAAATTGTGCTTGGGCCCTGGGGAGAGGAAACCTCTCGTCGGGATGGATCAGTGGGCCCAGGGGAACCCGATGCAGAGAGCAGGGCAGCTGTGGGTTAGGGGACGGGACGCCCCCCCACTCTTCGGCTGCTTTTGTTGCCGGGAGTCACCCCAGACAGACACGTTCGGCGGGTGGTGTCTGTGTTTCTCCCTGTGCGTGGCCAGGTCACGCACCTGCATGCACCAGCCCTGGGGAGCGCAGGGGAGGGACACGCGGACAGATGCGGAGGGCTGAGAACACCAAGAGCCCCTGCGTTTGGTGGAGCAAAGGAGCTTCAGGCTCCAGCCCCAGCTCACACGTCCAGGCGGCGCCTCTAGTGGACACGAGGGGGGCTGGGGGGAAGGAAGCTAAACGCTGGGGGCTTCCCAGCCAGACCTAGGGACCGTGCTCTGGGCACCAGATCTTGCTGGGGTGACCCCGGCCAAGGGGCAGCAGCCGTGAGAAGGAGGCTAGCACTGCAGGCTCGGGTCTGAAGGCTTCCCTTCCCGGCCCTGATCCGGAGAAGCTGGCTAAGATGTGGGTCGCAGCCTCTCACACCTGCACTCTGGCCACCCCTCCATCCCCCCGGGACTTGTCCGGCCCCCGGTGGCCGTTTCCCCTGGCCAGCAAACGTCACTCCCCAGTTTCCTTAGAAAACAGGGGCTTACTTGGAGATGCTGGGAGCAGGCGTCTCCCTGCACTGGCTGGTACAGCCGGTGCGCGGATCGGCGCAGGCCAGGGCCCAGCGTGCCCAGGAACTGTGTGTGTGGACGGGGGTGAGGCTCCGCCCTGGCTCAGCAGCTGCTCCAAAGAATCCCAGCTGACGGTAAATTACTTGCCCTCTAATTGCTCCCCTGCAGGACACCTGGCCCCGATATTTCTGCTTTTCCCTTCCGGCCAGCCAGCTGCTGGGAGTCCTCTTGTCTGCAGAAGCCCAATGTGGAGCTGGCTGACCCGCTGGGACACGCCTGGAGGACAATCCTGCACGGCCGCCGGCTGGTGGAGGGCTAGGAAGGGAGGGGGGCTTGGGGCGGTTCCTGGCAGCGACTGTCATCGGGGTGAACGTCTCACTCAGAGCAGCCGGCGCTGGGCACGGAAAGAAAACTGAAGGCTGTGGAGTCAAAACAGGAAGTGGGGGCGGGAGGCAGAGGCTGGCTAGGGCTGGCAGGTGGGTCAGAAATGTATCCGAGGGGCCAAAAGGGTTAACACGCTTCCAGTTGCCATTTCCAGCAGGGCACCAGCTCCGGCTCAATCCTGGCAGCGGTCCAGTGCCCTGAGGAGGGCTTCTGGGCCAGCAAGGCAGGTGAGACAGTGACCTCCAAAGCTCTGGGCTTTTTAACTTCTTTTTCTCTTAAATAAGCTTTCTTTTTCCCCTCCAAAAGTAGGGGGGAGTGTTTGGCCTTATACAGATCAAGCCTCATCCTCCCTAGCTTTTTCCTGAAGCCTCCTTGAAGTGGAGCAATGAAAGCCAGGCTGTGGGGACTTTCACAGAAAGGCCTTTTCTCCCAGCAGTATGTTGGTCGTTTGAGTTAACTAAGGGCTAACCCAGTTAAAAATCCTTTGCTTGCTGCTTGTGATGTAAGAGACCTGCTAGATCTCCAGGTGTCCATAGCGTTTTCCAGGAAAGACAGGCAGGAAGAAAAAAAAACAAGCAGGAAGAGGTACCACTTGTGGGGAATTTAGCCGAGACGCTATGGGCTGAGCGACGATGAAGATTAAGCCACCCTCTGATTGGGGTCGAGTCACAAGGCCTGGGGCTGTGTAAAACTCATCCTCCGTGTCCTACAGTCCCCTGGACAACGTAAAGAGGCAAACAGATAGATCCACCCCGACAGCCCCCCTCTGTCCGTCCTTCCATGCGCGGCTAGCACGCCCCTCCCGCTGCGTCTCACAGTGTGGCCGCGTTCCTGGCTGGACCGTCTATCCCTGACTGCTGGGAAAGTTGTGAGCTCATTCAACACGGTGAAAAGCAAAAGCCACATTCCTCCTGGCCCGGTGCCCTGGGTCTGTTCTGTCTGCTAACACTCAGCCGGTTAAATTGAGCCCTCTTAATGAAGTTAATGATCTGACTCAGGAAGGTTCCTGGCAAACAAAAGGTGCCAGGTGGCCTGCGGGCATGG